>NC_039254.1:12468548-13668548 GCF_003368295.1 Carassius auratus | reverse complement strand
AACATAACAATGAGAACACATCCAGACACAGTCACGGTCAACCCAGCTTTATTCTGTTGTGGATGTTAAGACCATGCAAATTGACCATCTTGGTTAACCATGTGTTGCTGCCCATCAGTTAGGACAACCTTAAACCAGCAAAAAAACTCAAGCTTCTCAGCAATCAAAGACAGATAACAAACATTTAAATACAAACACTACAGGACAATATCCTACAAAAGCCACAACATAAGCATCTCAAACCTCAAGACGAATGTCAGTGACCATTGATGGCATGTTGACCATGCAGTGAGACTCAGGAAACAGTCACAGTACAGTAGCTGATAATGTTTTGAAATGATACAGTAAACCTAACCAAATAATGCCTCTTTATGTCTGCAGTATTCTGTGTATGTGCTGTAATTAAAACTATGTTCAATCCCTTTTTTGTAGTCAAGAATTTTGTCTTTACAGAAAGTGTTTTAAAAAGTCCAAAAGAGAATAATTAGCAGGAATATAAATATGCTTTTAGAATAGCGGTTAAGATATTTGAGTATTTTCACCATGTTGCTTTAATTGACTGAAAACGCTTCAAATTAAAAGAGAAATAAGACTATTTAGGGTGCTGTTCTTTAAAGATCCACCAGATTTATTGGTTTATCAGATAATATATATATATATATATATATATAAAAAATGTAGACAATCTTTTCTGAAAAGGTTTGAATGTTTCGAATTTCAAGTAGTTTTAGTTAATCTGGGTGGTTGCTAAAATGTTGCTATGCAGTTGCTACTTGATGGGGTGTTCTGGGTGGTTGCTAAGTTATTGTTATGCAGTTGCTACTTGTTGGAGTGTTCTGTCTGGTTGCTAGGGTGTTATGCTGTTGCTTGGGTGTTCTGGGTGGTTGCTAAGTTATTGTTATGCAGTTGCTTCTTGTTAGGGTGGTCACTAAGATGTTGCTATGCATTGTTACATAGCATTATTACATGGGTGTTCTGTGTGGTTGCTAAGGTGTTAGGGTGTTCCAGTTGGTTGATAAGGAGTTGCTATGATGTTGCTAGGGTGTTCTGGATTGTTGTTTGTCAGTTGGTAGACTGTTGTATTTAGTAGTTGCTTTGATGTTCTGGGTGATTGCTAAGGTTTTTGTTATGCATTGCTACATGTTAAGGTGTTCTGGGTGGTTGCTAGGGTGTTCTGGGTGAATGCTAAGCGGTTGCTAGCATGTTGTATATGGTTGCTAGGGTGCTGTTATATGGTTTCTAAGTTGTTTTGGATAGTAGCA
The DNA here is from genome assembly GCF_003368295.1 of Carassius auratus. Taxonomy (NCBI): domain Eukaryota; kingdom Metazoa; phylum Chordata; class Actinopteri; order Cypriniformes; family Cyprinidae; genus Carassius; species Carassius auratus. The sequence continues at coordinate 13,667,286 of NC_039254.1, read as the reverse complement.
CCTTGATCTGATCACACCCTTAAAAATGGTATTATCATGACATATTCTGATTATTTCACTGGCATTAAACTAAAGCAGCATTCAGTAAAAGTAAATCAATTCATATGCAAGATTTAAATCTACATTTATCCGCAAAACTATTTTTAAGCTTTACATTTTTTTTTTTATAAAAACATTTTTTCAGGAATATGATTTGATGATTTCAGTATTGAACACTGTCCTCTGTGTGGCACTGTTTGCTGATGATATACAACTGAACATTATCTTCTCGTCTCTACTTCCTCATTATGTGACTCCATGACCACGTGTTCATGTATTCATCACAGGTCACAGATTTCAGATCGAGATCGAGAAGTCAGATCAATAAAGGCTATTTTTGGACTTTTTAGATTTGATATCGCATATGTATATTCTTCTGTATATTTATCTGTAAAGAAATTTAAGTAAATTTTTAACACAAGATAATATGTATGTAGAACTGCCAATTTATGAACCATAATCTTATGAAAACGTAAGTTTATGCTTACTAAGCACATATAACACTGACAGAAGAATGAATATAGCTTATGAAGGGGTTATACTGAAGTTAATTCATTGATTCAAACTTCTTAAATGCATCCTGTCTACAGCTGCCATGAAATTGCATGGATTGGAGTTTGTCTCTGATTTCATTAAATTGCATTATCTCTCAAAATACTTTTTGTAAAATAAAAGAGTAGATGAGATTATTCAGCCTAGTTATAAGCATCAAAATGTACCTCCTTACCAGTAATATAGAAACCACTAATAAGCCACTTATGTTACCCAGAAGCACTGTTTAAAATATCTCTCACAAGATTTTTGTAAATACTCAACTAGAGTGCACAGATCACAGTGCATCAAGTCAATTATTGTATACAGTATATTTACAATAAATCGTGTTGGCTCACGAGAAAAATAGCAATATTACATAAAAAAATTATTCTACCATTCAACCACAAGCTGAGATTTGAACAATTATATAAAAGGTACAACATTAAATATTCAAAGTGTGTATATTTTGTTAAAATCATAGCAATAACAGATTTTAAAGTTCCTTCGATGTTTTTGCATAGACTTTGGATCCTGAAGTCATATTGGCTGCCATCAATGCTGATATCTGGCATTACAAAAAGAGCTGGATCTAAAACTCTGTGACTTGCCATAAATTTGAGTTTTACATCTAAAATGAAAATATTAAAAATCTTCTTATTGTTCTTGGGAAGAATAAACATGCCAGTTTAGCATCACAAAGCAAAAGAAGGCAACTGAAAGAAGTCAAACGGGGAGGTTTGTTATTTCTGCATCAGTAGTGGCATCAAACGTAATTGCTAAAAAAAAGTTGATTGGAAAAGTATAAAAGCTCCCCATTGCTCAGGAAGTTCAAAATGGTTGCTCCTATATGATTTTGTATCTATTTCTACAAATTTTTCTAACTGAACCAATAGCCTGGACCAAAAAACTATGCAGACTGTGTTGGCTAAGCCGAAACAAGGAAGAAATTCCCCATCTCTTACTGTGAAAAACAATCCCGTCATTGTTTGAGCTGACGTGGAAACACACTGGAGTGCCATTAGCACACATTATATCACTCTCTCACCCCAGTTCATCATCTGTGACTACTGCTTCACATACTCCCAAAGCCAAGTTTCTCATTCCGTATTCAGGAAAATCAACAGTTCAACTGTTAGAGCCTGATAGATTTTCAAATATCTGAAATTTAAGATTTGGTTTAGTGAAAATAACTGCATAATGTATTAAATGGCACCAAAGAATTGGTATTGACATGGCAAGGACAGAACATTCACGTCTTTCCTCAAAGAAGTGACATATTAACTGGATGCTAGAGTCGGGTAGTTAACAAAAGGCACACGTTGTCATTTGGAACAATGGAGGCATTGAAGGGGTGTTCGTCCAGCCGGAGGCCACCGCTGCTATATGGAAATCAGACCACATTCTTAAACATGAAGTATTTACTCCACACAACACAAGTGTTAGCCGTCTTTCTGTGTACATGTGAGGCTAATTTAAATGAGTAGGATGTGTCGTGCTTAAAAGAAGCTCTTATAAAATAATCACAATAGACATTATGTACTTCAAATGATCATATCTGGGGTTAAACTTTGATTTCAACATCTTATTACAAATAAACCGTCGTTCTGATAGCAAGGGCCCCTTCACATCAGTTAATACCACATTGTATTCATCACAACAAAGAAGAAATTCCATTAGATAACATCATAATAAAAAAAAAAAACATACAGGGAGATAATCATATTTACCTCAAGATATATCCAGGTCAAATTTCAACACAAAATCAAAAGGACCAAAACAAAACGAAAGAAATGTAATTCTTCCAGTACCAGTGAGACGTTTTGCATCATGACATTTATTTTAATTAAGAGCTCCTCCATTCACGCATGTTACTGTATATATATACAAACACTGCTGTTCAAAGGTTTGGAATAATATAATAATTTGATCAAAATACAGTGTACATATGTGAATAATATTGTGAAATATTATTACAATTTAAAAGAACTGTGTTCTGTTTCAATTAGTCCTGCCAAACAATTAATCGAAATTAATCGCATCCAAAATAAATGTTTTTGTGTACATAATATATGTATGTGTGCTGTATATATTTATGTATATATAAATACACACACATGCATGTATATAATTCAGAAAACATATTTTGTTTATATTAAATATATTTATAATATAAATTATATGAATATAAATATAGGCGTAAATATTTTTAGAAATGTATACTATATGTGTGTACTTATATAGGTATAATAAATATACACATAACATTTTATATGCAAACAAAAACTTTTATTTTGTATGGGATTAATCGCGATTAATAATTTAACAGCACTAATTTCTTAAATGTAATTTATTCCTTTGATGGTAACATTGAATTTTCAGAAGCCATTTCCGCAGTCTTCAGTCTCACATGATCCTGCAGAAATCATTCTAATATGCTGATTTCCTGCTCCAAAAAACTTTTTTTTAATAATTAACAATGTCGTTTTTCTTGCTTAATATTTTTGAGGAATCCATGATGCATTTTCACATTTATTTGATGAATAGAAAGTTCAAAAGAGCAGCATTTATTTTAAACATACTAAATAGTCTCTACAATTACTTTTTTATAGTATAAATTAATAAAATGCTGAATAAAAGTATTAATCCAAACTTTTGAACAACAGTTCATATGCACACTAACTAGATTATGGGGAGAAAATGCAATTAATTATAATAAAAATAATCTTAAGCAAACATCTTAACATAGGCATTAGAATTTTGTGTATGGACAATATTTAAAATCAGGGTGCAATATGACCTAGACACCTGTTGTTCTACATACATCTGTACAACTGTTACCCAGCCCATAATGAAGATAGTCGATGCTCAAACACAATGAATTTCAAAAATACCCAAACACATGAGAAAACCTGGATATGTCACAGAAAATAAATGTTGATGAATCTTCAGAGCCAGTGTCGTTGCTGAACACATGACGCCCATTTCGTATGGCAATAATGTCAGTCTTTCATTCACTGGCACTATAGCTGCTCACCCAGGGTCTTTACACACAGAACAGAGCGGCTTTGATTGTGTCCAGCTCCCGTCCTGCTCTCACGCAGTGCTCTGGAAAGCAGTGTGTATGGTCCTGGCTTGGAATTGAACTGAATCTCCAGAAAAAGTCATATTTTTACGAAATGACCAAAAGCAAAAATCCCAATAAAGTCCTTAGTGTAGTGTACATTATCCAGTGTTAACATCATTAAAGCAGTCTTAAAAAAAGGTACCATGTTTTTGCCAGAAGGCTGACTTTTTGGCACAGACTGGAAATGCATCCATCCTCAAGTTCCAACTCCAGTACTGAATGCTACATAGTTATAATGATTTAGTACGAAAGCCATGAGAAACCATTTCCTTCACAAAATATGTCTTTTACTCACTCGTTCGTTCATGCACACAACCTCATCGCTCACGCTCGCACTCAAACTGTACCGAATGCTTTCTCTCAAGTATACTCCGTCTGACCGCTCCATGTCTCTGCTAAGCCCAGGTACTCTGGGTTCTCTGCTGTGGGGGTCATGTAGCCATTGGGCTGCCTGTGAGTCATACCCCCGTTTATGGAGGCTCTGGCCACTGCCTGAGCTTTAGCTGCGATATCATGATAGTAGGGGTTGTCGAAGGCGGGTGAAATGTGGGAGATGTTATGCACTGGCACCAGGTACTCTGGGTTCTCCACACTGTTCCCTGAATAAAGACCGTTAATGAATCTCCTCTCGCTCGCTTTGCGCGGAAGGGTGCTGGGACGCTCACATGGGACGTCCTGGTTCACATACTCTGCAATCAAAGAGAATATTTAAAGACACTGCACTGAAATCAAAATATGGCAGCTTTTACTTCTCTAATGTAATGTACTTAATTAAATTAAGTCCCACTTCACATTGTTGTTGGTGAATATCCTATTTCCCTATTAAGTATTCGCTAAAATTGTTGAAATGTACAATATATTTGTACCTTTTCCGTGAACGGCTGATAATAGACATTTAGAGTATTCGTTTTTAAATTTAGACAATCATTGTTGGGTACGTTACTTTGGAAAAGTAACTATTGTGTTACTATTCCAATTACTTTATTAAAGTAATGTAACTGATTACTTTTGGATTACTTTTCAAAATGTCTAATGAATGTTTTTGCATAGCAGAAATTTTTTTTGCATAGCTATGACAGAAAACACTGGCTGTGTTTGCATCCAAAGTTACGAATAAAACGCATGTGCAAAATTGGAATATTACGTAAAACATTTGCGAATAAACCACCATTTCCATCCAGGGAGTTAAACTGATCAATTTGCCCTAAATATAACAAAGAAAAACTAAATTTGCTGAAGTAGGACAAAGCACTGTATATAATAATTTGTGTATACAATAAATTATGATCCTCAGAGTCTGCTGTTTGGGAACACAGTTCTTGGAGTTAACTATAAGAAAGCACTTTTGACGTGACTTTGCTCAAGTATTTCAAATGCTGTGCAATGAGATCGGTCCAATGGTTGGTCCAGTTTTATGCTGTCCCATCGCAAAGTCACATGTCTTTTTTGATAAATGTAGAAATTTATTCCGTAAAAGTGTTTCCATTGTAGTTTATGAACATGTTTTCTTACAGGATAAGAAATTGATCCTACTTAATTGAGTGTATACATTTTTATGCACATTTTTAGAATGTATACGCACCTTGGCATTTCCATCCATTGTTTTTTTTTATGCGATATCCCAAAATGTGCATAAAAATAGGTGGATGGAAACATAGCTACTGGCATCTAACAATGCTTCGGAAAAAAAAGATAATCTTAAAAAAAATAAAGCATATACATGAACCCGACACGGAAATAAAATGGTTATTGAATAAGTATGAGTAAAAGAAGTCAATGCAATTTGGGAAAGAAATCAAATAAATCTGTGTGTGTGTGTGTGTCAGGGTTATGTTTAGTTTTCATTGTTTTCTGTTGAACTGTTCCCCTGTGTCCTAGTTTTCCTTAAGTTCCTGATTACCTTTCTGTACACCTGTGTACAATTAATTTACTTGTTAGCTCCTTAGTTTGCTCCTCTACTTGAACCCTCAGTTAGAACCTTAGCCTTTTGTCTGTTCTCATCTATGTTAAGTTGGTTCTCGTGTTTTTATATGGATTTACTTAAATAAAGGATTTTTCTGTGTGTGTGTGTGTGTGTGTTTGAAATATTCAAATGTAACCCCCTTTGAAATTTTCATAAGAAACTGAATTACGAATTTCCTCAGAAAGTGTAACATTACAGTTACATTTATTAATAATTAAATTATGTAATTCCGTTACATGCAACTAGTTACTCCCTAACACTGTAGAAAATATATTATAACCTAATATAATATAGTTTTATCTTAAGTATTACGTATTATTAAAAATAAATACATGTTATATTATTATATTATGAATTTATTAGTAATAAAAATAAGTATAATAATATTTCGAATTTTAACATCTGCCATTTATTGGTTATTGGTCACTGAGATAAATTTTCATTAATTTTAATATGCAAAAGAAACCTGTATATATATGCCATTATAATATTTAATCAAAACTTGATTTCCCTTGAAATTACTCTTTTATTTGGATGATAAAATACTATTTTAATCAGAAATATGTCACTATTGGAAGTAAAATGAGTTGCCTTTACTGCAAATTATATATTTCACTCACCAGGTTGTGTGTGTGCTCCACGTGGCAGTGTGTGTGACAGGAAACTGTTAGGACCACCAGTCTCCAGCTCTCCATCGATGCCATTGGGGACGGTGGGGTCTTTAGAATAGCGACAAGGACTGTATGGAGGGCCATTGTCCTCCACATAACCGTCCAAAAAAACTGAGTCTGATTGGCCTCCAGTTGAACGGTGGGATATGCTCCGTACCAGAGATGGGTATTGTGTACCAGACCACATGCCACTGGCTGATGCCCTCACAGTTGAGTACTGACTTTGCCCCAGCGTGCTGACAGAAGAGTACAATTCCCTCCCATTTGGCATACCATCTACTTCTAAGACTTGATCTGTACTCTGGATAAGAAAAAAAAAAAGTTAAATTATTGTTAAAGCAGATGAGGGACTGCTTGACCTGAAGCATACACTACAGAAATACACAAATGCCAATGCTTCTAGCTACACAAGTCCATTGCATTTAGAAATCTGTCACACAAAATATATACTGCTGAATATATTCAGTGCTGGCACAAAAGACACTATAAAAGACAATTATACAAACTCTTCTACTGTCAGTTTCTTTCTCAGGTCAACTACTGTCATGAACTGCTTTCATGAGAATCTTAGTGATTAAATAATTTTTTTTTTGTTTGTTTTTATTTCTATTTGCCTGAATAAAATTTCTTGTTTAAGGGCTCACACATTTAAAGGAAACATTACACCACAGAAATACAAAAATGTATCTTAAATGTACATCTGAATCCACTTTAAACACTCTTTATATGTATAGTTGCAGATGAAACATACAGCTGAAAACAGCATGAGCTTTGGCAACTTTTAAATTGATCATTTTTGGGGGTTATATGTATGGATATCTGCAAGTAACTGTCTTCAGAAAAGTCTGATTACATTTTCTTTCAATTTATATCCGTATGACACCCAGTGTAGTGTTTATAAGTGCAGCACTACTTTGTGTAAAGGAGTAATGACTGTTAAAACTGTATTTCTGCTTTTCCATAAGCGCCACCTACTGTTAGAGAGTCAATTTACATTTTTGTTTAGACGTTTAGCCCGTCTTCCTTTTCACATTTAACATACATAGTCATTTATAAGGCTAAAATCTGTGGGTAATCAGTTTTATAACACATTTGATATTTGTCAAGATATACATGTTGTTTAAATCATATCAATGTAGTTCTATTTTAATATTATAATTTTCCGAAACAATTTCTACTACTGATTCCCCATTTTAAGCCCCTGGTCATTACAGAGAGCAGCATGAACATTCTTTAAACCTTCTCATTTTGTGTTCCACAGAAGAAAAATGAGTTTGAAACAATACGAGAGCATTCATAATTATGATCTATTATTATATATTATAATTCCATTAATCATCTCTGACCCGATGAGAGTGGTGTCTGCTGGGTCCGTTGGCTCTCATTTCTCCTTGTGTGTTGAAGATGCCACCGGGCTGAGGCACCAGATATTCTTCTGCATCCAGTAACTCTTTCACATTCCCCCCTTCTTCTGCCAGCAGTGTACGGAAGAACTCACTATCGACAGGACTCGACAAACTCATTTGATCATCATTCTGAAAAAAGCAGGGAAAAAAATGAAAACCACGACAATCTATGTCTTTGTCTAAACATCACTGCAAAAGGACAGGATTATTAAATACAAATTATCAACTACAAACCTCATTATTACTCAGTTTGCACTACCCTAGTGGAAAAAATATACTAAAATGTATTTTAAGTATACTAAAAATAAATACATTTACATATCTATGTGTCTAATAAAAATACCCTACAATTGTACTTTTGTTACACTTGAAGTCTACTAAATTGGAGCTACTAATTTTGTGCTTAATGCCCTTATAGTAGCATGGAAGTAGTGCTGAGGTCCAACTAAAGATACACTGAAGTACATTTGATTGTGCTAAAGTGGAACTATTGCAATTATGCCATAGGTACACTTTGAATATCATACATTTAAAGACATGTTTTCATACAATCAGAGATCATACAGTCCTTATTAACAAGTCCTTAGTGATATTAAAGCACATTTTAGACATAAGTTTAAGAATTATTGTGCAATAGAAAAATAATCTGAATAATGTTTAATCATAATTTTATATCATTAAGTCTTAAGTGATATGTCAATAAATCTGAAGTTTACTCAGTATAAAATAAATGTATTTTAAATAAATTACGGCATAGGTTATTTTTACTAGGATATGCTTGAGAAAATACTTTTTTAAACCCTTTTTGGACAGCATACATTATATATACAATTATTTCCTTATTTATATATTTTTTTAAATGGGATCATTGGGCAAGATGTGAAATATCAAGTGTTTCTAAAATATAAATCAACAGAATATTTATAATTATATACAAATTACATATATATATATATATATATATTTATTTATTTATGTAGTTGTTAGTTGCAGCCCTAAATTATTCTGATTGTTCATAAAGGCAAAATATAAAAAATGCACGCACCACAATGACTACATAACGTGGGGGATCACGTGTCATGATGCTGAACTCCTCCACCAGCTCCTTAAATCGTGGGCGACTGTCAGGATCGATCATCCAACCTGGCATAGTTTCATATGGTCAAAAAAGTTCCCTACTCAATATATATTCAACCCTAAGAAAAGCTTCTGTGACATCTTGTCAGTTAACACAGAAAATTATACTGACTTGTGTAAAAAAAAGTTATGATGTTGAGACACTCAACAGCAATTTCCTGAAAGTGCCACAGTATTTAAACTTTTTGGGGAAAGTTTAAACTGAAACGTGTCAAGATTATTTTGTGGTTATCGACAGTTTGACACGGAGAAGTAAAAGGAAAACTTTGAATCACAACTTTGGATCAAATATACATACAAATGCCTATGCTAATCCTTTTTATCGTTAGAAATTAACACTAACATTTGACCATGATCATGTATACATCCTCGGTACAGATGAGCGGCTGGGGGAGTCTTTCTCCCCTCTCCAGTAGGTCTGGAATTTCCCGCGCTGGTATGAGGTCATATGGCTTCATGCCAGAGGTCATCAACTCCCACACAGTCACCCCTGATATGGAAAGAGCCAAGCCTCAAAGGTTATTTTAAACCAGAGGGTTATCAATTACAGCAGAGAAACTGTAAACCCATGTGGATACAGACCGTAGCTCCATACGTCACTTTGGTGTGTAAACTTCCGGTGTAATATGGACTCAAGCGCCATCCATTTGATTGGCACCTATTAACACATACACATAATCACAATCTCAATAAACGCTGGGTAGTGGATTTCCAGACACCGTTTTCAAGTTCACTTTCAACAGTTCAACCAAAGCAACATATAGACACACCTTTCCCCCATCAGCGTGGTACTCCTTCTCATCTATGTCCAGCAATCTAGCAAGCCCAAAGTCTGTGATCTTCACATGGTTCGGGTTTTTGACCAGAACATTCCTAGCTGCAAGGTCTCTGTGAACCAGCCTGACATCTTCAAGATAACTCATTCCCTGGGTACGCAAAGAAACAGAAATGAGAACAGGAGCACAAAATGGACATCTAGTTGAGAAGAGCCTGCAAATGAATATGAGTAATTGCAGTGTTTCCCATGAATTTTTAGATTATGTCCTCACAGTCTTTCATACTGAATCCTAAAATATTTTTACACTTCTCAAAAAAAAAAAAAAAGAAATAAGGATGTGTATGTGTAATGTTTTATTTTGTGTCATTTATTTGGCTAAGCATCTGTCAACCCATTTAAAACTGAAATCGTGATGTGGCTTAGGTTGTATATTAAACTGCAAAAATCTGTGAATTAAATACCATATTTTTCGGACATTAAGTTGCACCTGAGTATAAGTCGCATCAGTCCAAAAATACGTCATGATGAGGAAAAAAAAACATAAGTCGCACTGGACTATAAGTCGCATTTATTTAGAACCAAGAACTGAGAGAAAACATTATCGTCTACAGTGGTAGACTACAGGAGCACTGAGCAGCATAGAGCGCCATCTCTCTGGCTGGAGAAGGTAATGTTTTCTCTTGGTTCATTTCTATTGGTTCTTGTCAAATTAATTTTGATAAATAAGTTGCACCTGACTATAAGTCGCAGGACCAGCCAAACTATGAAAAAAAGTGTGACTTATAGTCCGGAAAATACGGTAAGTATAGTCTGCCGTAATAAGCACAGGTGACATTCTTACCTTAGCAATCTGTACACACCAGTTGAGAAGGTACTGAGAGCCAATGCGGTCTTTGTTCTCTCTGACATACTCCAATAAGCATCCATACGGCATGAGCTGAGTAACCAGCTGAACTGTTGATGTTAGACAGATACCCAACAAACGGCAAACATATGGGCTCACTACACCCGCCATCACATATGCCTCCTGTGGAGAGATGCACATATACAGAAAAAGTCACACATATCCTCATATGCAATAAACACTTATTATCATTAGGAAGAAGAGTCCTCTTAATCTTTGTAAATGTTAAAAGAGATTAGTATTACAGTAAAATATGGGAACGTAAGGAACACTAACATCCAAGATTTCTTTGTTGGCTTTGGGTGAGGTGTTCTCACGCAAAACTTTGATGGCCACTGGGATCTTGACATTCTCTCCATCAGGTGCCCAGATACCCTGGTGAAGTGAGAGAAACTCTGCATGAATGCGGTTAAACTACATTAAGAATGATAATGTAGAGCAAGGTTTCCCAGACAGGGGTGCACAAAAGGAGTTGCAGGGGGTTTGTTAAGTTGATGAGAAGCTAATTATTAATTATAACAAATGTTACAAGCTTACAATCCAGTGTTTTTTAGTGTCCAGGCAAATAATAAAAAAATGATTATAATGTTTATTATATAATGTAGTGTTGTCAAAAGACCCGGTACTTCGGTACCAAGTCGATAGTAATGAAAATGTCACGGTACAAGGTTTCTTTAAGCACCGGTGGTACAGAGTACCCGCTCAACCCGCTTCTTGACGCATACAGCGCTATGATTTCAACGAAGCTGAAAACGCGGACGGAATTTCAAAATCCAGTCATGAAAATGATTTATGACTTATATTTTAATATGAACAGTCACGGAATTTGTTGATAAATTAAATCAAATCTCCATATGGACCAGTATCTGTAAATGTTAAACCGCAAAAGTTGGTTGAAATATGAATCCTGCATGATCTGCAGGAATGTGATGCTCTGTGTGAATGAATGAATGAATGAATGAAAGAGACGTGCGGGCTTGTTTACTACATAGACTGAAGCACGTGACACTTGCAGTAATTTCAGTATCTGCTGTCTCAATGACATTGAGGACATAAATACATAAACAACATCACCAGAACTGTTCTGAGTCACTTCACAGGCATTTTACAGTTTCATTTGAGTAAAACCAGTGTCAATTTAAAGGTATTCTTAGCAATCCTTCAAAATAAAAGCTAATTTTTACATAAAGGTTATAAAAATGTATAACTTTATTTTTGAATGAAATAAATCACACAACATTGCTTCCATGTTTTAATTTTAGTAGCAAATCCCTTTATTTACCAAAAAATAAAATGTGTTTAAATTTCATTAATTAAAAAATGAAAAACAAAAATGACCAATTAAGTTTGGGTGAAACTTGTTTACTGTTTTTCATAATTAAATTATTTGTAGAAAAACCTTAAACACAATTGTTTATGTATGTATGTATGTAAATTACTTTAATTATAAAAAAATTAATTAGCATATTTTTGTGTTTTGCTTTGGTACGGAAATTGGTACCGGGAACCGTGGATTTTCACTGGTATCGGTACCAAATCCTGAAATTTTGGTACCCTGACAACACTAATTTAATGTAAAAATCATGTTTTATTTTAAAGTATTTTAAACTAGTCATTTAAAACAGCAAATCACTTCTTCTTGTCATTTTTAACATAAGAGTTATACTAATAATAATAATAATAATAATAATTAAACACAATCAAATAAAACAAAGACACTATCACAACTAAAATATGTTTGAGTCCATGTTAAAGTCTGCCAACAAAGTCAAATTAAAACCCTTACTAAACTTTTTTTACATTTGATCTAGCTACTTGCATGTCATGTGACCATTAACCACCATTAAAGGACTATGAACATGTAAATGTGTTGCTAAAGCTGCAATCAGTAACTTTCATTTGGTTAAACATTTTCTGAAATAAATTTTAGCAAGTACATAACCAACCAGTGTTCAAAACTATATCCTTACCTAAGCCTGATTCACAACGATAATCTTACAATAATGTTTTCTCATTTGAGTGGTACTGGTAGTTTTTCACAGGAAATTCAAGCATGCTGCTGTGTCATTACATCACATCTTGTAAACATGCCTTTTTCCTCAGTTGGTCAGAACAAAAGTAGCAGACTTCTTACTTATTTGTTCAGATGAAAATATCGGGTGAAAATTATTTAAAAAAAGCTAACAAAAACATTTGGGAACAACTGATAATTTGAGGTTGAACTTGGAATAAAAGTATTAATATTTTCCCCATCTGCCGCTTTATATATGCACTAGCATTCAGACTATGAGTTTCTGTGGTGCCATCAGCCAGTCAGCACTGTCATGAAAGTCATTTTCCTGCAGCTCCAGAGGCATTAGTCAAATTGCATTCTTTGCTCAGGTGACTGGATAAAAAATGTGTTTATGAGCTAAGATAGCAGTAGGCTGGTCACATATTTCCGGGGTGTATGAGTGCCAGCTGAACAACTAATATTGAGATGTTGAGGAATGGTAACAGATAACTGACCTTATAGACTGTGCCGAAGGCTCCAGAACCCAGCACTCTGAGTTTCTTCAGTTCAGTCTCCTTGAGAATACGCATCTGAGCCTGGTTTGGCATTGCTCCACTTGGGGTCAGAGGCTCCACCAGCTTCAGGAAAAAAATAAGATGCCTTAAGACTATGGTACTCAACATGTGAAGCAGTCAAATCAAACAGACTGCATAAACATAAGAAATAACCAATCAAAATTCACTTTATTTAATAGGGCCAGGAAAACTGCAAAGTTTGACAGACCGTTCAACATTTTACTCTTACACTTATTTTTTAGATCCCACATCCTAGTCCACGTCCTGTAGGCTTTTATCAAATCATAGGCATTTTGCAAAGGGTAAAGGGTAAGCAGCATAATTTTGCTGCCTTGGAAGATGTCTTATTTGGCCATTTCCATTCTTTAGATGAAAAGGAAATTCCATATTTCCATTGTCCAAAAAAATATCTTATTAAGTTGCACTATTTTACACAGTATTTGCATGTGCTACATTTATGCCTATTAGAGGATTGAGTTGATAGCTTGCAACATGCTGACTTCAAACTCAAAGACAGCTGTGTTTCTAAACATAGAACAGGCCCTTTGCTGTGCAAATGGTGGCAGACAAATCCTAATGCATTGATCTGCTTGACAAAAGAAAGTTGGACAAGTTCAAAATGAGTGATTTTTGCCGCTTAGTTTCAATAGATGCTTAAATAAAGTTAAGAGTATGTTTTCTTAGTTTAAAAACAAGGATTGAAAAGCAATATACATGCAAATGAAACACTGCAGAGCTCTGACCTCATGCTCCTGTAGAATTCTCCTGTTGGTTTCTTTCCTTTTGTGGTTTTTCTGTCGTCGAAGGTAAAATGCCAGAAGTGCCAGCAAAATAAGAAAAAGGAATAATCCACCAACTGTGATCGCGACTGTTGTCCCAGGCCTGCAGGGTTTTGCAACAAACAATTCAATTTAAGCAAGACTGTGCAGTGTATAGCTAAATATATACTGTACTTTACTACAGTACTAGTACAGTAGATTACTAACTAGACTTTTTCGCAATCTGAATGGTGTTTGCCTGTGCATCACATCAAGTCTAAAATGTTTTAGGAGGTTGGATTTGTATATTGTTGCTAGAGTTGTGGGTGATAGTCAAGGCTTACCCAGTTTTCTTTTGGATGGGGCACCCTCGATCATCCAGTGGACATCTGACGGTAAACACAAAACAGAAAATTAATATCAAATCTTAAATTGTTGCACATGAGCTGATATTTAAAGTTGGGATCACAGTCCATGGGCTCAGCGAGGGACTCACGAGATGGTGCAGTTGGTCTCACATGGCAAACAGTGTCTCGTAGCATTGGAGTACTTCCACACAGTGTGCTGGTCCTCTTTCACTCCACTGGGACAGCGCTCGACACACACGTCTCCATCTTGAAAGTGCAAACACTCCTTACAGTGTTCTGGACCCTGCACAAGAAACACAATTGAAACCTTAATTAATAGAAGTTGTTAAAATAAGATATAAAAAATCTATATGTCAAAATAACACATGCTAAAAATTCTAATTCATTATTTACTCAACTACATGTGGTTCTACCTGTATGACTATATCTTCCAACGCAACACCAAAGAATATATACACAAACCAAAATTTATGCAGACACTTTCAGCATTTTTAAGTACAACAAATACATTAAAAACCAGCAAACAATCAAACACAAGTTAAATTACACAATATATTTTACATTAACAAATGATACAAATTCTTAATCTTTTTCTGGCAAAATTATACAAAATCAGTCTGTGGTGTAAAAAGGTAACATTGGCATTTAAAGAAAAAACACTTAAGCAAAACATGGTCCGGTCAAAGTGTCTTAATAATTTTTGCTCTCAAATTTTTATACATTACGGTTTATTTTTCCTCACTTAGATAAATTAACTATAGTGTCCTCCACCCAGTAGTAATATATATATATATATACATATAAAATGATATCTGGTGTCTGAATAATATTTGGTTTGTACAACGAATCACAATACATTTGATTTTTGTTTAATTTATGGTACTTTTTTGTTATTTTTACAACATTAAGGTGAGTAATATAATGCATATATTTGTATTTAAATAAATTTGTATTTTTGGTGACATATTATATATTATTTAAAATATATGTGTGAGTGTATGTGTGTGTGTCTATCTAGTATTACCTACATTATGGGGACCAAATGTGGGGACATTTTTTGGGTCCCCATGAGGAAAAAAGATTATAAATCATACTAAATGTTTTCTGAACATTTAAAAATGCAGAACGTTTTGTGTGAGGGGTAGGTTTAGAGGTAGGGTTAGGGTAATATATTTGTTTCTGCATTAACATCTTACTGGGCCTGTACAGGAGGCAGAGTCGTTGACTGGTTTACACTCTGAATGGCAAGGGACACAGTTTAATCCATCCTCAAACTCCCGCACTGACCTGTGGGAAATGCATTTGAAGTACAGAAAACAGTAAACAGTAGAGTAAACAGTAAACAGTTGAGTTTAAAAACCACAACAGCATATGAATCCTTCTATTGTTTGACATTAGCAGTTATTGATATGTAAGTCTGAATGGAAGAGCCCTGTTCATTATATGTACTTTAGTAAGTAAACACAACAAAATCTGCTTATTCATACAGTACTCACCCCTGTAGGACATTACACTGCTGCACACACTCCGTCCCACGTTTGTAATTCACACATGACACACACTGACTGGGTCCCGGCCCCCAGCAGACTGCATCTGCACACAGGGGGTCACATACTCTCCCCTCTGAAACTACACACAGAGAGAAGAATGTCCTGTGTTTGATTCCATAGTGAAGTATGTAATGGAATATCACTCATTATGGGAAAATGTAAGAGTAGGAACAAACACATTTTTTAACATAAGTTGAAAAATTAATTCAGACAATGCATACCCTAGTAAAAAAGTAATATATTTAAAATAAATGTATTTCATACTAAGTATACAGTAGTTCAAATCTATGAACATATTCACTTACATATCTCTCAAGACTTACAGATATAAAAAAGAAATATAATTAAACTATATAAAATTTAATAAAAATATATATAATTAAACCTTATATTGGGATTATGTATATATATTTGTATATATACCTTAAGAACAGAGTTTTTTTTATTTATTACGTAAATATGTAAATACATTTGTAGTATATTTAGCATGAAATAAACATATTTCAAAAACATTTTAGTACAGTTTTGATGTTGTAAACTAAGGCCCAATCCCAATTCTACCCCTTAGCCCTTCCCCTTTCCCCTAGGAAAGGGGAAGGGCCAGATAGCCCTTCAAAAGAAGATTTTTCAGGACCACACTTCAAACTAAGGGGTATGAATTATCTCTGCAACATGGCTGCTACAGCGAACAAAAAGACACATAAATGTAGGGTTTTTTGGCATAAATAAAGATTTTAACGAAAAGTAATCATTTGTTTTATGTTACATTCAATTTTGAGTTCATATTAATGGTCATGTTACTCAAAGACATGTTAGCAAAAAATCACTAATATTTGCTAGCGTCATATCATTACAGACTGGATGATAGTGCCACAGCATATGTCTGATCAGGGCGATAATTGACGTAGACATTGATGGGGGCTAGTCCCCCCAATAATTAGACATCGCTAAACCATCGCCTGATGTTTATCTAAAAACTATGTATGGAAATCAAGTAAACCTAAGCTGCTTCAGCCCAGTAAGTGTTCATTTTAAAATATTTATAACAATATAAAAGCTATTCTTACGTTTCCTTAAAAAAAATTCAAATTAAATTAAATGAAATTTCACAGAGAAATGAAATACTGCAAAAAAACACAACCAGAAGGTGGCGTATTTAGTTGTACCAAAAGGTGGCAGAAGGCATGTAGAAGACTGTATACAATGTTTTTCCGTGATAATAGTTCATTCAGAGGCCTTGGTTAGATACAGTAGGAATTGCAGGGTTACAATTTAATGGAAATTTGCGTACATAGTATTTTAATTATGTTATTTAATAATTTTATTTATTAACTGTTTTGAAAAAACGACAAGGTACTCAACGCCCTGATGTGCATATAGTCGCTCTGCTATGTGTCATGCTTAAAGATGCACAGTATTCATGACTGTATTTAAAATGACTGTATTGTACAGCATGCCTCGCTCCAGTCAGACAAACACAAGAATGGGCTCTAACCACATGTTTGCTGGTCTTGGTTGTTGTTGCTGATGAGGTTGGGTCCCTGTGTGGGGTGGAGCAGTGAGTTCCAGGGCAGAGAGGAGGTGTAGCACAGTCTGGAGTTATTATGAATCAGTACTATGCCTCCACTGACGCTGCGCAAGGAACGCAGCCCAAGAGACTCGATCTGCAAAGACTGAACTCCCAAAGAGAAAACACCCCTGCAGAGAGAGAAAGATTATTTAAATACATGAACTAAATCACCAACTAGATTACTAGATTTATACACTGAAGCAGAAAAACTGACTAGTTTGCTTGTGCAAATGTAATTGCTATAATGCTGAATTGATCTGGGTGGGTTTTAGTTTGTAAAGCTACTAATCTATCATAGCCTCATTTGTGTGTGTCAATCTTTATTTTGAGTAAGTGTGAAAAATGACCTACACTCTCATAAATTAACTAAATACATTCCCTTTTCAGTCTTTGTGGTTAGAATTGACTTGAAGCAATGAAAGGGAAAAAAACCTGGTAAAACGTGCAGCAGGTGTACAGGATAATCATTAACTTTTACAACTATCAGGAAAGAGCAGGTTTGAAAAGTCTAACTAGACATTAGACAAACAAAGAAAAGTGGGTAAATAGTCTAGCAAGTCACATATGTTTGAAGGCAGAATTAGGAAATCGGAAATTAGGAACAAAAAGCAAAAAAAGAGATACATTTCGAGTAAGAACCACATATACTTGCTTGTAAAGCATTCTTCCTCTGATCACCTTCAAGTTCTCAAAAACATTCAGATCAAGCAAATAATCTGGCCATGTATCTATGTACAGATATCCTGAAATACAAATATATAGTTATTACAAATGCTAATTTCATTTAATGATTGACTGGAACACCTATATCTTTATGATGCAAGTCCATATGAACTCTGATTTTCACCTGTGATTTCTTCTATTGTCTTTAACTTTTCCAGGTCGCTCCGCTGAAGTCCAGATGAATTGGTAGCTGCATTTCTGCATTAACAACACGAGATTTTAATAAAATAAGTGTAACAATAGGTATAACACTACAACACTCATGAATAGAAATATTTAGATTAGAATAAATTATTTAAAGTCAGCTAGTTATTCCCCCTCATGTCATTGCACACCCATATGACTTTATTTCTTCTGTGAAACACAAAAGGAACATTGCATCAAACATTTACACATTGCACTGTTTCCATCCGATGTGTTTAAGAGAACAAAATCTTCACTTCCTGGGAATCTGGCACAAATCACGAGTAATAAAATAATAAAAAAAGATCTTGCAACCAGGTAAGCCTGTGACTCTTAAACAATACTTTCACCTCAGAGCACACCAGACGAAACGCAATAACAAATGCTGTTAGGTTATCTTGCCTTCAAAGGCAAACGCCTGATTTTGTGACACAATCATGAGAGACAGTTCTGGGACATAATGATATCATTTTGATCACTGTGGCTCATGCATTTCATGGTGACAACAATAGATGGTGTGCAATGGATTGATCTGCTGGTTAGGCCAGTTACTCAATCACATGATCTCGAGGCAAGGTCATGTGAGTTTTTTTTGCAATTTATTCTGTAAATGCTTCGGCGAGTTTATGCACATTTCCTTGTCGAATAAAAGAGATCGACAGTTTGAGAGCTAAAGCTGAAGGGAAAACGTTTACATTTCAGTCCGTTTCAAACACAAATCTATCATATGAATATAGTTCATGTATCATGTGAATGTATTTTTTTGTGTAGCTAAATGTTCTTAATAACTTCCTTTTGTGTTCCACAGAAGCAACATGGGAACCAGTATTGGAATTTTAAGGGGAACAACTATCCTTGCTTACACTTTGAAGGAGTCCGATAGAAAAGCCAAACTGCCGTAGATTTTCTCACAACCTAAGAACATGCCAATGTTGGTGGCATCCACCACTGACACCCCTTGAAGGTTTCCCATTCCTAGTCCATAACACACTAACAGACATCACATATGTTAATTAACATTATAAAATAAGTATAGAAGAAAGGATGCTAACATATGCAAAGATATATACATTAACTGTTATGAACTCAATAACACATTCTAAATTGCAGCTTGAACATTAGCATCATGTAGAAGCATATGCACACTCATACATACAAACCTTTTGGACACTCTCCTTCACATTTTTCACATTTCTGTGTTTCACTGCCATCTGGCTCAACAGTAATGGCTTCTTTGTTCGCTTTGGGACAAACCATTGTACACGCCACTTCCATTGCCAAATAGTTATCTAAAGATGTAGAAAGTGCAACATATATCATACACACACAGAGAAAGAAAAATCAAGGCCTGTGGTCATACACTACAGCGTGATAGTTTGTTAGTAAATGAAAAGTTTTACATACGAGGACACTGTTTAACACAAGTGGCTCCAAAGTTGAACTTTTTGTCCTTGTTGGGTTTGGACTGAAATGTGTTGGGGTCATAGATGGTGGGTGGGGGGCAGTTGTCTTTACATGTCCCACTGTCATTGAAGTGACGACAGGCCTAAAGATGCAATGGGGCAAAACAGATATTATTTCATTTCAGTTACATATGAATGATATAATGCAATAATTGTGATCTTTTCACCAGACAGTCTGTGTCTTTTGGCCCCGTGCACCCAGCGGCACACTGCACATGACAGCAATCGCTGGGTTTCGGACCCTTACAGCGCAAACAGCCAGATGAGCAAAGCACAAAGGTCACTGTAGAGAAAGAGGCACACGTAATTGTCACAAAAAAATAATTTCATTACATTTCAGATAAACTAGATGTAATATTGTCAAAATAATTAACACAGTAGTCAAAACAGATATTAGTTTTGCCATGTATCACTAAAAAATGCTCATTAACTACTAAAAAAATACTTATAATATTGAAAAAATTATATGATTATGTAATTCAGTGACATGGAAGTTAATTTATAAAATATAATATGAGAATTTAAGATTGACTTTAACTGAATCAATTCTAAGCTAATTTTTTGTTAACAAACTCAAAAAACATGCTGATATGCCAGTGACACTCACATGTTTGGCAGTCCTGATCCGTTTCTCCCCAGCATCCACGGCCTTGAGGACAAGCTAGAGAACAACTAGGACCTAAAAAAAGATAAGAATTATTGAGAAATAACAGTGATGCATTTTTTCTGATGTACTGTATGGTGGTATAGTTCTCTAGAAGTGAACTCACAGTTCTTTGGCGTTTCTTGCAGGTGCAGTAGTTTGTTTTCAGTTTTAGTTACAGTGTCTTCCCAGTTAATTTTCTGAGGAAAGCACAGTTGAGGATTTCCCCAAATATAAACCCCGCCAAGCAGGATTTCTGTGAAACATAAGCAATCGTTTTACTCATAACGTTTTTAAAATTATTTAACAGCAAATGCACACACAAAGAGCAATTTCAATTTTGAAATATTTTTAAACAGAGCATAAAAGTGTGTTCACATTTATATTCGCTTTGCGAAAATTCACATTTTAAATCCAGTCATTTCAATTGGAAGATCTGCAATAGGAAGTTTTGAGTGAGGAGGAAATATTCCCATTGTACATTACAAATTAGGGTCAATTTGGTCAAGCAAATTCACTGTTTGACCAAAATAAAACTGCTTGTTTAAAAGTTACCACTTCGTGAGCAGTTCTTCATGCCTCACTACATCATTAACAATAGACAATGGTCCATTTGGCCCACAAGATCTTACAGAAAATGTGAGAATTTTCCACCACTTTGTGCTCTGTAGTTATTACCTAGTAGCATTTGTCACCCAGTGAATCACACTAGCAGATACTCTCATCTGACAGTCTGATGATATCATTTGAGCTGGATTTACTAAATACACAAGTACTCACAAAGAGCTAATTTTTAAAGCTGACCATAAAAGTGTATATTCACAACTGAAATTTTCATGACTTAATTTTTTTATTCATTTACAGAGAAAACAAACTTATCTGTGGCATCCCATAACTAGACCATCTAGATCATCCATTTAATCTCAAGTGACTTAAGAAATTAAAGTAGTAAGCAATATAAAAAAATGTATAAGCCTATAAATTGAAATGAATATAAATTTGACCCAAACTCCTTACCTGTAAGACTCTTAAGGCGTAGTTGTGTCAGGCCGAGGTCCGTCTGACTGTGGTGGATGTTGTTATGTACAGCGAGAGCATAGCTGGAGTTATAAAGCTGACTGCCTCGTATTATCCGCAGATTGTCCAGAGGAACTGAACGCACTGAGACGTGAGCTATCAGCACATACCCCTGAACCTCCACAATCCCCTACAGACCAACAAAATACAAGCACATATTTTCATTTTAAAATCTGATTGAAATTGAGACTCATTATAAGCGAGAAACTTCATTAAATAAATAGCAATCTATTATTCCGATCTGTTTTTGTTTTGTTTTTTTACTTGAAGTAGTAGGCCTATGTTAAGATGGGTCATTCATGTAATGCACAACCCTTTGAGCTTTAAAATACTATTGTGCCTGTATAATTTAAAGCATCTATATTAAACAGTATTGTAGACTTTAAGAAACTTGCACATACACATTATTAATTACATTGTGATTATTTACACAGTAGCAAAGAAATTGAACAGGAATGTAGAAAGGGTTTTGCTCCAATTTACATCTGCTGTGTAATAAAAAGCACTGTAGAGATTAGGGTTGTGCCAACAGACAATAGTATCGTGTATTGATGATAGACAGACTCATGAATTCTCTCATCATTAAGAACAAAGTGAAGATGTAGGTGCGATGTAAGTATAAGAGATTTATTCATCATATATAGTGTAGCTTATACTGATTATAACTGGAGTGTTTTTAAAATGCATAAACTCGCACTACACTGAGCTTATGATGATGTCTTTTGCTCGTTTTCTGTAGCTACTTTTTGAATAACCGAGGAAATGTAAGCATTATGATTAGTAGCTTAACTTACAATGTTTCTGTTAATTTGTTATCATGTTAAAGGTTTAGTTCACCCAAAAATGAAAATTAGCCCATAAATTACTTACCCTCAAGTCATCCTCATCCATTAACTGGGTGTTGCAGTGCATCATTCCAAAAGAAGTTATATAAAATGCACCCATCCATTAAAAAAAGTGTCTCATATGGCTCTGGGGGGGGGGTAAACAAAAGTCTCCTGTAGCGAATCAATGCATTTTTGTAAGAATAATATCCATATTCAAAACGTAATAATCACTTTAATCTAGCTTGCGCCAACAGTTGTACAAGGAAGCAGCTCCGGGAAGATGACGTATGAGGTCGGCTTTGCGCATGTGCTGCTAAGTCTCATGAAAACCAACATTTGTTAACAGGAGCAAAGGAAGCAAAGTTTCCTTACTTAAGCAAAGCAAAACTAGTCTCTTCTTGGCTTACATTGAAATCTTCCGACATTCTTCTTTACAAATACACATTATGTACTTCTAATTAGTGAGTTGTGTTGATTTGATCTCTCCCCTGTGCTTCCGTGTGCGTCACTTCTGAGCGTCACATGTGCAAATCCGACCTCATACGTCATTTGCCGGGAACTGCTTCCATTTACAACAGTAAGGCAAGCTATATTAAAGTGATTATTACATTTTGAATATTTATATAGTTTTCTTACAAAAACACATCGATTCGCTATAGAAGTCCTTGGTTCAGAGCCGTGTGAAACACTTTTTTTTATGGATGGGTGCTTTTTATTTAACTTCTTTTGGACTGATGCATGCAACACCCACTGAGTGCAATGATACAGCTTGAAAGATCAAGGACAATTTTTTATATAACTCCCTACTGTATTTGTCTGAAAAAAGAAAGTCACACCTATAATGACTTTTGGGTGAGTAATTTATGGGCTAATTTTCATTTTTGGGTGAACTAACCCTTTAAATACAAATCCAGTCATAGGATGACTGACGCTGGAGGACAGCCTTATGCTAGAGTAGGTTCACTTTCCGGCAATGAAACTAAGAAATAAATAATTAAATAAATTGGCACAATAATATAATGTATCGCAATCTCACATGTTGATGATATGTTGATATGAAAATTGAGCATATCGCCCAACACTAGTAGAGATACACACAACAGACCCGTACCTGCAGGAAGGAGAGATCGGGATTTCCCTGCAGGTGTGTGATCTCCAGGTTACCATGAACCACCTGGCAGCCCGTGTACAGCAGCCTGAGCATTTCATAATGATTCTCAAGACTGGAGGGTAAAGCCAACTTCATATCAGTCCCAACACATACTGAAAAATAAAACAAAGATGTACACATCAGCATGGATGGATAAAATGATATGGATTATTTGTTATTGTCACACTGACCTATATGGAAGGTATCTTAGACATGCTGACATCTAGCAGTGCAGAAGCAACATTACACAAATGTTTCCAGTTACCAATTTGAACATAAATATTTGGTTTATAAACATTTCATTAGTTAAAATTTTAAAATAACTGCTAGTTGCAGCCCTAATTCCTGACCCCTTGTGTTCTATAAAATAAAAGAATGGAAATCAAACTCAGAGTACTGCCTATAAAGTAAGGCACTGTAAACTGCAGGGTAACATTTGACTGTACTGGACTGTAAACCAAAACTTCTCAAATTCTCTCTATAGATTCACTGGTCTGTTTGAAGAGTTTAGATGCAAAAACCTCTAAGTGCCATCTGTAATTTCTCTGGAAATTAGCATCTTGTCAGGCTTCTATGTTCAGTATTTTTACTCTAATGGCAAAATATAGGTCATTTCTACGCAATTAAAGTGAAATAACTTAACATAAATATAGGAGCTAATTTTAGAACAAAGTTTCAGACAGCACTCAATCTGAACTCTTCATTTGTTGATTGTTTGATAACATTTCACAAAAGTCAGTGAATGCCAGGATATCCTGTACATAATTGATGAATCTGCACACATTATTACACAGATTTGAAATGTTTCTTTAATGTCAGAGCTGCACTGATTAAAAAGTGCAAATAAGTGTGTTTTTTATTTTATTTTAAATAAGCTATTGCCTTAACGTGTTGAAGCATTACTGAAAGAGCTGTTTTTGTCTACTAACAGAAGCGATATATTAATGCATATAAATGGAGACTGAATAACAAGTCACTGTTTTCTCCAGTTCACATTTCCTATCCAAGTTCCGTTGGTCCTCTTTCATCAGCCTAACTATTCCTCATCTGTGTGCATGAGTGTGTGAGGGGCGGCTGGAGGTTATGGTTAGAAAACAACTCTATTAGTCCATGTCTCTGTGGGCCCTTTCTCTTTCTATTTCTCTTTCTGGCTCATTGTACTTCTGTTTCTACATAATCTTTTTTTTAACTCCTGCTTGCACCTGACTGAGACTGGTTGAAATGCAGTTGTTTTACACCTCAATGTATTGCCAATAACATCCAAACCAACAGGTTTACACACACACACACACACACAGACACTCGCTCTGAGTACCTCTTATTTTGCTCGATTTTTTTCCATGCAATTGTTTAAATCAATATATTACCCAGGCCATTTAACTGGCTGATATGGTTATTTTAATTCTTGTCTTATAAACAGACTTCTGCATGGACATTCTTAACAATAAACAACAAACAGAGGGACAAGACAACATAAAAACACCAAGAATCTACAAAAAAAGTAAAGCAGCATTATATGTGATGCGAGTCACTCCGAGACTCTGAAAACTGGATCATGAGCTGCTTGTGTGTAAAAGAACATAGTGTTGCGCTACACTTTGAAAGACACAGCGGATTTACTATATAATTACACATTGGCATTCACAGCCTTTGAAATCTGCTAATTCCACTTAATATTATGATTTCAGTTTTATTCTGATTAATCGTGCAGCCCTAGATAAAATAATCTCATTGATTCAAATATACATCATTTCTTTGACGCTTTAAGAATATAGGTAATAAATATATATTAATTGGTTACAAATATATACAATTAACTGCCCTGCAACAGGGTTATAAAACAAACTACAAACAAATAGAAACTATTAACAAAATGAGACTTGATTGAAAGCCTGTCCCTGTCAATCATCCTTTGCGTTAACAGAAAGGTTTTAGACTGCAGATTAAGTGTATCTTCAAACAAAAAAACCTGTCTGTTCAAGGCATGTATACACACATATACAAATCTACATTGAACTTTCAATATGACTGATATCAACAATGACACACATCATGTGGCATACATGCGAAGTTCAGTTAATTAAAAGTTCTCCTATAAAATGTCTATAAATGTAATTTATAGACATTTATTACAAGTCTATATATATGTAATAAAATCAGTCAACAAATCCTGATGGGATAATGGAAAACATGGAATTTGGGTAAGATTAAACAGATTTCTTAGGGCCCTAAATGTTATTTTTGTTAAAAATTTTAATAAACTATTGTTACACGTTATCCGTTATATTATTTCAGTTAATTATACATCCTTTGGTCATTACAAACAGGACAAAAAAGTAATAATAATAACTTTGTTTCAGTACAACTGTAAAATTAAAGTACTAATATTTCATGTTGTAGAGAAAAAAAAAGGAAAATGTGAAAAAAATAAAACAAAATATGGGGTAAAAAATAAAAGGATTTCATAGAGCCATATGTGTGTAGTAGTAAAACAAGAGACCATCGTTTACACACCAGTATAGAGACATTCCTTGTGTCATTGGAAACTTGTTGTGTCACAAGGCACAGCACAGGAGAGACAGACTGAATATAAATCAGTGCTCTTTACCTGTGCTGTGAGCAAATTCACCACACCTACTCTTGGTGTGCGGCCAGACAGGAAGTGGAGTGTGTACTTCGCTAGCATGTACTTTTAATAGGTTTTCAGCTGCCAAATTCTGTTAACCGCTGCTGCCAGGGAGACTGATCTCACAGACAACAATACAAACAACAGAGTAGAAGCTGAACGTTTACGGCGACCAAAGATCAAGTGCTGCCTACCAACTCCTGACCTCAGCTATAATAAGAGAAACACCAAAGCTTGTCGCAAAAACGTCCCTTATGATCCTGGCCACAGAATCAGGATCTCTAAGCTTGTGTCCTTCAGTCAACGACCTCAAATGCTGCTCAATGGACTAGCCAGTACATTAAAATCAATAAAACAAACAAAGTAATGACAAGAACACTCAACTAAAGGGAACGTTTAAGTGCACATAATGATTTTGAATTCAGTTTCTGAATCAAGGGCATAAACAAAATAGTGTTAGTCACAAATATGGTGCAGAGAAAAACTTAATCTTTTTTTCTCAGCTTTTAACAAAACATATCAGTGCAAATTCTATTCTTGCTCTCTTGCACATAGTCACACAACAAACAAGAATTACTCAACCGACAAGAAGAACAGGATTTGGACCAGACCTTGTGTCTCTGTGTTTGTGAAGTGTATATTAGTCTGTTCTGACACACTGCTACATGCATACCTAATACATATGGGATGCACGCATGCATATGCTGGAGTAAAGCATGCAAGCATTCCTGACAGGAGAATGAACTTGCACATACTTAACTTATAGAAACCTTCCCGCAGGTAAGCAAAGCCACAGTTACACCATTCTTTATTGCTTGCACCATAGTCGAAAGTGCATTAATGAGTTCAACTGGATTATCTAGATTTTTTTTATAGGGTTTTGATATTAGCAATGCTTTAACAGTTCAGTTTGCACAGTAAAACCCTTTCGGTAAAGGGATTTTTGAAGTTTCAATATTAATCTAGTTATAGGTTTTGAGCTTCTAAAGAGACTATAGTCACATGAAGCTGTGAATGTAAATACATCAAAAATCTGTGTGTCGTTGGTTTCGTGATAACAGAGATGGAATGTAAATGCACAATTAACCATTAGGCCCAGGAGCAGCTGTGGCCTAATGGTTAGAGACTTGGACTAGTTAACCAAAGGCCGCAGGTTCGAGTCTCTGTGCTGGCAGGAGTTGTATGTGGGAAGGAGTGAATGAACAGCACTCTCTTCCACCCTGAATACACATGGCTAAACTGCCATTGAGCAAGGCACTGAACCCCCAGTTGATCCCTGGGTGCTGGATATATAGCTGTCCACTGCTCTGGGTGTGTGTTCACGGTGTGTTCACTTCTCACTGCTGCTGTGTGTGTGCACTTGAATGGGTTAAATGCAGAGCACCAATTCCAAATATGGGTTACCATACTTGGCAAATGTCACGACTTTCACTTTCACAACTGATGTGATTAAATGAGCGTGAAAATCTGACTAAATCTCCTGTGGCAACTAGCAGTGTTATCATGGAGGCTGAGAAAAGAACACAACACTGTGGACAACAGGTACAAGCCATTATTGCTGTTTTCCATGCTCATGGAGTAAATATTTTTACATGGCTTTTTAAAAATGCTAGGTAGCCAGTGTTTCATATGTGTTTGGCCAATCAGCATGCACTTACATCACTGGAGGTTCCCATAGAACTGTTTTAGACCCTACTTTGAAGCGTGAGCTTAACACACCAAAAAGCGGGAACTTCCGCCAATAGTTCTAGGATCTATGGAAAAGGTTCCTCCAGTGTTCATACCATAACTATAACAATAACTATGCAAGTGTCTACATCAACAGATAATAACATTCTGTTTATTCTAAGCATTTGTTGCAGTTATGCCATCTGCCGCTTTAATGTTCAAGCTCTTTAAAGTCTAAAAATGTTGCAACATTCAATACTTATATTTATGGGTATAGAAAACATAGTGATCTTTAAAAGTATAAAGTCATCAAAGTATATGCATCAACAATTTACTGTGATAGTCGACAGTCTAATGGAGCTTAAGTACTTTTGTATTTGATCTGTATTTATAGGTAACATCCACAATTCAAATGTATTGGAAATGTCTAATAGATTATTTTTGTGATTACTTTGGAGGGAAAGGGAAAATCAAAAGTGAGGGATAGTATTTATGTAATAGCCTAATATCAGATGTGTAATAAATATATACTGTATTTACCGGTGGTGTCTCCTTAAAAGCATGTCTTTGTTTGTTGCATTTCATGTAAATATTACAAAGAAACCGTGGGCTCCCATGAAATCTATAACTAATATGATTCCCACCAGAAAAACACTGCACACAACAGATGATAATATTATGGCAAATTATTTGAATTATTTCTATAGTAGGTTTGAGTCACGTGACTTCTCGATAGAACGGGACAATGTCATTAACACCATAAGTCCCAGGGAAGTCACAAGACTTTTTAAAAGAGCAAACATTAATAAGGCAACTGGCCCTGATGGGGTCTCAGCTTTCCTTTTGAAGACATGCGCAGCGGATCACATCAGCCTGGGTCCCTGTCTTTCAAAGGTCTGTTGATTCATATACAGTTTCATCTCTCTGGAAAAAGGCAATAATACTCCTCTGGAAAATAATAATTATAGACCAGTAGCCTGACTTCTACTATAATTAAATATCTGGAAAAGTTAATGGTGGGGAAGTTGAAGTCAAACATAAAGGGACAGCTAGATCTGTATCATTTTGCCTACAAAGACAATCGGGGAACAGACAATGCTTTATTAACTATAACACACTGTATTTTACAACATCTTAAAAAAAAAAAACAAGGCCTATGCTAGACTGCTGTTTGTGGACTTCAGCTCTGCCTTTAACCCTCTGCAGCCACACATCCTTCTCAGTAAACTTAGGCAGATGTCTGTGAATCCATACATCATGAAGTGGTATCACTAAGACCCAGCAGGTCAGAGTGAATCAGGCATTATCTGAGTCTAAAGTTGTGAATACAGGTGTTCCACAAGGATGTGTGAGTGCTCCTATTTTGTTTACATTATATACAAATGATTGTACGAGTAGTTATCCCACCACTTTTATTGTTAAGTTTTCTAAAGACACTGCCTTCTTAGGACTTATGTATATGGACATTTATAGTTTTCTTTTGGAGGTAAAAAAAATAAAATAAATAATAATAAGAATAATAAATTATTAATTTATTTATAATATATATATGTGTGTGTATATATATATATATATATATATATATATATACATGGGAGTTCCCCCTTTCTGGTCAATGTATCCCTGCCTCTGCTTAATTATTTTTATCCCCAGGTGGGGATAAATTTATCCCCCCTCAAAGTGATCAGTGCTACTACACTAGTGGCGAGACGGGTCACAAAACTCATCACGGATCCGTTGTTTGATTAAAGTCAATTTTATTTTAAAATGCGCTACTTTGGCTGGGTCTGCCGCACAGCCTCTCTGTATTTACCACTCTGCAGAGTCAGACTTTCTCAATGTCCCGCCCACGGCGCTATCTGTTTGGTTACACCTCACGAGTAGCCTATCAACTCTTGCGAGACGGTTGAAGCCGGTCTGCTGGGCAGTGGAGTTGCTAACTTGGTGACTTTTTTTCACAAAAAAAGTGACTAGCGACAAATCTAACGATTTTTTGGGCAATCATTATTTAGTCTCTAAGACTCCCTGGTGCTGCCGCACGAGCGCAAGGGTCTTTTTCCTAGCGCTAGCCTCTCTCTCTGCTTCTGTTGTGTTCAGCGAGTGCAGAGAGGAACAGCACTTTCAGTTAAAAAAAAAAAGATATTCTGTTGCTTCTAGCTCTATTTTACAAGCAAGTACAGTATAGCCGACATCAGTCACAGCAGAACCACTGACTTTATCATATGGGTATTTGATTTCATTAGTGTAAATTAATGTTTGAGAGCTGGTTATGTAGTCTTAATGGATCACGTTTCAGTTATTATAATATTAATTCCGTTGTCTGAAAAAAGAAAAATTAAAATATAGTAATAAAAACAGTTTTATTGAGAATTAAATTAAATTGCAGTATGTGAGCATAGGGAGGCAATACAATACTACGCACTTCGACATAAATATGCTAATTAGCACATGACTTCATTTAGTTCATGTTCTCATGATTTATTTTTATGAATTAAAATGTTTCTAAACACCCCCCCCCCCTCTTTTTTTCACAAATCTAATATATATATATATATATATATATATATATATATATATATATATATATATATATATATATATATATATATATATATATATATATATATATATATATATATATATATATATATATATACAGACCTCTAACACTAGCTTTCTCTATTCTTTTTTTATTCTATCTGTTTTCTTTTTATTTATTATATTAATTAAAAGCCATGTACTGTGTTTAAGCTAACTGAGACTTGTTATAGCACTTATATATGATTGCTTCCATTGTCCTCATTTGTAAGTCGCTTTGGATAAAAGCATCTGCTAAATGACTAAATGTAAATGTAAAAACTTTGTACAGTGGTGTGAAGACCATCATCTCATTGTTAACACTAAGAAAACTGAAGAAATTATTTTTGATCCAAAGCATCTGGGGGACCATTCTCCATTACTGGTCCATAACAGTAGTATTACCCAGGTTCATTCTTGAGTGTCTATATTGACTGTAAACTGTCTTGGAATGTCCATGGGAGTTCTATAAAGACAAATAAAAACAAATAAAGTAATCCTGTAATTACACATCACACTAATTTTCAGGATCCTGCCATAATGATTACATCTCCAGATTTAGACACTTTTATGGTGCTTTTTTGTCATTTTTGTAGCTTACCAGCCTGTATTTACCATTCACTTTCATTGTATTGTAAAGAGCAGCTTGAACATTCTGCTAAACATCTTCTTTTCTGTTCCACAAAAGACAAAAAGTCAAATGCGTTCAGAGTAGTGCTGTCAATCAATAAAACAACAACAACAGATAAATCACCCATTTTTCTGTAATTAATGGCGATTAATTCCACCCAACATTTTAAAAAGTTATTGATTTCCTGTTTTTTATTTTGTTCTTTGATTAAAAGACATCACAGCAGTTGGGTTATACGTTTTTTTGTTGTTGTTGCTGCTATTACTTCAAGAGCTGCTGTAGCTGAACATGACACAGATCCTATAAGCATCATATTTTCTCAGAACTCTACACATTTTTGATCCCCTTCAGGTATTAAAGTCTTTACTAATAGGCTGGGCAGTTGAATCGGGTATGTTATATGAGGGAAACAGTGCTGTGGTACTCTCGAACAGTTTGGAAAACTTCTTAAATCTGATTTACATATAACAAATATTTACATATTTAGGTTTTAATCGCCTTTGTTAAAACTTCATGACTTAACTGATGACAAAACTACAACATTTCATGCTCATAATTTCTGTTTCGCATTAATATGAAATGGTATACAGTGTGTGCAGCCGCATTTGTGCTTGCACTGTATATTGGCTGACAAGACAGGAAAATTAATATTCCTTGACAATAATGCTGTTCATTAGCAAAATAAAATACAGTCAGTCAAACATATGAAAAAAAATTATATATATTGGAGATTGAAGTAGGCTACATAATAAATAATATTTTGGTATTCAAATACATTGAGAATACGGAAACATTTGATTTTGTATCGAATGAGAGACCCAACATTGGTTTCAGTTTCATTTTAGCCTAAATTAATTTGTTTTGGCTTGTCGTTTATAGCTTCTTACATTTTTAATTCTTGTTCTTTTCTAAATAGGCTACTGTTATTTTTTTAAGGTTTTGTTGTTGAGTAAGGAGAACTAATATATAGCCTAGCTATGTTTACAGTGTTTATTATAATGTTTATAAACATTTTGTGTCAGCATTAGGCATATTTCTGAATGAAATAATAAAATGTGACTCATACGCAACGGTTTTTGCTATATATGCTATGTGTTGCGTATTTTAACCATGTAGCAAACTTTTTTAAATATTTTAATAAATGACTGAAAAAAAAAAACATTTTAAACCATTTAAGTGATTGTATTAATCGACCAAAAATTCTCGGTTCACAGTTAACCGGTTATAATGAATATCTTTAATGTGAATGCTGATTTTTCATAGAAAAAAAACAATTGTTGAGGCAGTATATTAAAATAAAGAAATCTATTGATCTACAGTATAGTTGTTTAACCTTATCTTATTTCTTAATTTGTCTTATTTTAAATAATTTCAAGTTATCTTAAGGCCCCCTTGAAAGTTAAGCTAAGGCCACCTTAGTTAAGAACCACTGGGGAACCTGTAACAAAAGTTAAACGTCATTAGGCCTATTTTAGGGGGGCTGAAGCTATCCCAAAATGTTCCTAAGCCCCCCTAAATGATAATAAGAACAACAATAACAATTTGATTTTTCAACAACCGTATCCTCATTCATATTTAGACGCAACAAATGATATATATCCAGCAACAAAAAATAGCTGAAAAGTCAGAAGTTGGACAGAAGTACAAAGAGTCATTGTGCTATCAAGATGATGCACCGCACCGTCTCGTTGCATTGGTGTGAACTAGCAGCTTTCAGAGCGCTGCAAGTAACTGGAGGATTCATCTCGTCTCGTCGTTACTCCAGTTTGGTCTGAACTCGCTATGCACCCTGCCGCCCACACACACACACCGATACACACGCTAATGGTGATAGGAAGATTGGTAAATGTTGTGATACAGAGTGAAATTGTACGTTGTTGTTGATTACCTGCTTACCTTTAGCTACGGTTTCTTGAGGTAAAGGAAAGGGGATATTTTGGTTTGCTATGGAAAACTATAGTCTAGCTAGAGTGAACAAGCAAAATACAAGAAATGGTTAACTTAGCAAGCTAATCACAACTCTTTATTCTTTGCCAATAATATAACCTACCTCTATAATAGGCATATTCTAAAACAATATCAATCCCCATAAAATGTTGTTGTCACTGAAAACTAAATGTCATAGGGTCCCTGTTAATGTTATTACCATTGTATCCTTCAATTCATCGAGCAGATGAGATGGATATTCCCACCAAGAATGTTCAAGTTATTGTTATCATTATAACTGTGGTGTGGACGTCTCTATTCTCAGAGAATTAGAACAGTTATTAAAACTTTTTAGCTGTAGTTGTTATCTTTGATGTGAATAGGCCTCTACTCTGATACTAAATGTCCATACTCCATGTGAGACTGAGGACCTGCAAACGTGTGGTGACACTTTCACCTAACAGCATTGCTAAAAGCAACCATTACCAGCTCCGAAACACTCAACAATGAAACATGTAAAGCATATCTAAGACAGCTTTGCACACCCGCACCCACTGATAACAAAGACAAGCCCACTGAGCACAGCAATGAAATGACTGTTAGTTTACTATTTGGACACATGACATGTACTTATGCACATAGAGAGTCAGATGGCAAAACTGGCAGGGACTGATCTTGATTAGTTTTGAGAATGGGAGATGCAGTCACATTATAGAGGTCCCATGTCAACAATGTCCCATGCAAATGTCTCAATGCCTTTGGTTATGGATCCTGTTTGTCAACAAGACTGAATGCACCTCCAGGCTGTTGACAATATGAGAGCATCAAGAATGCTTAAGACAACAGACTGTTTGCTGAAAATATTTAGGGGACATGAAAACATCAAACACTCAGACACATTCGTTTTGCTACGTGTGTAATCTGATGCTGACAGTTACACAGAACTTTGAGAGAAACGACCTTTGGAATAACTTCATTCGGCGAGCAGGAAGAAGTGTTTGATTTTCTAAGAACATGAATTCTTCCTCCAAATAAGTGCATGCACTGTACACACAGAACAGTGAAAAGAAATTGTATAAATTTGCAAACCTGAACAAAAACTAATTATTGTATACGACATAGTGATTTTGTGTGTGTGTGTGTGTGTGTGTGTGTTATGCAAAAAAAAAAAAAAAAAACCCTTACCCTGGAATATAACAGCAATTAAATGTTGAACACAATTTTGTAAATCTGTGAGATCACTGAGTCCACCGTTTTACATACTGATGTGTCTGCCATATTTTAGGCCTATATATCAAATGTTATATAATAATAACACAATATTATTACTATGGTACAATGGTGTTTTGGATTGGTACTAAATTAATAACATGCATAATAAATAACATGTTTCATGTATAGTGTTTTTGAGCATGTTCCATGGTAGCATCATGTAATTCTCTCACTTATAGTCCCATGTGAATGGTTATTACTCATTATATATCTGAAACTGCCTTATATTATTAATATTATTATCATCATCATCATATTATTATTATTATGTTGTTGTCGTCCTGCATTCATGACCCAATTCATGCTTTATATTATGAAATATGTATTTAAATAACAACATGTGCATCATAGTCATTATCGTTTTTGTTGTTGTTCTGTGATCATGACCCAGTTAAATGTTAATACTGTCTGATTGATGCATATTATTACAGTTGTGGGTGTAGTACATTTTGAATCACATTTTGGTGTCATTAATATTACATTTAAAAACTCTTTTTTTATGTATTTTTACTAAGATATCAGGAGTTGTGCCTGTTAAACTTCTGAACTCTGGGCTGTCAGGTTTCAGCGCTATTGTCATGCAGAAGTTGCAAATCAAGTTTGTGTGACATACTTCACCTACGATTAATGCGCCAACGGTGTGAGAAAAAAAAAACTTTCCGATGGGATTTTCTGAATTTATCCACATTATATTAGTCCAAATTAGGTACACGAATACAGGTTTAAATGGTAAAGCTGTTTACTATAATAAAAACAACGTATGGTTCACATTTCGTCAACATTAAAAGTGGCAAAACCAAACGCTCGAAACAGTCCCGTAAAAATGCAGTGGGCCCCGCGCGCCGGTCGCGTCGCGAATTTAACCGAGTAAATGGGGTGTCAACCACTTGAGTTTCTGCACAAGAATGTGTTCAGCTGCTGTTGTCGGTGTTAAACTCTCTATCTGGTCCGTCACTTCACATTAACGTGGTATGTAATACCATACGGGAGTTTGGGGATCATGTGGGAATGTGTGGAGATGACCTACCTTCTCTCCCTGAAGTGGCTGTAATACCCAACAGCAGCAGCAGGACCCAGACGAGCCCAAAACTTCTGTCCGCCTCCATCGATTAGTCCTCCATTAGTTAATAGTCCTCCAGTTCATACCAGAACCCCGTATACGTTACACGGACCACCCTCGTGTAGTTTCGATGCGTTTAAAATACCTGGTTTCGTCTCTTTGTTATTTCCCGAATACCAACAACTTCCTGGCAGGAGGGAGTGCGCCTGACTCTCCAGTCAGTGTGTGTGTGTGTGTGCGTGTGTGTGTGCCATAATACGCGCGCTCCCGCGGAGGAGTGGCAGTACAGATTGACTCCAGCAGTACAGCGGCTCTACTGCAACATTCATGAAGTCCAATTATGGAGTCGGGAGCAGTTTTAACAAGGGCAAGACCAACGCTAGCTGTCATATTTTTTTACTTTTTGACTTTGAAGTTAATATTTCTCCTATTTACATTCAAAGTCTTGATAACCAAAAAGCATTTCCAGCCCTAGAAAAAATATATACTGTTCACTGAATCAGAATCAGAATAGATTTTATTAAGGAGGAGGTATCTGACTTTACGACTGAAGCTTCCAGTGCAGAAGAAAGTACGGACATAGAGCAAACATACAGGAATAACACAGTAGAAATGGAATATAATACTAATAGGCTATAAGAAAAACAGAAAAATAAATAATTAAATAATCTACAGAAGAAGAAGTGTAGAAGGAAAAATTTGTCATTGTTTAAATGAATGTCCAGATAGGGTGAAGTCAGCAAAATTGGGTCACTTTTGGTAAACTGTATTAAATACAAATAAATCTATTCCACCAACACAATTTTTTTTTTTTTGAAAGAATGTTATGCCTGTTCCTGTGTGTGTACTTTTTGTATCCAACTGTGTGTATGTGTGTGTTTAACACATGCTTTCATATTTGCATGCTCATGTTGTATTTGTGTAACACATGCTTTCATATTTGTATGTTTAGTAAGTGCACTTAAAAAAAACATAATATTCCCTCATTTCTATTCTTCTTTATCTATCTTCAGCTAACAGTTTATTGACATTTATTTTTGTAAAATAAAATAATGTGTCATATTAAGCAATGTATTATCTTTTTATTAACTTAAATTTAATTTAATTTAATTTATCTAACATGTTCAGGTTAATTGGGACAGTAAAAAACACATGTAATACAAATTTAAACTGTCGGTTGAAATACTGTTTATATCATAATTTAAATGTTTACAAATAATATGTACGGGCACTGATTTGGTAGCTGAACCAAACCAGACAGTTATGAACACAGCACAGACTCAGTGATGGCTGAGCTCCTGTGGCAGGTTAAA
Organism: Carassius auratus; assembly: GCF_003368295.1. Classification (NCBI taxonomy): domain Eukaryota; kingdom Metazoa; phylum Chordata; class Actinopteri; order Cypriniformes; family Cyprinidae; genus Carassius; species Carassius auratus. The sequence goes on along the minus strand of NC_039254.1, from coordinate 13,630,777 downwards.
TTTCCTCAGCTGGCGAAGGAAGTACAACCTCTGCTGAGCCTTTTTAGCAATGGAGTCTATGTCCCACTTAAGGTCCTGAGAGATGGTTGTGCCCAAGAACCTGAATGACTCCACTGTTACAGTGCTGTTCATGATGGTGAGTGGGGGGAGTGCGGGCGAGTTTCTCCTAAAGTCCATTGTTTTGAGCGTGGAGACACGTGCGGGTCATGTTGTTTACTATATGGGGTAAGTTGGAACAATAGGAACCTATTAGTAAATAAAAAGGATATAGGCCTAGTTTTTTTTTTAAAGGGGGGGGGGTGAAATGCTATTTCATGCATACTGAGTTTTTTACACTGTTAAAGAGTTGGATTCCCATGCTAAACATGGACAAAGTTTAAAAAAATTAAGTTGTACGTTTGAATGAGTATTTCTGTTCCAAAAATACTCCTTCCGTTTTGTCACAAGTTTCGGAAAGTTTTTTTCGAGTATGGCTCTGTGTGACGTTAGATGGAGCGGAATTTCCTTATATGGGTCCTGAGGGCACGTCTACCGGAAGAGCGCGCGCTCCCGTATAGCACAGCACTGAGAGCACAACAGACATTCACTGATCAGAGCTAGAGCGTCGCGAAATGTCACAAAAGGAGTGTGTTTTTGGTTGCCAGGGCAAGACAACCCTGCACAGATTACCAAAAGAGAAACAGCATTAAGGGACCAGTGGATGGAGTTTATTTTTACAGAGCATCAACAGAGTTGTGCAAGTGTTTTTGTTTGTTCCCTGCATTTCGAAGATGCTTGTTTTACAAACAAGGCCCAGTTTGACGCCGGATTTGCACATAGTTTATTTCTTAAGGATAATGCAGTCCCAACGAAAAAGGGTCATGATCGTGTGTTGGAACCGCATGCGGTGAGTAAAACTGCTTCAAATATCTCTGTGTTGTTAACTTAGCTATCGGCGCGTAAGCACATCAAGTAAACAACATGCGATGTTGTCATCAAACTGCACTTTCCACATGTACAGCTTAAAAAAAAAAAAAAGACGACAAAGTGGAACTTAGTCATTTTCCAAAACCGCTAAGCAAATATATACAGTTTCAGTACATACCACATAGAGACTTGTTGTTGTTGCTGATGCTGCTCTTGTTAAATTTCAGCCTCTGGATCTGATTCTGGATCACAAATATACGCTGAATCTGACTGTTAGCGATGGTTTGTTTTGGTTGGTTTTGTCCTCAAGCTTCCAAACGCTCTCAACGCAAAAGCCTACTGGCGCTCGTGATTCTTTAGCTCCGCCCACACGTCACGCCTCCAGCCGGTCGTGTTTTTCCGGGAAAAATCGGTACAGACTATCTTTCTCTTATGAATATAATAAAACTAAAGACTTTTTGGAGTTATGAAGGATGCAGTACTACTCTATAGGTACTCAAGATTAACAGGATATTGAGTGAAAACGAGCATTTCACCCCCCCTTTAACAAAATGTGAACAATTACGAAACAATTATACAATGAAACTACATAAGTACAGTTCGCAGACGAACTTTGAAGTTGGCTTGTGAAAGCCTTGTCTGAAGGTTTGGAATAGCTTTGAAAAGCTTAAAGTTGAATTTTAATTGTTGTAACTGAAGTTTGCAGGAAGGTTAATCATCTGCAGTGAATGGATGTCATCAGAATGAAAGTCCAAACAGCTGATAAATCATGACAGTAATCCACACAACTAAAGTATCAGTTTGAAGTTGAAAATCTTAATTATGAATTAGTTTATTACAAACATGCAGATTTTCATTCACGAATTTAGTCCATTTTGTGGTGTTTCAACTCTTTCTTTAAAGTTATATTTTTGGACCTTTTCTTGTTAGTATAGTAGAGAGCAGGCAGGAAAGAATCAGGTAAGGAGAGTGGAGTGGGACCGGCAAAGGCTCTCGAGACGGGTATTAAACTCAGTTTTTTTCTTTTTTTTCTTCACAAACTGCTATCTGGGGAGTTTTTTTGTTATCTCTACAAATGGCTCAAAAGTCAATAGACTTGGGCACAATTCCAGAGAATGGCATGCATTGCCAAAAGTTTCTGTTTTTCTCACATTGATAGTGAGCATGTTTGTACCCCAGGCTCAGAGTCTGAGATGGAGGCACTGGCAAAAAGAGTTGGAGGAAGAATACACCTCTTTCATTCAGAACTATCCAGCATTGTGTCACCTGCATGCCTTCTTTTAAGTAAACCTTATTCAATATGAAAGTGAAAGTGACATTCAGCCAAGTATGGTGACCCATACTCAGAATTCGTGCTCTGCCTTTAACCCATCCAAAGTCCACACACACACAGCAATGAACACACACCTGGAGCAGTGGGCAGCCATTTATGCTGCAGTGCCCAGGGAGCAGTTGGGGGTTTGGTGCCTTGCTCAAGGGCACCTCAGTCATGGTATTGCCAGCCCAAGATTCAAACCCACAACCCTAGGGTTAGGAGTCAAACTCTCTAACCTCTAGGCCACGACTTCCCTGGTGATCAAATAGCTAAATATTTCATGTACTCACTGGGACTTTGTTAATACCAAAGCTGTTTCTAGATTATGAGAAAAACACCTTTATAATTCTCCTTTAGTAGGCCATCAGGCTCAGAATGTCATATACCATATTATTTTTGCACTAATATTATTTTTGCTAAGTTGACAAAATTTGCAGCATACAGTAGAGCACACAGCAGGGAATACCATATAATAATAGAATCCAAGTCCTTTTCTAGCGGGACAATAATGGTAAGGAGGTAATTCACCCAAAAATGAAAATTGTCACAATTTACTCATACACGTTGTTTCTTTCTTCGTCTTAGCACAAAAGAGAAGATATTTTGAAAAATATTGGCAACCAAAGAGTTTCTGTAAAAGAACCAGTAAAAGAGTTAATATACAACAGTTTATTCATTTCTTTGAGGTTTCTTTATACACATTTGGACCTGTGTACAATTGGTGGAGAAAGGTGCAATACAATACCAAGACAAAGAAAGAGAGCAAGAGAAAGGGACAGATAGAGTGAGAAGAGAAATTGTTGGTAAGAGAGATACACAGGGCAAGTCTTTGTTGAGCCTGTGGATGGCCACAGTCAAACTGGCCACTGAAGAAGAGGGAAATCCTGTGGGACATTAACAATTAGAATACCCAGAAGTCACCTCTGGTGTTTGGCCTTCTGTTACATTACATACAGACAACAGTGTCAAAAAAGAAATAAAGAAATGCTCTTCAGAAAACAACCATTTTCCAGTCCAGGCATACAGTAAATCTCATTCCCTTTCTTTTAAGTTTCATGTTTTCAAACATGAAAAAAACGGTCAAGTATACATTCAGCATGCAGGTTATTTTACAGTTTTAATTTGATGCTTTGATGCATTCTGCTTTAAAAACAAAGAAAAAGGGAAGGTGAAAAGCAATAAGTTAGTACAGGTGATCCATGAAAAAGTTATATTGTATTAACTTTCTGGAATATTCAAGAAGCATCTGTCAATCACCAAAGCAAAAAAAATAAATAAATAAAAATAAAATTATCTCCTTCCTCAATTTGTATAAACAAAGACAAAATTTGTGTCGAGAGTTAGATATTTTGAAATGCATTTGGCACAATGAGACCCCATAGATGTCAATTGTAAAAGTCCAACTACTCTATGGGGATTTTTCATCAACATTTCCATCATGTTTTAGTTTTTACAAACCATACTACATGTCGAAATTTCTCTTGGAAATTTGTTGCATTTTCTGTGGTAATGGACATCTTGCCACAGATGCTGGTTATAGAGCTGTATATAAGTTTCCTTTAAAGCATAATTTGTAAAGTCATCCTATCTGTTTTTCAAATGCATGTTATAGATTGTGTTATGAATATTAATCCATGCATACGTCTACATTTTTTTTTAAAATGGACCTTCGAAGAAAATGTTATTATAATAGTACGATTAAACCCCAAGCTCATATTTATCTGCCTCCACTGTTGAATGCAATACCCACATCTCAAATTCCAATCAACAACCAAAAAACAGAACCAAGTCCCACTTTATTTTCGTTTTTCTATAATCCACTGAACTCAGATGTACGCCACATTAGAAATATCGGTCACTTCTTCAGTTTGATCACAGTTTTAAATTAACAAGCTTAAAAAGTTGTAGTTAGTGGTTAAACTCCCTCATAGCTATATAAATACTGTAGTATTGACTTTCTGCTCATTAAGACTCTCAATAGACAGATGCAGTGAATTGTTGAGTCTGATCAGCGGCCCACGCCATCACCGTTCTGGATACCCTTGTTGCCCCCTCCCCCTCTACACCGCTTTTAGCCTTTCTAAATGGCTATATTTACCCTCCAGGCTGATCATGCTTGCACTCTTGTTCTCACACACACACACACACACACACACACACATAAAGTGCACAAGTGATGATATGGAGCAAAGACATATCAGGCAATCAAATATAATTTTGGCTCAAGTCACAATAACTCTAGAATCTGTAAAAGTGTGGATTCGCTTTCAAATTAAACAAGAAATATTCTGGCACAAGTGAATAAGAGTTTGTGGATGGTGAGATATTTGTGAATACTCGCACATGGAGAAGCCTTGTATGAACAATAAAAAGATTAAAAAATGTAAGGCAAAGAAATACAAGCGTTCTGAAGAGAAAGGGCTTAGTAACATTAATAAAGATATAAGCTGTGGTAGCTGTCAGGTTGCTATAGTAATAAATGTGTGTAAATGTGATGCACTACCGGCTCAAATTGCACAAACTAAACACACACGCGCACACACACACAAATCCTTTTTTTTATCCCTTTTCCATTACCTTCTGTGGAAACTCAATTCTCTGTAATATTTTCACTGCAAAGGCATTCTTGGTGAAAATAATCAAACGGAAATGACATCAAAATAAAGCGCAAAGTGATCAGATATACAAAAGGTTCAAGGAAGTTAAAACCAAAGATAAAGCAGCAACAGAGAAAAAAAAACATGCTATATAAAATCCTAGTCAAAAGGAAAATTAAGTTCTTAGCTATCACATATCATGCCACTCTTTAACTCTTTATGTCATAAGAATCAATTCAGTATTTTATATTTATATTCAGGCAATGAGTAGCTCTGTGGTGCTGATACTAGACATTCCAAGTAGAGTCGTTAAATTAATAGTTGACCCAAATATCATTTACTCAAGATTTTCCTTCATGGAATGCAAAAGGAGAAGTTTAGCAGAATGTTCATGCTGTATTTTTCTATGAAATGGAAGCACAGAGTGACCAAAAGTAAAAGCACCATTTATCATCATACTTTCCATGTCATGTGACAAGAGATTGAGTAGAATATTATTGATAAATAACGTTTTAATTTTTGGTTTTACTAAACAGGGAAAATTAAAGTGTTAGCGCAATTTCAAAACAGCGCAGATGGGTGTGAAAATTTCTGTGGGTGATTAACTAACAATGCGCAAATGACAGAAAACAGACACATCATCTAATTTACACATCGACCAACGGAATATACCAAGTGCAGCGCAAATTAGTGAAGTCACAAATAACGAATAAAGAAATAAAGAAGCCACGGTACGTTGAAAAGAAGCATAGGCCAAAAAATTAAGGGTTGCAAGAAGATTTGATAGAGCTGGTATTGTGGGACTCCTAGTTGAGGATTCCAAGTTGTCTTTAATTTCCTGAAGAAAATAAAAAATAACATGGCTTTGCAAACGATATGTATGACAACATTTTCTTCTGGAATTCCAAATAAATTAATGTGTGGAAAAAAACTCCTCTCCCTTCTCTGCGAGGGCTCCTCCTTGCAACAACAATTGCAGCCATTTTTAAGCACAAAATAATTGAAGACAATCTTTTTGGAGTGTTAAATAATTGCACAAATACCAGTAACTTGACGAGCGCAATTGTTAGTAAATCGTGTTGCTTGATTTATTTGAATACTTTCCACCCATCAATTTTGCGTCTGAAAGGGAAACTCATCCAAATGCATATTAAATAAGTTAAGGTGTAAAAATAACTGCATCCACGCCTTTTCAGTGCTAATTTGTCACTGTGCGTCTTAAGTAAATCCTGACAGTACTATGTAAACACCAAAAAGATGGTTTGCGCTGACACAAGCTGTTAGTAAATCTGGTCCAGAGACTTGAAATAAGGTCTGTTCACACCAAGAAATATAACTATAATGATAACATGAAATATTTTCTCTTCATAACTTAAAATGTCTTGAACATAACTCTACCTTTATCTCATTTAATATATGCGGATCCGAGAATATGCAAATTAGACCCCACCTCCACTCAATCACATGATTTTTGAATACCTGTTCTACTTTTACTCAATTAACTGAAGTTCTAAATGCTAAACGATGGCCAGTAGTGATATTGGATTAATTCGGCCATATGTCTGAACCAAAAACTGATTCCACAGAAGAGGAGGAAGAATGAATTATACAGGGCCGTTTATAAGACACTGTATCAGAATGGTAATGCATTTTATGCATATCATTCTAAAACATCAGACATGTAACAGTATATATCATTAGCCTATGATCCGACTACATGATCAAACAGTTAATAAAATGTCGCTAATGTTACACAAACCACACTCCTGTTCACCGTCTTAGACAGCTACATTCTAAAATCTACATCTTTAGGTAAAAACAGCTTTTATAATAATATAAAAAGCCACAAGATGACTGGATTGGTTACATGTTTTTGACTGCATTTTTCTTTGGTACACCGCAGTTTTAAGGAAAAAATGATCTGCAATGGTGTTGACTGATGAGTTTGCACATGGTTTGGCATATAAAAAACACCTGATAGACATGTAAACAACATTAAAAACTTGATTTTCAATAAAATGCTTGAGCGCTTTAAAGCAAGATGAATTCTGATTGGCCGTCAATGTTTTCATCAAAACAAATGAAAGTGATTCCAATGATATCATTCCTGTGTCATCATTGTTATAATGATGGAAACTTCCTTATTCTAACAGAATTAGAACATTTTCAAACTTCATAGTTATCGTTCTTGATGTGAATAGGCCTATAGAGCACATATAATGGTACTTTTTGTCATTTTTAAAGCTTGTCGGTCAATGATCACCTTTTATTTTTATTATATGAACATTCTACTAAACTTTTCCTTATATTAATTTTCAACTCTAATTTTCATTTGTGTGTGGACTATTTCTATATACAGTTTTTAAAGTGAGTGATGGCTATGGAAAAATGGGTAACTTGATTATGTACTGCTACAACAACAAAGCATTCAATCCATTACAAATCTATGATGGGAATTCACAGAACAGCGAACGAAAAGTGACTTCCCGCAGTATGGAAGCGTTCCCTCTGCTGGTAGCCACTGGTGTTGACCCTAGTGAGGTAACCGCCATAGGTCTCAGAAACCGAGCACACTGCTCTCTCATAACCCCTCTTGACGTTCAGCACGCTTATAGTGAACGGGTGTTTAAAACTAAAGCTCAATCTACTTATATCTCTGAGATATATTCACTTCAGGGACACTAAATCAAGCACCACAAATGTAGACGGATATGAATGGGAGATATGAACAACTTATGTGAAGATATTCATCTGCAAAGATGGTTATTATTCAGTGCACCTTTTTAAAAGAGTGCTGTGATGATAAAGGCTGATTCACTTCTTAATTGAAGGCAAAGCTCAAGTGAATGCAAACATCTATCAGGTTTCTACTACAGTACAGTGGCACATCTTTAAAATCAGCCCAAACAACAACCCTTTCTGTACAATGCAAAAATAAAAAGTTATGGTAAAAATAAACTGTAAAAACAAAGAAAACAATGATATTCTGAACTTCAGCCCCAGGACATGTGCCGGAAGCCACTGCGGTTGAGACATGGCTCAGTCCGGCTCGCACTTGCCCACATGGGAAGGATATCAGAGGAGGGGTTGAGGTTCTGAGACGGTTTCCTCCTAGTCCAGTTTCACTCCAGGCTTCTCTGTGTTGAGGAGGTGAAGGCTGTCATCTATCAGAAAACTATAAGAGAAAAAAGCAAGGAAAACATACAAATGTCAAAATATTTTTTTACGTTGTAAAAGACGATTTCTATTTAAAAATGTCATGTTTATTTCATGGGTTATATGCTATTTATGTAATCATTTGAAATTTAACAGCAATTTCTTAAGGAAAATGGTTTAAAATTAAATCCTACACCAATTTATCATATTCAAATTTCAGTTTTTAATACAAGTGCCAGAATTTCTATTTCTATGGAACCTTGCACATGACACGTGGTAGAAAAATGTAATAATGTGGCCACAAATTAAAGAATACTCCATCCCAAAATGAAAATTTTGTCATTAATCACTTATCCTCGAGTCATTCCAAACCTGCAAAAGCTTCTTTCATCTTCAGAACACAATTTTGAGATATTTTGGATGAAAACCGGGAGGCTTGTGACTGTCGTATTGACTGCCAAGAAACTTTCACACTGTGATTCCGGAAAATACACAGGTAATGTGTCCCGGTAATTGTTCACTGGTAGCTAGATTTAGCACTTTCACACTGCCTGTGATTAACCGGACATCAAGACGTGATGTGTAATGTATGAGTCGAAAACACTAGGCACATTAATTTCACTTGAGCTGGCGAACGATCTCAGCTTCAACGCAGAAAGTTAGGAACTAACTGATCTCTGCTTCATTACAGTTTGCCCATATTTTTTTGTCCCAAACGTTGATCTGCCTTCAAAACACCTGGTAAAAAAGTCAAGTGATAACGTGATCACTACGACAAAGCATTTACGGCATTAGTTCAGGCTTTAGTTCACACATCGCTCGTTCCGGGACTGAACCCGGCAATGTTACTAGGTCCCCGACCCGGGATCAATTCCGGGACGTGTTTGCTTTCACACAGAAGGCGACCCGGCAATGTTCCGGCAATTTTCCGAGTTCATTCCTGAGTTTCAAACGTGCAGTTTGAAAGGGGCTTTATACTCTCAAGATCCAGAAAAGTATAAAATAAATCATCAGAAAAGTCCATCTGGCTTCAGTGGTTCAATCTGAATTTTATGAAACAACGAGAATACTTTTTATACGTGAAGAAAACAAAAATAACAACTTTATTCATCATAGTACCATTCTGGAGAACTTACTCTGAATGCAGGCAGCGTTGGAGATGAATTGTTGAATAAAGTCATTATTTTTTGTTTTCTTCGCGTTCAAAAAGTATTCTTGTTGCTTTCATAAAATTCAGATTGAACCACTGAAGGCAGATGGACTGTTCTGACGATGTCTTTCATACTTTTCTAGACCTTGACAGTGTAATTTACTTGCCAATCAATGGGATAGTCATAAGCCTCCTGGTTTTCATCCAAAATATCTTAAATTGTGTTCCGAAGACAAACAAAGCTTTTATGGGTTTGGAATGACATGGGGGTAAGTGATTAATGGCAAAATTAAGGGTTAAAAGTAACCCTTTATGAACTCGTTCCCACAAGGAACTAAATTATTCCAATTTGTTCACTCATTTTATTGAAATCGTGGCAGCATTGTATTAATTCTTTCCCTTGTTTGAGGAACGAATTAGTATATCGTAGCCATGATTTAAACAAAAGAGGGAAAGTAATCTCAATTCATGGCCACAGTATGTGTGTATATATATTTTTCATATAGCATGAATTCACATTTCTAAAGTAATTAAATATATTTCAAATCTAAATATTTAATATTAAAATTATTCATTTTTTCAATTTTGTGCCTATCTACACAAAAGGAGACAACTTTAGCATAGTTTTGTTCTGCAATGTAAACATGGGCCATGTAACAAACTGAATTCTAAACAGCAAAGAGCTGTCATTCTTGTTTTATAAAGGAATTTTCAAAAGAAAACACTGTATAATGCTACATGTTAGTCATTGTTTTATTGAGCGACAAAGTGTGTTTATTTGGTGACAATCCTTGCTATGTGTTATGTCAGAAGGAACTGATTTGAAACAAAAGTGTTTTGATTATTTTAATGCAGTTTGGACGTGAAATGTCCTGCTGTGCCAAGCTGAAAATTAGTAACAAGAACTGTGTGAAGAGTTTTGAAAATGTATCCCAAGTATTGAGAAATATGTAAAAACTAAAAAACTAAATTAATATGTCCAATTTACATGCTGCAGACACAAGATATAGAAATATATAGTGCATGTGTACCTGTAAAAGAGGAAGTGGACGGGCACGGTGCTGAGGTGCCAGACGGCATGAGCGTCTAGGACCCAGAAGAGAGGAGGGAAATCCAGCAGCTCCAGCAAGGCAAGGCCATGCAGTAAGAGCACCACCATCCCACACTTCCACCAGTACGGCAAAATCCTGCGGTTCAGCCAACACCAGCACAACCACCACAACAGGTTTATCATGCCTGTAACAGAGATGACCAAGATCAGATTAGGAACAATCTGATGGATTTAGAAAATTGGACATTCAACTCTAGAGTCAGACTTATTTTTGCAGTAGACTTTGAAACCAATTCAGTTTTTATCTGAAATAATGCATGCAATTTACACAATAAGAAACCCAGAAACTGATTAAAATAAATACATGAATTAAAAAAATATTAAGTAAATACAATCATACTCATACTGTAAATACAGCAACTTTTAGGGCATTTTGACATGAACTTACACATTATCAGATTATCATAGGCACTGTGTGTAAACACACTGCTATATTCACAACTCTTACCTATGGTGGCATTGGCAGTCATGTTGTACCCATAGTCAAAACTGACAAAGGTCAGATAAGACACATGAGACGTGAAGGCCAGAATGAGCAGAGCTCCCATCATACTGGAGATTGCAGGCCTACGCAAGCCCAATGTCCTGAAACACAAATATTAATCCCCAAATCATCACCATAAACAACATTTAACAAGCACTATATATGGTCAATTTATGAGGATTTCCTGTTCACGTACCTGACACAGCACAAGTAGATCGAGTAAAGAATGACTGCTGATGCACAGAAGTAGTCCATCTTCTATAAAACAAAGAGAAAATCTCGATCAACAATTTTGATGTCACATTTTTTTTTGCCATGACAATCATTCCTCTTTATCCAAGAACTACATAAGAAAATGTTTAGAATTTGTCTCTGAATTATCGGTTGAAAGGTTACCTCTGTTAGATAGGTGTCTCTCGTGTGAAACACTGTCGACCAGAACCATGCATTCAGGGAAACCTGCAGAGAGATGCAAATGTGTTTGAGCACAAACTACATTTACACTTAATTACATTTATATAGCGCTTTTCTAAGCACTCAAAGCAATTTACATTGTATGTGTGTGTGGGGGGGAGGGGGGTCTCCTCATCCCCCACCAGTGTGCAGCATCCACCTGGATGATGGGACCCACACAGATGACCCCCTGTTGGTCTCACTAGCTCCTCTTCCAGGAGCAACCTAGTTTTCCCAGGAGGTCTCCCATCCAGGTACTGACCAGGCTCAACCCTGCTTAGTTTCAGTAGGCGACCAGTTTTGGCCTGCAGGGTGTTATGGCTGCCGGCTGAATGTCTTAGTATGTAGTTTGTAACTTTTTGCTATGAAATGCTATGAACAAAACTGACGATCATGTGATCCAGCATGATTTCAGAATGTTGAAAGTGAAAGTGAAGTGACGTGTGACCCATATTCTGAATTTGTGTGTGAACACATACAAACCGTGAAGACACCCAGATTAGTGGGCAGGCAATGCTGTGGCACCCAGGGAGCAGTTGGGGGTTCGGTGCCTTGCTCAAGGGTCTCAACTCAGTTATGGTATTGAGGGTGGAGAGAGTGCTGGATGTCGGACCTGAGACTCGAACCCACAACCTTCTGGTTACAAGTCCAACTCTATGAGACACAACTGAACGGGAAAGGTCCACGAGCCAGGATGATGTCAAAGCACTGCCCACGAAGTTACTGATGTTGACATGAGGCCAGATAATTAAGTGTTTATTATTAGTGTTCCTGTAGCTCAACTGGAAGAGCATTGCGTTAGCAAGCAAGCTAGCGCAAGGTTGGGGGTTTGATTCCCTGGGAACACATGATCGGTAAAAATTGATAGCCTGAATGCACTGTAAGTCACTTTGGATAAAAGCTTCTGCTAAATGCATACATTTAATTTAATTTAAGTCATTATGACCTATTAATTGATCCAACGCAGAAGAACAAATGTGATCCTGGACCACAAAACCAGTCTTAAGTCACTGGGGTATATTTTTAGGAATAGCCAAAAATACATTAAATGGGTCAAAATTATTGTTTTATCTTTTATGCCAAGAATCATAAGGATATTAGGGGGGGGGGGAGGTGTGAAATGCTCGTTTTCACTCAATATCCTGTTAATCTTGAGTACCTATACAGTAGTACTGCAGTAGTACTCAGTACATTCATAACTCCAAAAAGTATTTAGTTTTATTATATTTATAAGAGAAAGATAGTCTGTACGAGCGGCTGTAGGCGTGTGACGTGTGGGCGGAGCTAAAGAATCACGAGCGCGAGTAGGCTTTTGCGTTGAGAGCGTTTGGAAGCTGTGACATTACCGTGAGTGAAAAAACATCATCCAAAACAAACCATGGCTAACAGTCAGATTCAGCCGTATATTTATGATCCAGAATCAGATCCAGAGGCTGAAATTTAACAAGAGCAGCATCAGCAACAAAGTCTCTATGTGGTATGTACTGAAACTGTATATATTTGCTTAGCCGTTTTGGGAAATGACTAAGTTCCACTTTATGTCATCTTTTTTTATTTATTTATTATTTTATTTTTTTAAGCTGTACATGTGGAAAGTGCAGTTTGATGACAACATCGCATGTTGTTTACTTGACGTGCTTACGCACCGATAGCTAAGTTAACAACACAGAGATATTTGAAGCAGTTTTACTCACCGCCTGCGGTTCCAACACACGATCGTGACCCTTTTTCATTGGGACTGCATTATACTTAAGAAATAAACGATGTGCAAATCCGGCATCAAACTGGGCCTTGTTTGTAAAACAAGCATCTTCGAAATGCAGGGAACAAACAAAAACACTTGCACAACTCCGTTGATGCTCTGTAAAAATAAACTCCATTCACTGTCTTTTTTTTTGGTAATCTGTGCAGGGTTGTCTTGCCCTGGCAACCAAAAACACACTCCTTTTGTGACATTTTGCTCTCGCTCTGATCAGTGAATGTCTGTGCTCTCAGTGCGCTGCTATACGGGAGCGCACGCTCTTCCGGGAGAAGTGCCCTTAGCACCCATATAAGGAAATTCCGCTCCATCTAATGTCACACAGAGCCATACTCGAAAAAAACTTTCCAAAACTTGTGACAAACCGGAAGAGGTATTTTTGGAACAAAAAATACTCCTTCAAACGTACAACTTAATTTTTGAAACTTTGTCCATGTTTAGCATGGGAATCCAACTATTTAACAGTGTAAAAAACTCAGTATGCATGAGATAGCATTTCACCCCCCCTTTAAGTAAAGATCATGTTCTTTGAATATATTTTGTAAATTTCCTACCGTAAATATATAAAAACTTAATTTGTGATTAGTAATATACATTGCTAAGAACTTAATTTGGACAATTTAAAGGTGATTTTCTCAATATTTAGATTTTTTTGCACCCTCATATTCCAGATTTTCAAATAGTTGTATCTCGGACAAAAAAAACATACATCAATGGAAAGCTTATTTAGTCAGCTTTCAGATCATTTATAAATCTGAATTTTGAAAAAATTACACTTAAGACTGGTTTTGTGGTCCATTGTGATTACCCTGCTTGTGTGCAATTAGTGAGAACATTGCAATAGCAAGAAACATTATAAATATTATATATATATGTGTGTGTGTGTGTGTGTGTGTGTACAATCGTATTAGGGCTGCACGATTAATCATACTTAAACATGATTTATACTTCTCTCAGTTAATTAAGCATAATTGTCTGCAATATTGGCCTGCTGTTTTGTTTTGTTTTGTTCTTCATTTAACATTTATCTGTTATCTTGCATTAAGCCTCTATGAACTATTAGGCTTGAACTTCTACAAAATTTCCCTAGTCAGAGCTTCTCTTAATCAATCCCATGCACACTTGCTCCCTCTGCACTGCAAAAATCACTCATGACCTCAAAACACGAAAAAATTTTTTTTGAATATAACAATCTTAATTGAGCTGTTCTGCTTGTTACATTTAATACAGCCAGTTAATGTCCTATGAGGCAACTTGTGCTATATGCCACAACTCTGCAAGTAAACTAGCATTTTTGTTTTTTTAAAGAGAACACTAGTTATGAATAAGAATGGTTGTCAGTACTACAGCAGACAGACACTGTCTCACCAGTGAGAAGGCGGTGATGGTATGGTACATGGGGCTCTGTCGAGGGACGGCGCTGCGGTATCTCAGCAGCATCAGCAGGCAAGCCAGACCGTTGAGCAGAGACGCCAGCGCAGACGCAGGCTCCTCAAAACACAGGAAACGAGCAAACGGCCACTACACAAAATCAGTAATAGAAAAAAAAGATGTAGAATCAGGTTTGAAAATACATCAATGTCTAAAGTGATGATGCTCATTACAATATGTCTCTTTTTCCCCATTGTTTAAGACTAACCTTCCCATGAAACTGTGGTATGCTGTAGCCCTCCGCCTGGTACAGACCCACGGTGGTCCACATGCACTGATATCTGCAGTCATCACGACATGTCCAGCCTGAAAGATCACAGATTTCAAACAATCGATTGCAAAAATTATGAAATTAATTGACACTGATAAAGCAAATATACCTATAATACTAACCAAATCTCACACAGAATTAAAAGAATTTATGCTTAAATATATGTTGTGTCTACGTGTGAATTTCTATACAAATTTCATTATTTGTTTGTAAGAAAGGAAAGTAAAAGAAAAACTGCAAACAGGAGTCCAATATCTTTCAATGCACTTTTTAAAGTTGTTTTTAGAGAATCTACAGTGAAAATGGCTCAATTTTACCTCTGTTCGAACACAAAGGATGAGTCACAAATGCTGTCAATTTAGTTTCATTGATACTAAAGCCAGAATATTCATTATTTCATCCTTCCATATGTGACATTGTGAAACCAATCTATGGTGGTCAGCTGGTTTAACCAGTATCTGGTGTTTAGCTGGTTTAGCAGGTTGGCCAGCTGTTCCCCAAATCTGAAAAGTGACCAAAACCCCTCTAAAACCACCAAACCAAACAAGCCAAGTCAGATACTGTAAGAAAGGATTTTTTTTTTTGAGAATTTTTCTTTCAGAACTTTTTTCAGCAGGGCTTGGGTTTTGTTTAAGTAATGCTTTAAATATATATATTAAAGTACTGTTATGGTACCATGGCAAGGTGATGTAATAAAATTGTATATAGCATGACACATCAAGTGATTGCTGTATTCATTTAACATGGCATCCAGGCCTGCTTCAAACAAAAACGGAATGAATTACTATATTACGCCAAAAAAAAAAAAAAAAAAAGTTCAATGTTCATGATAAAATTTAAGGAACAAGACCTTAAAGAAACAATGCTGTTATTATGGCAAGTGATGTATGACATCAATTTAATATATAATGTTGATATTTTTACAATGAATGTCAGTGTATAAACAAAAAAGTTTGTGTGCAGGTCTTTGCATTTTTGTCTTAATTTTTATAAATACTCGTTAATAGCCTATGTACATCAAAATTAAAATAAAATAAAAAATTTGTTCTCCTAATAATTTATTTGATAATAATATTAGGTCATATTCTCTATTGCCAGCTGTGAAATAAATCAGTTTGCATAATGATATACTAGGTTAGTAGTGTTTCTAGCACAAATAGGTTAGTACAGTACCAGTGAGTGCCATGTATGGAGGCTGAGAGGACTGGAATCCGCGCAGTCGGGCCCCTGTGCAGTTGGTCCGGACGCATTGTTTGACGCAGTCGCGATAGACGGGCTCTTTGTCCCCCTGAGAGGCGCTCGCAGGAGCGGACAGAAGAAGCACCGCGGCCGCTAGAAACATCAGGCGCGTCATGCTGCTGTTCGTCCGGTCATGAGGCACAACAGAGCAACATCAGTCCATCAGAGCGAGTCCAGTGAGAGTCTCATTCGCACAGCATGACAGTATTCACCGCCGCTGTTTCTTTTGCATTTAAACAAAGTGTCGCTTTAATTACAGCCAGGCGCCTCTTTATTCTCTGCCCGGGCAACAAGTTTCATCGATACATCACAAGCGAAATGATACATTTCAAAAAACCCGGAAGTGTAAATGTACGTAGCGCGCATGCGCACGTATCTCGCTTTCTCTTTCCACACAAACACACACAATTGAATGAATGAATAAGCCAATTGCTAAGTATTACGTTATTTTAAACTGTCTTTATTATAAATGCAAAAACTGTTTATATATCGAATATATAGTATTGTGTATCTCTGCTGAAAAAAAATTACTAGCTACCTATTGTTTGGCAGCGCTTGGTAAAGTACAGTGCATCTTATTACATCTTCAACAGTGTAATCAGATTACTGAACTAACTAGTTTTTCAAAGAATTGAATTGCTCAATTACTTTTTTAACTGAACTGGCCAAAGTATTTAAAGGGAGAAGGTTACATGTAAAACCATACATTTTAACATTAGATGTTACATTTTCACTTTAAATCCACTATTGTTTCATATAGATTTGTTCTACGGTTTAAACAGTATTTAATACAATTACATCCCGAGTAACTGAAATTAAATGACAGAAAAAATAAGAGTAATCCCTTACTTTACTTTTTCAAGGGAACAGTAATTAAATTAATTACCCAGTACTGCTGGTTGGTTGCACTTTATAATCTTAAATGAACAGAGACTACACACAACATTTGCATTTTAAACAGACATTTGTCACACTGCAGGAGCATTTAAAATGAATTTCCTAGTGGATGTATACATTCATACTGCCTTCAAGCCCTCATAAATAGAACAAATGTAATGGAAAAATGATGGATGATAGCAGTATTGTTTCTTCATAGCAGAACAATGCTCTTTCTTAGCATATGGGTTGCAATCTTTGAAAACTTCTTTTCACAAGAAAGGATCGTGGAAAGGACACCTCATGTTGAACAACCTTAAAATAAATATTATATTTCTGTATAAGAAAATATGTCAAACTTTTTATGTGCTTAATGACACCAAATAAGCCCAAAATCAAAATATGTGCAAATGTACTATAGCAGAAACATATTCCATGCATACCAAAAAAACGTTGCAGAACATGCACAGTAATAGTGTGGCAATGCACTTCAAATATATCCTGTTTTTGTACTCCTCGTAACAATGTATTATAATTTATCATTTAAAGCAGATTAATATAATCAGACAACAAGAACAATGCTTTATTGCAAACTGTACAAATCAGTCAAATACAAATCAAATATTAATGTTTTGACAGAAACCAGGGCAAGAAAAATAATAAAATATTTGATCATATCAATGCCTATCAATATTTTAAATATCAAACCAACTCTCTATGGCAATACTGTTTTCTTATAACTATCTTGTGTTATATTAAACATATATAAAGTCGTACAATGATCTCTTCCATGAATCCACACTAATAAAGAAAGGTACAAAGCATAGCATCATCAATCAAAACATATCACCATCATGGATTACTAGTAACTTTTACAAAACAGTCCTAGGAAAAAATGGGTGAGCAGGAGAGACAGGAGAGCAATTAAATAATTCTCTGTTTATTACAGAAAAAATCTTTTGGGACTTTCCCAGAAGTTCTGATGGATTCAGCATGAAATTCTGTACACTTGCAACTTGTCTTTTGGATCGATTCATGAAAGTCATTCATTTGTAATTTAATATTGCATTCACAAACCAGCAGTGATGGAATTCAAGTTCACATTTCCAAGTTCATCTCTGATCGACACATCCAGCACTAGTGGGGATTCTGCACAGTCTTCTGAAGCCCCATCAGACTGCAGGCATAAAGGAATTACATAATTAATCATCAAATAGCCAAACAATTTATTGGCTTTATTTTACATAGACTATTTCTACTGGTCAGAAGTGTGGAATTTGACCATGTTTTTTTTTTAAAATGTTTTTCATATTTAAAAAAATATTTTATGCTAACCAAGGCCAAAGTATTTCTGTAAAAAATATTTACAATTTTTAAAGGGGCTGTACGTAGGATTTACACAGAGTGGTTGATCTAGGTATTGCAGTCCAAGTTCAAAATATTGGAGAGGGTTTTTTTTTCAACCGGCCCCTCCTCCTTAACTTGACACACATGTATGGTTGCCAGATTGATGGAAACAAAAAAGGAACAAATGAACTTGATGATTAATTAAATGACATACGCTGTGTTTTCCGTCAACTGCCAACCCAGGGTGCTGAAATAAAATTGGGTAACTTGGCAGTTGGCGGGTTTCACAAACCAAAACAGAGACAGACATTCCGGCCCGGAACACACATTTTCAAAGGAGAATAACTTACTGAAGCAATGTTTTTCAGATAAACAAGTATGTTAACTTACCATGTTTCTTAAATATCTGCAAACATATTCTGGTATTTTTATTTCTCTTACATACAGCACCTTTTATGAACAGTATTATAAAATGTTATAGTTGTGATGGAAAAGTGGAATTTTCAAGAGTATTCCTACAATGCTGTTCTGATTTGGTGCTCAAATATGAATAATGGTTTTTAATATTTTCAATGTTGCAAGCAGATTTGCCGCTTAATATTTTTGTGGAAACAGTGATAAATTGAAAATATATAGGTGTGTATGAAATATGAATAGATAGATCAAAATAACAGAATTTATGTGGAATAGAGGTCTTCTGCAACATTGTAGAACTCTGGTATTGTTTATTTGGGATTTGTCACTGGCCAAAACAGACCAGAGTCCATAATAGTGTACACAATGTATTTTTGTGAAATGAATTTACTATTTAATTTCTTTTTATATTTAGCATTTTAAATGTATTTAGGTACTAATTATTATTCATATCTAAATTATGAACAATTTACTGTTTAAAATTAAATAAATAAAATAAAAGGTTATATAATTATATAATTTATATAATTTTCAATTAATTAATTATTCGAGTTAAAAATAGTGCAAAAGTATTTAAAATTCTTTGAACTGAGGTTGAAAATCATCTGTAATGCCGTGGTATAAATTAATTAATACATTTTTTGTTGAATTTCCTGTTAAATGTAAATGTTTTTTTTATGACTAATAAAAATCTTATCTATAAACACAGATGAATAAATATTATACTCTATCCCAGTACACATTCTCACTTACCCACTTGCCCTTATTTTTACATTTGGACCTATTTTTAATAAAACTTAAAGAGCCAGTAAGATTAAAATTCTAAGCTTCCTATCACTGTTTATAAGTCCTGTACAATAGGTTTAAATCCATCCAAGGTTAAAAAACATTGTCATTTTGGCAAAATATCATTTTAAAATTACTTCAATTCTCAGAGATCCCCAAACGGTTCGCGCGAAGCTGTTCAAAAGATTCAGTTTCCTTAAACCCCACCTTTCGGTAGCATACTGTGTTCTGATTGGTCAACTAACATAGTCAGGTTTGATTGGTTGTTCCGCACACACCTCCACGGTAAACGATGCGTTAGCATCTTTTTGGGGTGAAGTATGTCTCATTCCTCTCATCGCGAAGCAAACAGTAAAATAAAAAACTTGAACAGTCTCGCTGCTTTTTCTTCTGTGTGGGTGTATTCAAGCCGCTCGCTTCAGTTTGAATCTGAATAGCGCGTTCAATGCGGGGGTGTGGTCACATTAGATATAGTGAAGGGAGACGTGAAAAACGGACATCGCGTTGTTTTCATATGGATTACTTTATCACAAAATATCTGTTAGCAGCACTTGTTACACTTAATTTTAATGACGTGTTTGTAAATGAAAATCAGCGCAGACAAAGGCTGCAGACAGCACACATACTGATAAGACGCTCGGGAGAAAACAAACACATAACTTCATAATCATACTTCGCGTTGTGATTCGGAGATGCTTGTTGGTCTAAATAAAGTTGGTAATGAACCCTCTTTTATGGCCAAACACTTTGAAAATCCCACTGTACTCAGCGATTCAGAGTCGACTCCTTACTTTAGAAGCCAATAACTTTATAAATCGTGTACTTTTTGGGTTAATTACTTTGCACATTGTTTACACTGATGGACAGCTACATCATACACTGTAATACAGGTAATTTTTGATTTCCCATCTGTGTGGCTCTTTAATGGCATATATGTACATTCTGCACATTTTACCTAATTTCTTGATCTTGATACATTCTTCGATAAATAGAAAGTTCCAAAGAACAGCATTTATTTGAAATATAAATCTTTTGTAACATTTTTAACATATTTACTGCCACTTTTGATTAACTGAACATATCTTTGCTGAATAAACATTATTTTTTTTTCTTTCCTTTAATTATTTTTTTACTAAGCTCATTCTTTTTGTTAACTAAGCTCAAACTTTTAAATGAAAGTGTATCGCAGTTTCCACAAAACATATTACCCAGGAAAAACAGTTTTCAACTTTGCTAGTAATAAGAAATCCTTTTTAAGCATCAAAGAATCATACTAGAATGATTTCTGAAGTATCACATCTCTTGCCTGAAAATGTTTTGCACTCCATATCCAACAGAAATTTGGTTTCATCAACAAACTTGATTATTTTCCCAAGAGCCTCAATGGCCAGTACCTCCAAGATGGATGCAAACTGCTTCTGAAACAATAAATAATCACAAATGACTTGTTTTGGACCCTTACACCAGTTGCTAAATCAGGCACTTGTGTGGTAATTTCAAGATTATTGGTAAGTTCATTTCATCTTTTGTAAGTTTCAAAATCTTTCACATCTTGGTCAGTGGATTTCAAGTAAATGTTGTGGAAAAGAATATTACATTTAGTCCCAACTTTATTCTTATTTGCTTTTATTAAATTACATTATCTATGTTGGCTTTTAAAAAAATCAAGCACAAATTATATTTGATACACTAACCTTGCCAAAAGTATTGTGGCTCCCCCTTCTAATAAACAGGGAATTCTGTGGTTCTAATTTTATAACAACAGTTTGGACAGGACCCTTTTCTATTTTAACATGACAATGCCTTTGTGTATAAAGCAAGGTTAAAAAAGAAATGATTGATTCTGTCACTGTGGAAGAAGTTATCTTGGCAGCGGCAGCGTTCACACCTGCGCACTGATCTTTATGGTTAGTATGTGCACACTCAGCTAACTATAAACTAACGCCTCCACTCCAGGTGATAGATGCGTCTGTAACGTAACGCAACTCAGATAAAACTCACACCACGCTGTTGTCCTGTATTTAATTAAAACTAAAACTCCGCATTGAGAGCTCATTAAAGTGTGCACACGACGCTAAACCATAGACAGTAAAAGAAAACTTCAGGAAACAGTGGGTTGCAACAAACGGAAGAAAAACAGCGTGCGTCAATTATAATCCGGGTCCTAGAATGCATAATAAAAGTGCATTGTTGTCTATTTTTGTACAGTGTAGTTTACAATTATAATCTAAATGTAAATTCAAATTACTTCGTGAACAACAGAAAAAGTGGACGTTTTGTTAAAAAAAAATGTTTATAAATATTAAATTTAACTAACATCTGTCCTAGGTCGTGACGTGTACACAAAGCGCCAAATTTTTGGCGCGACCTGTTAACATCAAGGGAAGCCTATGCTGTTGTGTGCTGAAAGCGTTGGGATGTTATTTTCTGTTTAAGCATATTTGAACAATTTCTGGTCAGTGTCATTTGTCATCTTTAGTTTATATCTCTCTGGTAAGATCGTAAATAAACCTTAATTACATTGTTAATGAACTAACCTTGTTATTTGTGCAAAGTTAACGTTAGATGTACGAGAGTTTGTTTATGTCTGTATTCGTATTCGAAACATTTAAGGTTTATTAAAAATAAATAAATATGAGAGCTAGAATCAAATGCAGTTTTGACAAACATTGTTTTAAACGTTGAGCATTCTGTTGTTTTAATTAATATATTAATAGATGATTGGGTGTTTTTTTCTTCTCCCTCAAGCAGTCATGGGTTTACTGGAGCAGTGTGAGGAGCTCTTCAAGACCTCTGACCTGTATGAAGTTCTGGGTGTTTGTAAAGGAGCATCTGACTCTGAGATCAGACGTGGATATTATAAAGTCTCTCTGCAGGTTCATCCAGATAGAGCTCCTGGTGATGAGTTAGCCACCACCAAGTTCCAGGTGACCACTGCATTTCTAATGCAACACTAACACTGCATGTTTCAGAACCTTCTTGAATGGTCTGGTGTTGTCTAATGGTGAAGGGTCCAAAATAAATTTGAATGAAGCCAAAATCAATGTTAACCTCCCAAGTACATATAACTTATGGGTTACATTTGTACTAAGCAGTACAAAGTGACTGCTTGGATCTGCATACCAGGAATATTGGATCCAGTCTCTTTACCAGTTTCCACTTTGTCTGGTATCCAAAGCTAATGTAGTGAACGTTAGAAGTGGATCAAAGGTTCATCAAAGTTGTCCTAAGGCAAGAACGCACTTTGGTTGTAGGACAACTTTCATGAAAGGTTTTGATCCACTTCAAATGTTGACTAATGTAGTTAACAGCAAGTCTTGACTGATACCCAGATTCAAACAGAGACGGTATTTTGTCTGGTGCCCAAAATTGTACCTTCTGTTAGCCTGAAAGGCTGATAAAGGAAATCTGACAGCAGAAGACAGGGCAATGATTATTATTATAACTGCAGGGTTTATAGGTTAATCTGAGCTGGTTTTGTTTGTCCAGAGTGGACTTCAGTACTAATCCAGCAAATGTTACTATACCAAAGCAATAGAAATGGAAAATAATTGCTTCCCCACATTGTCCTGTAAAATTAAAAATATGGAGAAATGGAGAAATTCTCGGATGAACTTATCCTTTTACTAATACTAAGATTAAACAACACGCACCGCAGGGCATGTACATAATAATTTAATAACATAACTTGTGATTAGGCTAAGTAATTTAATTATTGTAATTAATTTAGCACAAAAAAAGTATGGTTGCTGTCTTGAAGCAACACAAACAGAGGTTGCTACTGAGAAATATTGTACTATATTTTAGCTCAATAATATTTTATTTTAAAAGGGATTTTATGCAACTACATATTTGTTTACTATTTATTTCCATGTAATACATTTTTAAATTAAAAGTTTTTAAGGTTAAAAAGAGACGTAAAAAAGGTTTAAAAAATTCTCATTGCAAAGAGGCAAATAAGATCCATTTGGTGGCAGGAGAAAAATACACTGATAATTCGATGGAGTAACCACTAGAGGAGTTCTGTGATTTTGTGTACCCCATTCATTTCCAATAGCAATCATGTTTGACCACAGGAAGTAAAATGTAAAGTTTTAAAAAACATTTTTTAAGCCTTTTTGAATCATAGCCATTTTTGTGTGTTCACACAGCAGAAGTGACCTAAGGATTACCAGAGGGTTATATTTAAAATGATTAAATCATTAAACAAAAAACTTGAATACACATACATTCTTAAACTTAAAAGTTTCAGTATGTCCACAGGTCCTGGGAAAGGCTTATGCAGTGTTGGCTGACAAGGACCAAAGGGCAGTCTATGATGAACAGGGAATAGTGGACGAAGAGTCAGACACTCTTGATCAAGACCGCAATTGGGAAGAGCACTGGAGAAGATTGTTTCCCAAGGTTTTATTTTTTTTATTTCATGTCTTTTTTTTTTCTCCTATGTTGTTTTTTTCAAAGGTAGTTGCTAAAATTAACGTCTCTGCTTTAGATCACATTGCAAGACATCTTGGAGTTTGAGAAGCAGTATAAAGGCTCTGATGAAGAGGTGGAAGACTTGAAGAGACTGTACCTACAACATGAAGGTGACATGGATCTGATCATGGAGTCTGCGCTGTGCTGTACCCATGAAGATGAGCCTCGTGTCAAAGACATACTTCAGAAAGCCATTGATGCTGAAGAGGTGCCGGCCTACAAAGCCTTCACTCATGAGACTGCTAAGAAGAAGAACAACCGCAAAAGAAAGGTGACGATTCATTTGATCCTGTTTTGATATGATGTAATATATTTTAAAATAGGGTTCAAGCCTTTTTTATGAATTGCCCTGATTTTCAAGGCGGACAGAGAGCGTAAGGAGGCAGAGGAAATGGAGAAAGAGATGGGCTTGAACAGTGAGGACAGCCTGGTAGCTATGATAAAGGTAAAAACATTAAGATGTAACAGAGCTTGTATTAATCTGCCAAATGTGTGTTGCGTTTGAAAATATTTTCAAATGTAGTTTATTCCTGTGATGGCAAAGCTACATTTTCAGCAGCTATTACTCCAGGCAGTTATTTTTAATATAAATAATTTTGTAACTTTATATGAATGGCTTTCCTGGCACTTTTGATCAATTTAATGCATCTTTACATAATTGAAGCATTAAAATCTGACCTTGAAAAGTAGTGCCTGCAGATATGTACAGAAAAGTTTGGATGGGATTAAGTTTTTTGAATATTTGAGTTATTGATTCACAGTTATGACAGGTGACCTACATTAACTTATTGTTATTAGAAATCAGCATATAACCGTAAGTTGCTTACAAAAAGGCAATTAATGTTTTTAATAACTAATGTATTTTCTTAAATAAAAGGGTCCAGACCGCTGATCTATAATAAGAAATTATATATATAATTGTAATTATTATCAAATATAAATTTTAACTATAATATAAATTATATATATATATATATATATATATATATATATATATATATATATATATATATATATATAGAGAGAGAGAGAGAGAGAGATAGATAGATATCAGTGGGCCAGACTCATCTCATTCAAATTAGGAAAATTCTTACCATAAATGTTGTTAATACATTTTATTTGGGTAATTATTATTTCTGCTTTTATCAGATGCATTCAAGTCATCACTTCCAGAAAAGCCTTAATTTTCTTTTTATGCCTCTTGTTTATTATTTAGCAAAGACAAAAGTCCAAAGAAAATGGATTCAACTCCCTCATCTCGGATCTAGAGGCGAAATATTGCAAGAAACCAGCAGCTGGAAAAAAGGGCAAGAAAAAGTAGACCGATTCACCAGACTGGGCTATTCCTACCAAATGTTATAGAATTCATCTTGTGAATAGTAATCAAAAGAATGCTTTATAATGGATACTGACCCTTCCTTAGGCATAGAACACCAGTTTAAGGACACATGACTAATAACAGGTGACACACATCCTCTCTCGTGCATTTATTACAATGGATTCGTATGAATCTGCTTCCTGTGCTCTTGTTCAGACCAGCTTGTGGATCAAATGCAAAAAGAACATTTTAAATGTTTAACAGTTTTTTGTATATATGTTTTCCGGTTTCCTTATTTTATGTATTATTCATGGGCTTCTGACTAATAATAAACTGGATTCAATAAATATGCAAGTTGTGGTTTATACTTATTTTTGGTCATAAAAATTGTAGAACACTCACCATTTAAAATAATACAACCAGCACAAAGTCACTTCTTTTAAAGTCACATTTATTTTCAATAAAAAAAGCATTTCAACTGGGTTTTACAACACTACACTGTAGTAACAACTGATTACTCGGTGACACTGAGGATATCTGAGGAAAGCTGGGCTGTCCGAACTCTGCGTCGTGAAGTATTTTTTGGATCTGAAGCTTCACCAAAGACTGCTTTGAAGCAGGTAAGCGTCTTAATGCAGGTGCTAAGCTCCGAAGAAATAAATCGACTTCATCTTGCTGTTCGTCTTTCTCTTTGTCTCTCACATCTTTAGATGCCAGATACCTCTCCAACAGCTCTAGTGTCTCTGATCGCCTTCTCTTTACAATGTCAGACCGGATCACTCCTGGACTTGTCATGGATGTTCCCATACTGGTGCTGGCTGGTTCAGCCCCGCTGTCTTCATCTGGCTCATCATCCTCGATTTTGCCAGGAACACTGTCCAATATAACACTGTACAACAATAAAAACCATTGTGAATAACCAGTAGCTTCAATATGCTTTATTACAGCACAGATAAATAATACAACTTATTGCTAAAATCTATATAAAATGAAATTATAGTTTCCCACTATGTTACAAAAAGACTAAATGATGCTACCTGATTAATGTTAAAGAAGATTTCAATTTTATTGGTATATCACAAAAATGAGCACATGGCAGCAGGTGTAAAGGAACTGGTGTGATTAAAATCAAATGAAAATCTGTTCACATAAACACTTTGTTTAATGTCAAGTTGCAATACACAAAACATTTTGTGTTAAATGAAAATCTGTTGGAAATTTACATCACTTGCTCACCAATGGATCATCTGCAGTGAATGGGTGCCGTCAGAATGAAAAACATCACAATCCACACGACTCTAGTCCATCAATTAAAGACTTGTGGAGCAAAAAGCAGCTTGTTTGTAAAATAAATAATTCCATTGTTTTTAACCTGAAACCAGTGCTTCCTGCTAAAATGAGTCCTCTATCCATAACATTGCTTTCTTGTCTCAGTCACCTTGTCTGAATCAGGAGAGAAATCACAGATAAAGCATGGTTTACAAGTGAAAACAGTCCAGAACAGTTCTAACAAACATGCAAGGGGACTTTAAAGTGAGAGGACAACTTTTTCACAGGATGAAGTGTTAAAGATATTTTAAACAGAATCGAGTTTTAAATATTAAAATGCCTTAAAGGGGCAGTTCACCCAAAAATGACAATTCTGTCATTAATTACTCACCCTCAAGTCGTTTCAAACTTGTAAGACCTTTGTTCATCTTCGGAACACAAATTAAGAATATCTGATGCATTCCAAGAGCTCTCTCTGACCCCCCCACAGACACGATCAAGGTTCCGAAAATGAGAGCTCTATCAAAAACTGCATCAAAAAAAATCTTGATTTGTGTTCTGAACATGAACTAAGGTCTTACAGGTTTGGAACGACATGAGGGTGAGCAATTAAAGATAAAATGTTAATTTTTGGGTGAACTATCCCTTTAATGGATTACTCACACATAAACAGATTTATACTCCACAAGGCTTTTAACTGATTGACTGGAGTCGCGCCGATTATTTTTTTAATTATTCTGATGTTTTATTAGAAGTTTGGACTCTCATTTTGACAGCACTCATTGAATACAGAGTATCCATTGATAAGCAATTGATGTACTGCTAAATTTGTCTAAATCTGTTTCAATGAAGAACCAACTCATCTACATCTTGCATGGCCTTAGATTTTCATTTTTGGGAGAACTACTCGCTGCAGCGGTTGTTATCTCCAAAATAAAAATATATTTTTTTATTAACATTGAATCAAATTTTATACAAAAAAGTCTTAATACTTACCTGCCCAATCAAATAATAAACTAGTAAAATATATCCCACAAGAAATGGGAGCTCGAGTCAATTGGATTCATAAAAAGTTTAGTAGTATGGTCATATGCTATTTTGAACACAACTTATAGAAATATCTCAAAAGGTAATGAAACACATAACTTGGTTTACAACTTACAGAAAAAGAAAAAAAAAGTTTTAAAAATATATTAATTTAAAGGACCATTATCACTTGTACAAAATGTTGCAAATGACGTCACCGCTGTCAGTTGAATTTGAATGGCAAATATTCAGTGAAATCAAAATGGGATTTTTTTTTTTCTCAAACTCTTAAATTTTGCAAGCAATGTTATAATAGTACAACTTTTTGTATCTATAGAAAGGCTTAAATAAAACACACTCGAATACCTTCTGTGCTCCGTGGGGGGATCGAGAAAGTCCATCACTCGCATATATTTCCATTGCTTTTTTTTTGCTGCCCTTCCACTCCGATTCCCGTCCTGCTCCAGTCGCTTTTTCCTGGTGTATGTGTCTCTTAGATTTTTCCATTTAGCTTTCACCTCTTCCACTAACGTTACACAAACACACAGACGTTGATGATGGTGGTGAGGCGCGCTTACAGTAACGCTACACAACAAGCGACACCGATAAAACTCACCATCGACTCCCATTTTGTCTGCTATTCCTTGCCAGAGAACTTCTTTCCGCTTCGTGTTTTTGTACTCGCTGTGGTTTTTATCAAATAACTCCTTGTTCTCAGAAACCAAAAACAACAACAGCTCCGCGTCCATCTTGACTACCATTCTTCTTCTAACGACCTAACGTTAGCAAAGGATTTAGCGCTTCGGCGCCACCAAGTGTGGAGGAGAGGCGGGATTGGTTACGGAAAGGAAAGGCCTGAATCTGATTGGTCGGTGAGTGTTTCCTCAGTCAACTAACCAAAAACTAAAAATATATTATATATTCATCTTACACAAAGTATGAATGTAAATGACAAATGTACATTTTTATTAAATATGAAGCCATACGTTTAAAAAAAAAGAAACAGTAAATCCTTACAAAACAACACAAACATTTTAAACAACTGTTTCTTGGTATTGTTTTTATTGTAAGATGATTAAAAATATATATTTTTTTAAAAACATATGTTTATTAAAATGATTTCTTCAACAAATGCAATAGTGTACTGGTTGATTAGTACTATTTGAGGTAGAGAAGAATGTTCAAATGCTTCTTGATGCAATCCATCAACACTTAATTATAATTAATCACATTTATTTCCCAGTCCAAGCATACTCCAAGTATAATAAAAGTCCTGCTTTGAATATCATTGTAGATCCCTTCAAAAGTAGTCCACTTCTTGTGTATTCTGATATTGTTCAGGTTTTCGTGTCTATTTGATCTTTAGGTTCCTATATTAATGGTAACCCACTGCAAACAGATGCATGATTATTTGAGTCCATGTCATTTTCTTGATAGCTGCTGATGATTGGCCCATTCCTGAATGAGCTGATTGGCTATGGCGTAAGAAGGTGGGACCCAGAACACAGGCGGCTCTCTTCTAGGGTCACGTGGCATATTCTGTAGTGCTTCTGTTATTTCTTCATAAGTGAACCAGCGCGCATCTTCAAGTTCTGCCTTGTCAATATTCACCTGTCCATGAACAGGTAAAGCAATTAAAAGCTGTAGCAACAGCAATGCCTCTATCGTGCTGCCATTGGCTAAAATTACTATATTTTGATATGCCTTCAATGGTTTATTTCACATTTTAATAACTGAACCAATTCTCATCCACATTCTGTAAATGACAGAGAAATACTGTAGATACATTTGTTCAAATTAATTAAAAGGTATTGAAAAGAAAATTTGATCGTCAAAGCAAAAGCGTTCTTTTCTTCCAGTAAAAAAAATACCCATAGGGTAAAATTACACTACTTTTATCATATATTCAGAAATTATAAGGCAATACAAATGTAACACAAAGATGTATAAATACATCATATAAATAACACTATATGAACTGATGAAATTTCCCAGAAATGATACACATGCTAAAATAGCATTTATTTTCTTTCACTAAACTAAAAGTCACCATTTTTTCTTTTGATTTTACAATGAAAAATCACCTGGAAACCTGCTTGACAAGTGTACAAACAGTTCTCTTTAATAATGTAATTGAAGTCTTTAATCTCTAGAGTCTTATTATAGTAAGTAGTTTAAGGGATCATCCAAGTCTCACCTGTGTTTTGTCTGGGTTTACAGTTGCGTGGCAGGCTAACATAAAGGAGCTTTGTGGGAATGGCCAGTGCTGTGATCCCGAGTACTGAAGGTCCTCCACCTCCAGACCCACCTCTTCTGCCACCTCTCTGAGCAGGGCTTCCTCCACTGACTCTCCTGCACAATGTTTTGATAGAGCCAAATTGTTAGGTAACTCAGGTGATATGGTGTGCACAGCAGTTTGTAATAAAGTGTGACTCACCCATGTCACAGAAGCCAGAGAGCGCGCTGTACATGCCTTTAGGAAACATGGCCTGGCGTGCCAGCAGACATCGGCTCCCATCAGACACCAGCACGATCACAACAGGTGCCATCTGCAAGTGGAGGACAAACAGCTCATACTAATGTTTTCACAGTGTACAGTAATTTAAGTTCACAATTAACTGTACTCCAAAACAGGATATTCAACGAGAAAATGGAAATATACCATTATTTAACACATTTTTCTGAGTAGAACATCACATTATTTATTAAAGGGGGGGTGAAATGCTATTTCATGCATACTGAGTTTTTTACACTGTTACAGAGTTGGATTCCCATGATAAACATGGACAAAGTTTCAAAAATTAAGTTGTACGTTTGAAGGAGTATTTTTGTTCCCAAAATACTCTTTCCGGTTTGTCACAAGTTTCGGAAAGTTTTTTTCGAGTATGGCTCTGTGTGACGTTAGATGGAGCGGAATTTCCTTATATGGGTCCTAAGGGCACGTCTGCCGGAAGAGCGCACGCTCCCGTATAGCAGAGCAGAGAGAGCACAACAGACATTCACTGATCAGAGCGAGAGCGTCGCGAAAAGTCACAAAAGAAGTCTGTTTTTGGTTGCCAGGGCAAGACAACCCTGCACAGATTACCAAAAAAAAACAGCATTAAGGGACCAGTGGATGGAGTTTATTTGTACAGAGCATCAACGGAGTTGTGCAAGTGTTTGTGTTTGTTCCCTGTATTTCGAAGATGCTTGTTTTACAAACAAGGCCCAGTTTGACGCCGGATTTGCACATCGTTTATTTCTTAAGGATAATGCAGTCCCAACGATAAAGGGTCACGATCGTGTGTTGGAACCGCAGGTGGTGAGTAAAACTGCTTCAAATATCTCTGTGTTGTTAACTTAGCTATCGGTGCGTAAGCACATCAAGTAAACAACATGCAATGTTGTCATCAAACTGCACTTTCCACATGTACAGCTTAAAAAAAAATAAAAAATGACATAAAGTGGAATTTAGTCATTTTCCAAAACTGTTAAAGCAAATATATACAGTTTCAATACATACTACATAAGAGACGTCCTGATGTAGTCTTTGCCGCTGCTGCTCATCTGGCTGATGTTTTTTCCCAAACGGAAATGTCACAGCTTCCAAACGCTCTCAACGCAAAAGCCTACTCGCGCTCGTGATTCTTTAGCTCCGCCCACACGTCACGCCTCCAGTCGCTCGGTTTTTCCGGGAAAAAACGGTACAGACTATCTTTCTCTTATAAATATAATAAAAATAAAGACTTTTTGGAGTTATGAAGGATGCAGTACTACTCTATAGGTACTCAAGATTAACAGGATATTGAGTGAAAACGAGCATTTTACCCCCCCCTTTAAACAAATTGCTACTAGTGAAATAATTATTAAAGGAAATACAGTATTTAAAAAAATCAGACAATGCTTTCTTTCTCAAATGCCTTGCATGTGTCTGACATGGTGAGAAGAACCTGCTTACTTTGGGGTAGTATGTGATGCCACTGCTGTGACACACTCTGTAACTTCCTGACTGGTTCCTGACGGTAGGCTGCCCCGTGGCACTGCAAAAGCTATTGGTCTGATGCCATCGAAGGAGAGCTTGTCCCTAAAACAAACACCAAATTAAACCGTTTTTACACTAATAACTTCTTAGAGATGGTCTACATACAAACGGCTCCAACTGTATTCATAGAACAGAACTTTTGCTTTTTCTTTTGTGACAGAAGCAGCAACAGATTATTTATTTCTTATTATGATATACAACCAAGTGAAATTAATTACTTAAAAAACGACTGGGTTCTTTGCATCAGCTGTTGATTGGATGAAGGCAGATCTGAATGCAAGCTTGCAGCCAGTTGTAAGAAAGTGGTGGAGTTTAAGCAAATGACTGAAGAAGTCGGTCAATTCACCAGAAGGTCCAGTTAATCATTAATATGCATGTAGAAAATCGATCACTTTCATTAAATGTTATGAACACGCAACCTGTTTACTTACAGCATGTTTTTCTAAATCAGTTATAACTGGGCACAAAATCAACATGTAATTTCAAAGCGATTACAATGCACTAGCTTGGCTATTCATTTAGAAACCTTAAGTACATACTTTAGCAGCAAGAGGAGACTCTGGTCCAGGTATCATGAAGAAAGCTTTCCTGAGGTCCACAAACATGCCTCCACACTCCTGCTCCAATGCACTGCGGTCTAAATCACCTACAGTGAGAAAAGATCTCCATGAGCTGACATATATAGTGCATAAAGTAATATACAGTTTCCAGTGTAGTACAGTATGGGTTCCCATGGTCACCTGGAAATATGAACACTGTTTTCCTGGAAATGAATCAAAACTTCAAATGTCATAGACATTCCAGAAACAATTAAACACCTCTCACATATCCCATTCCTATAACGTTCCTGTAGCTCAAACAGTACAGCACAGACATGGCAACACCAAAACAATGAATACTGTAATTCTGTCAATGAATACAATGTAGGTCGCTCTGGATAAAAGCGTTTGCCATACTGTTTGTATGAATGAGATTTCATAATGATGCATTTTCCAGCTGTAGAATGTTTGTTTTTAAACTACATTTTCTTCATAGTACCGTAGAGAAATGGATATATTAACTGACCTACTTCCAGTGAGAACTGTGGTTCATCCTTGTCAGTGCATTCCAGAAGAAAAGATTCATTAACAATGTGTTTGTCCTTTCCAACCTTTTCCAATATTTGCTCCAAATCTAGAGAAATAAGTATACAATTATAAAAAAAAAATGATTTACAAAATCTTTGTGTTTATGTAATGGAAGAATTTAAATGAGGCTGTATTGAAACCTGAGGTTTTTAGAGAAGCCAATTTGTATCCACTGCCACTGCTAGTCTTTCGCAGAAGAGGAGAAAGCTTATGATACAGTAGAACCTTCCCAGACTTCAGCGCCTCTCGACATGCTTCATCGTCCTCCTTTAATCTCATGAGGTACCTAAACAGAAATATTATATTATAAAAAGTAAAAAAGAAAAACACTTGAATTGTACAAAGTTGGCGCTAGGAACTACTACAGATAACACTTAATAATAACAACTTTTTTATTATCAATTAATAATAATAATAATAAAAATGTATGTTTCCAAAAAATGTTTTTATAGGACCTGGACATGATCTTGAGAGGTTTCGAGAGATTTACAGTGCTTTAGTAAATAATATTTCCAGCCTACTCCAGTGGTATTTTATTTTTTTTATTTATAAATTCATGTACTTTGAATAAGACATGCTCCAGTGGTATTTTATTTTTTATTATAAATTCATGTACTTTGAAGAAGAAGACAGACCTCATTCGAGAAACATATCCAGAGAAGGAGCGTGATAGCACCAGGTTACAGCTGAATATAGGCTTGAATGACTGCAGCATATCTTAAAGGTAATGCCTGTATGTTCAATACAAAAGGTTTTAACATTAACATTCACATTTGATCGACCTGAACGGAACTTTAAATAGTTCAACAGTCATGAACGGTGAAAGAGAGAACTTGCCCTTGAAACAAACGTAAACTGGCAGTGCAGTAGCTTCTTTTAGTGTCAGGGTTTCCTGTAAATAAGAGTTTATTTGGCACTGTCAGGCGAATGACACAAAAACACATAACGTCAGGCCTATTAGCATATTTTTATAACAGAACATACCGTCGTAGGCTACTACACCGCAAATAATTCAGAGTTTCGTAAAACTGTGTCGCTCTCCACTCCAGCAAGCTTTCAGTTTACATAACATATAGCACCCTAAGTAATATACTGTCATAAATAAATATGATTGTTTTTATACTCCTGCAAACGACGCCTGCGCGTAACACGCACGACGTCACTACGTCATCAAGAGCGGCTGTAGTTCCTGTAAGTGGCGATGTCTGTACATCATTACACTAACAAATGGTACTAAAAGCACCTGCTTTTTGGATATGCCTTTGTATAGTCCTTTTGAAAGAAGTGTGCTTAATTGTATTTGTGCACTTGTAGTTTTTACATATTTTTTATAGGCAAATTTAAAAACAAATGTGAGCTGCTTGTAGATAAGGTAATATCAATAAAAGGGCACGTAAATGTATGCTACATAAAGTAAGCACACTTTCATGATTATGAAAACACACTTAAGAACACTTTTTAAAAAGCGTATTTGAAATAATCTTAAATCAGAAGTTTTATTTTAAAGTGTAATTAAGTCATAATCTCTTGTCTTGCTTGAAAGAAGTACACTTATGCTATTTTGATGTTCTGACTTACGCACAAAAGCACAATTTTAGCTGTTCATATTATTTTTAAATGTTATTCACTTATATTTAGGGTACATTTTATAAATATTTAAATGGAATTGCAGTTAACCCTATGAAAGCATTCAGTTCGGATATATTAAATAAGCTAAAGTGTACTATTTTTTCACAAGGGATAAGTATTAATATGCAAAATATACCTTTTGGCCATTTAATTGGTATTCACAGAAAGCACCTTGAAATGTGCAAATAGCCTTACAGTACACTGCATATAATATCAACAATTATTCAACTCAAAAGCGCAAGTTTATCAACGTTTTATGGCATGATAGTTATCATCAGTGTACCACATACAATAAATATCTCTAAGATTTTTAATGACTTTAATGAATTACTTCTTTTTTTTATTTTTTATCTTTGCCTCAAACAGGGTTAAGTTAACCAAAAGCATTATTTCTAAATAGACCCGAGAGACCATTTGTTCCAATGGTAAAAGTAATAAAAGCGTACAGTACATGTTGGTAGACTGTAGTGCAGTTTGTCTTGATGGTCAGTAGATGGCGCTGCAGCTCAATCATTTGTGCTCTGAAGCTCTAGCCACAGTTCAGCAGCGATGATCTACACAGCTCTGATCCAAACGAGCCGCTGAGGAGCAAGAGAGGAGCTAACCAAACAACGTTTTCCGATTTTGCAATATCGACGCATTCCAGGGAGGGACAGTAAGTTGACCTGTTTATTACGCTTCAGTAAATATATCTAGAGTTGTTTGCATACTTCTCACTATCACGGACTCGAGACACTCTAGAAATTTCCCCGCATATTTCCATAGTTTTCCCGTTCCGTGTGCTAACGTTACTATTGCTCGCCTTCCGTGTAAAATGCTGGGTTGTTAGCACATTTTCTTAAATATTTTTTTTTTTTGTCTGGTGGATTTTGGGGCGTTGAATTTATCAGTTGTTAAAACCAGTTTGCGTTCTGATTTACAAAAAAAAAACAAAAAAAAAACATTGCGGTATAACATTACATTACATTAGATTCCGGATTGTTTTAGAATAGTTGTTTGTTACGGCAGTGTAACATATAAACTGATATTTACAATATGTAATATAGTGTTGTTGTTTTTTTTTTAATCATTGTACCAATGTTAATTATGGCTTAATTTGAGAATGAACTGGTTTTAAGAAAACAAGAGTTTTTCTCTTTGTATCTGTTATGATAATATGAACAGACTAAATATATTCATATATTATTTGCAGCGGTGAAAAGATACAGAAAAACACGTTTACTTTAACAATGAAGTAAGAAGTTGGTACAGAAGTTACAGAAACAGTGTTAGGAGATGTTCTGGGGGAGGGGAATGGACGTGGCACTCAATCCTCCTCCGTTCACAAATATCCCGTTAACTGTAAATCAGTGTAATAATAACAGTTGTTATAATAATGTTAAGATTTTTGTTACTCGGGTTAACATCAGAGCAGACTATTCTGTTTTAACAAGTACACTTACTTTACTTTATTATATATTATAAAAAAACTGACCAAAACACAACATACATATATTTGTATTTTAATTTTTTATTAGTGTTATGGACACTGTATTTCTGTCTGACTGACCTTTAAAATTAGGCCCTAAAAGTCAATTTGTTAGTTTGCATACCCAGTCATATTTAATGATAGGCCTATTTCTGACTGAAAATTTAGTTGTACCACATGTAGGCATGTTTAATCTTATATAACAAGTAGTTTTTTTTTTCTCCAGTGCACAGTAATCAAATCCAATATGATATTCCAAATGTAAAGCAAGGTGTATATCCCAGAAAAAGAGTAATATATTAAAAATAAATTTATTTCATACTAAGTATAGTTTAAATCGATTCACATTTACTGAAATATCGCTCAATACTTACTGATATACAAATTGTAATTCAACTTTATTTGGAGTATCACTTGTGCAAAATGTCTTAATATTAAGCCTAAAATGTGTTTTAATATCACTGTTGATGAGGATTGTATGATCTTTGAAGTTCCACTTTAGCACAATCAGATATACTTAAGTTAATCTGTAGTTGGACTTAAGCAATACTTCTGCACAATTAAAGTGCATTAAATACAAAGTTAGTTGTTCCAATTTACCAGATTAGTATGATTAAAAAAATTGCACAGTATTTTAGTATGTTTATTTTTCACTAGATTTCACAATTGTTCCATGATAACCACTTACCAGTTAGGTTTTACTGAATCCTTGCTAGGATTGGCCTTACTACAAAAGGTGTAGTCCTTTTCTGTTATGCTGACCACATCCAGTAGCCTGACTTCACCCCAGGCTATTGCTTTTTTAGTGTATTCACTGCAGGATTTTAGGCAAGCCTTTTCTGCAAGTTAACACTAGTTCCTCAAAGGTTTAGTCAAGTCACATGTTCTGATCACATTCTTGTCTTTTTGAGTTAGGAAGCATAACTTTTTTTAACAGGCACTTGTTTTCACAGGAGGCATCTAAAGCGGTTTGTTTGCTACTGTTTTCAGGGGATATTTGTGCTTGTGCACTTTCCTGTAGTGCTTGTTTTAGCAGCTGTTTTTGCTCCTAACAAATGGTTGAGTTTATGGAAACGGCTGGGGAATGCATTTTTAACCTGTTTGAGTTTTTCTAACTCCAAGAAAGCTGAAGTGAAGTTTAGGTCAAGCGACGGTCAGAACACAGTTTTTCCAGATTGCATTTTAATGATTGAGGAACAGCTGTTTTGCCTTGTATCGGTCAATAACTTTGGCTTAAAGAAGTTTAAAGAAGCACGTATTCTTATAGTCCCACGATCAGAAACATAAAGCTGTTCGGTTCTAGTTTCTCTTTGGGGTTTTTTGAATAGGTAAAATGAGTGACTCTCAACCTAACCAGACACCCATTGTACGAGTAACCTACTAAAACACAATGAATTGTTCTAAATACACTGCTGCAGTTTCTATTGACCTTGAAGCCACTTATAAACAAAAGTGAATAGAGATCATGTTAAATTAGCCAGATAAACCGAAACTGAAATATATGAGCAATCTTAACTTAGCCATATGATGCTAGGATGAGTTACACTTAAAATTAGGGTTTTGTTCAAAAGTTTAAGAAGTCTTATGCTGACAAGGGCTACATTTGTTCAGTCAAAAAGTACAGTAAAACAAAAATAACAATGTAAGATATTATTACAAATTATTCTATTATTATTTTCTTTATAATTATGATCAATTTGTAACGCATCCTTGGTGTATAAACATAGTAATTTATAGAATTATTTTACTTTAGCATTAATACATTAGGGAAGGGAGAAGCTTGTGCAATCTGCTCAGTAGTTCTGCTCTATTTATAAACTGAAGCTAGAGTCTAACTGAATGCAGTCAAGCTGATGGCTTCCTTCTTGTTTCACAGTGCCAGTGGGAACATTTGTTTTGAGTGGACATCTGTCTGGCTCTGAACTACTCGTCATGCCTGACAGTGGAAGTCAGAGCTTTTTGGTTCCCAACTTTCTTTAAAAACTGTTATTCCTGCAGAAGAAAGAAATACAGTACATTTGAAATGAGATCAACTTTCATTTTTGGTTGAACTTAAACGTGGGTTATAAACTTCCTTTTTTGAGAAAATGATTTGTTGAACTCGATATACTTTGTTTATCACTTTCTGATTTACATTGATTTTGGTATGGTGTGTGTTTGTAGCTGTGTGTACATTTGACTTTACAGCTCTAATATTTTTAATCTAGATTTAATGATTTTGATTCTTCATTCAGATGCAATGTGCCCATGATTTACATAAACTATTAACCATTTCCATAGCCAGGATTTTTCTGAGGGAATCTGCTATTCAACTAGAGTTGATCGACTGATCTAAGTGAACTAACTTCTTCTGGTTATATGTTACTGACACACACAGTAATACATTTGTATTTTTTGCAATGCATTATTATATTTTAAAGCATTCTTTTAAATACTCTTACTAAAGAGAGCAAACAAATCAAACAATAAAACAACAAACACCGTATACTTAATACAAAGACAGCATAATAAAAAAAAAGCCTAGAGCGATGATGCTGCACAGATGCTGATCCACCTGTACAAACAGAATTTATTTTTAATTTTTTTGAATAAAAAAAAAATTTGTTTAATTTTTATTTAATTTTTAGTTTTTATTTGTTTTTTAGTTGGTCATTTAGTGATTACTTCAGTTAGTTGCAAAGGCAACATTTTTTATGAACAAAGTGTATTCAGTTCTAAGCTTTATTTATAACCCTGCAACAGTGCAATGTATTGTAGAGAGCGATGTATAATTTTATAATCTAAACCAAAGTTTTTCTCTTTTAGGTTGTTTGTTGAAAATGGTGAAGATGGGAGTTAGGAGTGTATGCTGTATTTTACTGGTTTCTCTGCTAAAGTCTTCCTCTGCTCACAATGACTTCTTCACATCTATTGGTATGCAACCTTTTCACCTTTTTGTAAATGTATGTTTGAAATGTTCCTGCAGGTTCGAGCAGGTAACATAAGCCTCCAAGCCCATGTTCATGAATGTTTGCTACTGATTATACACTAACAGAACATTAGAAGATGCAGCTGACAGGTGTTGTGGAGAACTAGACCAGTCATTCACTAATAGCTGATGCTCATTTGAGCATGTGTTCTGTCCCGGCAGGTCACATGACAGATTTGCTGAACACGGAAAAAGACCTGGTGACGTCACTGAAAGATTACATCAAAGCCGAGGAGAGCAAACTGGAGCAAGTGAAACAGTGAGTATTATCTGTTGATACAGTATCAGCATTATGCAAATAACATGTATAACTGGTATCTGTATTATTATTTTTTTTAATCAGAACAAAAATCAGATATTTATAGATGGTTTCATCAGGTTCACACGTCTGGCCCTAAGTTATCTTCCGGTCTGTGTTGTGTATATCGTTCTGGCTGCGGTGCCGTCTACAAATGCAGTTGTAGTTGGGCTCAGGTGGTTGTGATGTGGGATGTGTTTCCCATACATTTATTTATTTGTGGAGACTCGCCACGATTTTAAAACTAAACGATTTTCCAAAAGGCTTCGTTGAATAAACATGAGCATGTACTGCACGTTTAATACTATAATAATAATAATTCCTTACATTTACATGTTTAAATATCAAAACGAGGCACGGATGTTTTTATATCACTGTATTTCTGAAGGAAGACTGATAAAGCAGCGTTTGTGAGCGTAGCTCTGCTTTGTTTACAGCTGTTACTGGGGAAACATCTATTTCTCGCGCTTTAAAGCCTCTCCTGCTGGCAAAGTTCACCTGATTTATGCAGCAAACATATTTAGTTTGTTATCAAAAAAATATCTACTCTTAGAGGGACTTGGCTGTTGTTATTGATTTTATTTGGAAGTCTACCAGAAGTTAAGTTAGGGTAGGACTGGGTATTGTTCAAAATCTTTCGATCCGGTGCCAATTTCGATACCTCAGTTTCGATACCGGTTCCTAACGATACTTTTTTCGATATCATATGTTTTAAATCCATTTCAACATCAACACAAATACATTAAACACAAAACTTTTATTTTTCACCTTAATTAAAACAAATTCTGGTAACGCTTCACACTCAGGATAACATTATTAATACAACTGATTGTGCTTTTTGGATAGGGGCCACCACATCATAACGCAAACGGCTCTTTTTTGATGTCATTTATTATTTAATACTTAAGTAAACATTTTGGGGATTTTAAACTATAAAGGCAACTGATCCTCCGTTGAAAAAATAATAATAATAAAAAAAAACAAGCAGCTGTTCATTTAGCGTCTCCTAGTGAGCGATACATGCTCATCAAGACACAAACATTCTTCTAGAACTCACACTTTGCATTCAGTTAGCAGATCCATACGAATCATGCATGAAATAGAAGTTTATAAACTCAAATGATAGCTTTATGTGCTTTACAGATGAACTTGAAGTCTTAGTCTTTACAGACTAAACGTAACATCAAAACATCCCACCACTGTATGATATGCAAACCAGCTTCTATTGATGTTTGAGTTTTGATGGTTGAGGATTGCAGTCAAGGAAAAGTCACGTCTCGTGGTTTCCACACACATTCAGGATAAGGTTTTGATTTGTGTTGTGTATGTTGCTTTGTTTATTCAGTGTGCACAAATGTATCAATTATATAAACTTTTTATATCATTTGGTCCTTTGGTGTCCTTTTGGAGTCCCCCAAGTGTCCTTTTTTTAAATATATGTCGACATTTATGTTTAAGTAAGTTAACAGAAGAGTTTTTTGTGAGATTCACCCTCCAATCCTTTTGTTATATAGTAAATAATGACCAAATAAACGTATTAAGCAAGATAAATGGTATATGTTTAATTTCATGATGAGTATGCAATTAATCGCACCCTTTTTGTGTGATTAATCAAGACAAATTTTGCCCCCCCCCCCCATTTGTAATGTGGCATTGTTATATGTAGCACCATGATCCTGGAGCAACATTTCGTTTTACTGTGTACAAGCTGTATGTAAAGGCATTCTGACACTGTGTGTTGTCAGGTGGGCTGAGAAACTGGATGCTTTAACAGCGACAGCCACACAGGACCCAGAGGGGTTTTTGGGTCACCCTGTCAATGCCTTTAAGCTCATGAAGAGACTAAACACGGAGTGGGGTGAAGTGGAGGACCTCGTGCTCAAAGACATGTCTGACGGTTAGTTTCACTGTAATTCAACCCATACTAACATCTGTTTATTCAGCATTTACAACTGATACACTTGTTATTAATAGTATGAGATATTTACTTTTAAATACCAAATTAGGTGACTATTCCCAGAAATACTGAAAATAATAGAAAATTCTAACACCAATCAACATGTTAAAAACATTCAAGTAATGCCTTGCAATGTTCATTACAAACAATAAAAGACTTCTTGAGACGTCTAATGAGGTTTTCTGATTTCTGATTTTCTGGGTGGAGTGGTGTGGCAGGGGGTCTCATAATAGAGTCTGAAGTAGTTAATGTGGTTTCTTTACTACTGAGGTTTAATGCGGTCTGAAGTGGTTTAATATGGCCTGGATTGTGTTTTTACTGGCATTTCTCTGCATTTTTGAAAGCTTTTAAACTATTTTGTTTAAGTCAACATCACTGTTTTTTCCCATCAAACTTTATATTTAGGCAAGGCAAGGCAAGGCAAGTTTATTTATATAGCACATTTCATACACAATGGTAATTCAAAGTGCTTTACATAAAAGAAAATAAAATAATCATGAAGAAAAATAATAACAAAATAAAACAAGCAATTTTAAAACTTTTAAAATGATTAAAACATTTAAAAAAAAAAAATAAAAAAAAAAATAAAACAGTGAAAATATAGTGCAATCAGTTCGGACATTGCACAGTGCTCATTCAATAAATGCACAGCTAAAAAGATGCGTTTTGAGTCTAGATTTAAATGTGACTAGTGTTTTAGCACATCTGATCTCTTCTGGAAGCTGATTCCAACTGCAGGCGGCATAGTAACTAAAGGCAGACTCCCCTTGTTTTGTGTGAACCCTTGGTATTTCTAACTGACTTGATCCTAGTGATCTGAGTGCTCCGTTAGGTTTATATTCAGTGAACATATCTGCAATATATTTCGGTCCTAGGTCATTTAGTGACTTATATACAAGTAAAAGTACTTTAAAATCAATCCTAAATGTAACTGGAAGCCAGTGTAAGGACCTGAGGACTGGTGTGATATGTTCAGATTTTCTGGTTCTAGTCAGAATCCTGGCAGCAGTGTTCTGGATAAGCTGCAGCTGTCTAATGGTCTTTTTGGGAAGGCCAGTGAGGAGCCCATTACAATAGTTCACCCTGCTGGTGATAAAGGCATGAACAAGTTTCTCCAAGTCTTGACTGGAAACAAAACATCTAATTATTGCAATGTTTTTTAAATGATAGTATGCTGATTTAGTTACTGCTTTGACATGACTACTGAAACTAAGGTCTGTCTCCAGAATCACACCAACATTCCTTACTTGATTTTTAGCTGTTTGACCCCTAGAGTCAAGGTATGCATTCACCTTGAAGACTTCATCTTTGTTTCCAAATGCAATTACTTCAGTTTTTTCCTTGTTTAACTGAAGAAAGTTCTGGCACATCCAACTATTAATTTCATCAATGCATTGGCAAAGGGAGTCAATGGGGCTGTAGTCATTTGGAGATAAGGCTAGGTAAATCTGGGTATCATCAGCATAGCTGTGATAGG
Organism: Carassius auratus; assembly: GCF_003368295.1. Classification (NCBI taxonomy): domain Eukaryota; kingdom Metazoa; phylum Chordata; class Actinopteri; order Cypriniformes; family Cyprinidae; genus Carassius; species Carassius auratus. Next base: position 13,588,448 of record NC_039254.1, on the reverse strand, counting down.
CAATTTGGTTCTTTCTCATGATTTGACTTAGTGGAAGTATATACAGGCTAAACAAGAGCGGTGCAAGAATTGACCCTTGTGGGACTCCGCATTTCATGGACGTCCACTTAGACTTATGCTCTCCTATACTCCCATAATAGCCTCTCCCTTCTAAGTATGATCTGAACCATTTGAGTACCATCCCAGAAAGCCCAACCCAGTTTTCCAGTCTCTCTAGTAGTATGTTATGATCGACAGTGTCAAATGCAGCACTGAGATCTAGCAATACCAGCACCGATATTTTGCCAGAGTCACAATTTAAGCGAATACAATTTATTATCTTAATGAGTGCTGTCTCTGTGCTGTGATGCGGTCGGAAACCAGATTGAAAATTGTCTAGATCTCCATTCGAGTTTAAGTATTTGTTCAGCTGATTAAAAACTACCTTTTCTATAATTTTGCCTATAAAAGGAAGATTAGATATTGGTCTAAAATTGCTCAAAATTGTGTTATCAAGATTGGTCTTTTTCAGGAGGGGCTTTACAACTGCAGTTTTTAGGGAGTTTGGAAATGTCCCAGAAAGAAGTGAGGCATTCACCACTTCTAAGAGATCTGCTTTTAAGCAGTCAAGCACACTTTTGAAAAAAGATGTGGGAAGTGTGTCAAGACAATAAAAATTTTAGTTGCTGCACTATGTCTTCCAGAAATACTCCTTCCGGTTTGTCACAAGTTTCGGAAAGTTTTTTTCGAGTATGGCTCTGTGTGACGTTAGATGGAGCGGAATTTCCTTATATGGGTGCTAAGGGCACGTCTGCCAGAAGAGCGCGTGCTCCCGTATAGCAGAGCGCTGAGAGGCTGAGCACAGACATTTATTTCCATGATCAGAGCGAGAGCGTTGCGAAAAGTCACAAAAGAAGTGTGTTTTTGGTTGCCAGGGCAAGACAACCCTGCACAGATTACCAAAAAAACAAACAGCATTAAGGGACCAGTGGATGGAGTTTATTTTTACAGAGCATCAACGGAGTTGTGCAAGTGTTTTTGTTTGTTCCCTGCATCTCGAAGATGCTTGTTTTACAAACAAGGCCCAGTTTGACGATGGATTTGCGTATCGTTTATTTCTTAAGGATGATGCAATCCCAACGAAAAAGGGTCACGATCGTGTGTTGGAACCGCAGGCGGTGAGTAAAACTGCTTAAAATATCTCTGCCTCCTTATTAGTGCGTCCGCCCATGCCGGAGACCCGGGTTCGAGCCCCGCTCGGAGCGAGTCGTTGCTGCTGCTGCTCTCGTTCAGTTTCAGCCTCGGGATCTGATTCTGGATCATAAATATACGCTGAATCTGACTGTTAGCCATGGATTGTTTTGGATGATGGTTTTTTTTCCTCTCGGTAATGTCACAACTTCCAAACGCTCTCAACGCAAAAGCCTATTGGCGCTCGTGATTCTTTAGCTCCGCCCACACGTCACGCCTCCAGCCGGTCGTGTTTTTCCGGGAAAAATCGGTACAGACTATCTTTCTCTTATGAATATAATAAAACTAAAGACTTTTTGGAGTTATGAAGGATGCAGTACTACTCTATAGGTACTCAAGATTAACAGGATATTGAGTGAAAACGAGCATTTCACCCCCCCTTTAAGTTTACTGTTTATAAGGTTTGAGAAGAAGTTCTGTCTAGCTGTGGCTAGTTTCACATTAAAATCATGAAGGCTGTCTTTATAGATGCTATAGTGAATTTCAAGTTTCGTCTTCCTCCACATCCGCTCGGCTTTTCTGCATTGTCTTTTCATAGTTTGAACTGCTGTTGATCTTCTCCAAACTGATTTCTGTCTGTTTGTTTTCTTACTGACTATTATTGGTGCAATATCATCAATAACATTCTTAACTTTTGAGTTCAAGGAATCAAGGAGAATATCAACAGAGTCTGCAGAAATGCTTGGTGTTAAAGATATAGCCTCCATAAATAGTACACTTGTGTTCTCGTTTATGCATCTCCTTCTGACAGAGACCGATCTAGATTCAGTGGTAGCAGAGATCAATATATCAAAGAAAATACAGAAGTGATCAGATAGTGCTACGTCCTTAATAACAATGGATGAAATGTTTAGACCCCTACTGATGATTAGATCCAGAGTGTGTCCACCTTTGTGTGTGGGTCCATGCACATGCTGAATCAGGTCAAAAGTGTTTAGAACCGTTATCATTTCTTTTGTAGTTTTGTTTTCTGCATTATCTCTGTGAATATTAAAATCTCCTGCAATTGCAAAACAGTCAAACTCTGAGGAAATTATTGATAACATTTCTGTGACCTCTTCAACAAAGGCTGGAGAGTATTTTGGATGCCTGTAAATAATAATAAACAGAATGCGTGGGGCACCTTTCAGCACAAACCCTAGATATTCGAAAGACAAGTACTGACCAAATGACACTTGCTTGCATTGATGATATCATTAAATATAGCAGCTACACCCCCACCTCTCCTAACAGTCCTGCAAACACTCATGTAAGTAAGTAGTAAGTAAATTTTATTTATATAACACCTTTCAAAGATATAAATCACAAAGTGCTTTACAAAGTGCAATAAAAGAACAATAAAACTAAGAGAATAAAAATTAAAACCACAAAATATTAAAAACATAAAACATAAAAGCCCAATCAACTAAAAGCTTGTTTAAATAAAAGTGTCTTCAGCTGCTTTTTAAAAGAATCAACAGAAACGTCCACTCGCAGTGACAGGGGCAGGGCGTTCCAGAGTCTAGGGGCGACTGCTTGGAAAGACCGGTCTCCCCGAGTTTTAAAGCGGGTTTTGGGGACCGTTAGAAGGTTCTGACCAGAAGACCGAAGAGCGCGGGAGGAGGAGTAAGGGGTCAGCAGGTCAGTGATGTACTGGGGGGCCTGTCCATGCAGGGCTCTAAAAGTCAAGACTAAAATTTTAAAATCAATTCTGAATTTGACTGGAAGCCAATGTAATGAAGATAAAACCGGGGAAATGTGCGCCCTTCTGTTGGTTCCAGTTAAAAGCCTGGCTGCAGCATTTTGCACCATTTGTAGTCGACTCAGAGACAATTTGTTCAAACAAGTAAAAAGAGAATTACAGTAATCAAGACGAGTAGAAATAAAAGCATGAATAATCATCTCCAAGTCAGTTTTAGACAATAACACTCTCAATTTAGAAATATTTCTCAAATGATAAAAACAGTTTTTGACCAACTGTCTAGAATGACTGTCCAGAGACATCGATTGGTCAAACAGAACACCAAGGTTTCTGAGGCTCGACTGGATGGAAGAACCCAGGGAACCAAGGTGTTGTTTGATTTGAGGTATTTTTTGGTCTGGTGCAAAGATTAAAGTTTCAGTCTTTTTTGTATTCAGCTGTAGGTAGTTATTGTATAACCAGTTCTTTATGCAAGACAAGCAGTCCAACAAATCATTAAGTTTATGAAACTCAGAGTCTTTAAAAGAACAGTACAACTGAATGTCATCAGCATAAAAGTGATAAGACACATTTTTAAAACGGTGAATTATTTCACCAAGAGGGTGAATGTACAATAAAAATAAAAGAGGACCTAGGACTGAGCCTTGAGGAACTCCATATGACAGAGGGGTCACTTCAGACAGAATATTGTTAATAGAGACACAAAATGATCTGTCACTCAGGTAGGAAGAAAACCACTTTAGAACTGATCCAGAGAAACCCGTTTCATTTTGCAGACGCTTTAACAATACATTATGGTCCAGAGTATCAAAAGCAGACGATAAATCCAGTAGGATCAAGACAGAGTACTGCCCAGAGTCAGCCGCCATCATAATGTCACTTGAAATCTTCAGCAGGGCAGTCTCAGTTGAATGACATTTTCGGAAGCCTGACTGAAATTTATCTATAAAATTATTTTCATTAAGAAACGCAGTCAGCTGCTCCGCCACCACTCTCTCCAAGGTTTTAGATAAAAAAGGCAATTTAGAGATTGGCCTGTAGTTGTTTGAGAAGGTGGACCAAGAGCTCTGAGGAGATAAACCCCAAGATGTGTTGACAGATGATGGGTTTATAGAGGCTCTTATATCATGCACCTTGTTCACAAAGGAATGTAAAAACCTGTTGCAGTCAGATTTTGAGTGGACTGGTACATGAGGAGCTGAAGGAGAGACAATTCTTGATATTGTGTCAAACAGGACTTTAGGATTTTTCTTGTTCAGAACAACAAGATTAGAGAAATAGGCAGATCTGGCCTGTTTTATTTTATCATTTAGTGACACGATGAGGTCCTTCAGGTGCAGTCTGTGGACTTCCAAACTTGTGCATTTCCACAAACATTCTATTTTACGACAGTTTCTCCTGCAAGATAAGATTTCCTCATTTATCCAAGGGCAGGGGTTTTTAGGGAAGGTGCGTTTACTTTTTAGCGGAGCAACCATGTTTAAAACAGACAAATAGTGGTCATTAAAAGACTTAATCCAAGTAAGTGAAGTAAGGAGGGGTTGCTTCATTTAGGATTGTTGCACTGCAGCTGTCTTCTAGCCATGTTTCATTTAGAAACATAAAATCCAGATTGTTTGTGGTTATTAAGTCATTGATTAGAAATGATTTATTTTTTAGTGAGCGAATGTTTAAAAGTGATAACTTGATGGCAGTGCTTTGTGTCTTTACATCAATCTTATTTTGATGCATAATAGGCCGCAGATTAGATGAGTTTGCCCTTCGGCTTGAGTAGGCCTTAGACTTTCTATCACGTGATAAAACTGAAATAGAGAAAGCTACAGGCACACTGGGTTCCCACTTGTTCAGTAAGCATTTGTGAATGTTTCTGCTATTATAGCAGGGACCCGACACATATCACTGAGAGCTGCTATCAGTTGTTTTTGGTTCACCTTCAGCAGATAGAGGGTTTGGGCCCTGGCGTTGTGGCAGCGGTCGGAGAGCTCTCATAGGAACAGGGCCCACAGGCTTTGGTGGTTGGGGGGCCCGCCGGTTTTTTGTTGATATCTGCGGGCTAGCAGCAAATGAGTGGGAGAGTTTAGTTCCAACATACACCAATTCCTCCATTTTCTGTGAGAAGCACAGAAGTGGAGATGCTGGAGAGAGGGATAAAGTGTCTGGTGAGATAGGCTGTGTCTCTGGTGTTTCCGGTGGCTGTGATGTGTTGTCCTGGATGCCCTGGCTGTTTTCCAGAAAGTTGTACTTGGGTGGTGAATCTTGTAGCGGTTTTGATACATCACAGTCAGTCTGTGAGGAGCTCTGTGAGCAGGGCTCAGCAGGGATAGTGTCTATCAGCAGTGATTGTTTTGGCAGCATGGTGTTATCAGTGTCCTTGTGGGATATGTCAACCACATGAAGACTCGGACCCGGTGTGTGTGTGCTGAATGGATTGACACACTCTGCTGAAGGATGACAAAGGGAGACGTAGATATTGTCCTTAAACAATTGCACCAAGTTTGTTTGGGTGGAGGCCATCCGGTTTAAACAATTGTCTATGGCCCCAGAAAAGATTGAAGTTGTCGATGAAATTTACTCCTTTTATATTACAAGATCTTTGTAGCCATGTGTTCAGCCCAAGCAACCGTGAAAACATATTTGTTCCCCCTGCTGGGAGTGGTCCACTGATGAACGACTGAACTTTGAGTCTTCAAAGTGTTTCAAAGAGTTCAATGAAGTCCTTCTTAAGGAGTTCTGACTGCTCTTTCCGAATATCATTCTTCCCCACATGGATGATGATTTGTTTGCAGTCTTGTGCTTCATCAGAATGTTCTGAAGTTCCTTGTTCAACATCAGAGACTGTTGCTTGAGGAAGGCAGCATTTTGTTGTAGTCCTGCTACGGATGTTTCTGATAACAGAGTCACTCACTATCAGAGTCCTTGGCTCGGCTGTCCTCTGAGCTGAAAGCCGCTGTCTGCTCGTCCTTGAGCGTCTGTTAGTAGCCGTGTTAGCTGCTGGCTGATCTGGTCAATGTTTAATCACATTTGGGGATTCCTCACCCACATTTATTAATGCTTCAAATCTGTTCTCCAGATGTATAGGGGGTGGTAGAATACCAGTATTTACAAGCCTTGTCATAGTCGAATCTGGTGTAGAGGAAGCTATGGCAGCAATACGAGAAACTCGTGACAATCTGATATCTCGTGTTCCTTTGGGTCTCGCTCCCTGTTTGTGCCAACGATTAGTGTGGCGATCAGTTTCGGCTTGTTCCTCTACACTTGGTATAAACTGTTGAGATTCAGAAGATTCATGGGACTCACTGGCTGTTTGCTAAGGGGGTTCACGACGACGGTCTGCTGAGTGTTCCGTCTGTTTTGGAAGTCCAGAAAGTAACAAAGTCTTCTTTTTGTAGTATTAATCCAGTCCCAATGTTTTTAGTTTTAGCGTTTGTGCCAAAAATCTGTTGTTTGAGCACTGTGCTGATCTGCTGAACTGCCAGCAAAGCCGGAAGTCATTGTACATGCACTTATATACAGTTTTATTGCATGGAAAAGTCCAAAATGTTTTAAATAATACAAGAGTGAGTACATGATGACAATTTCTATCAACTATCACTCATTTCTCAGCACTTATGTCACTTTTCAAGTTTAAAACTTAGAACATAATAAAACATTTTCTACATTTCTACCACATTAAAGATATTCCAAATCGAAAAATAAGATACTGTGAAAATGATTAGGTGTAGACGAACACCTACACAGATGGTGATCTTTCATAACCATCAATAAAAAAGGGGTGAAATTATTTTATTCTGTAATGTATACATGGACCATAGTAACATACACTGCGGATAGCTGTCATTCTTGTTTTGTGAAAAAATACAAAAAATAAAACATTGTATAATATATATCAACAAAGTGTGTTTGTAAGGTACATTTTTTGCTAGTTTTATGGAAGAATGAGTTGATTTGAAACATGTATGGTAGTTTTAGTGCAGTTTAGATGCAAAATATTTTGTTGTGTCGAGCTTAAAGTTGTTTGAGTTTTAGTGACATATGTGACATATGTATTGAGAAATGTGTCCTATAGTGACTGTAAGTCAAGATGTTCTTTTTTATTATATATTTTTTTCTTATTAAAAGATAACCATATTTCCTTCTAGGTTTTATCTCAAACCTGACAATTCAACGTCAGTATTTCCCTAATAATGAAGACCAGACCGGTGCAGCCAAAGCTCTCCTCCGACTGCAGGACACCTATCAACTGGACACACAGACCATCTCTTCTGGAGACTTGCCTGGTGAGAATGAACTCTCCTCTTTCCAAACATACTTCAGATATACCTTTTTTGCATTTGTATGACATCCCATTGCACGTTTTCTTGCAGGTGTTACTAAAGGCTTGCCGTTTAAAAGCACCATGACGGTAGAGGATTGTTTTGAGCTGGGAAAAATCGCCTACTCTGATGCAGACTACTACCATACGGAGTTATGGATGGCCCAGGCACTAAAGCAACTGGATGAAGGAGAAGAATCCAGCGTTGAAGTTGTGACAGTGCTGGACTACCTCAGCTACTCAGTCTACCAGCAGGGGGAGCTGGAAAGAGCTCTGGACCACACCAAGAGACTGCTGAGTGTGGGTTAGTCTGATCTACAATACTCAATGTAAATCTTACCACAATATGTCTTAGTGTGACTGTCAAATCAGGCAGACTGTGATTTATATAATATATGCTTTTCTAAATACATCTGTTCAAATAATCTGGTGCATTTTTCACATTCCGATATATTTGACAGAAAAATTCATTAAAAATTAGTTCCAATATATTTGACAGAAAAATGAATTATCAAAACATGTCCGATTTTTTCACAGTGTCATGCATCCCTAATTTAAACACAGTTTGCACATGCAATTGAAGAAAAGAGACCAAAATATCATACCTGTGGAATTGACTGTGCCTTGGCTGCTGCCTAAATGTTGACCATTAGAGATATTTGAGACATTCAACAGATGTCCAAACTATTACAAAATGTTTAGCACATTTATCTCTTCTGAACAGATCCTGAGCACCAGCGAGCACTCGGGAACCTAAAGTATTTTGACTACCAGCTAGCCAAACAGAAGGAGGCTGAGAAAGAGCAGAGTGTCAAGGAAGAGAGCAAGAAAGAACCAGAAAAGAAAGCTGGGAACGGCGGCTATCTCCCTGAAAAGAGGAAATATGAGCAGCTATGTAGAGGACATGGAGTCAGAATGGTAAATAATAAAATACTGTAATGGCTGCATTTAAATAAATATCCACTAGAATGTCACATTAAGCATTAAATGCTGATGCATTAGCTGATTCATTTTTAATATTTCAGTGCATCTAGCTCCTCAGCCTCGTAATTCAGCCATTTCAGTTGTTGTTTTTTTAGTTTTTTTTTTTAATACCTTGCATTGATGTAACTTGACTTATTTATAAAGTAGTGGTTTATGTATGTTAGGTAATTTATTATTAAAGACAGGATTTTGAATTATTTATGCACACCCAAGGTGGTAATACTGGCATAAAACAAAGCTCTATTTTTGTCCATTCAGTCGAGCAAAGCTCAATACATTCGTTTTTTTCATGATAGTACCTACCTGGTTCATCATATTGAATCCAACTTGTAATGCTGTGAAAGAGCATGAAATACCAACGATTTTATTTAATTATTTGTCATGCCCAATATATATTCTCAATCTTACAGAGCCCTCGCAGACAGAGACGTTTGCACTGCCGTTACTACAACAGTAACAGACATCCTTTTTACATAATCGGCCCAGTGAAACAAGAGGATGAATGGGATCGTCCACGTATCATCCGTTACCATGATATTATAACAGAGAAAGAAATGGAGAAGGTCAAGGAGTTGGCCAAACCAAGGGTGAGTTCAACTTGTAGTCAAGTCTCCTGAAGAGACATGATCACTTTATAAAATGAACAGATATATTTGAATATAAACACTGATCAAGGCACATACATAGAGCATATCAAATATAATGAAGAGGAAGCTCAAATTGACTTTTAGAGAAAGTGAAAGTGTGCAAGTATTTTTCCACTGTAACAAATTTTCATCTCTTAAAATCGGACAAATGTGTTTAAAATGATGTCCACCCATGAGACGAAGATGAATTAATTTGAATTGTAAGTTATACTAGTGTAAACTTACCAGTTCCAACATTTTAAGCTGTTTGGTATTAGTTTATCAATAAGGATAATTTTGTTAAAAAAAGCAATTAAAAAAATACTTCACAGAGTATCACAGCCTCTGACCTGTCATCATTCAGAGGCCATCATTCAAAGTTATTCCAGAGTGTAATCAAAGGCTCATTTAGAGTTTGAATGCTGGTGCTCAAGTTAGTTGGATATCATGACAAACAGAAAGAGTGTGTTGGTCTGTAGTCGGTCACTGACACTACAGCTGCTGTGTAACTCATGTACTCTCGGCCGGTTGGCTCAACAGCTGCGCAGAGCCACCATCTCCAACCCCATAACTGGTGTTCTAGAGACTGCCCAGTATCGCATCAGTAAAAGGTAAGGCTCCTGTTGGTCTGTAGCACAGCCAACCCAGCAGTTTCCCCTGCTGCATGCTGGAAAAGCAACTAGAGCCCAGACAAAGGGGATTTATATCACATGCATAGTATGGGTGGGTGGTCCAAAGTCAAAAGGTTGGAATAATGAAAGATGTCGCTTATGCTGACTTCCATGTATTTGATAAAAATACAGTATAACAGTTAAACTGTAAAATAATAATACAAATTAAAATAACTGTTTTCTATTTTAATATACCGTATTGTGAGAAATAAAAATATTCTTTGAATTTTCAGCAGTCATTACATTCTGCATTGTCACACTATCTTTTAGAAGCCATTCTAATATGGTGATTTGCTTTCCACAAAAATATTAAGCAGCAAAATCGATTTATAAACACTGATAATAATAAGTAATTAATAATAATACTTTTTTTGTATATACTTTGACATAATCAACATAATTCTACTGTTATTGCAAAGTACACACCAACCACCAGCCCATATGCATAATAAATAGATATCCCTATTTGTTTTGCTGTTCTTGGGAATGTTGCTTTTCCACTACTTCTTTACACACAACAGGTACAGAATCGGTGAACTCGGTAGCAGTAGCAGTTCAACCCTGGCAGAAGCTATCCGATGTGCAGTCAAAGTCCACAGTTGGAGTAGTTCAGTATAACAAAAGAAAATAGTGTCAGCACCTTTCACCTCACTCTTTCTATCTCCTCTCTTTTTCTCGGTGCTGGCTCTATAGCTCAGGCGTGCCACCGTGCATGACCCACAAACTGGCAAACTCACCACTGCCCAGTACAGAGTCTCCAAGAGGTAAGGGGTCAAGGATGAAGGGCAGAGGTCAAATCTCCTCAGTCTGTTAAACAGATGTTCAAATATCAGTTTGGTGTCCTTCAGACAAAAAAAAAGGGTTATATTTTCTTAGAATCTAGTACTACAGTAGAACAACAGTCAGATGAGATGTGGTCCGGCCTTATGTCAGAAAAATGGTTTTTCCCTTCCCGTCAGCCATTATACTGGTCTGGTAGCACATGTGCCTCTGTAACACACAAAATTGTGGCGGTGCTTCCTGTAGCCTGTATCATTTCATATTAAAGTGTGAATGAAACTATGAGTTTACGACTTGTCAGATCTGTGCAACTTTCAGCTGCGGCGAAAGTAATAGCAGTCAAATAACTTAACAAGCTGCTGTGATCTATCTTAATCAAAGAACAAAAGAAAAAAAGAGGAAATCAATAACGTTTTAATGATGATTTAAGGAATCATCTACATTTAATTTAGTTTTTAGTGTTTGATGACTTTATTCAGTTTCTGTATAGTTCCTACTTGCTGAAGAGCATTGGTAAATAATGGCTTTACTGTATCTGAAAATTATTTTAGGTCACTTAAATGAGAAGTTATACTGTAAGTGTTGGATTGCTATAGTCGATCGCTTAATATTAGAAAAATATATATTTCCTAGAGACTTAAGTAATATTGGTGTCGGTGATAACTTTTATTTAGTGATAACAAATATTTAAAATATACTTTTTTTATGTTGTTTCATCATTCATTTGAAGATTGAATGGGAAATTATTGCAATATAAAAGCATATTTAAAAACTTTAATGTTAAGTGAGATTCATTGTGATTAATTTCATGAAAAAAAAATGTGTGATTGATTAGTTAATTTTTTTATTGATTGACAGCACTATATATATATATATATATATATATATATATATATATATATATATATATATATATATATATATTTAATATAGGCTGGTAATTTAACGCGTTAATTAGATTGATTAATTATGGAGAAAAATAACGCACTATACCAATGGTTCAGCGCACCAAATGGTTCACCTAGTTCGTTCAAAACGTGGATTAAGAAATGAAATGCTACTTTGGATTGCTTGGGGATAAACAGTTCTTATTTGTCTTGATATCTTGTTTGGCAAAACTGAGCAAAACAGTTTAAAATAACACAATATTAAATTAACTTCTTAATGAACTGTTGTATGAGACGAGTATCACATTTGCACTCGTGTGATATTGCACTTTCTTAACTATGTGATGTAAATATGAGACCAAATTTCAAACGGGCATTAAAAATATTAAAAATGAGGATGCTTTCACACGCTGATGCAAAATTTGATAAAACTCATGATACATGCCTAACTTCTGAAATGATTACTAGCGACTGCACGGATGCCTCTCATGACAGAAATTCAGTTTTACTATTTAAAGTCATGCTACCTTTGTAAATTATTTATAGCATTTCTATAACCTTGGCCATCTCATCACAAACGTACCTGTTCGAAACCAACCAAACACTCGTTTCTGTCACTTACTCACAGACTGATCTAATCAACCTAATTCAAAGGATGCTTCTCCACGGGCACAGTCTGTCTAAATCTATCACCTGAATGTTTGCATACTAACAATACTAAAAGTTCAATCACATACTAAACATCACTTTACTTTATTGCTGAAGTCTAATTCTGCAGCTGGTGTTGTTCTGTTTTGAAACATTATAAAATGTTATACAGATTCAAAGAAAAGAAAATGTCAGTAGGAACATGAAACTCTTATGTTGTTATTGTCTCTTCTCTCAGTGCATGGTTGGCGGCTTATGAGCATCCAGTTGTGGATCGCATAAACCAGCGCATAGAAGACATCACAGGCCTCGATGTCAAAACAGCAGAAGAGCTACAGGTAAGGTTCATGAGGCATTTAATGCAGAAGACTGGGAATAGTTAGGTTCGTTTTTTTTAAATTGATACTTTCTTTCTCCCGTAGGTGGCAAATTATGGTGTTGGTGGACAATATGAGCCTCACTTTGACTTTGGACGGGTAAATACAAAGTTCTTTAATCGTTACCCTGTTACATCGAGAATGCAGGGTTTTCACACACATGCAGTTTATTCATAACCTGTCATTTTTACATTTTTCTACCAGAAAGATGAACCAGATGCCTTTAAAGAGCTGGGCACAGGAAATCGGATTGCAACCTGGCTCTTCTATGTGAGTAGAATTTGATCTGTCCTGCCAGGATTGGTTCTTCTCCTCTCATCCTCACTTCATTCACTGGAAAACATGGGCTTTATTTCAGATGAGTGATGTAGCTGCAGGGGGCGCCACAGTCTTTACAGAAGTTGGAGCTGCAGTAAAGCCAATGAAGGTGCTGCTTGTTTATGTTTGAGGGTTTTATAAAAATGGTACATCATTCTATTAATCATATATATATATATATATATATATATATATATATATATATTTTTTTTTTTTACAGAAACATTTTTTGCTAAAGATTTATGATAAAGGAGTATACCTTAACATACTTTTCAAACGAAGTACTTGTGGAAAGAATAAGAATATTCTTAAGTGTGGACTGAATGACATGGCTGCCTTTTCTATTAATAATTGGCACTTTTTGTGTCTGTGTTCAGGGTTCAGCTGTATTCTGGTACAATCTGTTTCCCAGTGGAGAGGGAGATTACAGCACGAGACATGCAGCTTGTCCAGTACTGTTGGGTAACAAGTGGGGTGAGTGTCTCAGATTTTCTTTACGCTCTGAATGTATCATGCTTGTTTGAGTAGTTATGTATTTCTATGAAAAATGGCTTTGTATGTGTTCCTCCTAATGTGTATACAGACTGATTTTAACATCAATTATCTGACAATAGTTTTAACTAATTATTATTATTTTCCCCATTACTCCATTACAATTATAAATATACCTTCTTGAAAATAACCTGTTATTCCATAAATAATAACTTAAATAATAAAAAGCAAATTAATAATATTAATATATTAAAATTTATATTAAATTAAGATTAATATATTAAAAGTTTTAGATATATCATCTTAAATTGTCAACCATGCTTTACATTTCTTTTCCAATAATTCATGCAATTGAGCAAGTATTTAAATTAAACGCTCAACCCTTTTTTCTTTTAGTGCTATTTGAGTATTTCCTGCTGTATTAACAAGCAAGCACATTTTAGTTGAATCTTGCATTTAAAATCATCTTGCATCTTGAAAGCATATCATGTCACCCCTGTTACCACCATGTACTTATAGTGTACTTGCAGTGTATTTATCTAAGAAAGTTCTGGTAATACAAGGTAACTACATGGGGTAGGGTTAGGTTTAGAGGTTGGTTCAGGGTTAGTACCTATTTATTACATAGTTATAGTATGTACATGAGGAACAGGACTGTAAAATAAAGTGCTACTGTAATAATAAAAACTCCATAATCATCGGGAAGAAGGAGGCGAGAACCGGCGGACAATCAAAATGAAACTTTAATAATCCAAAATAAACACAAAACAGCGCACCAGCCCCTCACGGACGACTGATGCGCACAAATAAAAACCATAACATAAATTAAAACCCAGGCCTGGTCCTCTCTCGTCCGTCACTTTCGTCCCTCCTGTTTTATATCCCTCCATCTCCTCCGTGGGACTCGAGACCTGTGAGTGTCGCAGGTGTCGCTCATCTCCAATCACTCCACCGGCCTCACTTGTTCCCACGTCCCTCAGCCCCGCCCCACTCGCCACAGCTACCATTATTGTTTATAAAAAATAATGAAGTTTTTCCATCAAAAAAAATGTATATACTTTCATCATCCTTTCAGGACGTGAGCACATAAAAGTCTTCTGATTTTTAATGACTTTATCATATCTATTGTGTTTGGTTTGTCGCAATCTTAAATCCTCAACTGTTGCTATCATTGCATCAATTTTTTTATTTTATTCATTAATTGGTTTATAGTTAGTAATGTCTGTTTGAACTATCCATGCTAACTTCTAAAGCTTCTGTGACTTTATGAATTTTCAACCCTGTTTGTTTTCTGAAGGCAGCTTCACCATGCCTTTACTTGGCTTGAGATGGCACAATGGATTTTAATAGAAATTAAAAAAATCAATCTGTCTGATGTTTTTTACATTCTCTCTTTTTGTCCGTTAGTGTCAAATAAATGGATCCACGAGAGAGGGCAGGAATTCAGGAGACCCTGTGGCCTGAAAGAGGCAGATTGATCAAACACCTCCACCATCTTCCTCATGCACTCCTCCTGGACTCTGAAAACATGAACGGTACCCTCCATGCTGTTCATGTCCACTGTGTCCACAGCAGCCAACATGTGACCTGTCACATTTATTTTTAACTGAAGAGTGTGTGCGTGTGTGTGTGTGGGTGAGCCAGCCTACAGTTACATTACCACTGTTAGTGCCTTTTGTCATTGCACACCAGGGCTTCAAAAATGGAGCCCTGACAACACTCCTTTACAAACAGGCCTTTAACCGTTGAGCTGTATAATGGCATCATATCAGCATATCTTCAACACTTACTCTGACTGACAGCCAGACCAAAGTGACAAACATGAGAAAGAACATAAACTGCTTGTTTGCAATGTTCACAAAATGATAGGGGAAAGTCTAATAAAAAATGATTTTTCCAAAATGAATCTTTTTATTTCACTATTGCCCTTCTCCTTTATTATTTAACATTTTTAGTCAAAATGATTAGAACACTAGTATTTTCACCAGGTCATAATTTTTCAGGTAGGTTTCTTGAAGCTTCTTGGTGATGTAACCACTCCTCTTCTCGGTTTATTGGTTTTCGGTTTATGTATACACTTTATTTTACAATATATTTTTTTTAAGGCCATTGTTAGATGCCAGTGTTTCCTGTCATAGCTATGCAAAACATTGATTCAAATAATATAGCTATTAAATGGTTTCTTGTTATGATTTGGAATCTGTATTAATCGCAGAATTATTATTGTTATTATTATTCTTTTTGGTGGTGGCTGTGCTTTACAATTAAATTATTAGTATGTTAATTTCAAATGAAGTAGGATTTTGAAAGTCTGACAGTAATAAGTGTTGAGTACTAAGGTTAGCCCTGCCTGCTTTAAATGTTTCAGTGATTAACAAATGAAAACATTTGTTAGAAATTTAGAAAAGTAATCATATGTAATCAGTTAATTACTTTAATAAAGTAAATGAAATAGTTGCACAAATGTTACATCTTAAATATGGTATATTGTAATCTGTAACCTATTACACTTTCCAACACTGCTCATTGTTAGTCAGGTTCCTACATTAACTGAACCGTGTTACTACATGTTGATATCAGACCATCCAAAGATGTTCTGTGCTAGTCTTGGTTATGAACATATGACGGGGCTTATCCAATAATTTTTTTTTTTTAATACATAAGCAATACATAATCAACAAAATATAAAACTCTTGTTTTAGTGCATTGATTGATTGACAGCTGAGGAGGTATCAAGTGACTCCGAGAGTGTCAGAGACACAATTTTCAATATAATAGAAAAGTAACTGTTTATTATAATGTCACACATAACTAGCAAAATATTTTTCAATAAAATTATTTTATTTCTTGCATTAAACATGGTTAACCTGGCAACAATGTTTTTTTTTTTGTTAAAATTATGTTGCCTTTGAAAAAACAACAACAATCATATTCAGATACAGCTTTTTAAATTCTGCATATATATATATACTGTGGTATAATTTGCATATATCTTTGGAATTCACTTATACAGGAATAAAATAAATGGAAATTACCATTTTAAATTCAATTTAAATGGCAAGATGGCCTAAATAATGATGCCAATAAGTAAAAATAAAAATAAAAACAAATAAAGCCTGTGATTTATGGATTTGGAATTTGGTAATCAGGCTCATGAGACCCCTCGCGGACCCGTCCGAAGCAGCCCAGTAACAGATCCACTGCAGCGTTTACTGTTGATTTAATTTCCTCCTCTGTTTTACCCTGCTTTGGGTTCACTTCCACCATGTCTACAGCAGAGAGAAGACCTGGAGGGAAATCAAAAACATACATTCATCTCAACATGCCAAAGAAAGATCAAGAATGTTAATGAAATTGCTCATTTAGCAATAGCTAAGCAGAAAAATGTTGGGGGGTTTCAATGCTGTTTCATGCATTCAGATTTTACACTGTTAAAGAGTTGGATGCTCATGCTTAACTTGGCCAAAGTAAAAAAAGAAAACATAAAAGAAAAAATGATTTTGGATTTATAACAGAGAATTTATGTGCAAAATACACACGTGCGGTTTTCTTACAAGTTTCGGAAAGTTTTTTTCAATTGTGGCTCTACATTGACATCATGAAGGGTGGAACTCCTTAAATGGGCATTTCTCCTCGACCAGAACGAGAGCAAGAGCGTGCCCATCATTGCACTTCATTCAGCAGCACTGCACGGGGCTCACTCGGGAAGAATGTCTCTAAAAAGATGTGTTTTTGGTTGTAAGGGAAAGATAACCTAGTTCAGCTTCCCTAAGAACAAAGCATTATGTAAACAGCGGATGCAGTTTGTTTTCAGGAGCAGCAATGGAGTTTCGCAAGTGTGTTTGTTGACAAACGTTTTTATAAACAAGGCCCAGTTCGGCGTTGGATCTACACATCATTTGATACTTAAAAGATGGAGTGGTCCCAGCTATAAAAGATCCGGTCATGATTCAGAACTGCAGACGGAAAGTGAAACTGCATCAAATTTCTGTGTTTTGTTGGCAATCGGTGCTCAAGTGCTTGGTACTCTTTAGCTCCGCCCACACCATGCCTCCAGGAGCTTTTTTCAGAGAGAATCATAAAGCTTTATTTTTTTATCTTTATTTTATAAATATGACAAAAAAAAAACTTTTTTGAGATATAAAGGATGCAGTACTACTCTGTGGGTACTCAAGATTAATATGAGATTGGGTGAAATCGTGTGTTTTAAAACGTAGAATGTTATGAATTTATTCATTGACTGGGCTGTTGTTTTGAAACTGACACAAGGGGGAGCTAAATCATTTGTTCATCAGACAAGTGTGCTTGGATTTTTGTTTATCATTTCAGAAAAGCCAGATTGCTGCCAGTTTGTTGGCTTGGAAGTTTTAGAAATCTCTTACAATTTAGAGATCGAGATATCCTCAGGTTCTCACCTGTCTGACAGATGTGTTCAGTGATGTAAATGCCCTCTCTGTAGGTCAGTCCTCCCGCTGCAGGTGTGCCTGTTGCAGGTGAGACCGATGGGTCCAGTGCATCAATGTCAAAACTGAGGTGGATGGGTTTTTTCACCCTGATACAGAAAGAGTAGCAAAGCTTCAATACATATGGACTCTTATGAAAATTAGAAAATAAGTCACACACTTACTTTGAAAACATGTGATCACACGTCTGCTCCATTACTTTTGCTATTCCAAGCCGATCAACCTCTGTCATGGAGAACGTTTTGATTCCAAGGTGCTTCAGGATATAACTGATGATGCAAGTGAGATTTGGACTTCATAACGAATCATGAAATGGTGATATGATGCATGAATTATTTTGTAGAATCTATAGACTTACTGTTCTTCTGGGTCCACATCTCTGAGTCCAATGTAGACAATGTCCTTAGCTGCGACACAAGGCTTTATCCATGAGAAATTTGGAATTATGGGAATCTAAGAAAGATTACAAAATTTTCAATGTTTTAAATCATAAATGTCATCTCAAATAAACCTAAAGGAGTGGACCCTATTAATAGTAGTATTTCACTTAAATCTCAAACAGGAATAAAAAAAAAAAAATTAAGAAACACTTTGAAAACACCTCAGATCTCAATGGGGAAAAATATCATGCTGGATATCTATACTGATATGGACTGGTTAATGTGTTTGGAACTAAATGATGCCACATCGTTTGATGGAAATGAAAATGACCAACCTACAGATTGCTGAATTCAAAAACACCCTGAAAATCAAAGTGTAAAAATGATGTAGCATGGTAATCCATTTAGCTGAATTTTCATTGCAGCAACCCATAATGGTACCCTTGTGCTTGTATGTATGTCTGACAACGGCGGGGCCGTTCAATGGTATCAATTCCTTCATCCTCCAGGATCTGCCTGCATACTCTGGCTACACAAGGTCGGGCATTGTCATGCACCAGGAGGAACCCAGGACCCACTGCACCAGCACCAGATCTGACAATGGGTCCAGTGATTTCATCCCGATACTTAATGGCAGTCAGGGTGCCATTGTCTAGCCTGTAGAGGTCTGTGTGTCCCTCCATAGATATGACTCCCCAGACAATCACTGACCCACCAACAAACCAGTCATCCTGAACGATGTTACAGGCAGCGTAACATTCTCCAAGGCCTCTCCAGACTCTTTCATGTCTGTCACATGTGCTCATGTGTTAACCTGCTGTCTTCTGTAAAAAGCACAGGGTGCCAGTGGCAGACCTGCCAATTCTGGTGTTCAGTGCCAAATACCAATCGAGCTCCACGGTGCTGGGCAGTGAGCACAGAGCTCACTAGAGGACGTCTGGCCCTCAGACCACCCTCATGAAGTCTGTTTCTGATTGGTCAGAGACATTCACACCAGTTGCCTGCTGGAGGTCATTCTGTATGGTCCAGGTATCACCTCATGCTACCAGTAGTGACACTGACCCTAGCTAGCCAAATGCAAAACTAGTGAAAAACAGTCAGAATAGAGTAGGGGGGAGTGGGGAAAACTGTCAGTGGCCTCCACCTGTAAAACCATTCTTTTTAGTATTTTAGTTTTGAGTGTTGTCTCTTTGTTGCCCATCTAGTGCACCTGTTGTTAATTTCATTAACACCAAAGAAGCTAAAACTGATTAACAACCCCCTCTGCTACTGAAATGACCAGGGGGCTGTTTCATAAAACAGGTTTAGCAAATAAGCCAGGCTTATTTCAGTTAGTCTGACTTATTGCCACTTGATTTGGTTTCTGAAAGCAAAATTACAATAGCTCAGACTCAGACACTGTGGCAACTTAAGCTGAGCTCCTCTAACACTGACCAATAGGAACGCATCAATATTACCACTGTCTCACATGCAATTAATTGACTTTATTCTTAGTCCAAAAATAAAAACATCAGTTAAAATTGATTGAGTCTGATTTCTATTATTTATTCTTTTTATTCAGTTAGCCTGCTCCTGACCAGGGGCCCGTTCTTCGTACGTCGCTAACTCAGTTAGCTGGATTTGATTGTTGATGATTTGGCATGATCTTGTATTATTTGGTTGTATTATAATTAATTTAAGTCTTACACACATGCTATACAGATAAAAATGTCTGCTAAGTGTCTAAATATAAATGTACTGTGTATATATAGCAAACATGCATATGTATGTATGTACAGTATTGTTCAAAATAATAGCAGTACAATGTGACTAACCAGAATAATCAAGGTTTTTAGTATATTTTTTATTGCTACGTGGCAAACAAGTTACCAGTAGGTTCAGTAGATTGTCAGAAAACAAACAAGACCCAGCATTCATGATATGCACGCTCTTAAGGCTGTGCAATTGGGCAATTAGTTGAATTAGTTGAAAGGGGTGTGTTCAAAAAAATAGCAGTGTCTACCTTTGACTGTACAAACTCAAAATTATTTTGTACAAAATTTTTTTTTTCTGGGATTTAGCAATCCTGTGAATCACTAAACTAATATTTAGTTGTATGACCACAGTTTTTTAAAACTGCTTGACATCTGTGTGGCATGGAGTCAACCAACTTGTGGCACCTCTCAGCTGTTATTCCACTCCATGATTCTTTAACAACATTCCACAATTCATTCACATTTCTTGGTTTTGCTTCAGAAACAGCATTTTTGATATCACCCCACAAGTTCTCAATTGGATTAAGGTCTGGAGATTGGGCTGGCCACTCCATAACATTAATTTTGTTGGTTTGGAACCAAGACTTTGCCCGTTTACTAGTGTGTTTTGGGTCATTGTCTTGTTGAAACAACCATTTCAAGGGCATGTCCTCTTCAGCATAGGGCAACATGACCTCTTCAAGTATTTTAACATATGCAAACTGATCCATGATCCCTGGTATGCGATAAATAGGCCCAACACCATAGTAGGAGAAACATGCCCATATCATGATGCTTGCACCTCCATGCTTCACTGTCTTCACTGTGTACTGTGGCTTGAATTCAGAGTTTGGGGGTCGTCTCACAAACTGCCTGTGGCCCTTGGACCCAAAAAGAACAATTTTACTCTCATCAGTCCACAAAATGTTCCTCCATTTCTCTTTAGGCCAGTTGATGTGTTCTTTGGCAAATTGTAACCTCTTCTGCACATGCCTTTTTTTTAACAGAGGGACTTTGCGGGGGATTCTTGAAAATAGATTAGCTTCACACAGACGTCTTCTAACTGTCACAGTACTTACAGGTAACTCCAGACTGTCTTTGATCATCCTGGAGGTGATCATTGGCTGAGCCTTTGCCATTCTGGTTATTCTTCTATCCATTTTGATGGTTGTCTTCCGTTTTCTTCCACGTCTCTCTGGTTTTGCTCTCCATTTTAAGGCATTGGAGATCATTTTAGCTGAACAGCCTATCATTTTTTGCACCTCTTTATAGGTTTTCCCCTCTCTAATCAACTTTTTAATCAAAGTACGCTGTTCTTCTGAACAATGTCTTGAACGACCCATTTTCCTCAGCTTTCAAATGCATGTTCAACAAGTGTTGGCTTCATCCTTAAATAGGGGCCACCTGATTCACACCTGTTTCTTCACAAAATTGATGACCTCAGTGATTGAATGCCACACTGCTATTTTTTTGAACACACCCCTTTCAACTAATTCAACTAATTGCCCAATTGCACAGCCTTAAGAGCGTGCATATCATGAATGCTGGGTCTCATTTGTTTTCTGAGAATCTACTGAACCTACTGGTAACTTGTTTGCCACGTAGCAATAAAAAAATATACGAAAAACCTTGATTATTCTGGTTAGTCACATTGTACTGCTATTATTTTGAACAATACTGTATATATACTTCACTAGAATAAAAATGAGAATCATGAATTACTGCAATTACTGCTAATGTCACTTAATGTCAATGGGAGTTTCAGGAGAAATATTTTTTGTGTTATTTGTGCACACCAGTAATGTCACAATACAAAACAGTCCTAATGGTTTTCTAAAAAAGGACATAAACATGTTTTTCTGAGAGTTTTATCAAATTTTCTATGAACTATCCACTAAGGTAGCTGTTAATGTTTATTAGTTATGAGTGAGCTAAAGACAAAGATACTGACAAATGCACGTCAGCCATGGTCAGGAAGTTAAAGTCGAACATCTCTTAAGGTTTTCTGTGATTAGACTGACAGTAACACAATGACTGTGTAACATATTACACAAACTTTAACAAAGGTGCTGAAATGATTAAAGACCATCGTTCACCTTTGAGTGCAGTTCATGGATGAGGTACGACAGCGGTTGTCCGTGAATGTTTCCAGTTGGTGTGGTTAAAGGTGTGTTGATATCTGCGTGTGCATCCACCCATAAAACACTCAGCTCATGTCTTGAGGCAGCATGACCAGAGATCGAACCAATCGCCAAGCTGTAAAAAACAGCAAACATTTGCTGAGAATAGGCTCGAACATTAAACTGAGCAGAACTGGAAGCACACAATGACCTGTGGTCTCCTCCCAGCATCACACAAGTGTTGCCATCGCTCTTGATCTTCTGCACAGCTCCTGCGAGCAGCTCATTGGCACGGCCGACTGCTCTCGGAGTCTTCAGTCTGCCAACTGGCTCATCATTGGGGATGTCCTCAAAAGTCAGATTCCCATAATCCTTCACTACACAACCTGGTGAGGGACAAAGGGCTTTCTATTATCATTTACATGTAACTGATTTGATTTTGTAGCTTTAACACACAAAAGGAAAAGTGTACTGGCCTATCTATCTATCCATCCATCCATCTAGATTTTTTATCTGATTTTTGGCATCATTGGACTGGCATACAGTCCCATGATCCTTCAGAAATCATTCTAATATTCTGATAAGCTGCTCAAAAAAAACATTTACTGTCATTAGGTTGAAAACAGCTGAGTAGATTGTTTTCAGGTTATTTTGATGAAAAGAAAGTTCGGAAGAGCAGCATTTATCTGAAACAGAAATCTTTTGTAACATTATAAATGTCTTCATCATCCCTTTATATATGCACACACACACTGACTCCAAATTTTAAACGGTATAGTGTGTAATAATGTTACAAAAGCTGTTTATTTCAGATAAATGCTGATCTTTGGATCGTTCTATTCGTCAAAGAATCCTGAAAAACCAGATTCAGCTGTCAAGTCATTCACTGAAAACATATTGTTTTGATGCACAGTGTCAGGTTTGAGTCACCAATTATGTTTCCATTCCCTTTTTAATATAATAACTTATTGGCATGATTGTGTGTTGTGTGCACATACAATATTGCCTAAGCATTATTACACCAAAAATATAAAGAAAATGAAATATCATATTACAATAACACAGATGATATAATTAGAGTAAGGTTATTATTATTATTATTATTATTATTATTAATTTCATCCATTTCTTCTGAACTGGAAAAGTAGGGCACAAAGTTTGCAAAAGTGTTTCTATCTCACTTCTTTATTCATTATCTCTGAGTGAAGAAGAAAAAATTATATTATTTCAAAGGTAAACTGGTAACTATAAGGCTGGAGACTGAACATTCACTTAAGGAAGTTTCAGAAGTGTGCTATATTGTTACTAAATGAATACTGTTGAAAGCATCCTTCAAATGTGTAAAAATCTTGGAATTAATATTTAAATAAGTCACTCATTTTAGACAGTCTGTCCCAGGTTTAGCTTTCAGACCTGCAGAGTTCTCTCTTCTACCAACAGCTCACGTTTTTAAACATTACTGGGTTTGTTTGAGTTCAAATGTGCAAATACACGCTCGACTCTTATTCAGTAACAGAACTCGATCCAAAAAATAAGGGGACTAGTGCAACGTCAGTTGGTAAATAAATAAAAACCGCACATGGCAGCACTGGTCCTTGCATGGCATCAGTGCCTCTAGCCGTTTGTTTAAAGTTACTCTATAAAACATTTGTGAAACAACAGACAGATCAGATCAGATCTAGACACTTTTTTACGAAAGTGGCAATGATAAGTAATGATTGCGCAACACCTGACCTGAAAATAAACCTCAGCCATTGGAGGTATTGTATAATGACTAGTTGACAAATAACACATTACCATTCTTACGTCAAGATTTAGGTTAAAGTTTAAATGAATTTATATACAGCACAGTCTATATTTTTTTACATGCTATAACCATAGTCACAATTTAACTTTTTTTTTTTTATCAATTTTAAAAGGCATTTAATTACATTTCGACTTTTTAAAATGCAAACATCCCATACCCCATTTTATAAATGAAGTAACACTTTATTTTACAATGTCTTTGTTACACATACCTACTACAGTAATAGCAAGAAATAATACATAATTATATGCAACCCTAAACCAGATCCTAATTATAAACCTAACCTAACATTAATAAATATTTTATTCTGTACTTAAATTTATAACTACACAGTGACCCAGATTAATTAAAATAAAGTGTAGTTTAGAAGGAATATACTGTACTCAAACACTGATAAAAGCGGTGTAAATATCAGGAGGTGTAGCAGTGGTACCTTGCCCTTTAAGTTTCTGCACCAATCCAGCAGCTCGAATGAGGTCTGCTCCTCTCTGCACACCATCTCTCTGCTGCAGTGACAGTCAATAACATGAGCACTGGACCACTACCATACTGCACCATGTATGGATTTATATACAAACATATTCTTTTTTAAATATTTGTATTCAGTATTTCAAATGAGAATAGGACGTTTCTTAGGGAGTTTATATCTCACCTGTCCTTTAGAAAAAGGTGCACCTATTATTCCCACACAGTGATGATGATGGAGGTCTCTTGTGAATATGTGAAAAGCGGCTCGTAATCCGCTGAAGCTCTTCATCACTGTTATCATTAATCCAGCAGCAGTAGCCTATGGAGTAAGCGGCTCTAAAATCAAAGCAGATTACAGGACGTCTGACGACACGCGCACCGCTGACGGTCATTGGATTGCTCGCGCTCTTCTGTCTTAACCTGCGATTTCTTTTCGGTTTTGTTCAAGAAAAGTAAATGGGGAAGAACTGATTTTAGTTGACGCCATCGTCTAATTTGCATACGAAATGGTTAATTATCATAAAAAGAGCGTATGAAAATATAAACTTCTAGTAAGGATCAATAAATTATACATATTTATATTATATAGGCTAATATGATATTTAATTCGTCTTTAATTCGCCATTTTTTACTCTTTATTATATTTATATTTAGGTATATTTTTCTTAATATATTTTCGGTTTTTATTTTTATTTTATTTTTGTTTAGTTTATTTTCATGTTATTTTAGTACATCGTGTAAAAAATAAAAATGAGAAATGTCTTGGCAACGAGCTGAAATTAAAATAAGTTTAAGGATTTTATATTTTTATATTTCAGTTAAGGTTTATTTCACTTTAAAGTGACAAACTGCATTTTATGGTTATGGTTTTAGTTAACTGTAAAAACCCTATCTATCTATCTATCTATCTATCTATCTATCTATCTATCTATCTATATATATATATATATATATACACACACACACGCACGCACGCTCTTGTCCGTTTTTGTGAAAAGTGGGGACATCCCATAGGTGTAATGGTTTTTATACTGTATAACTGTGTATTCTATCGCACTACACCAACCCTACATCTAACCCTAACCCTCACAGGAAACTTTGTGCAACTTTCTCAAAGAAAAAAAAAAAAAAAAAAAAATCTGTATTATTTATAAGCGTTTTTAAAAATGGGGACATGGGTTATCTCCTCATAAGTCACCCTCTCCCTGCAATACCTGTGTCATACCCATGTCATTATACAGAGTTGTGTCCCGATATGTCACAAAAACATGCCCACTATTTTATTTGTTAAATTTGGGCAAATAAGTTTGTTCATTACTCTTTACTCAATACTTGGTTGAACAATCACACTTTTGATACATGTGAAGTCAAGTCACATTTATTTACATAGCAATTTAACATTACACAATTTCAAACCAGCTTTACAAGGATAAAAAGGAAAAATTGATTCAATGATGCAAACAGAGAGAAATTGTTCATTGTAGATTTGTGTAAGATCAGTTATGAAATTAGATAAATTAAGCTGTAAAGCAGATTTGTAATGTCATCATCCACCTCACTTCAGTTCTTATTGAATAATGTAAGTACAGTCGTTTTAATTTAATAATATTGCTGAAAAAGGAAGTGTGCCAAACTAATCAATAATAGTCTGCGCTGAAATTCAGGGCTGTTGTGGTCATCAATAGGTGCAGGTCCACTATCTAATCTGGTGCTCAACAGGAAAAAGATCTACCACCTACAGATGATTTTGATATTGTAGGTTTTATCAACTGGACAGAATTTTGACAATGAAAAGTGAAGGACTGCAATGCGATAACAGTTTGCTAAAGTACCGAGGAGATAAACCGTTTAAATATTTGTTAGTAATTCAAAAGATTTTAATATTTAGGCAATGCTCAATAGGGTGCCAAAAATGTGTTATCAGAACTGGGCTTATATGGTCATATGTTCTGGTTCTAGTGAGAACTCTTGCTGCTGCATTTTACACTGGAGTTTGTTTATTAAGCATGCAGGGCAACCACCCAGTAGAGTACAGGTGCTTCTCAATAAATTACAATGTTGAGGAGTTATTTCAGTAATTCAACTCAAATTGTGAAACGTAAATAAATTCAATGTACACTGAAGTAGTTTAAGTCTTTGGTTATTATAATTGTGATGATATAACACATTTAACAAAAACCCACCAATTCACTCAACAAATTAGAATACTTCATAAGACCTCTAAAAAAATAAAAAATTTGTAAGTTCAGGTTCAGGTACGGGGTTCAGGTCTGGTGAGTTTGCTGGCCAGTCAAGCACACCAACACCATGGTCATTTAACCAACTTCTGGCAGTGTGGGCAGGTGCCAAATCCTGCTGGAAAATTAAATCAGCATCTTCAAAATGCTAGTCAGCAGAAGGAAGCCTGAAGTGCTCAAAGATTTATTGGTAAACGGGTGCAGTGACTTTGGTTTTCAAAAAACACAATGGACCAAACACCAGCAGATGACATTACACGCCATATCATCACAGACTGTGGAAACTTAACACTGGACTTCAAGAAACTTGGTCTATGAGCTTCTCCACCCTTCCTCCAGACTCTAGGACCTTGGTTTCCAAATGAAATACAAAACTTGCTCTCATCTGAAAAGAGGACTTTGGACCACTGGGCAAAAAAACAGTTATTTTTCTCCTTAGCCCACGTAAGATATCTTTGACGCTATCTGTGGTACAGGAGTGGCTTCACAAGAGGAATACAACAACTGTAGCCAAATTCCTTGACATTTCTGTGTGTGGTGGCCATTGATGCCTTGACCCCAGACTCAGTCCATTATTTGAGAAATTCTCTAAAATTCTTGAATCCAGTTTGCTTGACAATCCTCATAAGGCAGCAGTTCTCTCGGTTGGTTGTGTATCTTTTTCTTCCACAATTTTTTTGTTCCACTCAACTTTCTGTTAACATGCTTGGATACAGCACTCTGTGAACATCCAGCTTATTGGCAATACATTTTTGTTACTTACACTCCTTGTGAAGGGTGTCAGTGATTGTCCGAGACCATTTTGAAGGCTCAGGAAAACTTTGCAGGTGTTTTGAGATGATTAACTGATTGGCATGTCACCATATTCTAATTTGTTTAGACACGCCTTCTCATTCAAAGAGTTTTCTTTATCTTCATGACTATGAAAATTGTAGATTCACACTGAAGGCATCAAAACTATGAATTAACACATGTGGAATTATATACATAACAAAAAAGTGTGAAACAACTGAAAATATGTCATATTGCAGGTTCTTCAAAGTAGCCACCTTTTGCTTTGATTACTGCTTTGCTCACTCTTGGCATTCTCTTGATGAGCTTCAAGAGGTAGTCACCTGAAATGGTCTTCAACAGTCTTGAAGGGGTTCCCCGAGAGATGCTTAGCACTTGTTGGCCCTTTTGCCTTCTGTCTGCGGTCCAGCTCACCCCTAAACCATCTCGATTGGGTTCAGGTCCGGTGACTGTGGAGGCCAGGTCATCTGGCGCAGCACCCCTTCACTCTCCTTCTTGGTCAAATAGCCCTTGATGCCTTCAGTGTGACTCTGCAATTTTTATAGTCATGAAAATAAAGAAAACTCTTTGAATGAGAAGGTGTGTCCAAATGTTTGGTCTATATATCTATATCTATATATCTATATATTTATACAACAAATGTATATAATGATAGGTATTTTAAAAGAGCATCTTAAATTTTTTTTAGTTCCAAAATTTACCAGAAATGTATTTTCTATTTATTGTCTACAATATGTAGCCTAGTGTACATGCTTATTTATTTTGAAGGTGACGAAGGAAGCAACAGTAGCACTAGTGTTACTTAGCACTAGTGCTGCCAGTGCTCCTGCTGTGGAACAAGAGGGGGTGGACAGTTCAGCTTTTGAGTTAGAGCAGGAAACCTTCAAGTAAAGTTTAAGCTATAAGCAAAACTAAACATGCTGGCTATACTCTTAGAAAAATATGTGCTTTTATGATTTATAAGATCATCAGTAGTAGGACTGTGATCATTGGGACATACAATTGATGGCTGCATAATTAATATAGATTATTGAAAGTGCTTATTTCATATTACAGAGAAACTCAATGTGCAGAGTGAGAGAGAGGGGGATTAAGGGAAAGATGATAGAGACAGTGAATGCCTTGATACTTCTTGATACTTATTTTGATTATTTTGCCCGTCCACAGTCTAAGGATTTTGATTTATTTTTAAGTATAACCTAATTCAAACAACTGAAAGAACCAAAGAGTTTATCAGTCTGGTGGACACATGAATTGGGTGGTGGTGACTGCAGCAACAGAGGTGGCCTGGGTTGGAGTCAGATTCCCGGCCTGATTTACTGTCTCAGTCCACTACTGCCTAGGATGCCTCAAGGGTGAGTAAATCACAGGCTAATTTTCATTTTTGGGTGAACTAGTGGCTTAAGTAAGAATAAGTGTATATTTAATTAATACAGTGACTGAAGTGTTTTAAAGTTTATCTCTTGTTATAATGGCAGTTTTGACAAGTGATTGTTTAATGCAATATTGTGTTTTAAATTGCACAAAAAGATAAGCTTATTGACTTGTTCAACCCCAAGTTCCTGCATGTTGGTTATACCAGTTTACACCAACTCCGGGCCTTGAAGCACACTTACAGTAGGCATTTTGATTGTCTCCCTGACCCATTTCAAGTTTTGGCATATCTACTAATGAGATAAATCATGTGTGTTTGATTAGGAAGACATCCAATATGTGAGCTTTTGGTGTGCCTCCAGGAACAAGGTTGAGAAACATTTGGTCACACTGCCCTGACCTCTACTTTCTTATTGCCAAGGAAAACTACTATATTACTTTAGTAAGAAAATATATTTTTAACAATTTCTTTTAACGTTTAATGATCTCAGGAAAGCGGCACCATCGTCTTTTTTTTTTTTACTTGAAATCCTCAATCGGAATTAAAAAATATGTTAACACATTATCCCATAACTTTGCTTATGTAATAATTTATTGCACATGAATTACATGAGTGGAATAGACTGCAGTTCTTGACACATGTGCCATACTGACCTGATCCACCAGGGGGCCTAGGAGTGCATCAGCCCTCTCCTTACTGAGGAAGCGCTGTGTGTCATAGAAGAAGATTTTATGGAGGCAGTCCAAAACATGATGCAGTAGCAGGCTGCTCTTTGTCACATTGTCTTCATCATCATCATCATCAGAATCCTCTTCCTCCTCATCATCTGAATCCAAGAAGGGTTTTTCTTTTTATTCAGAACTTCATACAAACATATTGATATGTGCAGACTGTGGGAAGTGTTCAGAAAGACCTCATCAAAGCCATTCTGCTCCATAAAATATACAGTCAGATGGACAACCAGCATCATTAATGTGGCGCTCTCGGATGAAAAGGGGAAAATAATAAGCTAACATTTAAAAGAGAACACAAACGATATACACATGTTCTGAGGGGAGGATCTCCTTTAAGTAGTCTACAGCCATATTTCTCATAGAAGGTAGTGGATGATTCAGACTGAGCATCAAAGAGGTGTCTGAATCTGGCAGGATCTGCATATAAGAACAACATTATAAAGTCTTGTTTTGGGCATTGATAGATGTGAATGGTAATTAATACAACTACAACAACCCAAATAAAATAAATACTTCAATTACATTAGCACATTTTTTCACAGTCGTTGAAACGGGCAAGTGATGTACCACACATCTGTGCCAGTTTCACATGTTCACTCATTCCAGCTTTACATCAGCTTCTGATTATTATGTCAGAATATATTTTGTGATAAAGGTTAGCTGACCGTAAATATTGTAGATTATTTGTCACCTTTAAAACAATGACTAGCTGTTTAAAGCAATAAAATACCTTATAGACCTACTTGATACTTTCCACAGCTCATAGTTAGAGAGATGAACTGATGAAGCACGGTTTTTTCATGGTAATTTTTGACATGATTTTTCAATGCTACATCCAGTGCACATGGATGCCTATGAGTAAAATGAACACTTTAAGATAAAACAAAATGAAAAAAAAAAACACTTGAAATAACATTTTAAGAGCTATACTATAGCACTAATGTGCTTAAGAGAACCTACCTGGATTCAAACTGGCGTACAGTAGATTGAATTTTCTGATTAAGAGCTGAAATCCTATCTGAGGGAAGCTCAATGCTGCAGGAAACATACTCCTAAAGAAGTAGCCTGCTCAAAATAATTATTTTAGAAGATTCAAAATCTAACCCATGATCAGATCATCATACATAATGTGCAGGATAAAGTGAAGATTCACTCATATAAACCACACTTACTTGGCTGCAGTGTTCTCCAAGTTGCTGGAGAGTTGAAGGTCCTGAAACACGGAGTGTAATAGACCAGTGCTGTCTGACAAACTTTCATCCTGCTGCTCATCTACAGGGACACAATAAATAAAGCAATTAACCATGTGATATCAGCAATTTTACTACGATTGCCACTGTGTTATTAGGCATGAATGATTTCAGCATTAAAGAGTTACATAAGAGTCAGATTAGAAATTTGTTGTTGATTACAACTATTTTCAATGTTTAGAGAAGTGACATTTAAACTTAGACCTGGAACACAGTACATGACTTTTGGACAAACACCTACCAGTAGCTTTTCAAAACCTTTTGTATTCTATCTGTTTGTTTTCTTTTTATTTATTATACAGTTAACAAAAGCAAAAAGGCCTCTAACACTAGCTTGCTCTATTCTTTTTCTATTCTTTCCGTTTTCATTTTATTATATAATTTTATAAAAATCTTTATTGAAATGGATTCTCAAACGAGATAAAACGTATAGCAGGACCTGATTTTGTCCATTTGTAATTGATTGGATTGTTGTGATTAAATGTAACAAGACAACATATTCTTTTTTCAAAAACGAACACAGATAAATAATTTGTAATAAACCGAATTTAAATGTTCACAAATAGACACTAACCATCCTTGGTTTTCACAGAATGAATAAGATGGGGTAGCAGATAACGCAGAAGGGGACTTTTGTCATGGACTGTTGCTATACTCTGGAGAGTGGACACCAGAGTGAGGATAGCACACAGTACCCAAATGCCATAATGGGAAAAGGCACAAGACAATATAGCATTTTAAATGCAGAAAATCTGAGAGAAAACATACTAAACAAGACGTTGGGGAACACATCTTATATAACTACTAATTCAACTAAAATCACTAAAACTCACTTTGGACCAACTACACCTTCTTTTTGGTTCTGCAAGAGGATGATAATGCAGCTCAATCCCTCTTTGGACAACTGAGGTCTTCGACGTAGACATTTGCACAACTGCGCAGTCCACCAGCTGAGCCTCCATTACCACCTTCACTGTCATCTGACACAGGATCATGTAAGTGGCAGCCTCATAGTCTAAAATGTTAGATTTCAGGCCCTGATTACGGGAAGGAAAAATCTGAAACTTATTTAGGTTTACTTGTAGATATACTGGGCACAGTCATTGACTATGTTTACATGAAGAGCAAAAGTCTTATATTAAATGGAATCTTGGTAACATTTTTTAGTCATATAAACTAAAGCCCGATCAATATATCGGTTTTCCAATATTATCGGCTGATATGAGCCTGTCGCCGAAATATCGGTATTGGCGAATATGCTTAAGATATTTTTTACAGAACATACAATGCAGATAAAATGCTTGAAATAGCGTAATTACTTAATTTTTCCAGCAGGGCCCACTCCATTTTTTGCTACTGGCGACCTGGATGAAACACTTTAAAGCTTAAGTCTATGAAAAAAACCACTGAAACTTTGAACAGCCATATCTCCGTAACAGTGCTACGAATCCACACCGAATTCGGGGGATTCTTTCAGCTCAAGGAACCCTCTTGAACGCAAATCGAGTGCATGTCTAGAGGCCCTCTTTTGAATGAGATCACCCCTGCATCAGTAGTCTCCAGTGGTTCGGGGGTTATGGGTGGTTAAATTCGCAGTCTGGTGCTGGCTGATCTAGCAATCCTGGGGGGCTACTGATACGCTTAAAAGGGTGGCTTCTCTAGCTGAAGGTATCCCCTGAATTTTGTAGAGATTCACCGGCGCGTTTGCAAGACAGTGATACCAATCCAAATTTTCACATCATTAAGGAGGTCTCTTTTTCAGGCAGCATTCAAGCGCTGTCTTATTCGACCGCAAGTGCCCTGCAAAGTGGACTTCACATGAAAATCCATCATGATTCCAGTTTCAAGGGAATGCACACATTACATTCAAAGGGCATTAGTGGTGCACGAGACGTTGAATTTATATTGTATTTATTTCCAGAGGTATTTTATGTTACACTTCTCAAGAAAGTTTGGTCTGTGGGTGAAGACAAAGGAGCACAAATCCGTGAATGAATGTTCTGAAAAAAAAAATGAAAAAAAAATGAAGTAAAAAAAAAAAAAAAAAACTTAAATGAAATAAAGTTGAATAGAACTGAATTAAAATAAACTTCAACTTAACTGTTTAGTGCACTGATGTCAGACTCATTTTGGATCATAAAGTTTATTTTTAAATTGTTAAATGCCCTGCCTCCATTTCATATCTCTGTCAAGTCATTATAAGTGTTTGATCACCACATTTGAGTGATTATCGGCCGATATATCAATATCTTTTTTTACTCTCTAATAACAGCCCCAACATAAACATATTTGTCGGGCTCTAATGTAAACACCATATTTGATTGCCATATTCTGTATAAGACAATATTCTGTTTCCACAAATTTCAATTTTCACCCCTAGAATAAGCCTGTTTTAATCTGTTGCATTCAAACCCCTCATTCAGAACAGAGTGTCTGAACTTTACTATTTAGTGGAAGTGTGGCATTTTTGAATTTGAAAAGGATAATTAAATTTAAAATGTGGAAAGTAGCAATAAAAATAACAAATGAGCATAAAGTATGGCAACATCTTCAATCTGCTGAGAAACAACTGGGAAAGGAAAAACATTTATAGAAAAGCATGCCTACAAAACAATGTATACATCAATATTCTGATGCCTGTATGCATAAACATCATATTCATAATATGGCTACAACCTGAATATAAAACTTAATTGGGATTTAATGTCATGGCATGGTATTGCTGGCCCAGGACTCGAACCCACATCCCTAGGGTTAGGAATCATACTCTCTAACCACTAGGTCACGACTTCCCATTTATAAACTTAACCACATCTGCATTATGTCACTGAATTATTGTCTTACCAGTTGTACTAACGGAAGCAGTTTGGCAATAATAGAGTTAGTTATCTTCTTCAATGCATCAAGCACAGAAACAATGGTGGATGCATAGAAAGAGAAAATCACATGCAGCTGCGGACAGTTCGAATCCCGGACAAACCCAGAGTTTCTTACCTTTACTGAATCTGTGACCAAAGAACAAATTAAATCAATGAAGCCTGAATCTTTATAGCAGTGTGTGAGCAGAGTTCCTTGGGCCAGGGGAACACCAGGTTTCTATAAAGCACAGTGCAACACTTAAGTCTCATGATATGGTAAAACACAAGCAATCAGGCTGTCTTGGTTGTACAGATGAATGTGGAATCTGAAATCCATCTTGTATCAGTGAAGACTGTTTCCACGCTACAATATATAAGGTGTATGAGTTCATCACAATCTAAAACTGTAGTCTGAAAACTGAAATAGTGAATTTCAGACACACAGCTGATCTGAGACAACAGCAAATCTATTTAAGATTACCTGTGTATTAGCCAATAAATGCATTTCAGAGCAGGCTTGAGCAGAAAGTAAGTTAACAGTCGAGTGAGAAACTCTTGTCCAGTTTCTTCTTGTTGACCTCTTTGGTCTGAACACTGTGCTCTAAAGTCAAAGAGGCTTGACTAGACAGAGTCTCTTGAAACTCATTGAATGCTGGATCAATACCCATCAGTACTCAAGTCCTGTGTAGCATGTTCAGAATAATCAATAACAGTAGACATTTATATTAAATGACTATTACTACTCATTGCAATGAATGATTATATACAGGTGAATGATTAAAGTAAATCTTCTGGTAAAAGCTAACCAATTAAAAATGTCAATTTGAAACAATGACTGCAAGTCGAACCCAACCTATGAACAGCTCAACATGATCTATTTTTTAATAAACTGTATGTCAGCGTTAACCAGAAAGAAACAGTTTGGTTACAAAAGTAAAATTTGTCATATTCTTCATCCATTTTATTTACAGTCTTTGTTAAAGCATTTTAAGCAATATAACAAACCAGATATTAACAAGGCGAATAACAAAATTACAAACTTTTATTGAACGCAGAAATGTTTTTGAAAATCCAAAAAACACAGTTAAGAAAAAAAAACTACAATGCCATGAAGCAATGAACATGACATTACATGACTTCATTAAATGTTGTTGATTATTTCTACTAAAACAATTACCTATATTTCTAGTTTATACACATTCAAAATACACAAACATTTATAAGTATTTACATATTTTAAAAGCATAGCAAGACTAAGTCAATTATGTATTTTGCGGTGCTTCATGGGAGTGGGTGGTCCCAGCAAGCGCTTTTTGCATGAATATCTTAAAGATAAGTTGAAAATTATATGCATATATGAATGATTAAACTGAACTTTTGGTAAGACTGTCTTTAAAAGGTAAATGTGTTTTTTGTTAAAAATCATATTTATTGTTATAAATCATAAAATAAATGGACTTTTTACATCCCAACTGTTGTCACTATATTAGAAATGTCTCTGTTAACATGGGAATAAAAATTGTAACAAAGTGCTCAGCAGCAACAAATCATTTCCATAAAGCACTGTGAATGACAAAAATGAGCCATTCTGCCTACAACATACAATTTTTTATACTGAAGCAAGTAATACATGCACACAAATGAGCTTGCACCAAATAAAACACTGCAGAAATGATATTGTGCACACAGGCGGTTCCTGTATAAAAACCTGTTTATTATTGCACACCCACTTCAGTGGTAACTTTTTTTGGCTATTATAAAGCAAACATAATTGCACAAAATCAAAAGTCATTTATGAATCGTGCATTAATTATTTGGCATTTTCAATGGAACAATCTCTTGTTCAAGTTCAACAGAGCAGTGTGTCTTAAGGAAAAAAGGAGGAAAAGCTCTAGAAGACATGTGACTTAACCAGTGCTTAGAAGGTGCTGCGGTCCATGCTGGCAGCATCTTTATTAGGGTCAAATAGCACAGAGGCCACCACTCTCTGGCTGAGCAGACTGGAGTCATTCTGCGGCAGAGCCAGCTAATGATGTCATCTAGAGACATAACATAATCATATGAGAATTACTGTTTTCATTCACAATTAACCATTGTGCAGATTTGACCACAAAATAAATGCCATTTTACATTAAGAAATGTAGTTGAAAGATAAATGAATTGTTTTCATGAGAAAAAACATACCGCATTTAACGTTACTCTTTTTTAAAAATGTCACTACTTCAGGTTTTTTATTAACATTTATTAATGTAAATTTGGTTCTCATTAGATTCCTTCATTACTAATACAATATTGAGTGACAACCAGTCTGAAAATGTTTATTTTGAATTATTTTGGTAAAAACGTGATTTGACAGATTTCGTGGAAAAACGTTACATAAAGTCTGCATACGTGGTGGATCCTATATATATATATATATATATATATATATATATATATATATATATATATATATATATATATATATATATATATATTAGGGGTGTAACGATACGCGTATTCGTATTGAACCGTTTGGTACGACGCTTTCGGTTCGGTACGCGGTACGCATTATGTATACCGAACGGTTCGTTGGAGTATTTAATTATATTTGAAAAAAAAAAAAAAAAAGAGAGAGAGAGAAATATAATGATATGCGTTCAACAAGGTAGCCCAATAACCCAAACAACGTAACAGGCAACGCCCCTGACACTCCCGAAGAAGAAAAAAACACCATCTTATATGTTTATGTTAGGCTACTCAGCAGGCGCTCGCTCACTCAGTACGCGCTGAAGGCTCGTTGCAAAATAGCCAATGCGTTTAACAGACTAGAAATGAGAAGATCCTCCAATAACCAACAGGTCTGGTGTTTGGGTGCACTTTGGATTCCCTTTAAGCTATAATGGTGATGGCAAGAGAGTGGTGGATAAAAAAACAACGGTATGTCGCATCTGCAACATGACAGGGTACACCAGCGGGAATAAAAAAAAAAAAAAAAAAAACACCAGCGGGAATATCTGGGATATATGCGTCAGTACTAGCTGGGAAAAGACGAAAAAAAAAGGAGAAACATGCACGCAGCAAACTATCCCTGCAGCATTTAGACACTATAGCTTACAGGGAATCCAACCCAAACACCAGACCTGTTGGTTATTTTAGGATCTTATATTTCTGGTCTGTTAAATGCATTCGACATTTTGCAACGAGCCTTCAGCGCGTGCTGAGTGAGCGAGCGCCTTAGGGGCCGTTCACATATCGTGCCTAAAAACGCATGGAAAACGCTAAGCGCGTCTTTCTCCTCCTTTCCAAAGCGCTCGGGCAGAAGCGCTCATGAGGCGTCTGTCTTTGCTAAGCAACAATGACGTGCTCTCTCCATGAGACGCGGAAATTTCAGCGAAGGATAAATGGATTTGCAGCTCTAAAAATCGCTTGCAGTAGCTCTGCTACTAAATTTATTTCAAAATTGCAATCCATATACAACTATGATCAGCTGATCCTTCATCTTGGCTGAGCTCTCAACGTTGTTACGGGAAAGGATGAAGCTGATTGGTTGGTTCTTGTCACATGACCCGCGGTGCGCTTGCGGCATTCTGAAAAGTTGAGATGTTTTTACATTTTGCTGTATCTAAAACGTATCGAACCGAACCGAACCGAACCGTGACATCAGTGTATCGTATTGAACCGAACCGTGAATTTTGTGAACCGTTACACCCCTAATATATATATATATATATATATATATATATATATATATATATATATATATATATATATATATATATATATATATATATATATATATATATAAATATATATATATATATATATATATATATATATATATATATATATATATATATATATATATATATAAATATATATATTTATATATATATATATATATATTCCCATACCTTTAATTGAAGATATCACACCAGTTTCCACGTGGAGTCTCGCATAAACTTTCAAAAACAAATGTTCCCTATCATAGGTCACTTCGATGCTGCGGTGACGTCACCACGTATGGGAACACCTCCGGTGTGACGAATGTCTGAAGCCCTATACCATCCTGCCAATCCTATTGGCCAAATGGCGCATAGCACCACCCTACGCATGCGCACGCATGATATACCTGGGTGCAGCGTGCCATTTCGCTCAGATTTCATTCCTTCAGGAATAGCGAATCATCTGTGCCCTATCATCTCGCGTTCTCCAGCGATCTCTTCGAGCAGTGTTAACTCCTCTTCGCGGACGCGATGAGTTTTCGCAATGCAAGGAGCCATGTACCAGGTACATCACGGCGGGGGACACTCATGACAGGTGCGTAGTGTGTCTTGGTCTACATCACGCACAGGCGGTGCTTGAGGTTGAAGTTTTGAAACCGCTAATATTGTTTCGGGCCGCGTGGGAATGCTTGCCCGGCATTTCTCAATGGGTGTTACGCACGGTTTGTCACGGATACACCATTCAGTTTCGAAAGCTATAGAAGAAGTACACCCCTCTCAGATGGAGACAGGTTTTTACAGCCGTTATTTCGTGGTACCTAAAAAAGACGGCGGATTACGGCCCATTCTGGATTTACGCCGTCTGAATCTTGCACTCAGGCCGAGCAAATTCAAGATGTTGACGGTAAAATCTATTCTGTCTCAGATCCGACCAAACGATTGGTTTATTACGATCGATCTGAAGGATGCGTATTTCCATATTCAGATCGTCCAGAGACACAGGAAGTTCCTCAGATTCGCTTTAGAGGGCAAAGCGTATCAGTACCGCGTTCTTCCCTTTGGCTTGGCTTTAGCGCCCCGTACTTTCTCCAAATGCATGGACGCAGCTCTGGCCCCGTTGCGGCTCCAGGGCGTTCGTGTGTTGAATTATTTGGACGATTGGCTGGTGCTAGCGCAATCGCAGACTCAGGCACACTCTCACCGAGATCTTGTGCTGAATCATTTAAACAACCTGGGCTTACGCACAAATTTCAAGAAAAGTGTTTTAACTCCCTCTCAACGGATAACTTTTCTGGGAATAGATCTGGACTCTCGCGCGATGACAGCAAAGCTTTCTCTCCCGTGCGCTCAGTCGATTGCGTCATGCGTGCGGCACTTCAAAGCGGGTCGCACGGTGACAGTGAGATTGTGCCTCAGGCTCTTAGGTCTAATGGCAGCAGCATCCCCCGTGATTCGTCTGGGATTGCTTCACATGCGCCCCTTTCAGTGGTGGACAAAAAGGCGGAATATTTCACCCCGTTGTCTTCCGCATCGAACGATTTCGGTGACACGGCGGTGTGTGATGTCGCTAAAATTATGGATGTCAACCGAATTTCTCCTGTCAGGAGTTCGACTGGGAATTTATGCTTTCCGAGAGACTGTCACGACGGACGCGTCTTTGACTGGTTGGGGAGCTGTGTGTCGAGGGCGCCCAGCCCACGGAGTATGGACAGCGGCTCAGCGCGGCTGGCACATAAACAGACTGGAATTACTGCCAGTTTTTCTGGCTCTCCAGTATTTCACGGATCTGCTGATCGGCCGTCATGTGCTGCTCAGATCAGACAACACAGCGGTTGTGTCTTACCTGAACCATCAAGTAGGATTGCACTCTCGCCCCCTGTGCAGGCTGGCGAGGCATGTTCTTCTGTGGTCTCGGGACAAATTTCTGTCGATCCGGGCCATTCATGTCCCCGGACGATTGAATTTCGGAGCGGACTTGCTATCCAGACAGGCTCTGGAACAGGGAGAATGGCGATTACACCCCCAGACGGTGAATCTTTTATGGCGGATATTCGGCAAAGCGAAAGTGGATTTATTCGCGTCGAGCATGACTACGCATTGCCCGCTATGGTTCTCCCTACGCTCCCCATCGCCCCTGGGCGTGGATGCGTTAGCTCACAGCTGGCCCAGGACCAGTCTGTATGCTTTTCCTCCGATTCATTTGATCCCTGCGGTATTATGCAGAATACGGCTGGACAGAGTGGAACAGCTGCTGCTGGTGGCTCCGCGATGGCACACGCAGCCGTGGTTTGCGGATCTGATCAGTCTGCTAGCGGGCTCTCCGTGGGAGATTCCCCTCAGACAGGATTTGTTATCACAAGCACAGGGGCTGATTTGGCACCCGAGGCCAGATCTGTGGAAACTGTGGGCGTGGCCGCTGAGCGGAGTGCATTAGTATGTCCCGGTCTTTCTGTTGAAACCACTGAGACTATATTGAATTCTAGAGCAGCTTCTACGAGACGCTTATATGCTTTCAAGTGGAGACTGTTTACAGCCTGGTGTGGCAATCATAATGTGGATCCAGTTTACTGCCCAGTGGCTTCAGTGCTGGAGTTCCTCCAGGAGCGTTTTTCGGATGGCGTTACACCAGCCACTTTAAAGGTTTACGTGGCAGCCATTTCAGCTTACCACGAATACATAGGCGGTGCCTCTGTGGGGCGTCATCCACTAGTTTCTCGTTTCATACAGGGTGCGCGACGGCTGAGGCCTTTCCGCCCTGTGCGAGTTCCTTCATGGGATTTATCCATTGTGTTGCTAGGTTTATCAGGGCATCCGTTTGAGCCCTTGGAGACCGTATCGGATAAATTCTTGACACTGAAGACACTTCTTCTCATGGCTTTATCCTCCCTCAAGAGAGTTGGGGATTTACAGGCTCTCTCTGTTTCACCCTCATGCATGGAATTTGCACCGGGCTCTGTGAAGGTGCTGCTGCGGCCCAGGCCTAACTATGTTCCTAAGGTCGCATCTAACCCCTTTCGCTTTCAGCAAGTGGTCCTGGAAGCTTTTTCACCTGCTGAGGCTGGGTCAGGAGATCTAAGTCTTTGCCCTTTTAGAGCTTTAAAGACTTATGTGGATCGTACAGCCCCTTGGCGTGAATCTGACCAGCTGTTTGTCTGTTTTGGACATAAAAGTAAGGGCCATGCGGTTACAAAGCAGTGCATGTCCCATTGGCTGGTGGAGGCAATTTCTTTGGCCTATGAGGCGCGCGGACTCGCTTCGCCCTTAGGAGTTAAAGCTCATTCCACTCGAGCTGTGGCTTCTTCTCAAGCTTTTCTCAGTGGATCTTCTATGGATGATATCTGTGCTGCGGCAGGATGGTCCTCACCGAGCACTTTTATCAAGTCCTACAGTCTAGATGTGAGGATGGCTCCTGGCTCCTGGGTTCTCTCCGCTTGAGCAGATGCTTCCTCGGATCTCAGTTATCAGGTACGTCAGGCGTTTTGGTATATCGTTCCCATACGTGGTGACGTCACCGCAGCATCGAAGTGACCTATGATAGGGAACATCTCGGTTACGTATGTAACCATGGTTCCCTGAATAGGGAACGAGATGCTGTATAGGGCTTCAGACATTCGTAACAGCAGAGGTGTTCCCATACGTGGTGACGTCACCGCAGCATCTCGTTCCCTATTCAGGGAACCATGGTTACATAAGTAACTGAGATGTCTCCTAATGCAATTTTCCTCCCTGTTCTGCCTTCGGTAACAGCTCAACCAATTGATGCTATACTGCCACCTAGTGCCTCGGATGATTAGTAGTAAATTAAACGCGAGCAGAAAATATTTTAAAACCCCACAAAAACAGCGTCATGCAAGCAAAACAGAAGCTATAATTATACATTTTACTAAATTGTCGTTCATATTTAACACAAATAGCTTTGCTATCTTAATAGTTTTATATAGGAACGTTTTTTTTTTTAATTGTCAAATCTTTATTTTTCTATTATTTTGGAATTGTAACATTCAATATCCTATCCACAGTTTCAACTGTCATCTTTAAAATAACAATATTAACCCATATCAACAATGATTCTTAATATGTGGCAAATGGTGGTAGCACATAGAGAGAGAGTGTGTGTGTGTTTGTGTGTGTGTGTGTGTGTGTGTGTGTGTGTGAGAGAGAGAGAGAGAGAGAGAGAGAGAGAGTGAGAGATCGGTAGATTACTTCCAAATTTTAATCCGTTACTGATGCCAAATTACAAAATTCTCATTAGCAACGTAATCCATTACATTACAGATTTTAGGTAATATAATCAAACTACTATTTTTATTACTTTTAGATGACTTTTGACCTATTTCATTTATCAAAATAATTTAAGTAAGACAATCTTGTAACATATTGATATAACAATACAAACTGTAAGGAAATATAGACTATTCCATTAGTTGTAATTAACAACATGAAGTGCATTAAACATTAAGGTTTCCCAAACTGGGATTCATAAACTGCAGTGTGTTTGAATAAAATCCTAAGTATGTAAAATTAAATTAAAAGTAACAAGTTATATAGTATATATATATAGGAGAAATGTAGCTGTAGTGTAAAACAAGTGATTAAAAAAATATTTACTTGTGCCTGGGTTCCACCTATAAAAATATTGTCACAAACACTAGTCAGAACACTAATGTGGGACATGTTATGCTATGCTATGCTAGTTTATTGCCTGAGATGCTAAAAAACTGTGAGATATAATTTATGGCCAAAAGCCATCTGTCATCTGCTGTCTCCATCTGCATATACAAACACCAACAATTTAAAAAATGACAGCTAGAATATGCAAATCCATCATCTGT
Organism: Carassius auratus; assembly: GCF_003368295.1. Taxonomy (NCBI): domain Eukaryota; kingdom Metazoa; phylum Chordata; class Actinopteri; order Cypriniformes; family Cyprinidae; genus Carassius; species Carassius auratus. Next base: position 13,546,689 of record NC_039254.1, on the reverse strand, counting down.
GTGAGGATATATATAATATAATATAATATAATATAATATAACTGTATTTTGCTGTTGTATTTTATTATTTCCTTATTTGTTTGTATTTATTTTAATCACATAGTTGTTGATGAAACAAATTATGAGAAAAATAAGATCAATAAGATCAGCTATGGATGCTGTACAGTGATTTGTTGAACAGGTGTTTCAGATCATAACATATGCTACATCCTTAGCTGGAAAGCTGTGTTAACCAATCAGAAGACAGGACTGATATTTTAATATAAAATTAAGTAATATTTACAAATTTTGCACTACGCGCTAATATTAAGATTAAATTCAAAAAGTCCAAACCTGATTTATAGCTGGGTTTCAGTGGTATGCTTGTATGTATGGGTATTGCTAGACCGGGGGGCTATAGCTATACCTTAAATGACTACTCAGCCCCCCTAAAATTGTGCGATTGGATCCATAAACTGTACACGAATTGCAGCGGTCCCCTTTAAAAGGGTCATATGATGCGATTTAAATTTATCCTTTCTCTTGCATTAAAAAGATCTGAAGTTGCAAAGTTGCAAAGACTAAAAGTCTCAAAACCAAAGAGATATTATTGATTAAAGTTAAGACTCTGCCATGCCCCCCTAAAACAGCTCATTCAAACACGCCCCACATGTCTACATCACTGTGTGGAAACATTTGCATAAAGCCACCCAAATGTTCACGCAAAGAAAGAAGGCATGGTTTCAGTAACCGCAGTAAGTGTTGAAGCAGTCATGTCATGGAGATGCTGTGTGTTTCTAGGCGAAAGCAAAAGCACTTTATTTGGACTTCCGAAAGTAGATGCATTTTTAGGAATCTTTAAAATTACTTACAACAGAACAGCAATGTATTTTATGGACAACCGTTTTGTGAACATAGGAGAGGAGGTCATTCTGACTTTGCTACGACAATTTGGCGTTTCTGAATCATTGGGAACCGATACAGCTACAGTAACTATGTTATTAGTTTGAGTATTTGCTATTGACTGTTCAAATGCACAGTTTTGGGCATTGTGTGTGTGTGTGTGTGTGTGTGTGTGTGTGTGTGTGTGTGTGTGTTTGAGAGAGAGAGGGAGGGGCGGTGTCACACAGTGGAGTCAGGTGTCTTAACCATCCGTGGCTAGTTTACTGCAAACACATACAAGCTTCATCATTGTGTCTATCACGCCACTCTGTTCCCCTTTCGGGGAACTAAGGACATTATTAATTGTCTTTACATTTATTTTGATAGATGAAGCTCACGATTATGGAAAGGGGCAGTGCATTTCCAACGAGTGCTTGCAGTGTTCGGTCAATCACAATGCACTGGGTCAGTTGGCCAATCAGAGCAGAGTGCGCTGGTCGGAAGCAGGGACTTTGTAGAAAACAGCATGTTTGAGAGAGCCGGGGCATAGAGAACCTACAGTGATGTACAGTTTTTGAAAAATAATGTGTTTTTGGAACATTAAACCGAGGACAAGGTGTGTGTTTGTCGACAAATTGTTTTAATATCTGCATCTGTGCCGTTGTCATAAATCCAGTTTACAAAATATAATGGGAAGCAATAATCGGTTCCCCATCTACTATAGCCTAAGTTTTCACTGCATTCACCCCTCATCACAAAACAGATGTTTCCTCCAGTGACAATGAAGTACATATCAGTCTATGATATAAATCTATGATCTAAACAATCTATGATATGATTGCATACTTTATAAAATCATGTTGCCATTTTCATTTGTAAATGTAACTTTCAATATAATACATATTCTAGTGCATGTGGCAAAGAGGTTTGCATAGTTGAGCTAAAGAAAGAGGGTTGTACTAGAAATGCAAACAGTAAAATGTTTGTGTTTGTACAGTAAACAGGTTGTGTGTGTGAGATCATGAAAACCTGAATTGGGCTTATCAGTACTTAAATGTTATACCTATCTATGCCCAATTATTGGGCTATTATTATTATTATTATTATTATACACTCACTGGGGGCTGAGCCCCCCTAAAATGAAAATACTAGATTCGCCCCTGCTTGTAAGGGGCTCTGGTATGAGGACTAAAATGTGTGACCCCATAAAAATCAGTGTGCTGAGAGGGTGAGAAATGAGACGCGCTTTATGACCCTGTATCTCTGCTGCGCCGCTGCAGCATCAGTGGGAAAGGCAGAAATCTGCAGCTGACTAAATCAAGAGATCTAAACGATCCGGATTATAAACGCACAATCTGTCGTGAAAATCCAGGACGCATCGCTGTTCTAGTTTCTAGTTTCTAGTTTCACCAATGCATGTGTGATTTACACATTAATCAGCGGGTTTTTTTCACAGACGGGAAGATGGTGCGTTGCTTGTGCCATGCCGCTGACGGACCCTCTACACGCATTCATGGGCATTAATTCACTGTTGTCTTCATCATATTCCAGGGCACATTATTGTTCATCAGCGACAGTTTTGTCCTGACAGAAACGTCTGGGCCACGAGCTCAGAGATGCTGTTATTGCATCGCCTCGGAAAAGCCTAACAGACCATGATGAAGACCGAATCCTCATCCTCCTCCAAGCCAGCGAGCACCACCGCGCTCCGCAGCCCCTCTCCTCACCGCAACGCGTACGAGGCGGCGGGGATTCAGGCGCTGAAGCCGGCGAAAGATGTCTTAAATAACGGCGACGCTCAGGATGGCAATCCTAAGCCCAGCAGCCGCGGTCGCACATACGGCTCGAACGTGCACCGCATCAAGAACATGTTCATGCAGATGGGCGCATCCTCACCCACCGAGGCTGAAGACGCGCAAAAGGTAAACGGCGACGGCAAAGCGGTGCGTCTCACGCTCCCGCGGGCTGGCAGCCTGAACGAGAACGTGGATCACAGCGCGCTGCTCAAACTGGGATCTAGCGTCTCCGAGCGCGTCAACCGCTTCGACAGCAAAACGGACGCGTCGCCCAGATACTCGAAGCTGCAGGAGACGAGGAAGATTTTTGAGCAGCAGCAGCAGGAGAGGCAGGCGGCTTCTAATCGCGTGTTACTGAAGAAAGAACGCGCCGCGGGCTTTCAGGATGCGTCGCGTTTGGATGTGGTCGCGCGTTTTAACGGCAGCACGGAGTCGTTGGATAGCTTGGACGCGATCGGCGGGACCGGCGAGGCCGTGTCGCCCACCGTCAGTCAGCTCAGCGCTGTTTTCGAGCGGGCCGCCGAGCTGCGAAACAACCTGCACCGGCTATCCAACACGCCCCCGCTACCTCTGCGCGGTGTCACCGGCCGCATCGGTGCTCTCAACTCAAAAATCATCACCAAACGGGTACGCGCTTTTCCTTCAGGGGCAAACAAGGAGGATGGGGTAAATCCGCACCAGGAGGAACAAGACGCGAGGTGTAGCAGCCTTAACGGAGCCTCTGAGCTTCAAGACGGAATCACAGCTGTGGATACAGAGTCCTTGGAAGAGAAAAACACAGGGGCAAAGGATGAATCTAGTGCTAATGAATCTAAGACTCTAGATAAATGTAAGTCCGGACAGGCCACAGCCACAGAGGCAAAAGGTACTCTTATTTCTGCTGATGTCCGTCATTTAGAAAATGGGGGACTTGCTTCCAGTGGACAGGCCTTTGAGTCTGGCATCACCTGCACTGGAAGGAATGACGAGGATGGACATGCTCGTCCATCAGTGGGGGTCAGTAAGAAGGAGGATGATGATGGTTCTCTGAAGGAGAATTACTCTAAGGCTGATTTGGTGGATATCAGTGCCTACAGTGCAGTAGGAGAAGACTCTGGTGGTAGCCAGCTTGAGGATGAGGAGGATGAAGAGGATGTATATGAGCCAGAGTCGAGCTGCTCTGAGATTGCTGGATTACCGAAGGAGGAGGATCCGCCCCCGAGCAGGAAAATTAAATTCAGTTCTTCACCCATTAAGGTGAGTTTAAACCTCAAAGGAATATTTCACCACAAATTAAAATTCTGTCATCATTTACTCACTCAAAAACCTGTATGTTCTTCTTCCTTCCTCTGAATGCAAAATAAGATATTTTGCAGAAAATTTTCTAGGACAGTGGTTTTCAATCAGTGGGCTTCTGCAAATGGGGGATTCAGGATAACTTAAAAGTATTTAAATTAATAAATTCTTATTTATAGATAAAATAATTTAACTGTAGTCAAGATTAAAATGCTTTATTTATAATTTTTATTTTATTTTAAACGAATGAAAGGAGTCTGGTTCATTTAAAACAGTTGCCTAGGGATTGCTGTATGTGTTAGGATGAGTGAATTAATTAACTTCATACATTATGTCATTCAGTCTTTTATTTATTAGTTTCTGTGGAAGCCTCAGTCACAGTCACTCAGACTGGCACAGACCGAATGAGCTGAATAGAATATAACATAATGCAGACTGTCGGTTGGTTTGTCTTGGCATCTATTCTCTCCCAAGCGCTTCCTCTCTTTGATTAAGTGTGACATTTATCCAGGACAAATGCTGACCTGACATCAATGGCCGAGGTAACAAACATACCTCAGACAATGTGTCTGATAAGCTCAGCTGGCCTGCTTGTAATCAGGATGTACCTAGTTCTGCTCTGTAGATCTGTGTAAACATCAAACCAACAGTTAAATTTATGCATTTAGCAGACACTTTTATCCAAAGTGACTTAAGCCCCTTTCACACTGCCATTCCGGCAAATACACAGGTAAAGTGTTCCTGCAATTGTTCCCGGGTCGCTAGATTTTGCACTTTCACACTGCCAGTGATGACCCGGTATATGTGCATGCTTTCACACACAACCCTTGAAGATCCCGTAACGACACGTGGCGTGTAATGTACGAGTTGAAAACGCTAGGCACGTTATACTTTCACTGAAGCAAGCGAACGATCTCTGCGTCAGCGCGGAAAGTGAGGAACTAACTGATCTCTGCTTCATTACAGTTTACACATATGTTTTCGTCATGAATGTTGATCTTCCTTCAAAACAGCTTGTAAAAGAGTCGCGCGATAACGCGCGCCATCACTTTGATACAGAATTAGATCTGGCTTTTGTTCACACAGTGCTCATCCCGGGTCGAACCACGCAATGTTACTAGGTCCCCGACCCGGGTTCGATTCGGTAATCAATTCCAGGACGTGGTTGCTTTCACACAGAAGGCGACCCGGTAATGTTCCGGAAATATTGCGGGTCTGACGTGCAGTGTGAAAGGGGCTTTAGGCTAACATTTTTTACCTAGGAATTGAACCCACAACCTTTTGCGCTGTTAACGCAGTGCTCTACTGCTGAGCCACAGGAACACATTTATCTGAGAATGTCCCCAAGGACAACTTTTTTTGGACAACTTTGAAAGCGATTTTCTCAGTATTTAGATTTCTTTGCACTCTCAGATTCCAGATTTTCAAATAGTTGTATCTCAGCCAAGTATTGTCCGATCCTTATAAACCATATGTCAATGGTAAGTTTATTTTTTCAGATTTCAAATTATGTATGCATCTCAATTTTGAAAGAAATGGTCACTATTAACATGGCTGGCTCTAACTCTTTGGTTGCCCTAGGCGAGATTGAATTTTGCGTCCCCCAGGTCCCCGGTCTCAGCGGTCTGTGTTCACTGGGACCTGGAATGCTAGATGTGGCCCCTTCACCTGCAACAGCCAGATCAGTGGTGTTAAATTAAATTCTAACCATGTAGGTTATCAGTGAAGTTAAGTTTGCTAGTAATAGGCCGCTTCATTTTCTAAATCAACTGCGTAACGTAACGTAACAACCAACATATTTGTCGCATTGACTATTAACGTCCATTTCAAGCAAACATTTAGCTAAAACGGGGGTTAAAATTCCCCAAAACAGGTTTTTTTAAACGCATAAATGTAAAGCTGCATTTTTGAAAAATGAATGCAAATGAAATGCACACTTACAAATCATTATTAGAAAACTGAAATTTCAGAAATCTTCTTTAATGACATATAAATATAAATGTATTAACATTAAATAATTATGAGCTGCCCAGTTCCAATCTTTTAGATGCAGACAATGCGAAAACATGACGAAAGCCCTCCTGTCTGTGATAAGAGTAAAACTAGCTGACATATGAATAGATGGAAGCAAGGGGTAGATTTACTGTGGCAACATCAGTATCGCTGATAGATAAGAGAAACCCACAGAAAAACAGAAGCTCTTTTGAAATAGTCAGGGCTAATGCTGTTTGTGAGAACCAAACGCACAATGATCCAGTAGTCTGTTAATGATTGTTAAAGAGAATGAAAGAATGCAACTCCAAGGTCTGTAGTCATGTTGTAGAGAAGGAAATCCCAATAAAACGACCACGAGTTGTGTTTGGGTCAGATTTTACTGAAAACATTTCAAAGACTACTTCACCTAAAATCTATTTTTTTCTTCTTCTCCAAAACACAAAAGGATGCATTTAGCATAATGGTCACATTCCACTTTCCATGGGAAAAATCCCCAGAACAACCTAGCAAAACTGGAACAGGAAAGTGGCCCTCTAGGAACAGCACTGGACAGCCCTGGCACTGGCAAAAACTAAAAACAGAACATCTATAATAGCGTATAATGGCAAATATCCAAAACACACTAGCATTGTGGCTGTTATTCTTCTCAGATTTAAAAATGTAAACATGAATGTATTTGGAATAAGACTGAAATGAACATTAATTGCGGTAAAACACCAACAACTTTTGTTCCTTTTCTCACAAATTATAATTACAGCACAATAATTGTGCAATATTATGTTATGACCTTGAAACACTTTTACCATAGTATGTGACAAATACATTTGTATGGCTTGCAGGAATACATTTGTAAACATATGTATGGCTTTCATGAAGTACTAAACTTCAAAAACCCACATCTGCAATGGAGAAAGATAATATTGCTATAGGTTTTGCAAAAATGTTCACTGTTTATGGTCAAAAAAGTTGATTAAGCATTTACTTTGCACCAGCATTTCTGTGCAACCTTTAAATTGAGTAAAACAGTTTTTAACCACTCGCTCTCAATCTGGAGACTTCGTACAGTGTTTTCCACTGGTGTGTGAGATCATATAGAGGCCACAGGCCGAGGAGACAGCTTTCAGTCGCTGCCAAGCTGGGCCGCCTTTGTGTTGGTCAGTAAGTGGCCGTGTCACTCTCTTTCTCTCTCCTTCTGTCCCTTTTTCACCCCCTTTCTTATTTGCAGACAGAATTTGGGACAAAGTTTTCTCCCTAAATGAATTTCATAGCTCTCCGTCAAACACAAGGCTTGTTGTGCTGGCTAGGGTGTTGGGTCTTTATTAAACCTCTCTCTCTCCCTCTCTTTAGGCTGGAGAGTTGAGGCTGACCTAAGAGGCAGATCTCACACTAACCGCTTTGTTCTCATTTTTTTCCCTCCCTCTCTCTCTGCCCCTCTTTTAGTTGCTCAGTTCTTCTCCTCTCTGTGTCCTTCAAACCATAGCCTATTCATTTAAGAAGAACATATTCATTCAAGTTCATCTAGTATTTTCATCTTCCTTTAATTTTTGGACTGCCAAGTCACTCATTCCCATTTTAATCTTTTTTTTCTCCTCTCTTTCTCTCTTTTACTCATTTCCCTGTCTCTCTTTCTTGAGCCCCTTTCACACTGCCATTCCGGCAAATACAGGGGTAAAGTGTTCCTGTAATTGTTCCCTGGTCGCTAGATTTGGCACTTTCACACTGCCAGTGATGACCCGGTATATGTGCGTGCTTTCATACACAACCCCTGAAGATCCCGTAACGACACGTGACATCAGCGCGTGACGTGTAATGTATGAGTCGAAAACGCTAGGCATGTTATACTTTCACTGAAGCAAGCAAACGATCTCGGCGTCAGCGCGGAAAGTGAGGAACTAACTGATCTCTGCTTCATTACAGTTTGCACATATGTTTTCGTCGCGAATGTTGATCTTCCTTCAAAACAGCCAGTAAAAGAGTCGCGCGATAACGCGCGTCATCACTTCGATACCGAATTAGATCTGGCTTTTGTTCACACAGCGCTCGTTCCGGATCGATTACCGCAATGTTACTATGTCCCCGACCCGGGTTCGATTCGGTAATCAATTCCGGGACGTGGTTGCTTTCACACAGAAGGCGACCAGGCAATGTTACGGGAATATTGCGGGTCCGACGTGCAGTGTGAAAGGGGCTTTTCTCTGGCTTGGCAGTGCTTATAAATAGCAGTATTGTCAGTCCTCCCCTGCAAGGCGTTGTGCACACCAAATGCTTCAACATTTATCATTAAGTCTCTCTCTGTTTCTTTATCTACATCGTGAGTGTTTATCCCTAAAAGGGTGAAAAAAATCTTTCTATATTTTGCACTTCACCATGTGGTCCAGAATCAATAAATGTCAGTTATTCTGACCTACAAACATGAGTATCAGTAAATTAAAATATATCTGGAGAGAGAGGCTGGTGAAATGCTTTGTAAAGTTATGTATCTCTACTGGAAATTTTCTGTAATCTGTTAAAAAAAAATCCTTTAATCCTGAAATATAATTCAATGGGTACTAATTAAAAAAATCCCTTCCTGTTAACTCAGTACATTGGGCATTGTTTTTACAGAACAACATTTTTATTAGTTATATGTTGTTGAGTGAAACTTACAAAGAAATATCTGGGTCATATTTCATCAAAAGAAAAATTATATATTGCTTAAAAAATGTATAGATGTTTATAAAACCATTTAGAATCCAGACTGTGGAAGGCAAGACAGTTGTACTCTAATGATCTATTACAGGTGCGTGTTTGTTATATTATTAGCTTTTATGAAAAAACCTTGAAAGAAGTGGAAGTGCATCTCGGCTTGGGTATATTTTAGTGGGTTGTTTAGGAGAGGAATAAATGTGTAACAATGAATTTGGTCTGATATTTTGAGGCATTTCTGTAGACGGCTGACAGATATATCAGGAACATGCAGACAACCTAGAACTGTCTGTGAGTGAGACAGAGAGACGTTCCTCACACCTCTGCGCCTGAGGGACAATACGGGAAGTTGGACTGTGCTCACATCAAGGTGGCTTTGGCCTACTTCACATTCCAGCCTCGTGCACCTTGAAACCTATATAAGAAATGCTAGCTTAAGAAAAAAGGCTGCTTATTTGTTTTTTTAGTTTGATTTTTCTCCTATATATAATTAGAACAGAGAGGTGTATATTTATAGGAAGTGCAATCGTATTTGAACAGCAGGAGTGGTTCATTCATCCATCCCTCGTTCTTTAGTCAGTCTCAGCACATCATTAGGATAAAATCCAGCTTGCTTTGCAGTATATCACCATATGCTCCATTATTGAACAAAGCTTCAGAACAGCAGGATATAGAGGATGTTCAGGAGTGACTGCCTATATGATATTGGCATGTATTTCGCATAACTGTTCTGGGAAAGCTTTGTTTGTACGAGCTATATTACTGCTAGCATTTTAGATCATATCCGTGGTGTAGCCATAAATTGTCAAATATTTTGGTGCAGCATGGTGGCTACTTTGATTTATATACGTTTATGCATTTGGAAGACGCTTATCCATTTTTTCCACATTATCACATTTTGTCCACTTTGTTTATAGATTCCCTGGTAATCAAACACAAGACCTTCACTGTAAAAACGATTGTGATTTTTGACAGTAAAAAAATTAAAATGCTACAGTAAAAGCCTGTTAAACTGTTGATGGTAATTGCAATGCAATGGATATTTCATGTAATTTTATGATAAAATACAGTTTTTGGAAGTGAAATAGAATGTTAAATTGACAGTGAAAACCATGAATTGACATTTCCAGAATTCCCTGCATTACATTTCACATTTGAAAATAACTTAACTTTTGAAATAACTATGTTTCTTCTTAGTTTTTTCTTATCACTTATGTTTATTAGGGTTGTTTGCTACATCTAATGTAGTTAAATTAATATTTATTGCATTTCTTCAGTATAGTGTGGTACCGTGATGGTATTTATTGTTTTGGAGTCAATAAAGATACTGCAGGGGATCCATTCAATGAAAAAGATAAGGAATCACTGAACTGTATTTTGCAGTGTACTCCATTCCATTGCTAGTATTTCACAATGTTGCTCACTTTACTGAACATAGTGTTTTTAAATGTTTTAGTAAAATTACATTTAATTAAATATTGCCATTCAAGGCAATGATTCAAATGATGTCTCATTGTTAAAGTTTGTGAACTTATTAGTGGATATGATCCACTGCATAGACCAAATCCGTTTACTTTTGCAAATTACTGAATAGATGCAAACTTCAAAACTAGCATGAACCAGTGAGAAGTATGGTGCAACTAAATTACATTTAATTTTATAAAAACACAACATTTTAGCGTATTTTATAACATTGTCAGCACCATACATTTATTATTTTATGCTTGGCATGTGCAGATCATTTTAAATCTACACTTATTTACTACTAGCTAGAAGAGTAAGAAATATAGTAATGGGTGTTTGAAGAGAATGGGGGGAAAACATCGGAAAAACCTCTGCCTCGTTTATGCAGAAACATGGATTGTCTTCTGGTGTTCACATATCTATTCCTGTCACCAGGAACAGAACCAATCTTCCTACAACTCTCTCTTTTTCCCGACCTCAAGCAGTGCAGTAAATGCCAGTGGTTGTGGGCAACAACTTTTCAACCATGTTATTTGGATGTATTCTTTTCCGACAGCCCATTAACAGCATTCCTTACATGGGTTTTCCTGTTAGAACTTCTCCTATTTTATTTTGTCCATTGTTATAAGTGTCTTCTGTTTAATCAGCAGAGATTTTTTTTGCATTATTATTGTCATAAGCACTACTCCCCCCAACTCAAAAATGTTCTATATTAAACCGTAATGAGATTTAAACTTTGACTTTACAGTTATTTAATAATTTAAGTCTTAAAATATAGGCTTAGACATGTTGACAGATTTCATGAGATTCTTCCAACACTTGAGTAATTCCTATAGACTATTAATTAAATTGACTGAACATTTATTGTCATTCATACTTTTAGTAGGGCAGCAGAGACAGGATGAGTGAGCAGAGTTTGAGCGGAGGAGGGGTATTCCTCGCCATCTGTTAAGAGATGTGACCTACTGGCACTCTTACACAACTGGAGCACCACTGTGTGCCTCTCTCTCATTCTATCCTCCCCCTCCTTAATCCGATGTTTGTGTCCACCGGGCACCACCAAAAATCACAGCCACACAGTCTCACTGAATCATGTGGCCATGGTAGCTGGTCTCAGCTGGTGTATGTGATGCTTCATTTTGCTATTGGAGAATAGGGGCAGGTGGACTTAAAGCACAGATGGGAGTAAAACTCAATATTTCTCTCAGGGGTTGTGTTTGATATGGAATGTGCTGCTAACAGTGGGATGCTTGTGGCAGGACATGAGTGGGAGCAATTGAGGGATGAGGATTTAGGATGCTGGTGGTTGTCTGGCATTGGGGAATAAAGATGGTCTCGTGTTATTTTTATTTCATTACATAACAGGAAACGCCAATCAGAGTACATTCTACTATTGTAATGTGATTTATTTCTGAGTGAAACAGGATATTCAGGGGAAAAAAGTAGGGCAGGACTTGATTTTATCTATTTGATTCTTAAAAGTAGTTTTATATGACAGGTGGCTAACAAAGGGCTTGATGACGTCAACCAAACAGGAAATTACTTTTGTAAAAATACATAGCACACATAAATATGGTGCAAAATATAATTTGTCAATACATTTTGGGGTTTAATTAATTAAAAGTATATTTATAATGTCTAAAAATTATATTTGGGTTTGTCGGCCATCTTTTAGACTAAGCTTCTCACAATACATACTGGTGTTGCATTCTCTTTGGAGGACAATTGCAATGTTTGGCCAAAAGAAGATACCCAAGAACACTGCAATACCAAAGTAAAATGGACATTTACATGTTGTGTATTTCAAAATAACAGTATAAATTTAAGACATGCATGTGTGTTCAGGCCAGGTTAAGCTGGCTCTTGCACCCACATTAAAAAGATTATATAAAACTAGCAGTAAAGCCTCGAGAGCTGCTGTGAAGTGGGCACACCTGCTCTGCCCACACAGCTTTGCTATCAATAGAGAGCCACTTCAATAGCATAGTCAATGCATCAGTCTGTAGATAAAGTTATGTTTACGATCAAACGGCATCCAACACTTAAAATTTCAGTAAATAGCTAGAGACAAGTATTTGAATCATCATTTGAATCCAGTCAATTTTCTGGAAGAATTATCAGCCAGAAAAATATTAAAAAGAACTGTTGTGGATTTGTATATTCTTGGTTATAAAATTTGGAGCTTTACGGGAAAACATAATGTAGAAAAAAACATGGTTGTATTAATCAGGGCCGTTTCTAGCCAATTTGACACCCTAGGTGAAATCCCTATTGGTGCTCCCCCAGATATTGTATGTGTGTATATATATATATATACCAATAGTGCACCAATAGTGATTTTGCATGGGGCGTCAAATTGGCTAGAAATGGCCCTGTTTAATAGTCAGTACTCTAGCCCAATGATGTTGGGTGAACCAGTAGAAGTGGTAGTCATATTTCAGGGTGATCATGCCACTCTTGATCACAACCTTGCTAAAATGTAGCAATGTAGTTCATCATTGGCGCTTCTATAGCTGGTGGCGCCCTAGGCAACCGCCTAGCTCGCCTATGCCTAGAAACAACACTGGTATTAATAGTAATGGCTAAAAAGGTGCCAGTTGTTGCCTCAGCAATGTCATATAGACTTGTGCCACAAACATAATAATTATTAGCCCAGAGAAAGCTTCACTGATTTGAAACCCATTTCAATAAAGATTAAATTTTGTAACTTATGTAATTGTCTGGATGTACCATTTGTGGTACAGACATGAATGATATCTCAAATTCTGCAGCTTGTTGAATAAAGTGTGCCAAGTGAGCAGACAATAAAAAAATAAAATAAAAAAAAAATTATTTTGTGTATTTGGTGTAATGAAATGTGTTTATGCAGTGTTAGGTAAAAAAAAAAAAAAAAAAAAAAAAAAAACATTATTTTCCACATACTGTACTCTCCTCTATGCCCCGCCTTTATGAAATGCATCAATTTTTACTAAGCTCATTGGTCTGAAAAGTGAGGTGTGCTCTGATTGGCTAGCTATCCAGTGCATTGTGATTGGCCGCATACCTCAAGCGTGTGACGGAAATTTTACGCCCCTTAACATACTGTGATGCTGTGTGTACCGATGCGATGAGACAAAACCAATGAAACCCATTATAAACGAGCCATTTGTTGCATCCAGTGGGGGCATAATTATGGATTCAAAGTTACGCCTTCTTTCTTTGCGTGAACATTTGGGCAGCGTTATGCAAATCTACTCACATTCTGACGTAGAGATCTGGGGGCGTTTTTAAACGAGGCGTTTTAGGAGGGCATGGACAAATTTAACTTTTATAATAATATCTCTTTGGGTTTGAGACTTTAGTTTTTGCAACTTTAGGGATCTTATCTATTCACAAACAGCTTATAGTACTAAAAAAGAGAAAGTAATAATTGAAATCACATCATATGACCCCTTTAATATTTTTCAGAACAATCTTGGTTCGGTTCAAGGTCTGATTCTGAATCACAGTCAAATACTTGTTGAGAGCTGAATCTGGGAAGTCTGTCCGGCTGTTGTGTAATATTCTCCTGTCGAATCTATTATTCAAAAGATTGAATTGAATCAATAAGCTGTGGAGTATTTACATGTTCTGAAAAGGGAATGAAAAACAGTTTATTTATTACATGAATGAAATGCTTTCTGAAGCAAAAATGTGGATATGATCAAATTTCCAGGTGTTCACAACCTATTCTAATGAAGACTATGACAGGAGGAATGATGACGTGGACCCCATGGCTGCCTCTGCTGAATATGAGCTGGAGAAACGTGTGGAAAGGCTGGACCTGTTCCCCGTTGAACTGGAGAAAGGTATTTCCGGAGAGGGGGTTGAAATTATTGATTCATTGAAGAGTCAATAAATGGCAGGGAGTATTGATGGATGAAAAGATTAGAGTTTGACAGTATGGATGGGTGGATGGATAAATAGTTGAAAGAACAGCCAACCTCCAACAAGCAATTCAACATTTCTTTTTTTCTTTTTCATAGGTCAAATTTCAAATTTAATTTTTGCACACATAATTGTCACTGTATGAAGAGAACACTACTCGTAGTGTCATTTAAAATTAAATAAAGCTACTGAATTCCTTCACAAAAATACTATCCACAGGGCTATTAGCAAAGTGTAAATACACTGGTCATGTTAAGGAAGTAATTGTGGAAATAATAAACACATGATGCTAGATGATTAATGTAAAGCATATGTAACAATAAAAAATAAAAAAGTAGTAGTGTATAGATTTGTGTAGGGTGTTACCCTTTTTAACCTTAGTTTACATTGTATATACGGTGTCTTAATAAATGTACTTCAATTAAAATGTAATAACAATATTTTATGTAGTGTTGTAGTAATAAACTCAAGTTTCAAGAAGTTACACTCAACAGGGAAAATGTCAAAGAGGAAATTAAGATGTTTCACAATACTTCTGTACTTTTCTGAATCATGTTTCGCAAGTATTGAGAATATTCTGTGCAAAAAAATAAAACAATGTAGTGTAATTGTTACCCGGTGAGGAATGTTTTATATTGACATTTGAGACAAAATACTCTTTTTTTTTTTTTTTTACTCAAAAATTTTTACTGAAATCAACTGAAGTCAAGTCACCTTTATAGAGTGCTTTATACAATATAGATTGTGCCAAAGCAGTTTTACAGTGTTAAACAGAAAAAAAGTTTTTCAGTAGTTAAAGGGATAGTTCACCCTAAAATGGAAAAGTTATGTTTATCTGCTTACCCCCAGGGCAACCAAGACGTAGGTGACTTAACACAAACGTAGATTTTTAACCTAAACTGTTGCAGTCTGTCAGTCATATAATGTAAGGGAATGGGAATCACGGCTTTGAGAGTTATTTTTACTTCTGATTCACAGCAATTTCTGAACTGTTCTGACCGCATTCGTATTTTCTTCTTCAGCCGGTGCGTGACATGTCTTCTTCTTATTCTTGCTTCATGACAGATTGCTGTGCATTACCAACACCTATCTCTCAAATTTACCATTGATACTCCTAATTGTAGATAGAGTGTCAATGCTCCATTTGAGAGATATGTGGCGGTAATGCACTTATAAGTGTGCGATCTGCTGTGAAGAAGAAGAGGCTTAAGAAGACATGAATAAAGCCTTGATTCCTATTCACTTACATCATATGACTGACAGACTACAACGGTTTGAGTTAAAAATCTTTGTTTGTGTTCTACTGAAGAAACAAAGTCACCTACATCTTGAATGCCCTGGGAGTACGCAGATAAACATCAAACTTTCATTTTTGGTTCAACTATCCCTTTAATACAAACAAAATTGATTTCTGTTGTAAAGCAATTCTAAAAAGAGGACAATAGTACATGACAGTGAGTAGTATATCAAGTAGCACTTTTCAAGCAAAACTCTCACAAAAACAACTGATTATTGAAAATTTAAATGATAAAACAATATGTAGTTCTAAAGACAGAAAGAGTGTTGTGACAGTTTAGGGCTTTTCACGCTTATAGTTAACTCTGGGCCTTTCTAAACCCCAAGTAAAGCAATCCCAGGTTATCTTGTTTCATGTTTCACACTGCTCATAGTTTAACTGTAATGATTTACAATGAATCCTATGTATTCATAAGATGATGATTCACACTGAACATTAGCATTCTTCATTGCATATTTAAAGGGCCAGTTCATCCGAGAATGAAGATTTGTCCATCTTCTGCTCACCCTCGAAGCATCCTAGGTGTATTTGACTTTCAGAATAATCCAATCGAAGTTATATTAAAAATTGTCCTTGTTCTTCTAAGCCTTTTAATGGGGGTAAGCGGGTGTTTGTTGTCAACTGTTCAGAAGACGCTAAATAAAGTGCACACATCTGTAATAAATGTCCCTTAAATGGCTCCGGGGAGTGAATAAAGGCCCCTTGTAGTGAATCCATGTAGTTTTTTAAGATAAATATTTAGATTTCAAACGTAATAAACACTTTTTTCCTCACTTCTGCTGACCGTGGGAAACCGGTAGACGTGCAGGCGGATAATGTAGTGTGTCAACGCTGCATCAGTGACCAGCGCGCAGAGAGAAAAATAAAATTCTGGACACAAATTTGAAGCACAAAACAAGGATTTTTAAAGAAAAACGTCAGATGATTTCGAAATAAGCCAAGAGGAGACTGGTTTTCTTTTGCTGAAGTAAGGAAACTTTGTTTCCTTTGCTCCTACATCTCCCAGAGATGCGCGCTTGAAGCATACGTCTTCCATCTTCAGCCTGCACGTCTTCCAGTTCACAACAGTCAGCAGATGTGAGGAAATTTTTTTTTTATTAGGTTTGAAAGGCTTGGAAGAGCAAGGACAATTTTTTATATAAATTTGATTGGATTATTCTGAAAGAGGAAAGTCACATACACCTAGGATGCTTTTAGGGTAGAGTAGAAGATGGATAGATTTTCATTCTCGGGTGAACTATCCCTTTAAATTGTAAGAGTGATACATATCTTTACCCGGGGTTAAAAACGTGCTTTCGGTAAATGATAATGTGGTGTTAAGTGCAGTCTAAAAGGCCCTTTTGTGGTTCTAAACGGTAAGAAGAACATGTTCATACTGTGATATTACACTAAATTCTCTGGATTGAGTTCTAAATTTTTTGTTGTCCATCAACAGACAATGAGGGTTTGGGTATCAGTATTATTGGGATGGGTGCTGGAGCTGACATGGGTTTGGAGAAGCTTGGCATTTTTGTCAAGACCGTTACAGAGGGAGGGGCAGCCCATCGGGATGGCAGGTATTAATATTCCACAGCATCACAGTTATTTTTTAATAACTGAAACTCATTTAACACTGGTCACACTGCTCACTTTTTTCTCTTTCAGGATCCAGGTGAATGATCTGATAGTGGAGGTGGATGGGACCAGCCTGGTTGGTGTAACTCAAAGTTTTGCTGCCTCTGTACTGAGAAACACATCTGGCATAGTTCGGTAAGACCATGTGGATTTAGACCAGTGTGGTACAAAAGTCACCCCTTGCTGATATCTAGTTTCATTGAAGTCCCTTTTTTCAGTTTCTTTAATATTTATCTTCAGATAAGTTAAACTCAACTTCAATTTTCCTCTAGGCATAAGTAATGGTGAATTAATGCTGCCTGCAATTCATGTCAGAAATTATCGCATTTATGTGTGAAGCACAAATAAGCACCACCACAATGTTTTAATAAATGTCAATGGAACAGCTAGAAATTGAGAGTGTACATTAAAAATCATGCCAGAAACTATTTGTCACAATTAAGTTTTAATAGTAAATGTTTACTCAATTAGTATGTATTGAGAATAGCAGTAGAATTTGTTCATCAGACAAAGTTCCTGTATTTCCCTTGATTAACTTAGCAGTTCAAGAATTATTAAATACATGGGTAGAGCATCTCTTACCTAATTTCTATGCTTTGCTTTTGTCACATTAGCTCTAAAGCAGCTTGCTTTTTATGATTTTGTCCCATTTATACTTTGTTCCTTTACCAAAATCACTTGGACGTATTACATCTTAATTACAACTTCCGAAATCATATGTAGGAACTTCCCAGAAGGAACTGAAAGCAGCAATAAATACAAAGTAATTATAGACTGTACTTTTGACTCCCTGACAGCTGCTTGTTTTTTTTTTTACAACATTTAGCTTCTTTATTTTGAACTCTCTTACTTTATATATTATACAATATTTTCCCTCATCTAAAACATATATGGTCTTTAAGTGTTTAAAGAATGATTTGAGTTCATTAACTTCATCTTTGTCATCGTCTTTCCCTATTCATTTGCGCAGTTCATTCAGCATCCAGCCAATGGGGGTCATTGTGACAGTTGCAATTATGATGTGTTACAAAGACTGTATTTAGAAGAGAAGATTATTTCATTATGATAGATCAGTGTTAATAGGGCGAGAACAAGGAGAGGGTTATATGAAACCAGACACTGGGTGGAGGAGACATGCACAACATAGCAAATATAAGAGAGGAAATTGAGGATGGATAAATAAAAAGCAGGGGAGACAGATTTGTAAGAGCTTTATCAAAAGTAAACAACAAAAATCTTGTTGCCATTATTCATCATTATAAATATTGTCTTCTCATATTTTTTGAATGACTCAAAAAAGAGGATGTTTGTAAGATCTCTTTCAAAAGGCACAAAAAGTCTATTTATATATAATTCTTTATAAAGTCAAATATTACTCGGTTTCTGGCTGTATTATCACCTGCTACTCTGCATATGCTTTTTTTGAAGGAAACCCCATGTTAGAAATGAGCAGATGCAGTTTGATCTGATGTTAACCAGCTGAGAGATATATTTCATGCAGATTGTCTTATTGTAATGCATTTGAATTATATAGTTGTAATGCAACTTGAATTGTAGACCATTACTGATTCTGAAGAACTCAGAAAAATCATTAGAAGTGGACTTCAAGAAAAATGTATGACCCCATTAAAATTTAAATTAAATGTATGCATTTAACAGACACTTTTATCCAAAGCGACTTACAGTGCATTCAGGCTATCAATTTTTACCCATCATGTGTTCTCGGGGAATCAAACCCCCAGCCTTGCGCTTGATAATGCAATGATCTACCAATTGAGCTACAGGAACACATAAAAGAAGAATTTAAAGTAAAAAAAAAAAAAAGAAGAAGAAGGAAAAAAAGATAGAAAACTATTTCCTCTAGTTGAACATAAATTATTATGTTATAAAGGTATGTCGTATGTGATAAACTCACCTGTTTCCAGGTTTATTATTGGCCGAGAGAAGCCAGGAGAGCAAAGTGAAGTGGCCCAGCTCATCCAGCAGACCCTTGAACAGGAGCGCTGGCAACAGGAGATGATGGAACAACGATATAGCAACTACATGGGGGATGAGGAAGAGGTCTGTAGTACTTTCCTAGAATAGTTGTATTTTTATTTTCTATTTAGTTAACAGCCTGTAATCTTGTACTTTTGTGTGGTTACCTACTTAAACCATATTTTGGGGACAAATTTGCACTCAGAAGTGAGCTAAACCTGATAGGCCTATATATAACCTGGTATAAAATAAAAGAATGTTTTTTACAAATTGAAAAAGATTTTGTGGCTAATGTCAGGATACAGTATTTATAAGCAGCTGTGTATAAAAACAATAGAAGTCTATGCAATGTTCCCATTTAGATATATTAAAAGTAGTATATTAAAAGTAAATCAGACCTTAAAAGAAGATCACCCACTGAATCACTCTCATTGGACATTTGACACTCATTTACAGACAGTTTATTCATTGAAGCATTTATAATGGGTTATTACCCCACATAGAAGATTGCGGAGTGCATCTACATTTTGCAATTAAAAATTACATTTGTAATTTCAAAATGATATTACAGTTTGCAAAATGTTTCCTTATACTTCTTGCATACTTTGCAGTTGTTCTTTCTAGAGGATAACGAAGTCTGTCGTTTTCCCTAGTTTATTAGGACATAATTTAAAAATATGTTTGAAACTTGTAACAAAAGGCAGTTCCTTTATCCTTCCCTTCTAGCCGGGTGATTACGGCACCGACGAAGATGAAGACGAGATGAGCCCTACGTACCCTAGTGCCATAGAGGTGTTTGACTTGGCTGAGAATGAGGATATGCTGTCACCAGAAGAAGTGGACCCTGAGAAGCTTGCCCACAAATATAAGGAAGTAAGACAAAAAAAAAAAAAAGGTTATACTACTATACTAATATGTTTGGTGGAAAAGTGCATACATTTATATACAGTATGTTGACAAACCATTTGAACAAACAAACTCCACAGACTCCAGCAAACTGTGGAGGTCTCTGTTTATATCAAAGGCCCTTAATAAAATACATATTAGGGATCATCCTTTCTTTTAAAGGAGTCATATGATGTTGCTAAAAAGAACATTATTTTTTGTGTTTGGTGTAATGAAATGTGTTTACACGGTTTAAGGTTTAAAAAACACATTATTTTCCACATACTGTACATTATTGTTTCTCCTCTATGCCCTGCCTTTCTGAAACGCATTGTTTTATTTACAAAGTTCATCGGTCTGAAAAGCAAGGTGTGCTCTGATTGGCCAGCTATCCAATACATTGTGACTGGCCGAATGCCTCAAGCATGTGACAGAAATGTTAAGCCCCCTACCATACTGTCATGCTGTGTCCTGGTCAGAAAACCGGCGCGACAAGACCCATTAAAAACGAGCCATTTGCATCCAGTGGGGTCATAATTATGGATAATGATGACTTATACTGTCTTTTTACGCATTGCGTTACATTGCATTGTGCCGCGTAAACATAAAACCATGCATTTGTAATTGGAGAAATGACAAACAACATGCCTACTCTGCTCAAAACTCGCGTTTGGTGTAACTATTCATTAACACTGTTTACATAGAATAAACTCCACCACATAAATTATGTAACTAGAATATCATAAAGAATATAAAAATCGGTAGTCCCACCTCAAAAAGCCAGTTTACTATAATAACAAACTAAACTAAAACATTAATAAATATACTTTACTCCCTTGATACTGGTTAATATTGGTGTCTTTCTTGTATAAGACAATGGCTGCAGTAGTTTTTCTTGTTAAATTTTATAATAAGCCACCCACTTGAAAGTCTTAAAAATGTCTTTTCAAACTGTCACTTTAGTTTATCTTTGAAAAATGGATTTAGACTAATCATTGTGTTTGTTTGTTTCTTGTTTCATTGTTGCAAAATTGTTTAGTTACATTCTCTAAACCATGTTTTACTATGACATAGTTGCAGATCAAACATGCCGTGACTCAGGCTGAGATCCAACAGCTCAAGAGGAAGGTATGATAACATTTTTCATGCTAACTGGTCATCAGACATATATATATATATATATATATATATATATATATATATATATATACATACATACAGTGATTCAAACTGTCAAGTTCCACAAAATAACAAAAGTACCATAATAGTTGTCCAGATGACTTAAAGTTTAAGTTTATTTGCTCAAAAAAATTTATCAAATTTTTCCTCAGCTTCAGGACATTCAGTTTGTTTCTTTATTGGAGCAGATTTAGACAAACATGCATTACATTACTTGGTCAACAATGGATTCTCTATAGTGAATAGGTCCTGTCAGAATGAGAGACCAAACAGCTAATAAAAACATCATAATAATCCACATGACTCGAGTCCATCTATTAGTGTCTTGTGAAGGAAATGCTGCAGGTTTTTAATGAACAAATCCATCAATATTTGAACTGTTGCTTCGGCCTAAAATAAAAGCTAAGAGTCCTCTATCCATACTATTACTTTCTCCAGTGAAAAAGCAGTTCTGAACAAATATGCTGGTGGATTTTGATGTCAGAAGACAACAGGAGATCCACCTTTTTACTGGTGGAAGCATTATTATGGATTATAGACTATTTTGACCAGAAGCAATGGTTTAAAGATAAATGCCTTAAAGGGTTAGTTCACCCAAAAATGAAAATTAGCCCATAAATGACTCACCCTCAAGTCATCCTTGGTGTATATGACCTTCTTCTTTCACACAAATCCAGTCTGAGTTATATATAAAAAACTGACATAGATCTTTCAAGTTGTTTAATGGCACTCAACGGGTGTTGCAGTGCTTCAGTCCAAAAGAAGTTAAATAAAAAGCCCCCATCCTTAATAAAAAAAAGTGTCTCACACAGCTCCGGGGGTAAACAAAGGCCTCCTGTCAAGAATTGATGTGTTTTTTTAAGTAAAATAACCATATTTAAACAAAATATGCGCTCACTGTTGTACATGGATGCACTTCCTGGCGGATGATGCATGAGGTCAGCTTTGTGCATGCGCCGCACAGAAGTGACGCTCACTTTCAAAGTGTTTTCAAAAACACTTTGAATCAAATTCTTGGTTCTTAATTCAAATTCCAAATTCTTAATTTTTGTAAAAGTCATGATGGCAGACCTTCCATTTATAGGCCTTTATATTTTTCAAAAGAACACATATGGAAGTTTATCCTCAAACAAAGAGTTCTGGGTTTCCACAGTTGTAAAGTTTTGATCCATGTTGCTATTTGCACGTCAAATCCAAAATAGTAATCACCTGTTTGCATTTATGTGTGAAGCTAAATCACGCAGAGCAGGAGAAGCAGCGCTGGCGTGCTGAAAAGGCCCAGATGGAGCATAACATGCAGGAGAACCGGGAGCGCATGGAGAAGCTGGAGGGATATTGGATGGAAGCGCAGAGTCTTTGCCAGGCTGTGGATGAGCACCTGAAAGAAACTCAGGCTCAGTACCAGGCTCTAGAACGCAAATACAGCAAGGCCAAACGCCTTATAAAAGAGTATCAGCAAAAGTGAGAGAAAACACAGATATTGATCCACATACACATTCTTACTGAAGGTTCTGTTTAGCTTGAACCTTGACTTTTAAGATGAATATATGTCCATGTAATTGAATGTCCAAGTCTAATAAATAAACTTAAAATGACAATAAAAACAACTAGAATTGCATAATCTCCTGAAAGACATACTAATACTATACACACACAAATATATTTCAAATGTAAATTAACAGAATGATTTGACACTCATTTTGTTTTGCTCAATTAATTTTTTCAAAATGAAATGAAAAAAGCAATTTATGCAAATAATAAGTTAGATACAATTCTTCTATGAGAAAGTTAATGTAAGGAATCACATTTTTGAATTTGACAAAAAAATGTACATTTATGATTAAAATATGTATACTTTGTGTATCTTAAATGCAAGGAGATTGTTACTTTTAACACCACTTCACTTCACATTTCTTCATCAAAATTATCACATTTTCTAAAGACCAGACACATCGTCCCCTTGGAATTATAAGGTTCTATCTGACATTTTTGTCAAAATTTAGTTATACCCATATTCTTATTTTGTGACAACCTATTTGCATTATGTGATAGATTTTTTTTTATGTTGTATACACTATGGGATTTTTATTTAAAAAACAATAAGGTTCCATCCACCCAGTCGAATGAAATGCAAAAACTTTGAAGCTCCATATCTCAAAACTACTCGGCATGTGTTTTAAACTATTTAATTTTTTTCAAAGACCTTTTTCTTTTAGTCATTTGGGCCAAAATTATTATATAAAACCAAATGATTGTTTCATATTTTATGAAGTTTTCAATATAATTTTAGAAATCTATAAGTGTCTTTTGCCTTCTGTTTTTTATACAGGGAGATTGAGTTGCTGAAGAAGAAAACAGCTCAGCAGAAAACTCAAGAGGAGACCGACGCTTCACATAAGGAGGAAACAGAACAGCTTCAAGACAAGGTAAAATGACGATTCCCGTAATATTTAGTAATGATCAAATCCTTTTGCTTACCTCTAATATATCGATAAAAAAAATAATCAAGTTTATAATTATGGCAATTCCAACATTAAATTCAAGCAGTCATATAAAATGTCTCTTTTTACAGGTAATAGATCTAGAGACACAGGTCGAGGAGTTGAAGTCGCTGGATCCATCGTAAAAGTAAACAGTTGTTAAAATTATACCTACTTCAGTATAAATGTATTGGAACTGGGGAAACAGAGAATCTGTACTTTTGTCAATTTTGTTATTGTGAGTAAGCCCAAGAGTTTCATTCCTTCATTTGATTTCAGGCTTTTTATGCTTTTAGAGATTTGTTTTATATTCATTCTTAGTATTGTGAATAATTGTTTAACCCTGCAGTGTTTGCTCTTTAAAACCCTTTGTATTTTCCTTATATTTAACTCTAGATAATGATTTGGCTGCCATTGATAGTTTTGCCAAAGTTGTTTCTGTAATATTCTAATGTACACAACACAATCTTTTCAAAGTTACTTGTAACAACATACATTTGGCAGAACAGAAGATTCATCTTTCATTAACAAAAATTGTTCCAGGCTTCAGTCCTGCAACTAATGAAATAGGGACACTTGATTCTACCAGAAGTGGAAAAAACAACATCTTGTATTTGAAGACATCTGTTTCTGAAACTCCTGTAATGACCTGCCACTTGCTGTTGTATCTTAAAATTCTTGTTACTGTTTTATTTCATTTTTATCCTGATGTTTTTCCTGGGACATTCCTTAGGAAGACCTGTTGTAGGGCTGCATAATAAATCGCACTCTATGTTTAATGCACATCTTGTCAGTAAAGCTGATTCTGTAATCAGCGGTAAATATCCATCACCTGCGTGCATTCACATACAGCAGCATTTACCACACAGAGCTGTTGTTAATTGACAAGCTACGCAAAACATGCGCAAAATATGATCGTGTTTTTGCGCAGCTTGTCAGTTTTATCGTGCAGCCCTAACCTGTTGTATATGTGATAAAACAGTTTCATCTAGATTATTTAAAAGTACATATTAATTTAAAATAGGGAGCACATCATTCATGGAAGAATGGAGGGAACCTGGGGGAAATGAGAAAGACTCGAAAAATGCTAAAAAAATATATATTTTAAAGAACCAGATAAGGATAAAGTATTTCAGCTCAAAATTTGTGGTCATTTAAAAACAACACACATACGTAGCTTAGCCTTACTATATAGCCCGATTTTTAAGGGGTTTACATAAACATCTCTCTCCATATGCCTCTCTTCTACCTAATAGCAGTCCACACTTTACCTCTTGTGCAAGTTTTTGGTGAGTTAAACCTTAAAAACCAACTGCTGCCTTTTTCTCAGTATTACTCCTGTTCAAAGTCACTCTCAAGTGTTCATTTAGACCTTCCCTTAAACCTTCTTTACAGAGGAAAAAAGGTGTTTGCTAATTATTTTATTATTTTTCAGTAGAACTGTTCTTTTGTTCAGCTATACCTGACGCTGGTAATAATGAATAATGTATGATTATGGGACTGGTCTCCACATGTGTATAGTTTCCTTTGTTTTTGTTTTTAAATAAGTGTGGTTTACATTTAAATGCAGTAAAAAGAGACTGACCGGTTTGGGCCACAATAGTTTAATGAACTCTGGATGTATTTAAGAAAAGATGACAAAATTATGATCTACTGTCTGGAATGAATATGCCTCATGAATAGTTCAGTATGATTGAACCTAATACAGCACACTTTCTTTAGACTAGCTGTTGGAGGAATATGTCCAAGATACAATGGCAGTGACTTTCACATCTCATAGGAAGATTATTTGTTAACATATTCATGTGAAATGTATGAAGGAACAAAGAAATATAAATGACTGTGATTGTAGTATTTAGTATGTCATCGTTAGTCTTTATACAGGACTAAATTAAATTTATGAGGCATGTAAACAACTTTTTTTTTCAGTGCAAAACTTATGTATGAAAAACACACTCATGTGGTTTATTAATGTGCTTTTATGAAATAAACAGTCAACTGTGGATTTGTAACCAAAGTTGCTTTTTTTTCTTCAAGCTGTGCAGCACGCTTTTCGATATGCTCAAAATAATTTATATGGACATATAATGGTAGTCCTAAACTTTTTATTTGTTCAAACATAATCTCTCAAGAGAGCAACTACAATGACCATATAAACTTAATGTATCCGAGACTGCTTTACAGTTCAATGAGGATCAAAACTGGGGACATTCACATTCCCTAACACTAGAGGGAGTGAACTGATACAGTAAATAATTTAAACGATTCTTCCTGCTGACAAAGATCTGATCTTTCTAAAGTTAGCAAGAATATAATTAATTTATCTCAAATAATGTAAATTAAATATCTAAAAAACTTTTTGAAGCCATTGAAGATCTGACACCAGAGGGTTTTCCTCTTTTTTCGACCTAAGCATCTAATGAAGTGTTCTTTGCTCAGTTTTACAGTAAAATCTTGAAAGTATTTAATGGAACAAAAACCAAACCATTCAATACAGCGTTTAATATGACTGCCTTTGTGGTATATATATATAGAAAAAAATACAGATTAAGTTCATACATATTTGTTATACATATTCTGCATTAGATAACTATTTGTTAGTCAATTATACCAATGGGCAAAAGGAAAAAAAAAACAATTTTTCAATTATTTTATAAATGTATTTGAAGGTTAAATTGTTTCTTCGAAGAAGGGAAATTTGCATGGGAGCAATGTACAGGTTAACAATGCATAAGCATCTTCTAGCTCTGAAATAGTTACTAATATCTTAACATCCAAGGTGTTTTTTGTTGAAACTTTGTAGCAATGACAGAGATGGTATAATATAAATCTTAAAACCCACAATTCAGTATATAAAGCAATTCAGTGAGGCCTTGACAGTTAGTAAACACTTCAATCTTGTGATTTTACATGACCTAACCAAGAAAAAACTGATGTGATCTTTATGGTATCTTTAAAAGTAAGTCAGCAGACCCACATTTCGGGATTTAAAACAAACAGTAAATTGTTAAAAAGCACAGCCAGTCACTGAATGGTATAGAATTACAGAATGTACCGGGTGTTGCCCTTGCAATACTATGATCATAATTAAAATAACTATTTCAAATTGGTACAATGTAAATTATATTACTTATATACTTCATATATAAGTAATATTTACTTCATTTGTGTATTATATTACTTATACTATATAATATAAATAAATATCCATAGAGGGATCTCAACTTGTAAACATCACATGAACATGTATCATTGTTATAAACCAGCTCTTTAGTGTGATCAAGGACTGGTGCAGAAGGTTTTTTCTACCTGGTTTGTGCACATTGTGACAAAGATGAATTTAAACTAGACAATAAACATGTAGAAATTGATAACAGTACAATATTATGGCAAAGACACATAACAGCAACATAAAAAGGTTTCATTTTGACAGCTTTGCAACATCACAGTCAAAGCAAATCATGGTTAAAAGTATTTATCTGTGCAATGTCCCACTATTTAAAGGGCGATAAACTATACTAAATGCAACTAAGATCAGGTGTTTGCCAACTAAAAAGATTAACAGAACCACATCTGATTGTAAGCATTTTCTGTTGCAAGGAGGGACATGATGTCTTTTAAAAAAATACCTGAACATTTATGCATCTATGCAAAATTTCTCATTCTCAAAACCCTCATTTTCTCATCTTTAAAGTTTCTAAACTAAAAGAAGACATCTTGCAACACATATTTACAAATTTATTTTTTCTATGATCATAGGAACAAACTGTTGTTAATAAAATATAGTTTTGAATTTGCAAACTTAAATTTCTTACAACCAGCCTAATGACTCCGTCAGCAAGGACAGGATCTTTTCAATGGCTAGATAATTTGCCTCAAAGGAACTTAAAGATGATCTTAAAACAGAAACAACAAGCTTTTCATGATGACATCCATAAATTCATCAGGGTCTTTACTTCTTTAGTCAGGAGTGCATTTTCTGGAGATGCCGGGTGAGATGGTATCTACGAGTAAAGCTTTTTCCACACTGAGTGCAGGGGAAAAGTTTGGTGCCATTATGAAGCTGTTGGTGAGCTTTGAGACTTTGTGGCCGACTAAAGCTTTTTCCACAATCAGGGCACTGGCACGGGCGCACGCCTGAATGCTTCTGTTCATGCCTCCTCAAATCTCCTGACTGCCTGAAGCTTTCGCCACACTGTGAACACAGGAAAGGTTTTTCACCTGTGTGCGTGCGAAGGTGCACATTCAGTTGTCCAGAGTGGACAAAACTCTTTCCGCACTGCTGACACGTGTAAGGCTTTTCTCCTGTGTGGATGCGCTGGTGTTGCTTGAGGCTATTAAACCAACTGAATGCCTTTCCGCAATCTGGGCACAGATACACCTTCTCCCCCTGCTTAAAGCAGCTGTGGTTCTTGAAGCCCTTGATTGTGCTAAAGCTCTTGCAGCACTGGCTGCAGCTGTGAGGCTTTTCAACGGACAAGACTCCCCCTTCTTGGAAACTCAGATATTTAACACTCATTTCTGGATGGTGACGGCGGATGTGTTTGTAAAGATAGTGCTCATCGGTGAAGGAGAAGGGGCAGTGTGTGCAGGGAAAGATGCTGGCATCAACAAGAGCTGAGCTCTGGCGGTGGCCTTTGCGGCGTGAGTGGCTCTGCTGGTGTCGCTTCAAGCCAGAAGACTGGGTGAAGGACTTGAGGCACAGGGTGCAGCAGTAGGGCTTTTCCTTGGAGTGGATGGTGCGCTCATGGCGACGAAGGTTACACAAACGGTTGAAGTAAAGGTTGCAGTGAGAGCAACAGTAGGATCCATCTCCCAGCTGAATGCACTCATGGGCTTTGAGAAGATCAAAACTACTGAAGCCTCTCAGACATTCACCGCAGACATGCTTAGAATCTGCTGCTTCCTGTGGTTCGTCGATCTTATTATTATCCTGTCCCACACATTGGTGAGTTTTAAGTGTCTCTAAATCAGAGAACCTTTGTTCACACTCTGTGCACATAAACACTTCATCCTGAGCTGCACGCTTGTTTTTAGGTGGTCGTCCCCTTGGTCGGCCAACAGACACTTTTTTAGGGTGACTCCTGCCTCTCAAAGTGTTCTTCATGGGCCTCTTCGCTCGAGTAGGAGGTTCATAGGTTGGGTCATGCTTGTCAGAATTTGTCTCCATTTCACCCTCAGTCCCTGCTGTGAGCGAGCCACTCTCAACTAACCTGAGGTACTCTCCATGGTGATGCCGTTTCAGATGTTGATGTAAATTGGATTTGGCCACAAAAGAAAAGGAGCACTTTGTGCAAGGGTATACATCAGAAGGTCTGTCAGCAACTTCCTCTATCTTTTCCTCCCCCTGGTGCGTTTGTTGGTGTCTTTTCAGCCCTGTTGCTTGACTAAAGCACTTCCTACAATGGCTGCAGCAATAAGGCTTCTCTTTGGAGTGAATAGTGCGCTGATGTCTCTTCAGATGACAAGATCTCAAAAAGTTACGGCCACACTCACCACATTTATTCATTTCATCCGAGACCTCAGCAACACAGTTTGCCTGGTCACTTAATCCATTACTGCACGTATCAGACAAATCAGTGCAGTCTGACTTTTCTGACTGATGGATGGGTTGTCCATTTGGGGTTGAAATTTGATCCTGACAGCTTTGTATTGTTGGCTGGACATGGCTTGGAGGAGCTGCATCAGAAGCCAGATGGTCTGTGTCTACAGACTCTAGTGGCTGTGTCTGCATAAAGTGTGCATACTCATCGGGGTGCGAGCGCTTCACATGAACACGCAGATAAACAACTGTGGGGAAGGAGTAATGGCAATAAGGACACAGACAGTCCTGAGTTGCAGCCTCTTCAGTTGGACCTGAAAAAAAAGAAAAAAAATTACCGGAAAGCCACTTGGCCATGACAGGTATCAACAGAAAATGCATAGCATTCTCTGTATCTAGCTATCCCTACAAATAATACTCAATGCCTTATAAATTTTAGTTATATAGCACTAATGTTTATGGCAGGTTAACTTCAAATATGTTTTGTACACAACCAGTGCTTCCTAAAGAAGATTCATGCGGTTGATTTAAATGGTCTTAACTGTATGGTTTTTTTTTTTAAATGTCTCTATAATTTACCAATTTTAATGGATTAATAAAATAAATGTTTTTATGTCTTCAATAATGTTTGCACAATTCAGGCAATGATTGGCTTAAGGTTTTTTATTTATTTATATATATATATATATATATATATATATATATGTATATATATATATATATATATATATGTGTATATATATATGTATATATATATATATATAAAATTAATTATATTAATTAATTATATTAAGTAACCACTCTAAATAATTCAGCATGTTAATGATGGATATGCCATGAAAAATTAAAAACTGCTGCTATACAGCAGTGCAAGAATAACTGGGGTAAGTAATGGTAGTCACCCTTATGTCATTCCAAACCTGTATGCGTTTCCTTCTTCTGTGAAACAAAATATGACATTTTGAAGAATGTTGGCGAATGGTGAAAAAAATGCAAATGGTGAAGCAACTGGATTACATGAGGAATTATTAAATAATTAACTACACATTGTGACATTAAAGAAGAATTCATTCAGAACAAGCAGCATGACGTTTAACAAAAAAACTTTGATGTCGCAGAGCAAATTAAAATCCAAGATGTAGTTACCTAGAGAAATGCTTTTCTTATCCCAGATCTTATCCCAGATGATGCCAAGTCCTTGAGCATATTCTTCAGCATACCAAACTCTAAATTCCTGCCCTGGGCTTATAGGGCGACAACAACGGAACAGAATACGTCCATTTTGCTGAAATGCAACAAGATTTTGCTCCATCTCACTCCTTGAGCACACCACAAACCTAAATCAAGACACATTGAGAAAACGATCAAATAAATGGCTAAATTACAAAGCACAACAAAAGCAAATAGAAGTGCTTACTTCATCCAGTTAGAGTGAGTGTCTCGCTCTGCATCTATGTAAGTATACTGATTATTGCCTTTGTAAATCTAGAGAGAAAATGACAATATTTGTCTAGCCAAATGCTTATATTTAAATTACAATAATAACGGTAACAAATTATAAAACAGTAAGGTTGACACTCACTACCCAAGAGAAGGGACTATCCATTGCCTTTTCCTCGGAAGTCAACTCTCCATCAAAAGGTCCAAAATGCATCCCCAATGGCACAGTCTGACCTTGGTTGAAAACCCCAAGCCCTGCATTAGAGATGCTTGATCGACCTATAACCAAGCCTTGCGGCAGTGTCAGCAGAGCTCTCTGAGGAATGCCCATAGCTGCTGGTGAGTCACATGTGAATAATGGTGGACCATGAACCTCACACTGGTCAATGAAGTGCTGGTGACACATCTCACAATCTGCCAAAAAAGCAAAGAGTAAGACAAGGAAAGGGTATTGCAGACACATGTACCCGGGCACCGCAGCATAAATGGCTGCCCACTGCTCCGGTTGTGTGTGTCTTCCTTGCTGTGTTTGTGAAATTTGGATGGCTAAAATGCACGAATTCTGAGTATGGGTCACCATACTTGCCAGTATGTCAGGACACTTTCACTTTCATAAAGTGTGTAAGATACACATGAAAGAGAGAAAGGAAGGGGATTTAAATTAAAATAGCGTATTTAAGTTTATACTTACAGAAATGTTGGTCATTAAACATGCTATCCTCCTCTTCCTCCATCACAACAGAAGAACAAATAGTAACAGAGCCTTGTATGTCTAAATTCTGCTCATCGCTTGGTGGCAAATCTGTCAGAAGCAGTTGAAAAGAGCAAAAATGTTATGATGTGGGAAAAAGAAAACAACTAACATTAAATTCAGTAAAACAAAAGCAGAATAACATAATGCTAAAATTGTACGTACCTAATAGTAAAGTAAAAGTACATTTGCTGTCGTGATCACATTCTGGTTATTTTGTTTTAAATATCAAAACAGCAGTTTACCAGTGGCAAAAAATTCACGAAAATCATTATAATCATTTGTAATTCTAAACAGACATATAAAACCGTTTAGACAAACCAACAAGAGACATACATTATAAGTGCAACTTGTATGTCGATTTGAGAAATCTGAAGCTAGCATGGTAACGTTAGGTCTGTAAATAGTTGCCTAATTACATCGCTTTAGTATGCAACAATACTCACCCGGACTGTCCGACATTATTTCACCAATTGCATTAAATCGCACTTCTTGCTTGTTAGCACTGTATTCGGACACTAAGGTTAGACACAATCCTGTTGGGCATTTAAGCTTACTAGCTGGGTAGCAAACAAGAGCCTAACTCAGCGCTTTCCGAAACAGGAAGTTGTAATACGTTAGCGTCTGTCTGTGACGCCATCATTAACATTATTTCTCAGAGCTGTAGAGAAAACGGCTCTGGAATTTCGTCAGCAACGGTGCGTGTGCACCATCGACTGTAAAAAATGGTGTGCACTGAAAGTAGAGAACTTATTTATTTTTTTATTTTTATTTTTTTTGTCTGGCTCAGTTCCGTTAAAAACGCTATAGCGGATCAGCGTATTTAATGGTTATTCGAACGGCCTATTTACACAATTTTAGTTGGAGTGATGCAAGCTCTATGCGGGAAGGAAAAATATAAAGCAAGTTACTGCACTTTTACTCCATCCAGTTAAGTGAAGGTTTCCAAATAGAATAATTCTGAATGAAATAAAGCTATTTTGTAAAAAGATTTATATAGGGAGAGCGGGCACAACCTATTCGATTTTTGTGTAAAGGTGGGTTACATTGTAATATCTGATGGGCATATTGTAACATGATATGTTACAATATGCCCTAATCAAATAATAATAATTATTATATAAATATAAAATTATTAATCATTACCTGTAATTCCTTTCCTAATTCTACATCTTTAATTATTGCTTTTCTCGAGTATAATGTAAATACGTATGCAAATCTCTATAGGGCCGCGTTGCATTCTGGGACGTGGCGGTCATGCTGGCAGCCTCTCGAATGTAAACAAGCAGAGTTAGGAGAAAGAGAAAAGATGGTAAAATCGTGAAAAGGTTGTGGGATTTATAGGGATACGCTAAATATGGATGCCAGGGACCAGTATGTGGAAGTTGAAGTCGGCTGCGTGCTGCCATCTTGTAGCAGAACTTCACTTGCGTTAGCATTCCCATTGACTCCCATTCATTTTGACATCACTTTGACAGCGAATAACTTTACATCTGAGTTGTTTAAAGACTCCGTTTGTCCATTATGTATTTCTAAAGATACACGACAATGTATAAAGGGCTCCATTACCTTCTATGTTACATTATGGCCCCGTAGAAACAGTTTTTGTAAAAAATAGGCTAACTATTGCGTCATAACCACTTGACTCTCTGTCGCATTACCGTACAGACAGGAGGAGAAACTCGCAGGCAATTAACTTAATATGGCGTGCTGGTGTTAAATTTTAAAATACTATACAAAATAATTAATCAGAATACTTACTCCTGCTCACTCACGTCAAAGAACTCCCCGCTCAAGCTCGCCGTCTCTGCAAGATTAACGATGGCAGTTTGCACACACAGCTACTAGAAGATTTACATCTGTCTGTCAGACAAGTTGCTGATGTCGTCAAGCTTCGTTTGAGTCTGCGCGTCAGAAGCGGAAGTGCTAAAAAACGCTAAAAATGGGCTTCAATTGTCTCAGTTGAGTTCCAATCGGATCGCTGTGTCCATTTCTTTTACTGTCTGTGGTCTAAACACTGTGCAGTAGCCCGAGTAGCAGTAAAGGAGGCTGTCAACGTGGTGAAATATATACTAGTAACTACTACTAACATCATAACCCTTGCAAAATTATTTTAATTATATTAAGAAAGCCACCGCTACTGGTCACTTGGTCTATGGTTAGACTGATAATAATTAGTCATTATTATTAGGCTACCAACATTTACTAGCTTGTGCTAGTTCACGGGCGGCTAGCAATAACGTACGAAAAGTCCCGATCGTCCCGATTGCCACTCCGCCCCTGGTACCAGGAGCACCTTAAAAAAAAGAAGCACAACAAATTATTTGTGTGTTTGCGAACACCTGGGCTGCGTTCAGCCCAAACAAAACGTTGCACAATGTTTTTTAAACAGAAACGGTGACGCGTTGAACACACTGTTCTGATGACGCAAGAGTTGCAACTATGGCAGCTGAGAAGGCCATTCTTTAAAAAAAAAAAAAAGGCCATTCTTTGTGATGAATTTTCGAAGCCATCTATTTAGCCTCACATACTGACTTTATTTGTAGTTCATATGGTTTTAATACCCTGTATTTTCTTTCTCATTTTTAGGAAAAGCACTTACCATTGTTTATTTCTATACCAAATGTCATAGACTTGCCATGAAGCTAAAAATATAAACAACTACATCATTTTGTTGATATCCTATATCTTTACAATAAAACTTACGACAAACATGTTTTCTAATATCCTCAGTTGTTGCGTATACCGAGCTGCAACGAACACATTTGTACATTATTTTCCATGAAGCCATTGTGCGAGTTCACTTTAATACCGCATGCTTTATATACATGTTGCTGCTGATTGGACTGCAGTTCTGACACACCCACCAAACAAGAGAAAACGCATCTCAAACCCATAGACAGTAAAAGAAATGGACACAGCGACCCCATTGGAACTCAACTGAGACAATTGTTTTAGCAGCTCCTGTGGCTGGTTAAACTTCCTCAGCTGGCGAAGGAAATACAACCTTTGCTGGGCCTTTTTAACAATGGAGTCAATGTGATTGTCCCACTTCAGGTCCTGAGAGATGGTGGTTCCCAGGAATCTGAATGACTCCACTGCAGTCACAGTGCTGTTCATGATGGTGAGTGGGGGGAGAGCAGGGGGGTTTCTCCTGAAGTCCACCATCATCTCCACTGTTTTGAGCGTGTTCAGCTCCAGGTTGTTAAGACTGCACCAGACAGACAGCTCTTTAACCTCTTGTCTGTAAGCAGACTCGTCACCGTCCTGGATGAGGCCGATTACTGTAGTGTCGTCTGCAAACTTTAGGAGCTTGACAGAGGGGTCTTTAGAGGTGCAGTCGTTGGTGTACAGGGAGAAGAGCAGAGGGGAGAGAACACATCCCTGAGGGGCACCAGTGTTGGTGGAGCAGCTGTTTGATGTGAATTTTCCCAGTCTCACTAACTGTTGCCTATCTGTCAGAAAGCTGGTGATCCACTGACAGATAGAGCTAGGAACAGAGAGCTGGGTCAGTTTGGTCTGAAGGGCTGTTGGGATGATGGTGTTGAATGCCGAACTAAAGTCCACAAATAGGATCCTCACATAAGTCCCTGTTTTGTCCAGATGTTGCAGGATGAAGTGCAATCCGATGTTGATTGCATCATCCACGGACCTGTTTGCTCGGTAAGCAAACTGGAGGGAGTCCAGTAAGGGTCCAGTGATTTCCTTCAGATAAGCCAGAACCAGTTTTTCAAACGACTTCATGACGACAGACGTTAGAGCCACAGGTCTGTAGTCGTTAAGTTCTGCTATCAGGGACGGATTGGCAATCGGGAATACCGGGAACAATCCCGAACGGCCGGTCCATTTCAGGCCGAATCGGCCGGTGGTCAAATTTGTTATTATTATTTTTTATTATTATTATTTATTTTATATGATACGGTACCGTACCGGCCTGTAGCGGCCGCTCAGCTGCAGCGGAACGCAGCTGTGTGTCTGTGTGTGTGTGTGTGTGTGTGTGTGTGTGTTTCAGACTGGGCCAAACCAATACTTCCAATCTTAAGGGGGGATACGAGCGGCCTCTCCCAACTTGGACTGATCCTCCTATTTCCTGACATCCGATTGGCTCAAAGGCGCCGATCAAAGGAGTTTACTTGGTTAGGTTTGAGTTTGTGTGAATGCAACAGAGACAGACGGTAAAAATGGCGAAACGAAGGAAAGAAGAGAAAGAAATGGGTGGGGCCGAAAAAATAAGAATGAAAAAAAAAAAAAATGTTGGCACAAGAGGCAGCTAAATGTGCCAAATTAACGGACCTTTTCCGCACTGAAAAGGGTGCTGTGGCAGGAGGTGCAGGTGAGGAAGGAGGACCCAGCAGCATGGATAGGACAGGTGCACGATTAGGCCGGCGAGCGGCGGCGACACGCTGGCTGGCTGACTGTGCGTGAGCGTGGTGTTTGCGTAGCGTTTTCCATGTCTTTGCCTGGTCTTTGCACACCAGAAACGTGTCTGACGCAGCGCTGCTGCTAGGAGACATAATATGATAAGACTCTGGTAAAAAAATAAAAATAAGCCTCTGGTGATACATTTGTTTAAATTACATTTATATCTTCATTTATGTAAAAACCTAGAGACTCTCAAATATCAAAATGTAATTTATTAATATTTAT
Source organism: Carassius auratus (assembly GCF_003368295.1). Classification (NCBI taxonomy): domain Eukaryota; kingdom Metazoa; phylum Chordata; class Actinopteri; order Cypriniformes; family Cyprinidae; genus Carassius; species Carassius auratus. The sequence goes on along the minus strand of NC_039254.1, from coordinate 13,510,895 downwards.
TCGTGTCAAAATGACAAACATCTTTTCCTATTCCATTTTGGCTGGAAACGCTTCCAACACGCTTGCGCGTCACGTGAAAAATAGACGTCTGTTCTATTATTAGCATGCACGCTGTTTTCCCCGTGGCTCAGGCCCTGTGTCACGCAGCTCTAACCTGTTAACATGGGAGCTGAAATAAAAACGGACATGCCACGTATCCAGTCTGTCACCGGCCTTAGGGATAAATGACACAAAATATTGATTTGAAAAGGAGTTTATTGATTTAAAAACGATTGTATTGTATTGGTACCACTAAGAAAATAGTTCATTCTGGTGTGGTGAACAAATGAGTCCTATTGAAGAGATGAGTTCGAGCTTAGGACCCCATTAGTATGCTTGATCTAAATCTGTTCTTGAAATAACTTGTAGCGAATGAGCTGTCTAAACTGTTAATGAGAAAAATAGTAATATACACAAATAAACATTATTTTATGTTTCTTTTTATTTGAAAAAAGTGTAATTGTAACATTGTGCTGATTATTACGATAAAAAATAATGACATAATTACATTACGAATTGCTGTGAATACGGTAGGGCAGTAGAAGCTCAGGTAAAGCTCCACTAGCACGATCATCGGATAACGTTAGTTAGCTGTATGCTATGCTACTATCTAAGCTAACTAAAAAACACACAATGAGAAATATTTAATTTCACAATCTATAGCTTCAGTTAAATACTAGTTTCTGAAACGTATAAGTTAAAATACATTAATGACTCGTTATAACGTAGTACAAATGTCTTCTATAATAAATAGATTTTGTATGATTTGTAACCAGGCACTAAAGCGATTCAGATAAAACGTGCTTTGAACCAATCCGATCTGGGTCCTAAGCTCGGACTCGATCTCTTCAGTAGGACTCATTTGTTCACCACACGGTCTCTACGGTTAGAATCCTGCGTGTCCATGGCAACGCTCTGCTTTGCATGGCAACGCAGTGCGGAAAAGGGGCGGGGCTACATAAAGTCTATAAGCAAGGAATGTCTGTAAGGAGTCTATGTATGTATACAGCGTCAGTTGCCATTCTCTATATTAGCTGTTAAGGTCATTGATGGAGAGGGACAGTTTGATGATGACCCCTGCACAGGGACGTACTGGGACTGAAATTCAGCCCGGGACTTTAAGACGGAGAGGCCTTTTACGCGAGTGCCCTTGGTGCACGAGCAGGATTTTTTGCAGTTATTTTCATTCTAATAGTGTTTTTATGGTATAAAGACAATCAGATTACGCTGAAGACCTTCAAGAAACTTTAGGATAACACCTGCCTCCTCAGGTTGTATAAGCAAGTCCACTGCACTGAACACAACCAGGTCAGCAAAACCTAATCTCAAACACATAAGTCACACAGTATACTGCGAACTACCAGCATGTCATGTGTACAGTCAGTCGGAGTGATAAAATAGTTACAAATACTCACACCCACTCATACTCAAAAACTACAATGCAGTCCCATACAATAGAGATTGTGTGTGTGTGTGTGTGTGTGTGTACTCACTTTCAACTCTCCCTGCCTCAGCTTCCCCTGTGCTGGACCCTGCCTCTGCTGGACCCTGTCTCTGCTTACTGATTGTACAGCTACATAACATATGCATGAGAAGAACATGAGTAATAAATATGACAAAGAATAATACATTTTCTAATTCAATCTGTGCTTCAGTCAGGTTATTATCTAGTATGTGGAACTATTGGCATTTTATCCTTTATGTAAATATGTAACATTGTGCTGTATTTTTCTATTTTTGTGTGCGTGTTCTTAATAAAGCTTTGACTGATTGATTGATATGCCTAATATGATTGCCTACCCAGCCCTGCACACTGCCCCTCTACCTGTCTGTTTCCTGCTCTTCTCCTCCTGCTGCTCCTTCTTCTCCTCCTCCTGCTGCTCCTCCTCCTCCTTTCTTCTCCTCTCTCTCTCTCCTCCTGCTGCTGCTCCTCCTCCTCTCTCCTCCTGCTCCTCCTCCTTTCTTCTCCTCTCTCCTCCTGCTGCTCCTCCTCCTTCTCCTCCTCTCTCCTGCTCCTGCTGCTTCTCCTCCTTTCTTTTCCTCCTCTCTCCTGCTGCTCCTCCTTTCTTCTCTTCATCTCTCCTCCTGCTGCTGCTCCTCCTTTCTTCTCCTCCTCCTGCTGCTCCTCCTCCTCTCTCCTCCTGCTGCTCCTCCTCCTCCTTTCTTCTCCTCTCTCTCTCTCCTCCTGCTGCTGCTCCTCCTCCTCTCTCCTCCTGCTCCTCCTCCTCTCTCCTCCTCTCTCCTCGTTTCTTCTCCGCTCTCTCTCTCCTGCTGCTGCTCCTCCTCCTTTCTTCTCCTCTCTCCTCTTCCTTTTTTCTCTTCCTCTCTCCTCCTGCTGTTGCTCCTCCTCCTTTCTTCTCCTCCTCTCTCCTGCTGCTGCTCCTCCTCTCTCCTCTTCCTGCTGCTTCTCCTCCTTTCTTTTCCTCCTCTCTCCTCCTGCTGCTCCTCCTTTCTTCTCCTCATCTCTCCTCCTGCTGCTGCTCCTCCTTTCTTCTCCTCCTCCTCTCATCCTGCTGCTGCTCCTCCTTTCTTCTTCTCCTGCTACTGCTCCTCCTCCTCTCTCCTCCTGCTGCTCCTCCTCCTTTCTTCTCCTCCTCCTCTCTCCTCCTGCTGTTGCTCCTCCTAAAACTGTCCTACCTCACATCACCAGCAAACTTTGGAGAAGTTTACTCGACTCTGCAACTCTGTCTATGACTCCATCGTTGTCTAAAGTCATTAGGATCTCTTTCTCTGTGCACATTAGCATGAATGCCTCAAGACGCTCCTGTGTCAGAGTACTCCTCAGTCTGTTCTTTACATACTTGAGAGTAGAAAAGGTCCTCTCACAGGCCACTTGACTGAAAGAGAGTGTAAGCAAGAACTTGTAGGCCAGTCCAATGACGTGATAGGCATCAGTGAGGAGGTTGTATTTGGAGAGGATATGATAAACACAAATTGCACAGTCTTTGCAGGAGGTGCAGCTGGTGTTATTCAGTTCCATGTCTTCTCCATCTTCTGTCTCTTCTGCAGCCCGGACAGTGTATGACTCCAAATGTGGCAACTTAAGTCTCTCCCACTGGTTGGCCAAACTACAGAGCTCGGCATTGAGCCTTCCAGATGTTGCTCTTTCATCGAACCTAAGGAGGCATTTACTGAGTTGTTTGAGGGATTCAGATGGAAGCCCCCTATCTCTTAGTGTACCAAAATTCCTTGGGTCGAGGCATGCAAAATCATCATAAAGAGCTCCATTTGCAGAATAGCGAGCGTGAATGCTCTGAGTCACTGTGTCCAAAATGACATTGTGCACCTTGATCCTGTACTGATCCTCTGTATTCAACGAATGTTCTTCCTCTGCTACTTCACCTGGCATGGACTTCTTCTTTCTGATTTTTTTTTTCAGGTAGAGCCCCCTGAACCACCTCTTTAGATCCATTCTCCTCCAGCTCCTTGTTAGCCCATTTAACAAAGATATTTGCAGCTTTTGTGACACCATCCATGTCCCTGTTGCAGGATTTTAGGCTGTCTTGGGCCCCCATAACTAGTCGATGAGCAGTGATTAGGTCCATGCCACTGGTCTGGAGGTATCTGGAAAGTGGTGAGGTAATCTCAAAGATTCTCAAGAATAGCTGTGCTGTCAACACCGTCTCATGCTTCAGTAGGGACTCCATGTACCCCTTAGCTCTTGCTCTGACATGTGCTTTGATTGACATATCTTCCACTATCCTTTTCAGTGTTAAGATTAAATCAACATACAAAGCATTGTCAGGGTTACCAAAACAGCCAAATATCTTGCTTAGGGCCTGGTCCTTGGCCCACCATCTTGTCTCCCCGATAGGAGACAGCCGTCTGTGTCGCTTGTCATCACTGACTTCCTCCCACATTTTCATACGCTTGTATGAGTCCTTGATAAATACAGCAACATCATTCACTATGGAGAAAAGGGATGCACTTTCTATCACAGCACTCGTGGTGTCACCCAGAACAAGATTGAGCACATGTGCATAGCACCAGATGTGCACTTGGTTAGGAGACTCTGATGCCAGTAAAGCAGAGAACCCCTTGTACTGGCCTTGCATGTTTGCAGCTCCATCGGTTGAGTTGCCAACACAGTTCCTAAGCTCAATATCCACCTTTGCTAGAGTTTTTTTAAGTAGCTCCACAAAATACTCTCCAGTTGATGACTCACAATCAACCACACCTATGAGCTTCTCATGGACCACATCAGTCACATATCTGAGGATAACAGCACATTGGTCTGTGGAGGTAATATCTTGTGTGGTGTCAATCTGCAGAGAAAACATTCCTGCTTGCCTTACTTCCCTTGAAATGCTTTCTTTGATTAAGTGGCTGATTACATCAATCACTTTGTTGACAGATGTTTTAGACAGCAGTGTAACGAAAGATCCTCTGCCTTTAACACCGGTCTTATTTAGGCTTTGGCTTTTTTGTACACATTCATTTACATGTTCTTGCAGAGAGACATCAAATTTGCTCAGCAGGAGGATCATTTCCAAGAAGTTTCCATGATCAACAGCAATGTTGTCCCATGTGTATGCAGCTTCAAATTTGGTGCCTCTATAGCTAAGACCACACTTTCCAATGACTTTTATCACTTCAATGACACGGTCCATGACTTGGCGTTTCTTTCTGACTTGGTCACGGTGAAGAGACACTTGTTTTCCACTTAGTAAGCTTACTATGTCTGCTTGACTGGCCATCATAAAATATGCTTCTGCACTGTCTCTGTGAACTTGGTTTCTTTCGTGCTCTTCTATTCTCTGATGTACATGCTTCCAGGCTGTCATTCCCCCCTTAATGAACGCACTTTCACTTGCAGATGGCTTTGCATATGCCAAACATACTGTGCAGTAGAGTGAGTTTTCTTTCTTACAGTATGTGAGCCACTTTCTCATAATACCATCTTTAGTATGATAGATAGTCGTGCCTTTTCTGGTGGGTTGTTGAGGGTGGTAAGAAAAAAAAAAATCTAAATCTTTGGAGGCCGGTCGTGTATAAAAATCAAAGCCCTCATCTTCAGCTCTGTTTAGGTCTATCCTTGGTGCATCTTCACCTGTCTTGGACCCTGCCTCTGTCTGTACTGGTTGTACTGCATGAGAAGAACGTGACGTCACTATATCTTATTCTATCTATGCATAATATGATTGCCTACCCAGTCCTGCACACTGCCCCTGTACCTGTCACTGTTTTTGTTCTTGTTCCATTATCCTCCTGCTCCTGCTCCTCCTGCTCTGCTTTCTCCTGCTGCTTTCCTTCCTCCTGCTCCTCCTCCTTCTTTTGCTCTGCTTTCTCCTGCTGCTCCTCCTTCTCTCCCTCCTCATCAATATGACTGCAGGGGTCATCATCAAACTGTCCCTCTCCATCAATGACCTTAACAGCTAATATAGAGAATGGCAACTGACGCTGTATACATACATAGACTCCTTACAGACATTCCTTGCTTATAGACTTTATGTAGCCCCGCCCCTTTTCCGCACTGCGTTGCCATGCAAAGCAGAGCGTTGCCATGGACACGCAGGATTCTAACCGTAGAGACCGTGTGGTGAACAAATGAGTCCTACTGAAGAGATCGAGTCCGAGCTTAGGACCCAGATCGGATTGGTTCAAAGCACGTTTTATCTGAATCGCTTTAGTGCCTGGTTACAAATCATACAAAATCTATTTATTATAGAAGACATTTGTACTACGTTATAACGAGTCATTAATGTATTTTAACTTATACGTTTCAGAAACTAGTATTTAACTGAAGCTATAGATTGTGAAATTAAATATTTCTCATTGTGTGTTTTTTAGTTAGCTTAGATAGTAGCATAGCATACAGCTAACTAACGTTATCCGATGATCGTGCTAGTGGAGCTTTACCTGAGCTTCTACTGCCCTACCGTATTCACAGCAATTCGTAATGTAATTATGTCATTATTTTTTATCGTAATAATCAGCACAATGTTACAATTACACTTTTTTCAAATAAAAAGAAACATAAAATAATGTTTATTTGTGTATATTACTATTTTTCTCATTAACAGTTTAGACAGCTCATTCGCTACAAGTTATTTCAAGAACAGATTTAGATCAAGCATACTAATGGGGTCCTAAGCTCGAACTCATCTCTTCAATAGGACTCATTTGTTCACCACACCAGAATGAACTATTTTCTTAGTGGTACCAATACAATACAATCGTTTTTAAATCAATAAACTCCTTTTCAAATCAATATTTTGTGTCATTTATCCCTAAGGCCGGTGACAGACTGGATACGTGGCATGTCCGTTTTTATTTCAGCTCCCATGTTAACAGGTTAGAGCTGCGTGACACAGGGCCTGAGCCACGGGGAAAACAGCGTGCATGCTAATAATAGAACAGACGTCTATTTTTCACGTGACGCGCAAGCGTGTTGGAAGCGTTTCCAGCCAAAATGGAATAGGAAAAGATGTTTGTCATTTTGACACGAATAAATATTAATAAATTACATTTTGATATTTGAGAGTCTCTAGGTTTTTACATAAATGAAGATATAAATGTAATTTAAACAAATGTATCACCAGAGGCTTATTTTTATTTTTTTACCAGAGTCTTATCATATTATGTCTCCTAGCAGCAGCGCTGCGTCAGACACGTTTCTGGTGTGCAAAGACCAGGCAAAGACATGGAAAACGCTACGCAAACACCACGCTCACGCACAGTCAGCCAGCCAGCGTGTCGCCGCCGCTCGCCGGCCTAATCGTGCACCTGTCCTATCCATGCTGCTGGGTCCTCCTTCCTCACCTGCACCTCCTGCCACAGCACCCTTTTCAGTGCGGAAAAGGTCCGTTAATTTGGCACATTTAGCTGCCTCTTGTGCCAACATTTTTTTTTTTTTCATTCTTATTTTTTCGGCCCCACCCATTTCTTTCTCTTCTTTCCTTCGTTTCGCCATTTTTACCGTCTGTCTCTGTTGCATTCACACAAACTCAAACCTAACCAAGTAAACTCCTTTGATCGGCGCCTTTGAGCCAATCGGATGTCAGGAAATAGGAGGATCAGTCCAAGTTGGGAGAGGCCGCTCGTATCCCCCCTTAAGATTGGAAGTATTGGTTTGGCCCAGTCTGAAACACACACACACACACACACACACACACACAGACACACAGCTGCGTTCCGCTGCAGCTGAGCGGCCGCTACAGGCCGGTACGGTACCGTATCATATAAAATAAATAATAATAATAAAAAATAATAATAACAAATTTGACCACCGGCCGATTCGGCCTGAAATGGACCGGCCGTTCGGGATTGTTCCCGGTATTCCCGATTGCCAATCCGTCCCTGCCCCTGCAGTCATATTGATGAGGAGGGAGAGAAGGAGGAGCAGCAGGAGAAAGCAGAGCAAAAGAAGGAGGAGGAGCAGGAGGAAGGAAAGCAGCAGGAGAAAGCAGAGCAGGAGGAGCAGGAGCAGGAGGATAATGGAACAAGAACAAAAACAGTGACAGGTACAGGGGCAGTGTGCAGGACTGGGTAGGCAATCATATTATGCATAGATAGAATAAGATATAGTGACGTCACGTTCTTCTCATGCAGTACAACCAGTACAGACAGAGGCAGGGTCCAAGACAGGTGAAGATGCACCAAGGATAGACCTAAACAGAGCTGAAGATGAGGGCTTTGATTTTTATACACGACCGGCCTCCAAAGATTTAGATTTTTTTTTTTCTTACCACCCTCAACAACCCACCAGAAAAGGCACGACTATCTATCATACTAAAGATGGTATTATGAGAAAGTGGCTCACATACTGTAAGAAAGAAAACTCACTCTACTGCACAGTATGTTTGGCATATGCAAAGCCATCTGCAAGTGAAAGTGCGTTCATTAAGGGGGGAATGACAGCCTGGAAGCATGTACATCAGAGAATAGAAGAGCACGAAAGAAACCAAGTTCACAGAGACAGTGCAGAAGCATATTTTATGATGGCCAGTCAAGCAGACATAGTAAGCTTACTAAGTGGAAAACAAGTGTCTCTTCACCGTGACCAAGTCAGAAAGAAACGCCAAGTCATGGACCGTGTCATTGAAGTGATAAAAGTCATTGGAAAGTGTGGTCTTAGCTATAGAGGCACCAAATTTGAAGCTGCATACACATGGGACAACATTGCTGTTGATCATGGAAACTTCTTGGAAATGATCCTCCTGCTGAGCAAATTTGATGTCTCTCTGCAAGAACATGTAAATGAATGTGTACAAAAAAGCCAAAGCCTAAATAAGACCGGTGTTAAAGGCAGAGGATCTTTCGTTACACTGCTGTCTAAAACATCTGTCAACAAAGTGATTGATGTAATCAGCCACTTAATCAAAGAAAGCATTTCAAGGGAAGTAAGGCAAGCAGGAATGTTTTCTCTGCAGATTGACACCACACAAGATATTACCTCCACAGACCAATGTGCTGTTATCCTCAGATATGTGACTGATGTGGTCCATGAGAAGCTCATAGGTGTGGTTGATTGTGAGTCATCAACTGGAGAGTATTTTGTGGAGCTACTTAAAAAAACTCTAGCAAAGGTGGATATTGAGCTTAGGAACTGTGTTGGCAACTCAACCGATGGAGCTGCAAACATGCAAGGCCAGTACAAGGGGTTCTCTGCTTTACTGGCATCAGAGTCTCCTAACCAAGTGCACATCTGGTGCTATGCACATGTGCTCAATCTTGTTCTGGGTGACACCACGAGTGCTGTGATAGAAAGTGCATCCCTTTTCTCCATAGTGAATGATGTTGCTGTATTTATCAAGGACTCATACAAGCGTATGAAAATGTGGGAGGAAGTCAGTGATGACAAGCGACACAGACGGCTGTCTCCTATCGGGGAGACAAGATGGTGGGCCAAGGACCAGGCCCTAAGCAAGATATTTGGCTGTTTTGGTAACCCTGACAATGCTTTGTATGTTGATTTAATCTTAACACTGAAAAGGATAGTGGAAGATATGTCAATCAAAGCACATGTCAGAGCAAGAGCTAAGGGGTACATGGAGTCCCTACTGAAGCATGAGACGGTGTTGACAGCACAGCTATTCTTGAGAATCTTTGAGATTACCTCACCACTTTCCAGATACCTCCAGACCAGTGGCATGGACCTAATCACTGCTCATCGACTAGTTATGGGGGCCCAAGACAGCCTAAAATCCTGCAACAGGGACATGGATGGTGTCACAAAAGCTGCAAATATCTTTGTTAAATGGGCTAACAAGGAGCTGGAGGAGAATGGATCTAAAGAGGTGGTTCAGGGGGCTCTACCTGAAAAAAAAATCAGAAAGAAGAAGTCCATGCCAGGTGAAGTAGCAGAGGAAGAACATTCGTTGAATACAGAGGATCAGTACAGGATCAAGGTGCACAATGTCATTTTGGACACAGTGACTCAGAGCATTCACGCTCGCTATTCTGCAAATGGAGCTCTTTATGATGATTTTGCATGCCTCGACCCAAGGAATTTTGGTACACTAAGAGATAGGGGGCTTCCATCTGAATCCCTCAAACAACTCAGTAAATGCCTCCTTAGGTTCGATGAAAGAGCAACATCTGGAAGGCTCAATGCCGAGCTCTGTAGTTTGGCCAACCAGTGGGAGAGACTTAAGTTGCCACATTTGGAGTCATACACTGTCCGGGCTGCAGAAGAGACAGAAGATGGAGAAGACATGGAACTGAATAACACCAGCTGCACCTCCTGCAAAGACTGTGCAATTTGTGTTTATCATATCCTCTCCAAATACAACCTCCTCACTGATGCCTATCACGTCATTGGACTGGCCTACAAGTTCTTGCTTACACTCTCTTTCAGTCAAGTGGCCTGTGAGAGGACCTTTTCTACTCTCAAGTATGTAAAGAACAGACTGAGGAGTACTCTGACACAGGAGCGTCTTGAGGCATTCATGCTAATGTGCACAGAGAAAGAGATCCTAATGACTTTAGACAACGATGGAGTCATAGACAGAGTTGCAGAGTCGAGTAAACTTCTCCAAAGTTTGCTGGTGATGTGAGGTAGGACAGTTTTAGGAGGAGCAACAGCAGGAGGAGAGAGGAGGAGGAGAAGAAAGGAGGAGGAGCAGCAGGAGGAGAGAGGAGGAGGAGCAGTAGCAGGAGAAGAAGAAAGGAGGAGCAGCAGCAGGATGAGAGGAGGAGGAGAAGAAAGGAGGAGCAGCAGCAGGAGGAGAGATGAGGAGAAGAAAGGAGGAGCAGCAGGAGGAGAGAGGAGGAAAAGAAAGGAGGAGAAGCAGCAGGAAGAGGAGAGAGGAGGAGCAGCAGCAGGAGAGAGGAGGAGAAGAAAGGAGGAGGAGCAACAGCAGGAGGAGAGAGGAAGAGAAAAAAGGAAGAGGAGAGAGGAGAAGAAAGGAGGAGGAGCAGCAGCAGGAGAGAGAGAGCGGAGAAGAAACGAGGAGAGAGGAGGAGAGAGGAGGAGGAGCAGGAGGAGAGAGGAGGAGGAGCAGCAGCAGGAGGAGAGAGAGAGAGGAGAAGAAAGGAGGAGGAGGAGCAGCAGGAGGAGAGAGGAGGAGGAGCAGCAGGAGGAGGAGAAGAAAGGAGGAGCAGCAGCAGGAGGAGAGATGAAGAGAAGAAAGGAGGAGCAGCAGGAGAGAGGAGGAAAAGAAAGGAGGAGAAGCAGCAGGAGCAGGAGAGAGGAGGAGAAGGAGGAGGAGCAGCAGGAGGAGAGAGGAGAAGAAAGGAGGAGGAGCAGGAGGAGAGAGGAGGAGGAGCAGCAGCAGGAGGAGAGAGAGAGAGGAGAAGAAAGGAGGAGGAGGAGCAGCAGGAGGAGGAGAAGAAGGAGCAGCAGGAGGAGAAGAGCAGGAAACAGACAGGTAGAGGGGCAGTGTGCAGGGCTGGGTAGGCAATCATATTAGGCATATCAATCAATCAGTCAAAGCTTTATTAAGAACACGCACACAAAAATAGAAAAATACAGCACAATGTTACATATTTACATAAAGGATAAAATGCCAATAGTTCCACATACTAGATAATAACCTGACTGAAGCACAGATTGAATTAGAAAATGTATTATTCTTTGTCATATTTATTACTCATGTTCTTCTCATGCATATGTTATGTAGCTGTACAATCAGTAAGCAGAGACAGGGTCCAGCAGAGGCAGGGTCCAGCACAGGGGAAGCTGAGGCAGGGAGAGTTGAAAGTGAGTACACACACACACACACACACACACAATCTCTATTGTATGGGACTGCATTGTAGTTTTTGAGTATGAGTGGGTGTGAGTATTTGTAACTATTTTATCACTCCGACTGACTGTACACATGACATGCTGGTAGTTCGCAGTATACTGTGTGACTTATGTGTTTGAGATTAGGTTTTGCTGACCTGGTTGTGTTCAGTGCAGTGGACTTGCTTATACAACCTGAGGAGGCAGGTGTTATCCTAAAGTTTCTTGAAGGTCTTCAGCGTAATCTGATTGTCTTTATACCATAAAAACACTATTAGAATGAAAATAACTGCAAAAAATCCTGCTCGTGCACCAAGGGCACTCGCGTAAAAGGCCTCTCCGTCTTAAAGTCCCGGGCTGAATTTCAGTCCCAGTACGTCCCTGTCTGCTATCTTGGGTTTCTTTGGGATGGGGATGATGGTGGAGCGTTTGAAGCAGGAAGGCACTTCAAACAACTCCAGGGATCTGTTGAAGATTTGTGAAAAGATGGGGGCCAGCTGGTCAGCACAGATTTTCAGACAGGCTGGTGAAACACCATCTGGGCCTGGTGCTTTTCTTCTTTTGTTCTTCTTGAAGACCTGGCGCACATCATCTTCACAGATTTGAAGAGCAGGAGGTGTGGAGGGTGGGATTACAGGAGGTGTTAATGGTTGTGTAGGGAGATGGTCAGAATGGGTGATGGGGGTTTCAAATCTACAATAAAACTCATTCAGGTCGTTAGCAAGTCGTTGATTAGCCTCAGTGCAAGGGGATGGTGTCTTGTAGTTTGTGATGGCTCTTAGACCTCTCCACACTGAAGTTGAGTCGTTGGAAGTAAACTGGTCTTCCAACTTTTTAGCGTAGGTCTTTTTATCCGCTCTGATCTCTTTGTTCAGTGTGTTCCTGGCCTGATTGTACAAGACCCTGTCCCCATTTCTGTAGGCATCCTCTTTGGCCTGATGAAGATGTCTGAGTTTTACTGTAAACCATGGCTTATCATTGTTGAATGTTAAATAAGTCCTGGTAGGAATGCATATATCCTCACAGAAACTAATATAGGATGTTACGGTCTCTGTGAGTTCGTCCAGATCGGTGGTAGCAGCTTCAAAAACACTCCAATCAGTGAGGTCAAAACAAGATTGTAAATCCTGCTCTGTTTCGCTGGTCCATCTCTTCACAGTCCTTACTACAGGTTTAGCAGATTTAAGTTTTTGCTTGTAGGACGGTATAAGATGAACCAGACAGTGATCAGAACGTCCCAAAGCTGCTCGTGGAACAGAGTGATATGCATCCTTTATTGTGGTGTAACAGTGATCCAATATATTACTGTCTCTGGTGGGACATTTAACATGCTGTCTGTATTTTGGTAGTTCACGGGAGAGATTGGCTTTGTTAAAGTCCCCAAGAATGATTAAAACAGAGTCCGGGTGTTGTTGTTCTGTGTCTGTGATCTGATCAGCGAGTTTCTGTAAAGCTGAGCTCACATGCGCTTGCGGAGGGATGTAAACACTGACCAGAATGAACGAGTGAAACTCCCGCGGCGAATAGAACGGCTTGCATTTGACAAATTGCATTTCTAGATCAGGACAGCACATCTTCTTTAACACAGTTACATCTGTACACCACCGTTCATTGATGTAAAAGCATGTTCCGCCGCCGCGCGATATCCCAGTTGATTCTGCGTCGCGGTCCGCTCTGAACAGCTGAAAGCCCGGCAGATGGACCGCGCTGTCCGGTATGGTGTCATTCAGCCAGGTTTCCGTGAAACACAGAGCAGCATAGTGAGAGAAATCCTTATTTGTCCAAGAGAGCAGAAGCAGTTCGTCTGTTTTGTTGGGTAGAGAGCGGAGATTTGCGAGATGGATGCTAGGCAACGGCGTTCGAAATCCGCGCTTCCTGAGTCTGATGAGCGCTCCCGCTCGCTTCCCCCGTCTGCGCGTCTGCTCAAACCCCGTCTGCCGCCTGCTCAAACCCCCTGCTCAAACCCCGTTGCACACCGGTGCATGCCGTTTCCAGGAAACATGACGTTCAATCCGGAAACCATAGCAAAACGTTGCGCACCGTTTTGAACTTGAACATGCCCCTGGTGAATATAGCTAATTCTGATCATTTTGTTCAGTGTATATATATATATATATATATATATATATATACATACACACACACACACACATGTATATATATATATATATATATATATATATATATATATATATATATATATATATATATATATATATATACAAAACTTTTGTTTTTGCCCGCATTTTTCATGAGCTGAACACAAAAGGCCTATTTCTCTCAAATATTGTTCACAAATCTGTCTAAATATGTTTTAGTGAGCACTTCTCCTTTGTTGAGATAATCCATCCACCTCACAGGTGTGCATATCAAGATGCTGATCAGAAAGCATAATTATTGCACAGGTGTGCCTTAGGCTGGCCACAATAAAAGGCCACTCTAAAATGTACAGTTTAAATGTACTGGGGGTGGGGGGCAGGGGCCGGGTGGGGTGGGGTGACCACCATTTGCCTCACGCAGTGCAACACGTTTGCTTTGCATAGAGATGATCGGATTGTTGAATGTGGATTGTAAAAAGGTATGATAATGTAAAAGCGACTAGAAGCAGATGAGGCTCTGCCATTTTTCTTTATTTTACTTTATTTACCTCAGTGTTAACTATATGGCTGTGCGCAGGAAGAAGGCACACAAGACCGCATTTTATATGACCATTTATTAAAACCACATACACAGTTAACCAAATAAAAGTTTATTATAAACATATGTTTTTTATTATATAGGACTCAATGTTTTTTCTTTTTTTATTGTATAGTGTACATAATTTAAATGTGATTGAAAATAAAAATGAAAATATGAATGTAGTCCTAAATATTTATGTTATATCATAATCTGCACCACCCCATCGTTACTTTCTTTGATGAAGTTTGCAGGGTGTTCCAAATGAGCGGTTATTGTCAGTGAAGTCCACTTCAACTGATATACCGTGCTCAGGGAGTAGGGTGCAGTGAACACTGCGTAAGGACCCTGTCGAATGGAACGCACCTCGGTTCTTCTTAGGGAACCGGTTGAACCATTTCACCAAATCGAACTGAATCGTTTGAAACGGTTCGCATCTCCAATAAGCATTAATCCACAAATTATTTAAACTGTTAACTTTTTTAACGTTACTGACTCTCCCTCTGAGTCAGAATAAACCAATATCTCTGAGTAATTCATTTACTCAAACAGTACACTGACTGAACTGCTGTGAAGAACAAACTGAAGATGAACACAGAGCAGAGCCAGATGATGAACGAACACGTCCACTGCGTTCTCGAGTCAAGAACCGGTTGCATCAGTTTTCGGATCACCAGTACACTGAACTGAGAACCGTTTCTGTCGGACGCATACGATTTGAGAACCGATGAACTGATGATACTACGCATGCGTGTAATATTCAAGTATTTTGTTAAACATCGGAAAGTGTAATAAAATAACACTTTTTTTTTTTTAAGATGAATGATTCTAATCTGTATATTGTAGATTATGTATAGGCCAAGGGGTTTTGAGGGAAGTTGAAGCAGGGACACCAATGATTTACAAGAATGGTGAAGTTACTTCAAAACAGGAAGAAGAACTTGAATATAATAATAGAGAAAAGAAATAAATATCCTAAAGAATGGTTACAGCCAATGTCACTCATTCTGTCAAGTTTTAGGTGAAAAAATGCTTGGAGCATATCGGATAATGCACAGCTGTATGCCGAGAAGGAGGCCTCTACCTTGGAGAATTTCAAGGCGTTATGTTGTGGCAAAGCTCGACAAGGAAAATTTTGGTGGAAGGTTGTCTGGGAAAAAGGGCATTATGTGGTAGCGTGGCCGAGAGGTTCTCCACCCCCCCCCCCCAATCTCTTCAGGGGCATGGGTTCGAATCCCACAGCTGCCAGGGGCTCCTTTTTGATAGACACTTTGTGCTGCCATGGTCGAATAAGAGCTTTCCTTGGCTGCATTGGACGTGTTTAGCGAAAAAGGTTCACCCTGGCCATTTCCTCTATTTCTGGATGGTGGAAGGACCAAACAAGAATGTAAAGTATTCCTGGATGGGTAGCGTGGCCGAGTGGTCTAAGGCGCTGGGTTTAAGCTGGGGAACAATAGTCTGTCAAAGACAGGGAAAAAGGGAAGAAAAGAGGGAAGGAAGAAAAAAAGATGGGAAAGAAGAGAAAAAAAAAATGAAGAAAAAAAAAAGGGTAAAATTTGACATTTAAAGACAGATCTTCCTTAGCATGCGCGCAGTGATACATCTTCCGGTTTTTATTTGCGGTAAATTCGCGCATTTATATTACACCGTTTTCTATTGCAGGTGCTCCCTTCGACCCGGGTTCGAATCCAGCTAAAGACAACTATTTGTTTTATTGTTAATTGCTTTAAATAAATGAAGTTTCAAGGTTAATTAAATGTATATATGTGCTTTGTTTGATATTTTTTCATTAAATTTTAATACACCAATGGAAATGTGTTTTGTTCTTATTAGTTATTTAGTAGTTGTTGTGTAAATGTTTATTCTGATTAAGCATGTTATTATTTGTAGTTGTATTCATTCATTTATTTTAAGCATGTTATTAGTTGTGATTTTATTGATATTAAATCAGATTTTTTTTAAGGTTACATTCGTTCAAGACACCTTCAAATCTGTCATTTCTCATTTCTGATGGGTAGTGTGGCCGAGTGGTCTAAGGCGCTGGATTTAGGCTCCAGTCTCTCTGGGGGCGTGGGTTCGAATCACACTGCTGCCAGCTGTGCTTTTAATTAAGGCCGGGAGGCCCTGCGGGTACTCGATAATGGTCTGAAAATATTGTGGGAGAGCACACTTTCCCTGGCAGCAGCCACGCACTCCAGGGACATGCGAGTCAAACAAGACGCATCGTCCTCTTCCACGGCCGATCGCCTGTTTGCTAAGGCAGGCTGACTCAGTCCTGCTCCTGGGGCACTGCCCTTCATCTGTGGTTTACTGACTACTTGAGGTTTCGTTGCTGATGATTTGAGTCAATCCTGTGCTGATCTGTTCTTCCAAACTCATCTCAGACTTGTTGTGACAGTGACACAGCCGCAAGCCCTAACCTGCAGGGGATCAATTTGTTTTACACAAATAGGATTAGACTGTACCTTTTCAGCAAAGTCAGCATCGGACGGCCTTTCCAGTGCTGGAAGCCTGTCCCAGCCTCTGCTCCTTTCTAACAGAGGCACCCTGTTGAAGCAGGGACACCAATGATTTACAAGTATAGTGAAGTTACTTCAAAACAGGAAGAAGAACTTGAATATAATAATAGAGAAAAGAAATAAATATCCCAATGAATGGTAACAGCCAATGTCACTCATTATAAGTTTTAGGTGAAAAAATGCTTGGAGCATATCGGATAATGCACAGCTGTATGCCGTTTTCAGGACAGCCCTAAAGGCATTGATTAGCGAATTTCAGGTGTGTTTGATCTGAGAAGGACATGCACTCCGCAGAAGGGGAGCCGCTAGGAGTAGTACTGCATTCCCCTGCAAGAAGGAAGCCTCTACCTTGGAGAATTTCAAGGCGTTATGTTGTGGCAAAGCTCGACAAGGAAAAATTTGGTGGAAGGTTGTCTGGGGAAAAGGGCATTATGTGGTAGCGTGGCCGCGGATGGGTAGCGTGGCCGAGTGGTCTAAGGTGCTGGATTTAGGCTCCAGTCTTTCTGGGGGCGTGGGTTCGAATCCCACCGCTGCCAGCTGTGCTTTTAATTAAGGCCGGGAGTCCCTGCGGGTACTCGATAATGGTCTGAAAATATTGTGGGAGAGCACACTTTCAAACAAGGCGCCTTGTCCTCTCCCACCGCCGATCGCCTGTTTGCTAAGGCAGGCTGACTCAGTCCTGCTCCTGGGGCACTGCCCTTCATCTGTGGTTTACTGACTACTTGAGGTTTCGTTGCTGATGATTTGAGTCAATCCTGTGCTGATCTGTTCTTCCAAACTCATCTCAGACTTGTTGTGACAGCGACACAGCCGCAAGCCCTAACCTGCAGGGGATCAATTTGTTTTACACAAATAGGATTAGACTGTAGCTTTTCAGCAAAGTCAGCATCGGACGGCCTTTCCAGACGTTGAGTGACCCGTAGAATGTGGTATCATGAGGTAGCGTGGCCGAGCGGTGTAAGGCGCTGGATTAAGGCTCCATTCTCTTCGGAGGTATGGGTTCAAATACCACTGCTGCCAAGACAACCTTTTGGAAGACAGCTGTGTGAAGTGACGCTGTGTGAACATCCAAATTGAGTTGCTTTTGCTTTCTTTGCTTTTTAGACCAAGTAAGCGCTAGAAGCCTTACCCAGCCTCTGCTCCTTTCTAACAGAGGCACCCTGTTGAAGCAGGGACACCAATGATTTACAAGTATAGTGAAGTTACTTCAAAACAGGAAAAAGAACTTGAATATAATAATAGAGAAAATAAATAAATATCCCAAAGAATGGTAACAGCCAATGTCACTCATTATAAGTTTTAGGTGAAAAAATGCTTGGAGCATATCGGATAATGCACAGCTGTATGCCGTTTTCAGGACAGCCCTAAAGGCATTGATTAGCAAATTTTCAGGTGTGTTTGATCTGAGAAGGACATGCACTCCGCAGAAGGGGAGCCGCCAGGAGTAGTACTGCATTCCCCTGCAAGAAGGAGGCCTCTACCTCCTACCTTAAAGGCGTTATGTTGTGGCAAAGCTCAACAAGGAAAAATTTGGTGGAAGGTTGTCTGGAGAAAAGGGCATTATGTGGACGCGTGGCCGAGAGGTTCTTTCTTTCTTTTTTCCCCAATCTCTTCAGGGGCATGGGTTCTAATCCCACAGCTGCCGGGGGCTCCTTTTCGATAGACACTTTGTGCTGCCATGGTCGAATAAGAGCTTTCCTTGGCCGCATTGGAAGTGTTAAGCAAAGAAGGTTCACCCCGGCCATTGCCTCTATTTCTGGATGGTGGAAGGACCAAACAGGAATGTAAAGTAATCCAGGATGGGTAGCGTGGCCGAGTCGTCTAAGATGTTGGATTTAGGCTCCAGTCTCTCTGGGGCCGTGGGTTTGAATCCCACTGCTACCAACTTTGCTTTTAATTAAGGCCGGGAGGCCCTGCGGGTACTCGATAATGGTCTGAAAATATTGTGGGAGAGCACACTTTCCCTGACAGCAGCCAGGCCCTCCAGGGACATGCGAGTCAAACAAGACGCCTCGTCCTCTCCCACAGCCGATCGCCTGTTTGCTAAGGCAACTGCCTTTACAGCCGTTGTGTGACCCGTAGAATGTGGCATTATGAGGTAGCCTGGCCGAGCGGTCTAAGGCGCTGGATTAAGGCTCCAGTTTCAGGACAGCCTTTTGGAAGACAGCTGTGTGAAGTGACGCTGTGTGAACATCCAAATTGAGCTGCTTTTGCTTTCTTTGCTTTTTAGACCAAGTTAGCGCTGGAAGCCTGTCCCAGCCTCTGCTCCTTTCTAACAGAGGCACCCTGTTGAAGCAGGGACACCAATGATTTACAAGTATAGTGAAGTTACTTTAAACAGGGAGGAGGCCTCTACCTTGGAGAATTTCAAGGCGTTATGTTGAGGCAAAGCTCGACAAGGAAAAATTTGGTGGAAGGTTGTCTGGAGAAAAGGGCATTATGTGGTGGCGTGGCCAATAGGTTCTTTCTTTTTTTCCCCCCAATCTCTTCAGGGGCATGGGTTCTAATCCCACAGCTGCCAGGGGTTCCTTTTCAATAGACACTTTGTGCTGCCATGGTCGAATAAGAGATTTCCTTGGCCGCATTGGAAGTGTTTAGCAAAGAAGGTTCACCCCGGCCATTGCCTCTATTTCTGGATGGTGGAAAGACCAAACAGGAATGTAAAGTATTCCAGGATGGGTAGCATGGCACTAAGGTCTAAGTCTAAGGTGCTGGATTTAGGCTCCAGTTTCTCTGGGGGCGTGGGTTCGAATCCCACCGCTGCCAGCTGTGCTTTTAATTAAGGCCGGGAGGCCCTGCGGGTACTCGATAATGGTCTGAAAATATTGTGGGAGAGCACACTTTCCCTGGCAGCAGCCAGGCCCTCCAGGGACATGCGAGTCAAACAAGACACCTTGTTCTCTCCCACAGCCGATCGCCTGTTTGCTAAGGCAGGCTGACTCAGTCCTGCTCCTGGGGCATTGCCCTTCATCTGTGGTTTACTGACTACTTGAGGTTTCGTTGCTGATGATTTTAGTCAATCCTGTGCTGATCTGTTCTTCCAAACTCATCTCAGACTTATTGTGACAGCGACACAGCCGCAAGCCCTAACCTGCAGGGGATCAATTTGTTTTACGCAAACAGGATTAGACTGTAGCTTTTCAGCAAGTCAGCATCGGACGGCCTTTCCAGCCGTTGTGTGACCCGTAGAATGTGGTATCATGAGGTAGCGTGGCTGAGCGGTCTAAGGAGCTGGATTAAGGCTCCAGTCTCTTCGGAGACGTGGGTTCAAATACCACCGCTGCCAGGACAGCCTTTTGGAAGACAGCTGTGTGAAGTGACGCTGTGTGAACATCCAAATTGAGCTGCTTTTGCTTTCTTTGCTTTTTAGACCAAGTAAGCGCTGGAAGCCTGTCCCTGCCTCTGCTCCTTTCTAACAGAGGCACCAATGATTTACAAGTATAGTGAAGTTCTTCAAAACAGGAAGAAGAACTTGAATATAATAATAGAGAAAATAAATAAATATCCCAAAGAATGGTAACAGCCAATGTCACTCATTATAAGTTTTAGGTGAAAAAATAATTGGAGCATATCGGATAATGCACAGCTGTATGCCATTTTCAGGACAGCCCTAAAGGCATTGATTAGCGAATTTCAGGTGTGTTTGATCAGAGAAGGACATGCACTACACAGAAGGGGAGCCGCCAGGAGTAGTACTTTATTCCCCTGCAAGAAGGAGGCCTCTACCTTGGAGAATTTCAAGGCGTTATGTTGTGGCAAAGCTCGACAAGGAAAAATTTGGTGGAAGGTTGTCTGTGGAAATGGCTATTTGTAATGTTTATACATTGTTATATATATATATATATATATATATATATATATATATATATATATATATATATATATATATATATATATACTGTTAATGTGGCCTTCGGCTAATGTTTGTGTTCGTAAGAGCTAATTTATGTTATTTATCTGTCCTGTAGCTTTTACAGTGTTTCAAGAAGAAAAAGGTGTAAGAAAATAAAAGCTTTTTGAAATATCAATATGCTTCTGGCTGGAGTTTAGCTACAGAGCTTCACCCGCATCGATACTGACAACTTGTTGTCTACGACGGTCTACAGAGGGTCTTCACAGCGCCGGTTACAGCTTCTGCTACATCGTTTCAGCATGGACTCATCAAGCTGCATCTTCAAGCCTCGTGTCTGACCTACGTTTGACAGCGGTCTCATGGATTTGATGCAATGGTCAAGTACAGCCTCATTCACGGACATTGATGCAGTTCTGTGAGTATTAACCCACTAATACAGTCCATAATACTGCAAAAGGCGAACAACGGATTAACGGCTTCTAAGACTGAACATTTAATACTTACCGGCTCGTCAACGAGAGCAACAAAAATATGTGGTTTCATTTGCACTCATGCCTGCGTGCATCCACATCGACTCTTTGTAATAAAGGACACATAGACTTTTTATTTTTATTTTTAGTCTTTGATTTATCCATTTATTTAACTTTTTTTGAGGATTTCAAATTTTAATTTCTTGCTTTTTGGATTTAAGAACTTTGATAACTTTGTTTATTGTGGTATTCACACTGACAGTTATTCCAGTTATTTGAGTGTCTATATGTAAATGCATTTTGCTATTAACTTTAAACTGATGTTCTGATATTTTATGTTTATTCAGTTCATAACGAAGGCTTTATTATATCTGCTAAGGGGTCTTCTTCTGCCATTAGAGTTTAAAAATTTTAGGTGATAATGTCAGAGTCAGGTGGAGGAGCAGATGGTTGGTCATCAGCATGAAGATTTACAAGGTGAAGTCCACATAATGGTAGACTAATCAGAGAGACCGTGTCTGAAGGAAACAAATGAAGCTAAACGACAAAGTCCAACTGACCTCCAAGGCAAGCTTAACAAGGATGATAATGCTCTTGAAGGTCCAAGACGCTCCGAACGCATATGCCATCCTACAGAGAAGATGGGCGCACATCAGTATGAAGAGGCTAAGAAAAAAGAGAAAACTCTGTATGCCATGTACGAGCAGTGGAAGCTCCACACACGTACGGCAAGAGATCAGCTAAAGACTTGTCAGAGAGTCAGCTCTGGCCTCTCATTGAAGAGCTTAAGAAAGATAAAGAAGACGTTATGAACATTTATTATGAAATTCGAAATCTCACTACACCCTCCACCGACATAAGAAGAAGAGTTAATACGTGTGGATCGGTGACCACAGAAATCATCAACATTACCTACAGCAGAGCAATAGATGATGAAAGCGGGTTTAATGAGCAGCAGGAAAGACACTGCCTTCATGAACTGCTTCTCCATGACTATGCAAAGTCTGTCTATGGATCCGCAGCTTCTTTGATAAGTCACAGCCAGTCTGACCATTACTCCAGAACTTCAGACATGACAGCAAAACTCGCAGATGCAGCAGCTGAACTAGCAGTGAAAGAAGCAAATTATCAGATGCTGCTAGAGGAAGAAAGGCAAAAAGAATCCATAAGAAAGTTAGAGGAACAACAACGCAAGACTCTAGAGGCACGAAGGCATGAGTTGGAGCAATTGCAGGAAGAAAAAGAGATACAGGCAGCTCAAGCCAAGTTGAAGATTTATGAAAAGGAGACGGAACACAAGGATGCTACCTATGTTACAAAAAGAAAGGAACATGGAAGATCTGGATTTACGGTGCCTCTCTCTCAAGATGCATTGCCCTGTTGTACAGACATTCCCTCTCTCTCTCAGATCCTTCAAGACAACATAGCCTTTAATAGGCTTCATGTTCCTGAGTCATTTGTCTTTAATGACGATCCTATACAATTCATTGAATGGAAGGCAGCATTCATCTGACTCATTGACCAAAAGGCAATCACACCAGCTGAAAAACTACACTATCTGAAAAAATATGTTGGTGGCCCAGCACGGCAGGGTATTAGATGGCAACTTCTACCGAAATGACAATGAAGCATATCAAGATGCATGGGACAAACTAAATCGTCACTTTGGCCAGCCATTCAACATTCAGAGAGCATTCAGAGAGAAGCTCACCAACTGGCCGAGAATTCAATCAAAGGATGCTGAAGGACTGAGATGCTTCTCAGATTTTCTGAATGCTTGTCAAGATGCCATGCCTCATGTCAAGGGCCTCGACATATTAAATGACTGGGAGGAGAATCGGAAGCTCGTTCACAAATTACCAGACTGCAGCTTTAAGTTGGAACCGACAAGTCACGCAAAGCTAAATGAAGAATTCCCAAGTTTCCCAAGAAGATGTTCCATCAGTTTCATGTGGTCGAAGCTGATCGCAACTTCCTGCACTTTCTTTGGTGGAAGCAAGGAGATTTGAACTCGTAGCCCAGCGAGTTTCCCATGAAAGTGCATCTGTTCGGTGCAGCTTCCTCTCTGGGGTGTGCTAACTATGGGATGAAACACCTAGCTAAAGAGAATCGCGACATCTACACTCAAGGCTTGAGATTTGTTATGAGGGACTTGAAAGCACTGACGATGCTATTCAGCTTGCCAGGGAAGCTTGTGAACTCTGTGCCATGGGTGGTCTCCAACTACATAAGTTTGTGTCTAATGACAGAAAGGTATTTAGAGAGTATACCATCCTCCGAACAAGCAATCACAAGAAGGATATGGATCTCGCATTTGATGATTTGCCACTTGAGAGAGCTCTCGGGATTTAATGGGATGTGGAGTCTGACCACTTTAGGCTTAACGTCAGCCTTAAGGAGCACCCAGTGAAACAAGTGACATTTAATCTACAGTGGCTTCTCAGTACGATCCCCTTAGGTTTGTGGCACCAGTCATCCTCAAAGTGAAGATCATTCTCCTGGAGATGTGCAGACGGGGCACTGGCTGGGACGATCCTCTCACTGACGAGCTTCGCTTAAAATTGGAACAATGGAGAAGTGATCTAGCCCACTTAGATAATTTCACCATACCCCGTACCTACTCAACCTGCTGGATTTGGAAGGGTCTCAAAGACAGAGCTGCATCATTTCTCTGATGCCAGCATGAAGGGTTACGGCCAGTGTTCATACCTGTGACTCCAAAATGAAGAGGATGATATTCATTGTGCCTTAGTTGTAGGAAAATAACGTGTCTCTCCAATCAAGGTCACAACCATCCCAAGATTAGAATTGACAGCAACAGTTGTTTCCGTGAAGATAAGCAACATGCTTAAGGAGGAATTGGGATGTATAAATGGCGAAGAGTTCTTCTGGACAGACTCTAAAGTGGTCTTAGGTTATATAAGAAATGAAGCACGAAGATTTCACACTAACCGGTTTCAGAAGATTCAGCTCAGCCAGACAACAGCGGAGATATGTCCCAACAAGCGAGAATCCTGCTGACCATGCTTCTTGAGGCTTAACTGCCAGTGATCTTTTGTCATCTACCTGGCTCACTGGTCCCAAGTTCCTATGGAACAAGGAAATAAAGTTGGCTGCAGATTAAATATCAGAGTTAACCGTCGGAGATCCAGAAGTCAGGAGTGTTCTAGTGCTCAGTACCAAAACAGAATGTCAGACCAGGCCAGTCTCCTAATGCTCCAGTCTCTTCGGGGGCGTGGGTTCAAATCCCACCGCTGCCAGGACAGCCTTTTGGAAGACAGCTGTGCAAAGTGATGCTGCGTGAACATCCAAATTGAGCTGCTTTTGCTTTCTTTGGTTTTTAGCCAAGTAAGTGCTGGAAGCCTGTTCCAGTGTCTGCTCCTTTCTAACAGAGGCACCCTGTTGAAGCAGGGACACCAATGATTGAAAGTGAAAAACGTGAAAGTAAAGTGACATTCAGCCAAGTATGGTGACCCATACTCAGAATTCATGCTCTGCATTTAACCCATCCGAAGTGTACACGGCACGCACACACACACACACACGCAGCAGTTGGGGGCTTGGTGCCTTGCTCAAGGGAACCTAAGTCATGTATTGAAGGTGAAGAGAGAGCTGTACATGCACTCCCCCCACCCACAATTACTGCCGGCCCGAGACTCGAACTCACAACCCTTCAATTGGGAGTCTGACTCTCTAAACCATTGGGCCACGACTCCCCCCTTGATTTACAAGTATAGTGAAGTTATTTCAAAACAGGAAGAAGAACTTGAATATAATAATAGTGAAACAAAATAAATATCCTAAAGAATGGTAACAGCCAATGTCAATCATTGAAAGTTTTAGGTGAAAAAATGCTTGCTGCATATCGGCTAATCCACAGCTGTATGCCGTTTTCAGGACAGCCCTAAAGGCATTGATTAGCGCATTCAGGTGTGTTTGATCAGAGAAGGACATACATTCCGCAGGAGTGGGGCCACTAGGAGTAGTACTGCATTCCCCTGCAAGAAGGAGGCCTCTACCTTGGAGAATTTCAAGGTGTTATCTTGTGGCAAAGCTCGACAAGGAAAAAGTTCAATACCTATATAAAACACTATTTATTTACACGATTAATACTGAAAGAACTGCTATTACTGCACATTCACTATATAAAATAAAATTCACTGGAGGAAAAGGTTCGCGCGGGTGGACGTCATCAGATTTGGAAGTCGCTCAAAAGTCTCGTTCGCGGTTGTGGCTTCAGTCGATTTCAATAAAGCGCGGTGGTTTATGGGATGAGTAGTTCCTGCGCTCGAAATGAAAATATGTACACAGTCTTGTACCTTTGACTTTTTTTGGATTTTCTCTTAATTTTTTCACTCGAAATGATATGTTATATGCTTATTCAGCCGTAGCTGGTTATCCTCACACATGCTCTAAAACTCTTTAGATACTGATTTTTCCGAAAGTCAATGGGAGAAATGAATGGGAAATTTACTTCCAGCACCAGAGCTCTCTCGGGCTGTGGGCGGGACTGTGATGCTCTATGTCACTCATTGAAAATTTTGGGTGAAAAAATGCTTGGAGCATATCGGCTAATGTACAGCTGTATGCCGTTTTCCAGACAGCCCTATTGGCCTTTATTAGTGAATTTCAGGTGTGTTTGATCAGAGAAGGACATGCACTCTGCAGAAAGGTGGCCGCCAGGAGTAGTACTGCATTCCCCTGCAAGAAGGAGGCCTCTACCTTGGAGAATTTCAAGGGTTTATGTTGTGGCAAAGCTCAACAAGTAAAAAGTTGGTGGAAGGGGAAAAGGGCATTATGTGGTAGCGTGCTAGCAGTGCTTTTAATTAAGGCCGGGAGGCCCTGCGTCTACTCAATAATGGTCTGAAAATATTGTGGGAGAGCACACTTTCCGTGGCAGCAGCCAGGCTCTGCAGGGACATGCGAGTCAAACAATATGCCTCATCTTCTCCCACAGCTGATCGCTTGTTTGCTAAGGCAGGCCGACTCAGTCCTGCTCCTGGGGAACTGCCCTTCATCTGTGGTTTACTGACTACTTGAGGTTTTGTTGCTGATGATTTGAGTCAATCCTGCGCTGATCTGTTCTTCCAAACTCATCTCAGACTTGTTTTGACAGTGACACTGCTGCAAGCCCTAACCTGAAGCGGATCAGGTTTGTTTTACGCAAACAGGATTAGACTGTAGCTTTTCAGCAAAGTCAGTATCGGGGTGGCCTTTCGACCAGTCGACTGACCTGTAGAATGTGGTCTCACATTCTCACACCCTGTCCCAGCTTCTTAATTTGTTACTTTACTGTAATGTAACAACCTAATTCAGAAGTTAAATGCTACATACACTGTAGTGCAGCCATTATATTAATGCATGACCATCGTATATAAAGTTACATAAGTTTTTATATATGATGTTTGCTATGTAAAAATGTAAACAATGCACAGAAATTACTTTGTTTCATTTACAAATAACTTAAAACACAAAAGTAATTTAAAGAACAACTTCATTTCCTTTTTTTGAGGTTTCCCAGCAGTCCCATTTTCTCCAGAGCTGTCCTAAAAGAAGAGAAAAAGGAAAGACTTATGAAAATTATTAAGACAGGGCTGCAATCTTAAGGTTAAAAAATATGATACAGCAGGACATGCATACAAATTACTCCAATTTCGGGATCAAGTTTGCTTAAAACATTTGTGCACATATCTTGCATGACAGCATCACAATCGATCGATCAGTCAGACTAACAGACAAACAAATAAACAAATTGTAAAATTAAAAAGTGAAAGATTTATCTATTTATTAAAGAGACAAGACTGTGTGCCTTGACTGTGACTGAGCTAGAACTGTTTTTAACATTGTGAGTTACTGTAAGTATTGTTTATGACCAAGAGAGGGAGCCCCAAGCTTGTTGTTACATTTGTGGATTTATGGTTGTGTGGATGTGGGAAAAATATTGACATCAAATTCTAACTTTAGTTAAAAAGGTGCTTAAGCAGCGTTTTAAGGATGGATTTCAGTGATGCAATGACAAGTGAAGAGAAAATGTAACTTCCATTACATCATTGCCCCTTAATACACATTTTTAAAATATATTTACATAAATCATTTTATGCCATTAGTCCTTTATCACCTGTTAGTAATCACCAAAGTATTTTAAAAACATGCATGGGGCATCTCAGTAACCTTTGCCCCACCCTGCCAATCACTTTGTTTGCCTTTCTGAAACCTTCATGGGAAAGTTTTAACCTTATGCTGAAAGGCAACAGGACCAAATAGCATTTTCTTCCTTTTTACATTACAGCAGATTGTTTGTACAGTGGAAGTATGGTTGTAGAAGTTAGATATAAATTTTACGCCCAAAAATTTCCATCATGACTCATTGTATGTGGAACACTAATATGAAGACCTTAATCTTGAATTTAAGTGTATCATTTCCAACGATAAACTAGATATTATGAGAGAGCCCTTTTCAGTAATAATAATAATTCTTAAAAGGCAGAACAAATTACTACTGCATTTTTAAAAGGATTTATTGTCTTTTTGAAAACAGGAACGACATTTAAGTTAAGGGATCATATGCTGTTTTACAAAATGTAAGCAATACGATCTATGCATTATAATATATATAATGTGTGTGTGTGTGTGTTATATACTCTGTCCACCAGCAATGTGTATGCTTTATTTCTTGTTAACATATACACAATTACATGACTATAAATCACACTGCCTTTGCACAATATTTTGGAAATAAAGCAGGATGCAGAAAACAGATGACACATTGGTTTAAGAATCACTGTGGACAAATGATTATCTGATTGTCTGTCAATCTTTCATTTAAATGACCCATCATTCAGCAAAGCAAAAACTGATTTCTTCCAGTTTGATATTGCTGACCTGGCACTGCTATAGAGAAACTATATACACTCACCTAAAGGATTATTAGGAACACCTGTTCAATTTCTCATTAATGCAATTATCAAATCAACCAATCACATGGCAGTTGCTTCAATGCATTTAGGGGTGAGGTCCTGGTCAAGACAATCTTATGAACTCCAAACTGAATGTAAGAATGGGAAAAAAAGGTGCTTTAAGCAATTTTGAGTATTTCACAATCTGTTCAGTTACTGGGATTTTCACGCAAAATCATTTCTAGGGTTTACAACGAATGGTGTGAAATGGGAAAAACATCCAGTATGGGCAGTTTGAAAATGCCTTGTTGATGCTAGAGGTCAGAGGAGAATGGGCCGACTGATTCAAGCTGACAAAAGAGCAACTTTGACTGAAATAACCACTCGTTACAACCGAGGTATGCAGCAAAGCATTTGTGAAGCCACAACACGCACAACCTTGAGGCGGATGAGTTACATCAGCAGAAGACCCCACTGGGAACCACTCATCTCCACTACAAATAGGAGAAAGAGGCATTTGCATGAGCTCACCAAAATTGGACAGTTGAACACTGGAAAAATGTTGCCTGGTCTGATTTCTGTTAATACATTCAGATGGTAGAGTCAGAATTTGGCGTAAACAGAATGAGAACATGGATCCATCATGCCTTGTTAGGTGGTAGTGGTGTAATGGTGTGGGGGATGTTTGCTTGGCACACTTGCCACGGCCTACCTGAGCATTGTTTCTGACCATGTCCATTCCTTTATGACTACCATGTACCCATCCTCTGATGGCTACTTCCAGCAGGACAATGCACCATGTCACAAAGCTCGAATAATTTCAAATTGGTTTCTTGAACATGACAATGAGTTCACTGTACTAAAATGGCCCCCACAGTCACCAGATCTCAACGCAATAGAGCATCTTTGGGATGTGGTGGAACGGGAGCTTTGTGCCCTGGATCCCACAAATCTTCATCAACTGCAAAATGCTATCCTATCAATATGGGCCAACATTTCTAAAGAATGCTTTCAGCACCTTGATGAATAAATGCCACATAGAATTAAGGCAGAAAGGGGGTCAAGTATTAGTATGGTGTTCCTAATAATCCTTTAGGTGAGTGTATATACCTGACAAGAATGCTCATTATATATAATATTAATAAATATTATTGGCTACCTTGCTCTGCTCAATCTGTGAAAAACTGTTGGCAAAATGTACTCCGGTGGTAATTTTCCTGTAATCTACCAAACTCAGACTTACTCTCTGGACTTCCAAAACTAAGTAGCATGTTTTGTCACTCTATAGAGCAAGTTCTCAGTGCTCCAGAGACTAGTTGTGATGTGATGCTTGTCATTGTAATGGTAATTGTCCTTGCAGTGGCAAACCATGTGTAACCATGAACTTTCAAGTGCCTGAACACGATGATCGTACTATGAAAGAATGAGCGGTAGAAAGAGAATTTGAAGAGAGAAAATTACATCATCAGTTAGCTATGCGAAGACTGGAGCTTGAGTTAGTGAAGGAACAAGAAGAGAGGACGTTTCAGTTAGAGAAGGAATGAGAAGAGAGAGCGTTTCAGATAAAAAAAAAAAGTTGGAGTTAGAATTCGCAGCAAAGACAGCGGAAGTCTCACAAGCGAATGCAGGTGAACCTGTGTTTGATGTTCACAGAAATATGAGATTAGTGCCGCCATTTTCTGAAAAGGAAGTGGATAAATATTTCTATCACTTTGAACGTGTTGCCTTATCCATGAAATGGCCGAAAAGCTTTTGGACTTTACTGTTCCAGTGTGTGTTCACCGGTAAAGCTCAGGAGGTTTATTCTGCACTCTCACTGGAACAGAGTGGTGAGTATGATGTTGTGAAATCTGTGTTACATGCATATGAACTCGTGCCTGAGGCATATCATCAGAAATTTAGGAATTTGAGTAAAGCTGATGAATGTACTCATGTTGAATTTGCAAGAGCAGAAGAGAACTTATTTGATCGGTGGTGCACTTCAATGGAAGTTACAACTAAAGAGGAATTAAGAGAATTTGTGCTCTTAGAGGAGTTTAAACCTTGTGTTCCTTATGCTGTAGTTACGCATCTTTCTGAAGCTGCTGTCATGGCTGATGAATTTGTTAACTCATCGTGGGTCATTTGGTTCAGTCGGTCTTCGAACCAACGAAATGATTAAGTCTAAGTTTTGCTTTCAGCCTAAGACAAAGTCTCCTGTGAGTAGGAATATTAAGGCGACAGTTGCTGAACATTCTAGTAAACCTGCACTCTCACGAGACATGGTTTGCTTCTATTGTAAAAAGCTTGGTCATAAAATATGACTGTCTTTTTCTCAAGAAGAAAGAGAGATTGTTGAAATCTGTTGTTTTGGTTTCTACCTCACCAATCACTGTTGATACCTGCAATGAGAAAGATCGTCATTTATCTAGTTCTAGTGATAAATCCAATCAGTGTATAACTTCCTCCGTTGATTATACACCTTTTTATCACTGAGGGAAATGTGTCATTGCCAGGTTCAAACGAAATGGTGCCAATACGTCTCCTTCGAGATACGGGAGCCACACAGTAATTTCTTTTAGAAGGAATTTTGCCTTTAACTTCTAAAACCGCTACTGGAACTCATGTATTAGTGCGAGGTTTTGAGATGGGGGTTTGTTGAAGTGCCTTTACATCGAATCCATATTTCCTCTGCCATTGTATCTGGTGATGTAGTGGTTGGTGTTTGTTCTGCACTTCCAGTCCCTGGGATTACATTTATTCTGGGAAATGATTTAGCTGGTGAGAATGTTTGGGGACGGAGTGGTGTGGCAGCTCCACCCATAATAGCATCTATACCTAGGAAATTTGATATTGAAAACTTTGAGAACTGAGAACTTTCCAGCCTGTGCAGTTACTCGATCAATGGCTAAACCATTATCTGAAAATCAAGTTGAAGTTCCACTGCATGACACTTTCTTTTATACTGTTAATATAGGTAAGCCAGGATCTGATGTGTCCAAATGTCCTGAGCAAAGAGACCTGAAGTCCTGCTCTTCGTTGTCTTCTGACCAGAAAGATTAAACAGTGCTGCAAAGTGAATCTGCTGATACATCTGAGGTTCTTTCCACTCCTGAGAAAACCAATGTTGATCTCTCTCTCTCTCTCTCTCTCTCTCTCTGATGTTTATGACTGTTCTCTGACTACTTTGTTACAGATCTCTCGAGAGGATTTAATTAGAGCTCAACAGAGCGATGACACTCTTAAACCTTTATTTTCTGCAGCAGGGTCTAAGAAGTGTTCTGATCCTCTGTCTTTTTCGTACTTTCTTGATGATGGTCTGCTTTGTTTGTTTTGTCCTGCATAAACATGTTTCTCTACAACCTTAACCTCAGATTGTGGTTCCTTTTCCAGTGAGAGACTCTGTGTTGCATTTGGCTCATCAAGGACTTGCTGGTCATACCGGAGTTCGTAAAACATATGATCTGGTCTTATGACCGTTCTATTGGCCTAAGGTAAAACTATGATTATTAGATGTGGCAAAACCTATTCGATCTTGTCGTACGTGCCAGATCACCGGTAAGCCAAATCAAAAAGGGCCTATTGCTCCATTGCGGCCTATTTCCGTTGTTTCCACTCCTTTCGAGCATTTGATAGTTGACTGTGTTGGTCCTCTGCCCTGTTCTAAGACTGGTCACCAATACCTTTTAACCGTTATGTGCCAGACTACTCGTTATCCTGCTGCTTATCCGTTAAGGTCCATCACTACAAAGTCTATCTTGAAGGCACTCACTAATTTTATGTCGACCTTTGGGATTCGCAAAGTTAATCAATCCGATCAGGGTTCGAACTCTGTCAAAACAGTTGTCAAAAGCCCTGTGTCAACTTTGTGTAAACCACAATATTTCTAGTGCCTTTTTTTTTCAGAATCATCTCCTCTCTTTTGCAGTACGAGGGGGGATTCTTTAGAGAATGCTGATGAGGATGAGTTTTCCTTCTCAAAGGAAAGTCGACGGGCGACTTAAACTCTAAAATTCTTCTTAACCTGTCCTCTCATCTTTCTTATTTGACAGAGAAAGAGAGGAGTGATGTCACTGAGTTGATGTCTTTTCCTTGACGTTCCGGGTCATACTTCTGTCATAGAACATGATATTGACGTAGGAACCTCGTGTCCAGTTAAACAGAACGCCTATCGAGTCAATCCTTTTAAAAGAGATTTGCTGAAACAAGAGGTGAACTATCTGCTTGCTCATAACCTGGCTGAATCTAGTTTCAGTTGGTGGAGTTCTCCTTGTGTTTTAGTAAATAAACCCGATGGCTCATATTTATTCTGCACAGATTATCGAAAACTTAACTCTGTGACAAAGCCGGACTGTTTCCCTTTACCTCGAGTTGATGACTGCATCAATCATGTTGGCTCTGCCTGTTACGTTAACAAATTTGACCTCTTAAAGGGGTATTGGCAGGTGCCTTTGACTAGTCGTGCTAAGGAATTATCTGCCTTCGTTACGCCTGATGCTTTCCTGTAGTATACGGTCATGGCTTCGGAGTTCGAAATGCACCCGCGACTTTCCAGCGACTCGTAAACCGTATACTGTATGGAATGTCAGGATGTGAGGCATATCTTGATGACGTTGTGCTGTATAGTTCCTCCTGGTCTGAGCATCTTAACCAGAATAAAGAATTTGTTTCTTGTTTAGCAAAGGCTAATCTTACAGTTAATCTTGCTAAGTCAGAATTCGCAAAGGCAACCATTACCTATTTGGGTAAGGTAGTAGGAAATGGTTGTGTAAAGCCCATTGAGACTAAGGTAGAAGCTATTTGTAACTTTCCAGCTCCCACCACTCATCATGAATTGCGACGATTTCTCGGCATGGTGGGATATTATCTGAGTTTTTGTGACAATTTTGCCAGTGTAGTCTCACCTCTTACCGATTTGAGTCCGACGTTATCTTTTCAGTGGTCTGAGCCCTGTCAGCAAGCTTTTGAAAATTGTAAGGCTTTTCTGGCATGTGCCCCTGTTTTGACAGCTCAGAATTTTGAAAAGTCTTTTAGTCTTGCAATTGATGCGAGTGCTTGCGGTGCGGGAGCTGTTCTCTTGCAGGAGGATTCGAACTAGGTTCTAAATCCTGTAAGTTACTTTCCTAAGAAATTTAATCGACATCATCAACAGGTATATTCCACCATTGAGAAAGAAGCTCTTGCCCTAGTGTTGGCCGTACAACATTTTGAGATCTATGTAGGGTCAATTGCTGCACCGATTATCATTTATACGGATCATAATCCTTTGGTCTTCTTGAATCGGATGAGGAATCGAAATCAGCGACTTATGCGGTGGAGTATAATTTTTACATTTCCATCTCGAGATTAAACACATTCGTGGAAAAGACAACGTAATAGCTGACACACTTTCTAGAGCGTAACATTTCTGCATTGTCCGTTCCTTTTTCTTTGCATCTCTAGGGCCAAGAGGTGTTGTAGAATGAAGATGACGTTCCTTTGGATCACCAGAACTTTTAATGTGTTCGTTCTGGGCAGTGTTTAACTGCCTTCTTGTTTTGTTTTTTTGATTCGTTGCCGAATCTTTTTTTTTTTTTAGGAGGGAGGTGTTACGACCCTGCGTTCTACTTGCTCGCCTGCTGGTGGTGGTGTTCTTCTAGGAGAGCTTGGGAGATCGCACACCCCTGTTACCTGATCACCACTTAATTATGGAGAGGATAAAACATTGGATTCAACCACTCCTCTTCACTTCATCCAGGGGATCGACACCCTCTGGAGATGTCACTTGTTTTGTGAACCTTTATTTGTTTACAGTCCATACCAAACTTTTCTCCTCCCCATCCGGACTATGATTTTTCCTCTTTTGATTTTGATCCCTAGACTTCGTTATATTAAGATATTTGTGTTTTTGAAGACTAATAAAATCTTGCAAGTCATTTCTTCAGTGTACTTTTACAGACTTTTACTTATTCAGAAAAAACAGAGGTGTTAATCATAGGGCCTAAAAACTCTGCTTATAATAAACTAGAACACTGTCTAAGACTTGATGGTTGCTCTGTCAATTCTTCGTCATCAGTTAGGAACTTAGGTGTGCTACTTGATCGCAATCTTTCCTTAGAAAGCCACGTTTCTAGCATTTGTAAAACTGCATTTTTCCATCTCAAAAATATATCTAAATTACGGCCTATGCTCTCAATGTCAAATGCAGAAATGTTAATCCATGCATTTATGACTTCAAGGTTAGACTATTGTAATGCTAGTGGTTGTTCTGCACGCTTGGTAAACAAACTACAGCTAGTCCAAAATGCAGCAGCAAGAGTTCTTACTAGAACCAGGAAGTATGACCATATTAGCCCGGTCCTGTCCACACTGCACTGGCTCCCTATCAAACATCGTATAGATTTTAAAATATTGCTTATTACTTATAAAGCCCTGAATGGTTTAGCACCTCAGTATTTGAATGAGCTCCTTTTACATTATACTCCTCTACGTCCGCTACATTCTCAAAACTCAGGCAATTTGATAATACCTAGAATATCAAAATCAACTGCGGGCGGCAGATCCTTTTCCTATTTGGCGCCTAAACTCTGGAATAACCTACCTAACATTGTTCGGGAGGCAGACACACTCTTGCAGTTTAAATCTAGATTAAAGACCCATCTCTTTAACCTGGCATACACATAACATACTAATATGCTTTTAATATCCAAATCCGTTAAAGGATTTTTAGGCTGCATTAATTAGGTAAACCGGAACCGGAAACACTTCACATAACACCGTACTTTCTACATCATTAGAAGAATGGCATCTACGCTAATATTTGTCTGTTTCTCTCTTGTTCCGAGGTCACCGTGGCCACGAGATCCAGTCTGTGTCCAGATCAGAGGGTCACTGCAGTCACCCGGATCCAGTACGTATCCAGACCAGATGGTGGATCAGCACCTAGAAGGGACCTCTACTGCCCTGAAAGACAGCGGAGACCAGGACAACTAGAGCCCCAGATACAGATCCCCTGTAAAGACCTTGTCTCAGAGGAGCACCAGGACAAGACCACAGGAAACGGATGATTCTTCTGCACAATCTGACTTTGCTGCAGCCTGGAATTGAACTACTGGTTTTCGTCTGGTCAGAGGAGAACTGACCCCCCAACTGAGCCTGGTTTCTCCCAAGGTTTTTTTCTCCATTCTGTCACCGATGGAGTTTCGGTTCCTTGCCGCTGTCGCCTCTGGCTTGCTTAGTTGGGGTCACTTCATCTACAGCGATATCATTGACTTGATTGCAAATAAAAACAGACACTATTTCAACTGAACAGAGATGACATAACTGAACTCAATGATGAACTGCCTTTAACTATCATTTTGCATTATTGAGACACTGTTTTCCAAATGAATGTTGTTCAGTGCTTTGACGCAATGTATTTTGTTTAAAGCACTATATAAATAAAGGTGATTGATTGATTGATTGTACTTGTATACTTTATGCACGGTCGAAATGAGCTGGCCGTAACATGCACTTTTGCAAAGTTGTTTGAACTGAAATGTGTGTTGGCAGTGTGTACACCGCCACCCTATACTGATAAAAATCCACCAAAGAACAATGAGATTACGAGGAACAGACAGGTCCAGGGAATAAATTATAATAAAACAAAAACAGTTATTTTTTTTTTTAAGTTTGGCCTCATAAATATTAGATCACTCACACCCAAAGCAGTTATTGTAAATGAAATGATCACAGACACTCGTTTTGATGTACTCTTCTTGACTGAACTCTGGCTAAAACCAAATGATTATTTTGGTCTAAATGACTCCAAACTCATGTTATAAGCATGAGCCCCATCAGACTGTAAAAAGCTGGTGGTTTTTAAGCCTCTTATTAAGAAACCAAAACTAAATCCTAGTGTACTGGCTAATTATAGGCCTATTTAAAATTTTTCATTTATATCTAAAATTTTAGATAAAGTTGTGTCTGCTCAATTGAGCACCTTCCTGCACAAAAATGATCTGTATGAAGAATTTCAGTCAGGTTTCAGGCCCCACCATAGCACAGAAACTGCACTTGTTAAAATTACAAATGACCTGCATCTTGCATCAGATCAAGGCTGCTTCTCATTTCTAGCTTTACTTGATCTTAGTGCTGCTTTTGACACCATAGATCATGACGTACTCATAGATCGATTAAAAAAACTACACAGGTATTCAAGGGCAGGCTCCAAGATGGTTTAGATCCTACCTGTCCGTTCGCTACCATTTTGTTTATTTAAATGGGGAGTCATCTCATTTATCACCAGTAAAATATGTGCCACAAGGATCCGTCCTAGGTCCCCTTCTATTTTCAATATACATGTTGCCCATTGGCAATATTATTATAAAATACGGAATTATCTTCCACTGTTATGCTGATGATACTCAGCTATATATCTCAACGAGACCAGATTCAACTTCTAAATTATCTAAGCTAACAGACAGTCCCTCCAGAAATACGCGGACTATTTTTGTGATTGTTGCGGGCAAAAATCCTTGATTTTGCGGCAGGTTTTCTTAAAAAATGCGATGGAATATGCAGGTTATTTTTATCTTATGCAATGAAATTGCGGGAACTTGCAAAAACTGCGGTTTGATGAAAAAGAGAAAAAAAGGTGACCCCCCCCCCCCCCCCCCCAACACCCCGTTTTCACTAGGCTACTACCTTACTGTAATGAGTCATTTCTTATGACTTCCTATAATAAGCAAGCATACTAAATCACATAATATTTAAGTTCTCATTCTGTTTTATTTCAGACCTTAATTAACACATAGCTCAAACTTACAAAACATTGAGTCAAACAAGTTCTCTAGCTTTACAAAAGGAATATTCAACTACTTCTGTAAAAATGAATTCAAATAAAATATACACACAAATATACAAATGCTGTCTTACAGGAATTGCAAAGTGCAATCTCTTACTACAACGTAAATTATTTTACATACTACCAATATACTTACAACTGTAAGGTTTTGGTACTATTCTGTAACAAAAAAAGTACAATCTTAAAACTGTAGAGGTGCATCAACTTCTGAATGAAACTACACCAGTCCACTGTGAAAATGAAAACTAACTGTGTAGCCTCTAACACTGGCCTATCATTCGCCATCCTCATCTTCATATCCCTCTCTCAAAATAATTTGCCATTGAAACATTGGAAAATAATGGCGATTTACTTGTGTGAAGTAAACGCAACATTTGTCAACTTTCTGCTAAGATATATGTGACTTTTTTGCAACGAAAATTATTATTATTATGAAATCATGCTACCTCCGCATATTTTGCTTCCTGAAATCGGCAATTTATGCGGCGAAAGTGCGGCATATTTGAAAAAACGCGACCCCCGCATTATTATGCGGCCCTTGGCTGATTATGCATTAAATCACGCGATCGCGTTTTTCTGGAGGGACTGAACAGAGTGTGTTAAAAATTTTAAAGTTTGGATGACCAATAATTTTCACCAATTAAATTCAGATAAGACAGAGATATTAATTATTGAACCAAAAAAACAGTACACAGAATCTTGTAGATTACAATTTGCAACTAGACGGATGTACTATTACTTCCTCAACAGTCAAAAATCTGGGTGTTAGACAGGGACGGATTGGCAATCGGGAATACCGGGAACAATCCCGAACGGCCGGTCCATTTCAGGCCGAATCGGCCGGTGGTCAAATTTGTTATTATTATTTTTTATTATTATTATTTATTTTATATGATACGGTACCGTACCGGCCTGTAGCGGCCGCTCAGCTGCAGCGGAACGCAGCTGTGTGTCTGTGTGTGTGTGTGTGTGTGTGTGTGTGTGTGTTTCAGACTGGGCCAAACCAATACTTCCAATCTTAAGGGGGGATACGAGCGGCCTCTCCCAACTTGGACTGATCCTCCTATTTCCTGACATCCGATTGGCTCAAAGGCGCCGATCAAAGGAGTTTACTTGGTTAGGTTTGAGTTTGTGTGAATGCAACAGAGACAGACGGTAAAAATGGCGAAACGAAGGAAAGAAGAGAAAGAAATGGGTGGGGCCGAAAAAATAAGAATGAAAAAAAAAAAAAATGTTGGCACAAGAGGCAGCTAAATGTGCCAAATTAACGGACCTTTTCCGCACTGAAAAGGGTGCTGTGGCAGGAGGTGCAGGTGAGAATGTAGTATTTTGCCGAGGGAATGGAAACATGCAACAATTGTTCCAATATTAAAACCGGGGAAAAATGCAGATGATCCTAAATCATATCGCCCAATTGCTCTTACAGCTGTTTTATGTAAGATTATGGAACGTATGGTTACGGATAGGTTAGTATATATGCTTGAGAAACAGGAATTCTTTGTTCCGTATCAAAGTGGTTTTAGAATGGGTAGATCTACTATGGACTCAGTATTAGTGTTGGACTTAGATATTAGAAGAGCTATGGCGAATAAGGAAGTTGTCATGAGTGTGTTTTTAGACATAGAAAAAGCCTATGATACAGTATGGAAAGAGGGCTTAATGATAAAGCTATATGATGCAGGGGTAAGAGGTAGGATGTTAAATTGGATTAAAGATTTTCTGAAGGAGCGTACCATTCAGGTGAGAGTAGACGGATCTATGTCCAGTAAGGAAAATGTGGAAAATGGAACCCCTCAGGGAAGTGTTATTAGCCCAGTGTTATTTAATGTAATGATTAACGATATTTTTAGTAAGTTAAATAGAGGTTTTGGAATGGCATTATTTGCTGACGATGCAGCTGTTTGGAAAAGAGGGCGGAACTTGAATTATATTTATAAACAAGTACAACAAGCAATTAATAAAGTAGAGGCATGGGCAGATGAATGGGGTTTTAGAATTTCAGTATCAAAATCAAAATATGTTGTGTTTGGTCTAAAAAGGAAACTTTTAGATAAGACTTTAAGTATTTATAATAGTCCTATAGAAAAAGTTAAATCATTTAAGTTTTTAGGAGTTTGGTTTGAGGAAAGAATGACTTGGAAAGAGCACATAAATAATACAGTGAAAAAGTGTGAGAGGGTTATTAATACCTTAAGATGTTTAGTTGGAATAGATTGGGGTGCAAGTAGAGAGTGTTTAATGATGATTTTTAGGGGAATAATTAGAGCTAATATTGATTATGGTTGCATGGTATATAGATCAGCATCAGAATCTGTTTTAAACAAATTGGATGTAGTTCAAGCAAAAGCATTGAGAATTTGTGGAGGAGCAATGAGATCTACTCCACTTAATGCTTTGTTAATTGAAATGGGGGAGACTACATTAGAGCTCAGACGGAATAAATTGTTTCTGTTTTATTGGACAAAGCTACGAAGTCATAATTGTTCTAACCCGGCTAGGATTTTATTAGAGGAACACTGGGAACTCCAGAAAAGGGATGGAAATAAAAAAGAGTGTGGGAAGATGTCAATAGGTAAGGAAGCTCAGGATATAGGAGTGAATGATATCATGATCGCGCCAGTAATTATTTGGCCTCCAGTACCTCCATGGTTACTGCCAGTCCCTAAAGTGGACCTAAGTATTTTAGATCAAATAAAGAAATATGAAGGTAATCCTGTGGATATGGTTTATAATCATTTAAAGAAAATCTGGCCCGAGTATGTGCAGATATTTACGGATGGTTCAATGAAGTTAAGAAGTAGGAAAACCGCAATAGGAGTAAGTATTCCTCAGCTGAAGTTAATGAATGGAAAGCGGTTAACAGATAGTATGTCAGCCATTACTGCAGAGCTGGTGGCTATTTTATTGGCCTTGGAGTGGGTGGAGGAAAATGGACCAGGGAAAAGAATAATTTGTTCAGACTCAAGTGCTGCTTTAATGGCATTAAAGGGAAGGAAAAGTGAAGCCAGGGCAGATTTAGTTGTAGAAGTCTTAGTAACACTTAATAGAGTTAATAAAATGGGGAGTACAGTTGGATTTATTTGGGTACCTGCTCACATTGGTGTTCAGGGAAATGAAGAGGCAGATGAAATGGCAAGAAGTGCAGTAAATAAAAGTGAAGTAGAGTTGGAGGTTATGTTCGGTAGGGTAGAATGTAAAAGTATTATCCAAGAAAGAACATTGAAATTATGGCAAAAAGAATGGAATGAGGGACATAAAGGCAGACATTATTATTCTGTTCAGCCAACAGTAGGACGTAACCTAAATATAACATTAGAAAGGAAAGAGAGTGTCATTCTAACTAGATTAAGGTTGGGCCATTGTGCACTAAACTTTGGGTTAGCAAGGGTTGGAAAACATCTAGATGGCAGATGTAGATGTGGACAAGAAGAAACGGTGAATCATGTAATAATGGAGTGCTCCAACCATCATACAGCAAGATGTCACATGATTTCAGAGTTATTAGAATGTGGAGTCTCTAATATATCTGTTCAGACTATTCTTAACCCAAAGGACTATGAGTCTACAAAGATTTTTATGAAGTTTTTGCACAAGACTGGACTTTACGCAAGGATTTAAAGAATAAACCGAGGCCTCAAATGACCTGAGGAGGGCAGTAATACGCCGGTGATGCGTCTATGCTGCCGCAAATTCAAAAGAAGAAGAAGAAGAAGGTGCAGGTGAGGAAGGAGGACCCAGCAGCATGGATAGGACAGGTGCACGATTAGGCCGGCGAGCGGCGGCGACACGCTGGCTGGCTGACTGTGCGTGAGCGTGGTGTTTGCGTAGCGTTTTCCATGTCTTTGCCTGGTCTTTGCACACCAGAAACGTGTCTGACGCAGCGCTGCTGCTAGGAGACATAATATGATAAGACTCTGGTAAAAAAATAAAAATAAGCCTCTGGTGATACATTTGTTTAAATTACATTTATATCTTCATTTATGTAAAAACCTAGAGACTCTCAAATATCAAAATGTAATTTATTAATATTTATTCGTGTCAAAATGACAAACATCTTTTCCTATTCCATTTTGGCTGGAAACGCTTCCAACACGCTTGCGCGTCACGTGAAAAATAGACGTCTGTTCTATTATTAGCATGCACGCTGTTTTCCCCGTGGCTCAGGCCCTGTGTCACGCAGCTCTAACCTGTTAACATGGGAGCTGAAATAAAAACGGACATGCCACGTATCCAGTCTGTCACCGGCCTTAGGGATAAATGACACAAAATATTGATTTGAAAAGGAGTTTATTGATTTAAAAACGATTGTATTGTATTGGTACCACTAAGAAAATAGTTCATTCTGGTGTGGTGAACAAATGAGTCCTATTGAAGAGATGAGTTCGAGCTTAGGACCCCATTAGTATGCTTGATCTAAATCTGTTCTTGAAATAACTTGTAGCGAATGAGCTGTCTAAACTGTTAATGAGAAAAATAGTAATATACACAAATAAACATTATTTTATGTTTCTTTTTATTTGAAAAAAGTGTAATTGTAACATTGTGCTGATTATTACGATAAAAAATAATGACATAATTACATTACGAATTGCTGTGAATACGGTAGGGCAGTAGAAGCTCAGGTAAAGCTCCACTAGCACGATCATCGGATAACGTTAGTTAGCTGTATGCTATGCTACTATCTAAGCTAACTAAAAAACACACAATGAGAAATATTTAATTTCACAATCTATAGCTTCAGTTAAATACTAGTTTCTGAAACGTATAAGTTAAAATACATTAATGACTCGTTATAACGTAGTACAAATGTCTTCTATAATAAATAGATTTTGTATGATTTGTAACCAGGCACTAAAGCGATTCAGATAAAACGTGCTTTGAACCAATCCGATCTGGGTCCTAAGCTCGGACTCGATCTCTTCAGTAGGACTCATTTGTTCACCACACGGTCTCTACGGTTAGAATCCTGCGTGTCCATGGCAACGCTCTGCTTTGCATGGCAACGCAGTGCGGAAAAGGGGCGGGGCTACATAAAGTCTATAAGCAAGGAATGTCTGTAAGGAGTCTATGTATGTATACAGCGTCAGTTGCCATTCTCTATATTAGCTGTTAAGGTCATTGATGGAGAGGGACAGTTTGATGATGACCCCTGCAGTCATATTGATGAGGAGGGAGAGAAGGAGGAGCAGCAGGAGAAAGCAGAGCAAAAGAAGGAGGAGGAGCAGGAGGAAGGAAAGCAGCAGGAGAAAGCAGAGCAGGAGGAGCAGGAGCAGGAGGATAATGGAACAAGAACAAAAACAGTGACAGGTACAGGGGCAGTGTGCAGGACTGGGTAGGCAATCATATTATGCATAGATAGAATAAGATATAGTGACGTCACGTTCTTCTCATGCAGTACAACCAGTACAGACAGAGGCAGGGTCCAAGACAGGTGAAGATGCACCAAGGATAGACCTAAACAGAGCTGAAGATGAGGGCTTTGATTTTTATACACGACCGGCCTCCAAAGATTTAGATTTTTTTTTTTCTTACCACCCTCAACAACCCACCAGAAAAGGCACGACTATCTATCATACTAAAGATGGTATTATGAGAAAGTGGCTCACATACTGTAAGAAAGAAAACTCACTCTACTGCACAGTATGTTTGGCATATGCAAAGCCATCTGCAAGTGAAAGTGCGTTCATTAAGGGGGGAATGACAGCCTGGAAGCATGTACATCAGAGAATAGAAGAGCACGAAAGAAACCAAGTTCACAGAGACAGTGCAGAAGCATATTTTATGATGGCCAGTCAAGCAGACATAGTAAGCTTACTAAGTGGAAAACAAGTGTCTCTTCACCGTGACCAAGTCAGAAAGAAACGCCAAGTCATGGACCGTGTCATTGAAGTGATAAAAGTCATTGGAAAGTGTGGTCTTAGCTATAGAGGCACCAAATTTGAAGCTGCATACACATGGGACAACATTGCTGTTGATCATGGAAACTTCTTGGAAATGATCCTCCTGCTGAGCAAATTTGATGTCTCTCTGCAAGAACATGTAAATGAATGTGTACAAAAAAGCCAAAGCCTAAATAAGACCGGTGTTAAAGGCAGAGGATCTTTCGTTACACTGCTGTCTAAAACATCTGTCAACAAAGTGATTGATGTAATCAGCCACTTAATCAAAGAAAGCATTTCAAGGGAAGTAAGGCAAGCAGGAATGTTTTCTCTGCAGATTGACACCACACAAGATATTACCTCCACAGACCAATGTGCTGTTATCCTCAGATATGTGACTGATGTGGTCCATGAGAAGCTCATAGGTGTGGTTGATTGTGAGTCATCAACTGGAGAGTATTTTGTGGAGCTACTTAAAAAAACTCTAGCAAAGGTGGATATTGAGCTTAGGAACTGTGTTGGCAACTCAACCGATGGAGCTGCAAACATGCAAGGCCAGTACAAGGGGTTCTCTGCTTTACTGGCATCAGAGTCTCCTAACCAAGTGCACATCTGGTGCTATGCACATGTGCTCAATCTTGTTCTGGGTGACACCACGAGTGCTGTGATAGAAAGTGCATCCCTTTTCTCCATAGTGAATGATGTTGCTGTATTTATCAAGGACTCATACAAGCGTATGAAAATGTGGGAGGAAGTCAGTGATGACAAGCGACACAGACGGCTGTCTCCTATCGGGGAGACAAGATGGTGGGCCAAGGACCAGGCCCTAAGCAAGATATTTGGCTGTTTTGGTAACCCTGACAATGCTTTGTATGTTGATTTAATCTTAACACTGAAAAGGATAGTGGAAGATATGTCAATCAAAGCACATGTCAGAGCAAGAGCTAAGGGGTACATGGAGTCCCTACTGAAGCATGAGACGGTGTTGACAG
This sequence comes from Carassius auratus, assembly GCF_003368295.1. Lineage (NCBI taxonomy): Eukaryota > Metazoa > Chordata > Actinopteri > Cypriniformes > Cyprinidae > Carassius > Carassius auratus. Next base: position 13,467,598 of record NC_039254.1, on the reverse strand, counting down.
CACAGCTATTCTTGAGAATCTTTGAGATTACCTCACCACTTTCCAGATACCTCCAGACCAGTGGCATGGACCTAATCACTGCTCATCGACTAGTTATGGGGGCCCAAGACAGCCTAAAATCCTGCAACAGGGACATGGATGGTGTCACAAAAGCTGCAAATATCTTTGTTAAATGGGCTAACAAGGAGCTGGAGGAGAATGGATCTAAAGAGGTGGTTCAGGGGGCTCTACCTGAAAAAAAAATCAGAAAGAAGAAGTCCATGCCAGGTGAAGTAGCAGAGGAAGAACATTCGTTGAATACAGAGGATCAGTACAGGATCAAGGTGCACAATGTCATTTTGGACACAGTGACTCAGAGCATTCACGCTCGCTATTCTGCAAATGGAGCTCTTTATGATGATTTTGCATGCCTCGACCCAAGGAATTTTGGTACACTAAGAGATAGGGGGCTTCCATCTGAATCCCTCAAACAACTCAGTAAATGCCTCCTTAGGTTCGATGAAAGAGCAACATCTGGAAGGCTCAATGCCGAGCTCTGTAGTTTGGCCAACCAGTGGGAGAGACTTAAGTTGCCACATTTGGAGTCATACACTGTCCGGGCTGCAGAAGAGACAGAAGATGGAGAAGACATGGAACTGAATAACACCAGCTGCACCTCCTGCAAAGACTGTGCAATTTGTGTTTATCATATCCTCTCCAAATACAACCTCCTCACTGATGCCTATCACGTCATTGGACTGGCCTACAAGTTCTTGCTTACACTCTCTTTCAGTCAAGTGGCCTGTGAGAGGACCTTTTCTACTCTCAAGTATGTAAAGAACAGACTGAGGAGTACTCTGACACAGGAGCGTCTTGAGGCATTCATGCTAATGTGCACAGAGAAAGAGATCCTAATGACTTTAGACAACGATGGAGTCATAGACAGAGTTGCAGAGTCGAGTAAACTTCTCCAAAGTTTGCTGGTGATGTGAGGTAGGACAGTTTTAGGAGGAGCAACAGCAGGAGGAGAGAGGAGGAGGAGAAGAAAGGAGGAGGAGCAGCAGGAGGAGAGAGGAGGAGGAGCAGTAGCAGGAGAAGAAGAAAGGAGGAGCAGCAGCAGGATGAGAGGAGGAGGAGAAGAAAGGAGGAGCAGCAGCAGGAGGAGAGATGAGGAGAAGAAAGGAGGAGCAGCAGGAGGAGAGAGGAGGAAAAGAAAGGAGGAGAAGCAGCAGGAAGAGGAGAGAGGAGGAGCAGCAGCAGGAGAGAGGAGGAGAAGAAAGGAGGAGGAGCAACAGCAGGAGGAGAGAGGAAGAGAAAAAAGGAAGAGGAGAGAGGAGAAGAAAGGAGGAGGAGCAGCAGCAGGAGAGAGAGAGCGGAGAAGAAACGAGGAGAGAGGAGGAGAGAGGAGGAGGAGCAGGAGGAGAGAGGAGGAGGAGCAGCAGCAGGAGGAGAGAGAGAGAGGAGAAGAAAGGAGGAGGAGGAGCAGCAGGAGGAGAGAGGAGGAGGAGCAGCAGGAGGAGGAGAAGAAAGGAGGAGCAGCAGCAGGAGGAGAGATGAAGAGAAGAAAGGAGGAGCAGCAGGAGAGAGGAGGAAAAGAAAGGAGGAGAAGCAGCAGGAGCAGGAGAGAGGAGGAGAAGGAGGAGGAGCAGCAGGAGGAGAGAGGAGAAGAAAGGAGGAGGAGCAGGAGGAGAGAGGAGGAGGAGCAGCAGCAGGAGGAGAGAGAGAGAGGAGAAGAAAGGAGGAGGAGGAGCAGCAGGAGGAGGAGAAGAAAGGAGGAGCAGCAGCAGGATGAGAGAGGAGGAGGAGAAGAAAGGAGGAGCAGCAGCAGGAGGAGAGATGAGGAGAAGAAAGGAGGAGCAGCAGGAGGAGAGAGGAGGAAAAGAAAGGAGGAGAAGCAGCAGGAGGAAGAGAGAGGAGCAGCAGCAGGAGAGAGGAGGAGAAGGAGGAGGAGCAGCAGGAGGAGAGAGGAGAAGAAAGGAGGAGCAGCAGGAGGAGAGAGGAGGAAAAGAAAGGAGGAGAAGCAGCAGGAGGAGGAGAGAGGAGCAGCAGCAGGAGAGAGGAGGAGGAGGAGAGAGGAGCAGCAGCAGGAGAGAGGAGGAGAAGGAGGAGGAGCAGCAGGAGGAGAGAGGAGAAGAAAGGAGGAGGAGCAGGAGGAGAGAGGAGGAGCAGCAGCAGGAGGAGAAGAAGAAAGGAGGAGCAGCAGGAGAGAGGAGGAGGAGAAGAGAGGAATAGGAGCAGCAGCAGGAGAGAGGAGGAGAAGGAGCAGCAGGAGGAGAAGAGCAGGAAACAGACAGGTAGAGGGGCAGTGTGCAGGGCTGGGTAGGCAATCATATTAGGCATATCAATCAATCAGTCAAAGCTTTATTAAGAACACGCACACAAAAATAGAAAAATACAGCACAATGTTACATATTTACATAAAGGATAAAATGCCAATAGTTCCACATACTAGATAATAACCTGACTGAAGCACAGATTGAATTAGAAAATGTATTATTCTTTGTCATATTTATTACTCATGTTCTTCTCATGCATATGTTATGTAGCTGTACAATCAGTAAGCAGAGACAGGGTCCAGCAGAGGCAGGGTCCAGCACAGGGGAAGCTGAGGCAGGGAGAGTTGAAAGTGAGTACACACACACACACACACACACACAATCTCTATTGTATGGGACTGCATTGTAGTTTTTGAGTATGAGTGGGTGTGAGTATTTGTAACTATTTTATCACTCCGACTGACTGTACACATGACATGCTGGTAGTTCGCAGTATACTGTGTGACTTATGTGTTTGAGATTAGGTTTTGCTGACCTGGTTGTGTTCAGTGCAGTGGACTTGCTTATACAACCTGAGGAGGCAGGTGTTATCCTAAAGTTTCTTGAAGGTCTTCAGCGTAATCTGATTGTCTTTATACCATAAAAACACTATTAGAATGAAAATAACTGCAAAAAATCCTGCTCGTGCACCAAGGGCACTCGCGTAAAAGGCCTCTCCGTCTTAAAGTCCCGGGCTGAATTTCAGTCCCAGTACGTCCCTGGTGTTAGACATCAACTTGTCTTTTGAAAATCATATTTCCCAGGTTACAAAAACTGCATTCTTCCATCTTAGAAACATTGCCAAGCTACGAAACATGTTATCTGTTTCTGATGCAGAAAAGCTAGTTCATGCATTCATGACCTCTAGACTGGACTATTGTAATGCACTTCTAGGTGATTGTCCTGCTTCTTCAATACACAAGCTACAGGTAGTCCAAAATGCAGCAGCTAGAGTCCTTACCAGGTCAAGAAAATATGATCATATTACCCCAATTTTACAGTCTCTGCACTGGCTACCTATTAAGTTCCGTATCAGTTACAAATTATCATTACTTACCTATAAGGCCCTAAATGGTTTAGCTCCTGGGTACCTAACTAGATTTCTACCACGTTAAAATCCATCACGCTCCCTAAGGTCCTAGGATAGCAAAGTCCACTAAAGGAGGTAGAGCTCTTTCAAATTTGGCTCCCAAACTCTGGAATATCCTTCCTGATAATGATCAGGGTTCAGACACATTCTCTCAGTTTAAATCTAGATTAAAAACGCATCTTTTTCGCCAAGCATTCGAATAATGTATCGATTAAATTGTGAGTGTAGTTGCATCTGATCAAATGCGCATTCTTATTCTTTAGCTTGGGTTAAACTAATTATTTTTACACTGTTGGATCAGCAGCTATGCTAATGATTTCTCTATTTGTTTCTATGTTTTGCCATGGGATTTACATCCCATGGTAACTAGGATTTACACAAGCTCCAGTCTGGATCCAGAACACCTGAGAAGAGACGATGCTGACCCCTCAGAGGACCCCCGATGATGCTAACCCTACATCAACAAACAGAACTAACAAATATTGCTAAAAGTGTGACTGCATCATATAATAATTGTTAAATTATTAATAATATTAATAATGTTCATCGTCTGGCTGACTACGTCTTGTATTATTTTTTCTAAAAATTCTGTCATTCTGTCAACTGACAGTCACTACTTATAAGCTAATACAAAATACATAAATTTCTGTAAAGTTGCTTTGTATACGATTTGTATTTTAAAAAGCACTATACAAATAAACTTGAATTGAATTGAATTGAATAAAAATAAACTAGGACAGGAAACATACCAAATAAGGAAAAACAAATATTGGACCGCATGCTCCAATCCTGACATTTCACCCCCTCCCGGAAGGTGCATCCTCGCACTGTAGGCAACAATAGGAGGAGACATAGGAGGGAGTCTGGGAGGAGGATCTGGTGGAGGATGGACCCCCGGGAGGGGGCCAGCAGACAGAGACCATGGAGGGAGGAGCCAGAGGAAAGAGCCAAGGAGGAGATGATGGAGGGGGAGCCAGAGATGAGATAGGAGGAGCTTGGTGCAGGACGAGCACAGCAGGACTCAGGCCACAACCGTAAAAGTTGCCCACGGTCGAGCTGACGGTGGAAGGAGGAATAGCTGCTGACTCCAGAGATATGTGGCAGAGCCAGAGCGACTAAGGACCAAGCTGGAGCTGGCCAGAGGAAGGAGTCCAATGGAGCTGGTGGGTTGAAGCGACTAGGTGCAGCCAGTGGAGAGGAGTTCAGAGGTGATTGCGGGTCGATGCCCGACCAACGCAGAGCCAGAGGGACAAGGGAGCCTGGTGGAGATGATGGATCAGTGGTTGGCGGTGGAGGTGACAGAGCTAGGAGCCAAGGTGGTGCCGCTGGGACTATGGGCCGAGGCCGAGTCAGGGCCTCGGAAGCTGGAGGAGGAGGTGAAGGAGACTCTGACCATGGCGATGCTGGAGGATCGCAGTCCCACGGGGCTCGCACCGCATAGATGGTGGGCTGAGGGCGAGCAGTGGGGCTGCCAGATGACAGCGGAGGAGGAGGCAGGAGAGGATGGGAGGATGGGCATTTTGGAGGAGCGGCCACTGGAGGACACATTCTAGGAATGGGCACTGGAGAATCTGAAGCCCCCTCAGGGCTGGATGAGGAAACAAGGATGAAGGAGGGCTGAACGGGACCAGCAGAGATGACAGCGGGAGGAGAGTTCCGATTCCAAGTCAATAAAATCCTCCTCCTTATTTTGGCCCTTTTGGTGTTCCATAGTCTGCTCATTGTCAGCCGCGGTGCAGGGGGCAGAGCTCCACTCTGTACTCACACCGTCCGTGGCTCTCTCCCTTGCGGTGGGCACTGTAGCCAGCTCTCGCACTTGGTCTGATGGGTTGGGCTCTGGGTCTCCGTCATTGGTGGGCTCTGGCTTATGCCTCCTTACCGTGGTGAGATGGTGGGCTGGGCTCTGTGTTGGGAGTGGCAATGGAGATCAGTCCCTGGGAACGGCTGGGGAACGGAGATCCATTTCTCACCAGTGTCCACTCTATGAATGTGGCGAAATTCGCTCGGGGACCATCCTCGGACAACGGCACTCTGTACGCAGTGTTCAAACTGGCATTGTAGAATGCACGGAGTGTGTCTTCCGGGTAGTTGGTGAGGCGTGCCATGATCCAGAACAGTCTGGTGTGTGCTCCAGCAGGAGGAAGAGGTATTCTGGGAGAAGGAGGAGATCCATACAACAAAACAAAAAGAAAAAGGACTGCCCAAATATATCCAAAGATGTCAATAACAAATGGAGGGTAGACATGCAATTTACACTGTTTCGGTCGGGTCTTCTGTCACACTATGTTGTGTCTTTATTAATGCAACAAAAGGGTAAATCCAACATGGAGAATAGGAGGAAGACACACGTACTTGACTGGTAAACCCGACAAAACTGAACAGAAAGGACATGGGCTTATAAAGGCAGGATAACGAGGAACAGAAAGGTGCAGGAAATCAATTACAATCAAAATAAACAAGGAAAGGAAACAGACCAAATATGGAAAAACAGGAACAAACATGACAACAGGTCCAATCCTGACAGTGTTTTGTTGTTGGATGTAATAATGAACATAGCAGTCGTCATTTACTCCCGACATCTGAGAGCCTGAAGATACAGCAGAGCTCATTAACATTTAAAGGAAAATGCTACAAAACTGCTTGCTCTGAAAAGAGCTGTTTTTGACAGGGTAAAAAATTTGTTTTTAACACTATACCATTAAGAAATTTTAACCAAACTATTTTACAGACTGTTCATTAAGATCCTTAAGAATCATATCAATATATATATATATCAACTGTTAAATGGGCATCCAATGACCCCTTTAATGTTAACGCTTATTCTCATATTGAAAGAAATTGTGTATATTTTAACATTTATACTGCTGCAGCAGACATTGTAAGCGTAAGAAAGAGATGTATAAGAGTGTGACGAGCTATTGTACCCCTAAAGGTAAAAATAAATTTGTGCTTGTTTTTCTGACAATGCAAATATAATTTTTGTTTGTTTTTACAAAAGAAAGAAAGATATAAATGATTATCTGTGGTAACAGACAGCATAAATGAACCTGGAACATTTCAACAGAATAGAAAACACTCCCTGACCATCACAGTCTCCACTCACAGAACAATGAAGTTGGGTCACCATGTCAAGACTGCTATCAGACTGAGGTAAGGGCTAGGTTGAGTTTCCTTTTTGTGTGAGATGATTGAAATTGAACGATGAGAGAGAGGCTCTACTTTAATCAAGTTCCAGATCAGTCTGAAGTGCTTTGATCTACTTTCAGCCTATAGTCTAAATGTGGTTTGTTGGATGAAAAGATCGGGCTCAGGTCCCTCCTTCAATTATTGTACATTTATGGGTATTTTTTGCTCATTTTTGTCCACTGCCTTTCTCCTAGACAAGAATTTTAGGTCCAATAACAGAAATATTATAGCACACCTCTTCTCAACAAGCCACATGATTCAGTCTCATAGGACAAACTAGTTACATGCCAAAGTTTAAAGCTCAGGGCTAGAGTTTTTATTTTATTTTATTTTTTTTATTACTTACCTTAGCTATATTTAATAGTAGACTAACAGTGATGCTTCCACCACTAATGAAGAAAACCAGGTACCTGTAGTCATTTGCATAACGGCATTCTTCTCTTCTTATCACTAGACATGAGATATCATCTGCCTAATGCTGAGTTTAACATGATGTGCTTAAATGTATCTAATGTGCACATACACTGTATGTCTGAAAGTATTACATTAAGTTTCACTTAAGTATATTATTTTAAAGTATGTTGTTTATGTAAAAAAGCACTCTTTTGAATAGGATGCTAATGTATATCCAAAACTTTCATATTTTGGACACAGAATGTTTTCTGGTACATTCTATCCTGACGTTTTGGGCTTATCACAGAGTATGCAATGCCATGTAGTGAGAGCAACACAATCTTCTATAGATTAAGATGCTCCGGGATGATGAATTCTGTAACAAACCCTCCTTTATTTTGATTTTTAATATAATATGGTGCAGCTTCGACATACATCTTGTTCCTCTTTTTTACAATATCACAGGACAATATGAAAGTATAACAGACAATCATTTTAGACAATCATTTAGAGTGCCACACACACACACACACACACACAAACAAACATCTTGTTACATTAAGTCCATAAGTGCTCCAGCAGGCCACAGATCAATCCGAATTAACAGCAGCCCACCCACACACAGGTCATCATTTTAAGTAGCTGTCTGATTTAGTTTCAGTGTGTTAGACAGAGAAAGAGAAAGAACACAGGCGGGTGAAATAAATGAACGATTACTTTCATCAATCCAAAGGCTGTATTTTATTCTGCTGTCTAAACAAAATTACAGAATCTGCAGTAGAAAAAATAGCCTTTGGGTTTAGAGGCAATGCTCAATTAATTTGTTAATATTAAACAATACTGTAATATGCCTGTCAAGCCAGTGTGTGGCAGCTACATTTGCAGAAATAAATAATATGAAACAAGGCATATTTTCAGCATGGGGGAGGCATCAGTGATCTTTTCACAGATTAACCTTTAAATGTGACTGGACAGACATCACAGGCTTAACATTAAATCAATGAGAAAAATAAACTCAAGCTGTTATAAATAGTACATGCATATGGACTCTATTTATCTTTATTCAAGCTACTTATACACTTCAAAATCTACAACGCGTTATTTTATTAGATGAAAAAAATTATTTTAGAATACACTTGCTAACTGTCATGAATATGCCATTTTTCATTATAATGATAATAATACAATACGTCTTAAATGCAGACTAAAGGTTTATTATCATTTAGATGAGTGAGTGAGTGAAGTGACATTCAGCCAAGTATGGTGACCCATACTCAGAATTTGTGCTCTGCATTTAACCCATCCGAAATGCACACACACAGAGCAGTGAACACACACACACACACACACTGTGAGCACACACCCGGAGCAGTGGGCAGCCATTTATGCTGCGGCGCCCGGGGAGCAGTTGGGGGTTCGATGTCTTGCTCAAGGGCACCTAAGTCGTGGTATTGAAGGTGGAGAGAGAACTGTTCATGCACTACCCCCACCCACAATTCCGTCCGGCCCGAGACTCGAACTCACAACCCTTTGATTGGGAGTCCAACCCTCTAACCATTAGGCCACAACTTTTTATGCAACTATTTATTATGTTATTTTTCAACAATTTATTCTGTTCTGTTATTATGAGTTTCACTGCATCCATCAGGACCTTATTTTGATAGCCTACATGGATTCTAATTTAATAATCTTTGTCCTTTTAGGATTTGTCCAAATGATGACATAATTACATAAACAGTTGAGTCCAGTAGTTCATTCATAGATCAAAATATGAACACACGTGGATTAAATCTGAATCAAGTGTCATGAAGACTGAACGAATGATATGTAGTTCATGGAAGTTAATATACCAAGTCATCTAGAATCACCAGACTAATTTTGTAGCGTCTGATGCTGCTGTGTGCTGCTGGTTGCGTGGAAACTGATCAGTGCGCGCTCTCTCTCTCTCTCTCTCTCTCTCTCTCTTTCTCGTTTTCTGTCCGCGTCCAAACGCATCCATGGCTCGCGCTGCGTGCGGATCTCAAGCACTAAACAAGAAGGAATATTTCTGCAAATGTCAATGAACTCTCTTCTCTACAGCAAACCCGCGAAGGCGAATGCAGAGAAGAGCAGGGGAGATCTCAGAAGACAGAGAGGAGAAATGTGAGTCAGTCTTGTATTTGAATGAGAAGTGCACTGAAAGCACGATACAATCCGACGCATTTAAATAAGGAAATACACACTTAACTACTCTACAGTAGGCTAAGCTTCTAGAGTAAGATATTTCAGTATATAGGTGTTTGACAAAGGTTTGTAATCAGGGTGTAAACTCTTGTTTTTATTTAGAAAAACTATAGAAAAACGATGCACAACTGATTAAAAGACACAAAATTGGCAAAAAGCAATCTGTTTAACTTATCATTTTTTTTATCAATGTGGAAATGTTGGAAAAAGTTTGAAAATATACCTTGAGGAGTCATTTGTACCCATGCTTAAAAATGTATTAATATGTTCAGGTTGGTTTGTGTGAATGAAACTTTTTTAACTACTAAAACGTATTATGTGGTAATTTAGATGTTGCAACATATAGCAAAACATAAATAAATAAATAAATACCTTAAGTGATATATGTGGAGACACCAAGGTCATTAATTCTTCTCTTTATTTATACATTAATTTATTTGTCTGTTCACGTTTAAACCTTTAAGCTAATATGAAAGAGTATGTGTGTGATGGTCATAGGTTTCTGTAGGTTTTTTTTTTCACTCAGATAATTGAACAGTACAGGTTGACAGCAGGGTCTCTGTGTAAACTATCACACACTACCAGCAGACAGGAGCACTCAGACATTGTTTGAAATGAATTATTAAACAAGACTAGAGATGAGGAAACACAACAGTTTGTAGACTAAGAACCGTTTCTCAAAATTAAAGCCTGTGATGGTTTCAAAGGACTCAGACTAAACCAAATGATGAGCTGCCTGAAACATATTTTGTGTACATCCAACAGCTATTATAACCTGCATTTGTTTTTTTTAAGCTTCATTCTCTGTTCTCTCAGCACCCACACATATTTTACATTTACGCTACGGTGTACTGAACTCTGTAAAACTTGAAATGTGCAATTACCCTAAAGAGCTATTTCAATTTGATGTGACCCTGGAAACTACTTTACATTTCCACGTAATACATTTTTTCCATTTCTGTTGAATAAAGTTAGACATTTGAATATTACCACTTATGTGAAATATAACTTGGAAAAAAGGGTTTTACAGTTCCCTACTAATGAATCAATTTAGAGTAGGCTACTTTGAGTGTCAACAGGATTTTAAATAGTGAAACATGGTTCTTTTGAACAATCCTTTAGCCCAAATATAGCCGAAGATGTCAATAAAACATATCCGTTAACTTTTACCTAACTGCAGCTCTTAATGTTAGAGATTTCCAGAGGCAGATATCTACCAGGCTTTCTCATCCTATAATGCTTACATTCAGCATGAGCAATAACAGTTTTATAAAATTACATAGTGGCAATATCAGGCCAGTCATCATCTCAGTCAAGTTCTATCAAATGACATTATTCAATACAGTCCAGTTCAGCTCTGACAAAGCTTTTTTCCTCCTTTCCCATTGCCACTCTAATGTATTTTTCATTATCTTCACCATAACTTGTATTCTTGTTTGAGTGTCTGGACACAAACTTATGGCAGTTCACTGAAAAGTCATAGCAGTAAAAGTCAGGAGTTGCTGAAGACAAAAATATGTATGTGTCAATGGCTGATTATAAATCAGGCATTTTTGAACTGAGTTGTGATTTGTGATGATTAGTTCTGGTTTAGTGGTTTGATGGGCAACAGGAATAATGCTACATTTACTAATTAAGAAATGTGGTGGGTAATCTAGCACACAAGCATCCCATGCTGCCAGCAAGAATCCAAAACACAAGTCTTGATGACTCTTCGATCAAGCTGAAGTATAAATTGTCATATCATAAATCATATCATGTTTGTGTTTGTAATTTCTGACTTTCATCCATTATGTTAATTAATTTCAGCATTTACATCAATAATGTATTGTATTATTTTCCTTTTCCAGTCTAATTGGGTTCTTTGGCCTTTCATTGCAGGGGCAAGGTCACACTAGTTTTTTCACCCAAAATGTTCTGTCCTAAAACTTTTAACCCCATTTTTCATCCTTCTCTACTTTCTTCTCTTCTGTAATGTAAGACTTGCTCCTCGGATTCTCTTGTTTCCTCTCTTGTTCTCTCTGTTGAATCATGTAAACATCCTGTGTGGTTTCTCCTAACCCCCTACATGCTTCCATCTAATGTCTAGTTTCAACCTTTATTTTGTCCGTCGCTGTCCACTGAGCTGCCATTGAGCTATCATTGATTTTTCCTTTCCCTCTCAGCTGTATTTCTTTGCAGATCTGTGTTTTAGGTTTTTGTTGTCCTCATCTTTCACTGTCTGTCGGTCTCTCCTTATGTGTCCAGCCCACACTATCGTTTGCGAAAATGTCATGACAGAACCCTGTTGTGTATTCATGAGCGGTACAGATTTTCCAGGGGGGTTGTGACTCTTATCTAACCTATCTTCCATGACTTTGCTCATCCTTAGTTTACCCTTCGACACTTTAATAGAGAATACTTTGTGGTACAGCAAGACTAAAATCGCTTTTCTTTTAAACCCGGGTAAATAACTGTCTTGGTTTGTTTTTGGCAGGGAAGGACTTTGTTCACTGAAGCATGAAAGCTGAGCTAATGTCTTCCTTTTTCCCTCTCTCTCTTTCTCTCTCCCTTCTTCAGCCTTCAGTTAGGGATCTATTTGCCTGACATTTCAGCTCTTTTTGTAGTCTAGAACATCTTATTCCCCCTCCCTTCAACAAACAGTCCCTCCTTTAGGAGACTCCTACTTGTTATGTGATACTAAGAGGTACTTAGAGATCGATTTCATTTTTAATCTGCGTAAGTGGACAGTGGCGGGTCCGCTGCCATTTGTCAACTACAAACCCAATGACTTTTGCAATTGGAAAAATTCAAAATTATAGGTAATAAGAGGTGATGCAATACATAAATAGAGAACCAGTGATTTTTATATTGGTTGAAACTGCAGGCTTGTGCAGAGTTGAAATCAGTTTTGTAGCTTTTCTTACAATGGTCAAGGCTGGAAATTACTGTAGCCAACCAAGACAGCATGCCTTCGAGAGCATGTTATCCTGAAGATTTGTAAGAGGATAGCCGCTTCTTATATGCTACTCATATATTAATGAGGTGGGAAGCTATTTTTAGAAGGTTGGACCAAATAAATAAAAAATGGTAAATTACAAAACAAGTTATTGTTCATACTTGTTCTTCAGAAAGAAGGAGCTGCTTCTTAAGTTAAACTATTATTATGGATTACTGACTACAACATTGGTGGGATTAAATATCAAAAATGGCAACCACAGATCGAATAGCAGGCAGTGTTCCTTACCTGCCCTCTCTTGTACTGTACATCGTTTGGGCAACTCTCTTTTCCATCTGAAATATTTAGAATGACTGTTGTTTGTGGTATGGCTAATGAAGTTAATATAAATATTCAAATTAAGATTGATTTGGGCACTTTATCAAAAACCAGAATAAAAGAACATATGTTGTACTTAGCAAGTCTGATATGTGCAAATGTCATTCAAAAAAAAAAAAAAAAAAAAACCTGATTCTGTCCCAAATGATTATGACATTTTTTAAGCGTCTTTCCAGCTGTCACCTAGCACATTTAGGTTTGCTGATATGTCTTTGGATGGTGGGGTTTTTGATAGAAGTTGATTAAAGGGATGGAGGCATTCATTTAAGCAAATCCTTTTACATTTCTACTTGATATTATTATGTTTTTTTAAAATAAGAAATTCCAATAATATTTCTCCAGTGACCCCCGGGAGAACTTGAGATTTAAAAAAGATCAAAGAAAAGTATTGCGAAACCATGGCAGTCCAATCTCAATGATTAGTGCTTTTAACAACATGCACTGTGTCATGTACATTAGACTCTTATACCTTCTAAGTTTTCTTGTCACAATTCCAGAGGAAGCACAGAATTGAATTCTTTACCTGGGCCTGTCTGTCTAAGTAATTTGAATATAAATATTCTTATGTAAGACAACAGTTACTAAGAGGTATTTAAAGGTCACTTCGTATGTTTTATGTGAGCATAAGGAAGTTCAGCAATACATTCTGCCTATTTATAAAAATGTCCTGGAAGAAACATCTTGATCTTTTTTTTTTTTTTTTTTTGTCAGTCCTGGATTTTATTAATGCCAGTGGCAGAGTTGTGAATTAGGCCATCATAGCAGGGATTTCAATCAACCAACACTTTTGAGGAAGTGACACTTAAATGATATCAGCGTGAACTGATATTCTTTGAAGTTTTTTTTTAAAGCTTTGCTTAGAGTGTCTGGCTAAAAGGTATTAGGGTGATATCTAAAACCCCACTGCTTTAAGCATCAATCGCATCATTTTCTATTAGAAAATGTCATTTTGTTTTTGTAGTTTGTGATACTTGCATATGTATGGTTCTTTGTATGTTTTTCTCTGTATATATCACAGAGACAATAGAAGATACACTCTAAAAATTGCTGGCTTAAAAACAACCCAACCTTGGTTAATTTGAAAGCCAAATGATGTTTGGGTTGCCAGAGGTTTATATGTTGCCGTAAATCTGAGCAGTTGATGGGCTGCTGTTCTCCAGGGAACTGTGAACCTCAGACCGCTGCCTCGCATTTCACTCGTAGCTGAAAGATGCAGTGACTGACTGAAGATGCATAACCTGCCAATAATCAAATTGTGCTGAGATTATAGAACATATATAAACATCAAATTAAATTCCATTCAGTATGAAATCAATTTATGTCCTGCGAGGCAAAAGGTGTTACCATCATGTGAAATGACTGCTGCTGACACAGCTGACATCTCGGCCTTGTATGCTGCATTGTAAAAAAAGGTTGTTTCATTGGAGACAGGCTCAACTCAGTGGTTGGGTTGTAAAAACAAAAACTCAGCATTAAAAATGGAGCAGCAGCTTAGTTAGAGAAAAATTAACCAGCATCTGGGTAAAAGAAAATAATAAAAAATATCCTAATAGAATTGCCCAACACTTGAAAAAAAATAACCCAGCATTTTTTTATAGTGTATAAGGGATGTAATTCATTGCAAGTTAATTAGAGACAATCATAGTAGGCTATGTACAAATTCTTAAACCACAAGAGATTGATGAGGCATTGCTGAAAGAGGTGGCAAGAAAATTAAAATTAGATTTATTAAGAGATAAATGCAGTTAAATAATGGCAAGGCTTGATTAATTGGTATTTGTAATATTAAGACAGTGGTATTATATAGTATTAAAAAGGACTAGGAAATATAAATAAAAACAAGTCAAACAATCTTGAAACGAGTCATCAGCAGTTTCAATTAGACTTTTGTAACTAATCTTCATAGGTCCATTAGAAATTTGCAGAATATCAGTATGTGCTTTTCACTGGCTACCTGCAAACAATATTTCAAGAAGACACTGATTTCTGTGGTGCGAAAGCAATTTTACTTGTTTACACTTCCAAAAGATAAGGATGCAAAAAAGTAAGTGGTAAAAAGAAATTTTTTATAATGATGGCATAGCAGTATATATCCAACCTATTGTTGTGCACCCATCATTTTACTGACATCTGCTTCTGTTTCATTTGCTTATCAGCTGTGGGCCCACTACTACCTAAAATTGAGTCAATTAATGCAGATTGTCATGAAATCAGCACTTCAGTTTGTTCATGGAAAATACACTTGGTAAAGCTAATGCTGAGGAATTACACATGAATGAATCCTCCAGAGCTGACATTCAGTATTAATGGTAATGGACATTTTGTTTCCGAAACATGATGTAAATGAAAACATCAATCACAACAGACTGTGCCATCTGACCAATCAAAGTAGCACAGGCACGCAAACAGGTGGGGTTTAGAGTGACTGAAGATGCAAACAAATAATTGTATACGCTTTCTACAATATAAGAAAAAGAAAGAAAGTGTTTATTGACCTTAGATGCATATTAACCTATTGTAGGAGACGAAGTTAGTAACCTTTAAAAGTTCATAATTGTTTTGTTTTTTTGCTCTCATTCTTAATTCTCATACTTCAGAATCATCACACACCGGCCTCACAGCAGCATTCAAAAGAAACACATTATGATCTTTACATATTCTGAAATCTGAAACATCAAAGAATTGTCTTTCCCCATTAAAATATGCAATTTCCATGAAACGTTTCCATTAACTGGTTGTATTCTTCAATCTTCTAGGCTTGCAAGCTGTTGGGCATTTTGATGTTGGGTACAGCATCCTGGATACTCTCAGCACAGGTTTTACTCTAAAGGGATTATGCCCACCATCCAACAATGCTGCTACCCTCAGGTTGGCTGCTTCGGCACTCTGTGGTTATGTGGTTGCTGTTTCACAGCTTAGTACTGATGACACTGTGTTTCCACCATGCTGCAACTTCCTGCTCCAAACGCTGCTACTGTTCAGACAGCGAGGGCTCATTTGGTGGAAAGACTATGCGCTGCAGCAACCTGCTTCTTACTGAGATCCCTCAGGACATTCCCAATGACACACAACGCCTCTACCTGGACTACAACCTCCTGACCAGCATCCCTGCCAATGCCTTTCATGATCTTCCACAGCTAGCTGAACTTGATCTTTCCCATAACGAACTAGCTTTGCTTGAACCTGGAGCCTTTAGAGGCTTGGCAGTCTCTCTACAATTTCTGGATCTCTCGTCCAACCAGCTCACGACACTGGACCCAGATGCCTTTGACGGTGTAAGAGCAAGATCCAACCTTACTGGAAACCCCTGGCACTGTGACTGCAAGCTACAAACAGCCCTTCCGCGCCTAGACCTAGAGCCTGTGTCTTTGACTGGGATTATCTGTCAGACATCTGAACCCTCAGACTCTGGAGCCCAAGGTGTGCCTTTCCTGCTGGCCAAAGACCTGGACCTGTGTGTGGTGCTCAAAAAGACCACGGACGTGGCCATGTTGGTGACCATGTTTGGGTGGTTCACCATGGTCATCTCCTACCTGGTCTACTATGTGAGACACAATCAGGAAGATGCCAGGCGCCACCTGGAGTATCTCAAGTCTCTGCCCAGCAGGCAGGGCAAGTCTGAGGAGTCTTCCACCATCAGCACTGTGGTATAGTACCAAGTGAAGTGCTAATGACATGTGGAGGAAGCTTCTCAGGCTGCCAAAAGCCAATGGCACACTGAAAAATGGGCTACCTGTCTCTAAAGTATAAAATTGATTAAACTGGTTAAAAAACAAAGAATAATGGCTTTGTATCCCTTGAATCACAGACCCCTCACTTCAAGGTACCACTCAGGATTGATCAGTACCCTCCCAAAGAATAAGGAAGAACTTCTGACATAGGATACATTGTGGTCATGGATTGCAATGTTCACAACAGGGAAATGTGAAACATATCATGCTAAAACCCTCCACAGACACACATGGACAGAAATGACCGGAGACAGAAGGAGGGAAATCACAGGGGCCATCTAATCCAGTTCAGATGAATAATTGATTCAGAAATGGCCGAGCTTGAGGCTCATCTTGACTAAGAGGTTTGTCTGCTCTGCATGCTTTTAAAGGAGGCGTTATCTGTTTTTTTGTTTTGTTTTGTTTTTTTACCCAGTGGTACTTTTACAGTCAGATCCCCATTTGGCAGGAAACACACGGAGCGTAAAGCACTCATCCCACTGGGTATTTACAAAAAGTACTGTTGTTGTCCTTGCAGGCAACATCAAAATTTTACAGAGCAACACATTCTTGCATGCATCAGTGCTTTTTCAGGTGTCGCAGTAAACATGTACAAACTGTGCAAAAGTAAACAGCACTGTATTTTGCTTTGATACTTGCTCAGATTCATAGGAGAGAACAGAAAATGGTTAATTATTTTCTGCATGAATCCTGCAGTTTTACTGATGCTGTGACTTAAAAGAAATAAACAGGTTAGCTTGTTATTTTTGTCATCAGTCACTGTAAGATAAATCACTGTTGTCGTTTCTAGGGAAACCCCTGAGACACTTAAAATGTTAAAATGTTTCATAACTTTTATGTTTAAAGATAATGAGATGATTTTGACCACCACATAGTGTGTTTGCACTGTTAGAGCAGATCCTTGGTATGTCACATTCAATACCGTGTGATTGTTCAGTTTCTTATGTTGAGTGCCAGCAGGGATAATTCAGAATGTCTGCCAAGATAAATCTTATGTGGAAATCCACCGGAATGTTCAGCATGTGTGATTTAATATCTACAAAGCTTTACAAGTCAAATCTGTAAATTAAGAAAATAGCATTTTGTTATTTTTTCATTTTTACAAAAGGCAGTGAAGGATGTTTTGGAGTTCATTAGAAAAATGCACTCTGTTCCAAAACCTAATGAGCTGCCTAGCAAAACATTTTAACATATCATAGGCACTCCTGACAGGAAAGCTGTTTCAATTGATAGGCAGGCATAATTTTGCTTGCATCTGGCTATGTAGACAAGGCAGCTCACTATAATAACTTTAGTCCAGAAGTGGTTGTAAATTGGTTTATATGTTTTTGTTTTTATTAAGAAGAAAACAGAGAAAACACTTTACAATAAGGTTCTAAACATTAACATTAGTTAATGCATTATATATCATGAACAAACAGTGAACAATATTTTTTTTATGCTAGTGTTAATTTTAAAAAAATATATAATGTTACGTTTAATTTAAAAAAGTTAAACATGTACCGTTAAAATCTATTAGTCTACGTGGAATTATTTTTTGTGTGTTTTCATAATTTCAACTTTTGTGTAAACTAACCTTAATGTGTACAACCTTATTGTCAAATGTTATTGAAACACATGATTTGCTGATCATGCATTATGTTGGATCTTCTCTTTCAGTGTTAGCAACAGAAAATGTATGCATCGTGTGGTTTATTTGAAAGTGTTATCTGCATTTAGAGTGCCAACATGGCATTGTTTATGTCTCTGTGATCACAGGCTGTATTCAACCCCTTGATCCTATAACATTATTCAAGAATTATATAAATGTCATGCCGAAAAATGAAAGGTAAACTCATACTTAACCTGATTTTCATCTGTAATACTCATTGTTTTTTACTTTACATATGGATTGTGCACTTTAACGTGTTCATTACCTGGTTTACTTTAATGCATGTTATTAAGCATTTATTCATCTTAGTTAATGTTAATTCCAACATTTACTAACACATCAAAATCAAATGTTGCATATAATATTATTAATATTACAGGCCTTTATGAATGTGAGTGAATGTGTTTCTGAATGTGACACTAAGCACTGGCATGTTTTAGTCAGAGGATGTTGTTATTATAGGGCATTTGATCAACAATAAGATTATGCTTTAAATTATGGTTTAAATATATAAACTGTTGTACTTTGACGACAGCGTGAGTTGCTTTGGTTAGAAATGTCTGCAAAATATATAAATAATCCTCCAAACTATAATGTACATGGAAATATAAAATACATAAAAACAAACAAGCAGTCTGGGTGCATGCCCAACCAATGCATGACCCTTTAAAGTTAATCTGCATTTGAGAAATGCTTTTAATATATGTGTGGAAATCTGATTACAGCTTCTCTTCAGAATCTGTGAACCCCTTGACCGATAGTTGGTTACTGGAGAGAAATTGGGTATGATACACTTGAGATTGTAGGTCCTGTCAGAAGAACTTTGATTGACTTTTGAAATAACCTCTGGAAATACTCCCCAAACACCATTTTAAATGTGCAATCAATGTTATTTATAATGCATGAAATATTCTGACATGCCAATCAATCAAGATGCCTCAGAGGTGACGGCCCTCCTTCTTTATGTGTTTTCCTTACTGGGTTACTGTGAGGCAGATTTCCCTGACCTGGAATGTTGCCCTGAGAACCTTGAGGAATCTTCCCATCAGCTAAGGATGTTCTGAAAGGGTATTCCTACGGGGACTAAAAAGTCGAACACAGGAGAAGAAAAACATGGCCTAGTCTAGTTACAGAGCTTGAAATAATGTGAGTCCCACTAGTATTATATACTGGTAATAATGAAAGACCTAAGCATTTCTGCCTCAATTAGAGCAGTTATATATTGGTTGAACATAGAAGTTAATAGGAAGGGATCTTAAGGTCGACATGAATTGCTTCTTGAAGTATTGACATTTTAAACTAGTTTTTATTTTGACATTATTCTTAATTTTCAATTACATTTGTATGTGTTTTTATATTGAAAAATGATAGCTTTAGCCTTAGCACTTTTAGTAACTAAATAAGGATTCAACTCTAAAACGTGAAAATGGAATGAAAATGAGATCTATGGCATTCTTAAATTCTGGCAAACGGAGAAGCATATATAAAGAATATAGTTTATTATTATTATTTAAACAAATATACAAGATTTAACCAATGCATTCAATTGTGTATTATTCATAAAACAAAAGAATGTATTTAATGTGTATTTTCAAGACATGATGTTTACTGTGTATTTTTTTTTCCGGCTTCATCACACATGCTTATTTATTATTATTCTTTTTCTATTTTTCATTCCATAAACCACCAACACATTTGCTATCAATTTCATATGATGCATACCACATGAACCTAGAAATCCTGTTGTTATTGTTATTGTTGTTGGTTTTGTAGTTTATCAATCTGATGTATCATTCATGAACAAATGGCAAAGGGAATAAGTTACATCACACACCAATTATTAATTAAATTAATTATTTTCCTTCTGTAATATGTCGACATAGCAGCCCCAGAATATGGAATGTGAAATATAACATTGTTATATCTAAACTAAAGCAATGCGATTAATATATTGTCACTCTCAAATCCTGCAACAATATAAGCAATTTACGAGACAGTTTAATTCTTTGTGCTGCCATGAAAAATATTGAATCCCATTGCAATCTGTGAACATTTTGAAATCATAAAGATATTGTGTGGTGGATCTCAACAGGTCTGAGTATTTTCTGAAGCAGGTCATACAGAAATGCTGGGTTTAGATTCATGTGCAGAGATTTTAATGAGCAACACTGATAGCTAACAAATCTAAGTACAGAATCACAAGAGAATTTCCAAAGGGTCAAAATATGCTTTCAGGCTTGACGAAGAGTAAACAAATGCAAATCACACAGTCTAAAAGCACAGGCACAAGACAACCAGACAGGAGTCAGATGAACCATGACAGACAGGACTATGATTACAGAAAACTGCAGCAGCAATTACATGCAAGACTTGACCAAAAATTTGCAGAGAGGGAATGTGACAATAAATGCACAACGAAAAATAATGAGCAGGTGTAAGCAATCAAGATTGCAATTCCAGAATCTGGGGGTTTCAGCACATTCGGTAAGTAAAACAATCAGAAGGCATTTCAAACACTTCATAAAGTGTGAACATATGAAAACAGAATTCCATAACCTCATGAATTTGAAGGTTGCTTTGGCAAATGTCTAATCGCATTTATTGAATTATGTGATAATGGTACATGTTGATCTACAGTATGATTATAAGGTCAGTGTTGTCAGATCAGCAAAAACCAATGGTTGTTGGTGAAATAAAAAATAATAATTAGGCCTAAATTTGTAATATGTGATTATTTAAATGAAATCAAATGCATGCAAACAATTAATAATAAAGTATGGTATCATTCTATTGAGTGCAGAAATCGAACCTGTTTGTTTCCTGTTTCATGTATTACTGACAAATATGCATCATATTACACTTAATAGTTTGCCGTTTGCTGAAACTGTAATCCAAATGGATGAAATATATGTGTGTCAGTGAGGTCAATTCTTTGACATACCTTGAGGCAGCAAGTTTAAATATGTGCAACTGAATGAGACCAAATGCTGCTGTGCAAAGCTGCTGTGTGGTTTCAGAAGACTTTGGTACATTAATTAGTATAGCTATAATTTATTTTTATTTTGTTCAAGTTCAACAGCCCCATTGTCTGGAACACACATTCACAAACACATCTGATCTTGTCCTCCTAACAACAAATAAATCCATACAGAAAAAAAAAGACTAAACTAATGATGAGCAAATGAGGGAAGAATATTCATTTTGGGGAGAAATATTCTCCTCCTGAAGCCATCAGTTTCCATAAAGTATCAGTACTACTACTTTTACTCACTCATGTGACAAAACTGAACAGAATCAAACAAAGTGCAAACACAACAGTCATATATATATATATACTGTACAAGCCATCATAGACATTGTATAGTATTGTCAGTAGTTGTAGCCAAGAAGCATTTGTCCCTGACATTTCATTAGAAGAGTAAAATAAGAAGTCCAGCATTGTGTGTGTGTGTGTGTGTGTATAGAAGGGGTTGGTTTAACAGGTAATGTTACAGTCCTCTGCCAAACACACACCTGTTGCCTCAGGTTCATTTACATTTCAGACTAGCTCACCTTGCACTTGTGTGGAGTGTGTGTGTGTGTGTGTGTGTGTGTGTGTGCACGCTTCAGCTTAATAATGACTCTCGATTAAAAACTCATGCAGAACAAATTTATATGTAAATAATTTGTAAATACTTATGTATAATTGAAAGTGTTCTGCTTTTGCTTCGTGGGTTATGAAACAGTGGTTGTCATGTCATCAGATGATATAATCACTCTTAATATTTCTTCATATATATATATATATTTACATGATACTTTAGGTTACTTCACATTATTTTCATATCTCTCTCACTTTCTCAATCTGTTGGCTTCTTTCTGTCTCTTTGATTCTATAAACAACATTGCCCTCTACAGGTAAGTACTAAATGTTGATGTAAACACCCATTATTATAGAGGTTCATATAATTTGGGTAGGCTACACTGCATAAAAAAAGAAAAAAAAACTTGTGTATATTCTCTATATTTTATATCAGAGTAGTGCAAGTTTTTGACAGTTTTTAGTATAAACTGTGGGCGAAATGGGGGACTTGCACTTGCAGCACCATCTGTAACCCTCACAATTTTTGGTGTTTTTAGAAGGAATGTCTCCAAACAACAAAAACTTGCCACATAGAACTTGACAAAACCAAAATCCATGAAAAAGCTGTGATTACAAGTCTCGTGGTCATAAAACTTGGACAGCTGGAGCACCAAAGTGAACATGAGCATCTACCCTGGCCATCACCTGACTGAATCCACGTTTTAAAGAGAGTGAGAAGCGGATTCTGTGCTTCAGTGTCACCATTCACACTATTCAAAAGTCATATAAATCTATTCTAAGAAGATTGTAACCTGCATTATAAAGGTAAATGCTGGTAAAACACTTGATAATAAATATTCCCTATATTACCTTGTGGTGTTATTGAATATTGTGGAAGCAACACATTTCCAAACATGTTGTGACGATTCGTGTACCCAGAGAGACACAGGAGAGAGAGATCCAAAAGCAGGTATGCTTTATTAAAGGGTAATCCAAAATCGTGGTCAAGCAATCCAAGGTCAAAACCAACATCAGTCCAAAACAAAAACAAACAAAGGAAAGGGAAACTCGGAGGACGAGAAGGCAGGGATGAATCTCAGGGAATGAGAAGGCTGGATATATACGAATGGTAAGGACTCCATACAAACAACAGGGAAAGACTGATATTTATAAGGAGGCTAATGACAGTCAAATGTTTGCACCTGGTGCAATTAACAGGAGTGCAATTACTGTGAAGACAGGACCAGACTAAAGGAATTCTAGTGCCTACGGTGAAGTGCCTAGGGGAAGTGAGGCCACTAGTGGACACCCAGGGAAACAGAGACTAGACAGCGTGACACATGTCTACTGAACAATGGGTTCTATATTCTTGTGTGATTAAGAACAGGAGCATGATGGATAAGAGCTTATTGTGGGTTCAGGGCACTGACCAGGGTGGTTTATACCTGAAGAGAGCTACCCTTTAGCATGCCTAGACTGCGTAGTTGATTACAATGTAAGTTCTCTTATATTTAACATTCTTTTACCACGTTCATAATCTTTCCATGTTTGTGTGTGTTTTCCTTTTTTTTTTTATGTAGACAGATTAAAAATAAATTTTTAGCAAGCTAATAAATTCTACTTTTATATTTTCACCAAATCTATGTCATTTTAATTATTCAGCACATTATAATTTCTGTGTAGTTCTTGTGGTTCTTCACTTAACTTGTGAAGGTGCTGCAAAAAAACTTTATTTCTTTAGGACTGTTGACCATAATCAAAGCAAAGCAGAGCCACAGACCCCACAAAACAAGCTCCGGTGTTTCATTATTGGGATAGATCTCTGTTCCATAAACGCTCAGAAAAAAAATCTCACAGCTCGAGTCAGGCAATTCAAAACTTCAAAGAACTTCTGAGGTCCTTTATTCATGAGGACGCATCTTCGTCAGACAAGTTTTTGATCAAACAATAAACCCTGAGAGAATGAAAGGTTGGTAATGAATTTTAAGGATGTACAGATTAAAAGCATAAGCATTTTTCTTTGTCAGCTCCTACTTTCTTTTTTCTTAATAAAATTACGATTTTAAACTTCTTAATTCATTGACATATTATTAAAACTGACATATTACTGCTGTTTATCTCCTTCTACTGTATTTTATAGTGCATTAAATTTATATTTTAATAATTTAGTTTAAACCTGTAGGTATTTTGTTTGTCTTAATGTCCTTTTATTCACTGATTGAACTGAATGATGAAATGAACTGAAATGAAATAAAAATAAAAGCATTAGGAGTGTTGTCATAAAGGGTGAACGGTCAAATATTTTAAGCTCATGGAACGGAAGGGACCCATTTTGCCTCTATCAGTGACACCATGATTAGGCCATCATCCTATTTAGATTTATTGATTTCAAAATTTCCCTCTTTGTTGTCCTTTGAATGATCTGCATATGTAAAGATTATTCTTGAATTTGTTATAAAGCAGATTAAATGGCAAAATTTAGGACACATTTCAGAGTTGGAATTTTGCTAATTCTTTTTAGATAAAATTAAAAACAAATGTAAAAAAATCTGAGAAATCTAAGATTAATTTTCTGACTGCAGTGTCATCATGATGTGCAATTTTAGCAGCACATTCAATTAAGAATGAGTATGTTCCATCTGTCTAGAGGAATGAATGAGTTCATGTTAATGGAGGGTTTTGTGAGAACATACTGAATTTAGCAACACCATTCTTCCCCTTCATCTTATCTGTTTCTGTTTCTCTCCCACTCTCACAATGAAAAATATTAACCTTTTTTTGGTAAAATCAGAGACTACACACTGTGCATATTAATGATGTGATGGTGAGATGACTTTATTAGGTTATGTCTTTCAATTGATTCTGCTTGTTTCCACTTCCCCTATCTGTTTGACACAATCTCTGCTCCTTCCTTTGAAAGAAAGCCTTACACAACAATAAGTAACACCACATGTTTCTACCAATGGTTTTGGTGTGATGTAACAGAGTAGGAAAATCTGAGTGATTTTTGACTCAACTTATCAAATATCTATCTATCTATCTATCTATCTATCTATCTATCTATCTATCTATCTATCTATCTATCTATCCATCCATCCATCCATCCATCCATCCATCCATCCATCCATCCATCCATCCATCCATCCATCTATCTTTTTTAATGTAGTCATGGCTGAAGACCAATTGGCATGGACTTTTGACTTAATATTATGATCCATTTTGCAAATGGAAATAATTACTCATACACAGAAATTCACTCACAGTTATCACAGTTACTTTACGTCAAGCCCTTATTACATAACTTATGCTGGCAGCAGAGATTGAGGTTGTTACAACATGGAATTTCAGGGGAGCATTGATTTATTTCCCTTGCTTATATAGACCACAAAGCAATTCAGGTATATTTGAGAGTATCTGATTCCTCATTTCGTCTATTGGTAGCTTTGTTTCTGCTTGGGAGTGAAAGCTAAAAATGTACTGGTCCCAAAAAATACACACTATTGTGAAACACAAAGAAATGAAAGAGAACAATACTGACATCAGTATGCTTTCTGGTCACAAAAATGTTGAATATGAGTGTACATTAATAAATAAGCTATTATCGTAATAATATAATACTGTATAACATAACATAACATAATAAATTAATATAATATATTTGTAATGATATAATATTTTCAAAATCTCTTATAGTGTGCTATGAGTTACTCTCTTCATAATTTTGTCATTTCATCTGAATATCAACATTCAGATCAATATTTTTTGTGGTTAACTGATTAAATTTTGTGTCTCACAAAAGTAGCGATCTATGCGTCAATTCATATTGTGTCAATCCATATTGAGTGTTTTTTGAGTGTGTGTGAGCGCACGTGTGTGTGTCTATATATGTATATAGACACACACACACACACACACATATATATATATATATATATATATATATTATATTGCATTGTTATTTTATATATTACATTTGTTATTTGTTGTTATATTTGTCCGTTTTTTTTGTAGTATTAGTTGACAGTATTTAAAAACTTATGGCACTTTAACAAAACATTTTTATTGTTCTCTGTTCATTATGTCAGATTTTTGGTCAGAGTTGAGGGCATTGAGAAGTATCTAGTAAAATAAAAATTATATCTCAACTAAATCTTACTCAATATCTTAAGATCTCAATATCTACTCAAGCTGACGTCAGAAAGAGGAATTTCCCCTGCAGGATATATAAATCGTGAACATGATGGGACTTCGTTACTGCTGCAGTTTGGTGACTTTGTGCATTCTCTTTTTCATCGCCGTTGTTAAAATGAACTTCCAGGGTAAGTTTTGTTTTTAGTTTTGAATCATATGATTCTGTGCTTTTTTTTCCAATAATACTTTAAATGATGCTATACTATTTACACCATTTTTTATTTAAATGGTTTAGGATTAGATGATTGATGTTTTCAAGTTTATTTAAAAAAAATATTGTATTTGGAAGCTTTGGCAACTTTTACAGCACAATCTGAAATTAGGTGCATTTATATGAATCAGGTTGTCCAGCCTTGGCTAAAGCATGTGAGTGCTTAAGCTATGTGTGTGAGGTCTGCGTCACAGTGTTACGCACTTCTGCTCACTTCTCTCTCTCTCTCTCTCTCTACTCCAGCGGCTCTATTCGTCACACTTGTGGGTATCGTGGTCTCTGCCCCAATCTCTGACAAACTGGACATTATGAGCAAGGATACTATTGAACAGGCTCACAGTTTAATCAACAAAATTCTACAAGACATTCCTACAACTCATGCAGCCTGGATAAACAACACGGTAAGCATATTTCAGGACTATAACCACCACCGACACAGAGGGACGTACCGTCCGTCCCCTGTATTCAGAAGAGCAGTCAAGCAGCATGGGGTTTTCAGTGATTGACATTTGGTCTCTCTTATCTTCAGTATTTGCTTAAATGCTTGCAGTTAAATCTTTTTATTTATGTATTTTACATATGTGCATTGGCTTGTGGTTATGATAGTCAAGTGGCCAAAGATCTGGGCTTTCAACTAAAGAGACGTTGAGTTGATCTGAAGTCGTTTGGAAACTCCACTCATACTTGGGGAATGTTATTAGATAGAAATGATCAAATTAAGTGGCATCTCATCAAACAAATGATTCTAAAACTTTTCTCAGAATAGCTTCACTTTGAAATGATTTTGAATTTCTGTTATTTCTGTTATTTTCTTGAATGTGGGAAGTTTTGATAGATCACACAGGTGAACGTGTCAAATACTTTTGGGCAACTGAATGCAAATCTGTAAATCTTTGCTCTGGCATGTATGTGAGGAGAATGTACTGAAACAAGAACAAAAAAAATGTGTCCAGTCGCTGTCATGTTTAAACAAGTCAAATGCTTTTTTTTTTTTTTAGAGTCTGACCTTGGGCGACAGCAAGACTATGCAGGAGTTGCAGTACTTGAAGAATGATATAAATATAACCTATGCCCCAGTTCTTCAGACTATCTCCAATGAATTCAGCATGGTAAGCTTTATTCAGTTGTTGTTGTTGTTGTTGTTGTTTTTGACTGGCTTTTGACTATTGACTGCTACTTTTATTTTATCATGCTTAGCTAAGATTAGTGATAAAAAACTAGTAATGGAGAAGATGCATTACTTGTGGAATTAAAAGACAAAAATATAACTTTGTTTTATTTGTAAGTTCAGCAAATAAACTGTGAGATCTCTCTGTGACTGTCACAGGAAACCTGCCTTGCAAATATAACGAAGGGACTGCAACTGCATATGAATCTCTTGAAAGAAATCATTAATGTATCCAAACTGCCTCAGACAGAACAAGTGATAGACCTTCAAGCTGAAATTCAAGAACTTCTGGACCTAATTGAAGAGGTATGGTATTTGTCTTGGTGGTATTTAGTTTTGTAGTATCAGTTCCTGAATTTCATGAATGTTAGACTGTTTAGTCATGCCTTGATTTAGAAACTCACTTTCATGCTAAATTTAAATTACGTCTGGCATCATATTGCAGTGCCTGTCTTTGGATAGCAGTCAAGTATTCTGTTTAAATCATAGATATATATAAATAGAGAAGGTCCACCTTTTCTCATGAGAAGTGGTAATAATTTATACAAGATGGCAAAAATGGAAACACAAAAAAAACGAACTATAAAATCTTACTCATGTTTTTTTTTTTTTGCATGTTTGAATATTCCGTTCATGTATTTATGTATTCGCGTATTTTCACAGTTGCAGAACCAGGCAGGATTTGACACATCAACGCAGGCAACAGATGAGCAGTCGCATGATCTGGTCAATCGTCTGACAAATACATACTTGGCCCAGGTGGCAGCCCACCTCACCCTGCAACAGCTTCAGGACTTCAGCTGTGAAATCCTCCGCAGTATTCGCAGTATGACCTCCAGCTCGGCAGAAAACTCTTAACTGTGCAGCTCTGCGTAAATGCAGCCTAGACTGTATACCTGAGTTTTGACACAAACGCAGGGCCTTTCAAAATATACTTGTAGCCTAACTAAAATCGAATTCCCAATGGAAAAAAATTAATCTGGCTTTTGTACTCTATAGAGTATGCATATATTTAAAAAAATGGGGAACACTTTAGTATAGGGTCCAATTCACACTAACAACTAGTTGCTTATTAGCATGTCTATTATTATTATATTGGCTGTTTATTAGTGCTTATAAAGTACATATAATGCATGACATCCATAATCCTACCCAATACCCTAAACTTAACAACTACCTTATAAACTATTAATAAGCAGTTAACTGAGTTAACTGAGTCAAAAGTCATAGTTAATGGTTAGTTAATAGTGAGAGTTGGACCCTAAAATAAAGTGTGACCAAAAAATGGGTTATGCATGTACAGCATTGTACCCTAGCATACACGTTAAAATTAAAGTAAACTTTGGGCTTTACACAAAAACAGATACAGCGACAAGTAAAATACAAAATTAACAGTTAATATGTGTTTCAAGGTACACAGTCAAATTATTGTTGCTGGAATCATGTTGTACCAACAGTCAGGGCATGGAGAGAATGGTATTTGTTTCTTTGTATTTTTCTTCAGATTTAGTATATTTGTTTATTTATTAATTAGGTTATTTATGTTATATTGAACTTGGAATTTTATTTAATATTTATGAATTTAGCCACTGAGGAACTTCCTTAAATGACTGCATTTTTTTACAGCCTCATAAATTAATGTATTATTTAATTCACTGTGAAATACTTTACTGTGTCATACAATCTGAGCATATGACCATGTCTCATAAGTTGCCAAATGAGAACATGGTCATTGGATTGATCACCTGATCTCTGTGAGAACTACACACTGTTTTTATTAGTCATTTCATGTGATATTATGTGATATGTAATGTGATATTATACCCATGAAAAGAAAATGAGATTTCAGATGAGTTTATGATTCAGTATTATTTATTTATTTATTTAAACTAAAAATATGTGTATTTATTTTTTGCAATTATTTGTTAAGATATTTTGGAATATTTGAAGATTTGCCTTATATGTGATCAAAATAAACATTTCTGATGCATGTTAAATATTTGTTGTTCATGTTGTTCATATGTTGCTCATATTTTCTCTTTGTATTGCTATTTGTATTTGAGATTTAATTGGGCATCTTTAGCCAGTTGGCAATTAATTAGGAAACAGAGAAAGGCCCAATGAACTATAGAAAAATAATGCACACCTTGCAGATTCAATTCAGATTCAATTTGTAACATTTTGCTGCTTATCAAGTGCACAACGCAGTAGAATTCCATTGTAGTTTTTAATAATAATAATTATATATAATAATAATAATAATAAATCCAACAAGAATACACAGAAGATCGTAGCAGGAAAAGCAACACACTATAAACCACACACATACACACACACACACACACACACACACACACACAAAACAATACCTGACAGTGAAGTGACTAAAACAGATGATCATGATTAACTGAAACAGAACTGGTGTGCAAAAGAACCCTCATAAGCTTTAGTCAAAAAGATTAAAAGAACACTCCACTATTTTTGAAAACAGGCTCAATTTCCAACACTCCTAGAATTAAACAGTTGAGTTTGACCATTTTTGAATCCGATCTCCGGGTCTGGCGTTAGCACTTTAGCTTAGCTTAGCATAGATCATTGAATCTGATTAGCATCCGCTCAAAAATGACCAAAGAGTTTAGATACTTTTCCTATTTAAAACTTGACCCTTCTGTAGTTACATCGTGCACTATTAAAAGTTTTGATTTTCTAGGCTGATAAGGCCAGGAACTACATTCTCAATCAGGCGTAATAATCAAGGAACTTTGCTGCCATACCACGGGTGCAGCAGGCACAGTGATATTACGCAGCCCCTAAAAATATTCCCCAGTTAACTTCCAACGGTAGCCTGTTTTCAGGCGCTACGTAATATCACTGTGCCTGCTGCACCCGTGGTATAGCAGCAAAGTTCCTTGATTATTACGCCAGATTAAGAATATATTTCCTAGCCTTCAATGATCTATGCTAAGCTAAGGTGCTACCGCCAGAACTGGAGATCGGCTGAATGGATTCGAAAACGGTAAAACTCAACTGTTTAACTCAAAGGGAAAGGTTGGAAAATGAGCCTATTTTCAAAAATAGTGGAGTGTTCCTTTAACTTCCCCTTCCACATTGTTCTTTTTTGAACAGTGTTAATGATAAATATCAGTGGTAAAAAATATTGTTTTAGTTTGGGTTAACAATAATAGTAAAATAATAATAATTACGTTTTTTCATACATATTCATATATATATATATATATACATTTTTGACAAATTTTCAGCGATTTCACTTGGATTTACTTTGCACAAAATTGATTGTAGAATTCTGTCCAATGATTGGAATGACGATGCATTTTACAATTCTCAGAAAGAGAAAAAATAGGATACCCTATGACAGACACTGTGCTGACGTTATGGGCATTCCTTGACGTAACAGGATATGATGTTTCACAATGTCCTATTTCTATCCAGTTCTTAGATTTTTATTGAGTGGTGCTCTTTTCCACTTGATCATATATAGTTTTTTTTTTCCAGTACTACAAGCTCTATATGGTTTCTAACAAGTTAAATTATTTGCTGACTCGCATCAAATCGAGTTGACTCATTTGGTCCATTATCCCACCATGTCTACTGAAGTCACATCACATATCACCGTTCCTTCTTTATTATATATATATATATATATATATATATATATATATATATATATATATATATATATATATATATATATATATATATATATATATATATATACACAAATAAAAATACAAATAAATAATTAAACTGAACTACATGAAAAATTTAAAAACACTGAACATCACCAGTACCGCAGTATTGTGTCACCTAATGTGATCGTAAAAGATAAGCAAATTACATGGAAGTCTTTTCTCCTCTTTAAACCATTGACTTGAAATAAAACTTTCAGGTTTTTTTTTTTTATACATGCACACTGATTTTAAGATTTAAAAACAAATAACACATCTTACCATCAACAATTTTTTTGCCTCAAACTTATCATTTGCTGCTCATTAATAGTTTGTAAGGTAGCTGTTAAATTAAGGTATTGGGTAGGATTAGGAATGTAGAATATGTGTTTTATAAGCACTAAAGAACAGCCAATATTTCAAAAATAGAAATGCTAATAAGCAAATTATTAGCATTAATTTATTAATTAATAAATTAATAAATTAAATAGCATTAATTAATTAATAGCGAGGATTGGCCCCTATACTAAAGTGTTACATTTTGTATTTCTTATTCGCATCAAATAAAGAACAGTTTGAGAAAGGGTGGCCAACTAATGGTAAAATACACCCCCAATAGTTTTTCCGATGTACGTAGATAATATCTAATGGTAAAGATATTTTAGAGTGTGAAACCAAAAATTATTCTGACTTCAGTGGAAATTTAATTTGTAACCACTGCTGAACAAACACTTTTGCGCATGCTTGTTGACAGGCGTAAAATACACCTTATGAAGAAATTCTAACAGAAGAAATGGCAGATCTGCAACATTTTTACCATTTTATTAGCATTTTAGTAAAAATATACAATAATGGGGTTTTATATTTTGTAGGAAATTCAAATCCAAGGCATTGTTTATAAAAACACACAAAAAAGTTGTGAACACGCAATACTACATGACCTTTGATAATGTGTATATAAAAAAACAAACATGCCGAAATCTGACTTTGTTTACTTATGATCGATGGAAATAAATGTCAAATTAATGTGAGCAGTCAGCAGTCAGTGACTGTTTCAGTTCACAGGCATGCCCACGTATGTCAAATCAGAACTAACACTGAGCTGTACTTGAGACGTCAGATGTGAAACCCACCAGCAGTTACAGGAATCCTATGTTAAGAATGAGGGAAAAAAAAAAAGTCTTCTCTCCTGGGGAGGGAAGATGAAGCGGTTTCCTTTGTCGTACACCTACCAAAACCACATCATCTTCGAGGCGCGTTGGAGTGAATGTCCTCTACAGAGCAGCGATGGCTTTAGCTGCCATTCTCCGGCCCAGTGGAAGGCTCAGGTCTGTGATGGACAGCACAGTTTTGGGTTTTGCCAGTGCCTGAAGCTTCACCAGTTCTGAAATCTGTGAAGACAAAGTATTTCATGAAACACTTTTCACTCTACAATTTTGGGCTGGCATGTTAATAGTTAAACTGATAATTAAGATCATTGTGCGCCTCCCTGAATCTTATTTGCTGAAGGAAATCCAATACTTGTTTCTTACAAATTTTTGAGGTGCTGATTTCCCCAAAAAATAAGCCTATTTTGCGCAAACTCAGCAGTTTTCCCAAAATATCTGATGTTTTTCACTCTTGACAATCTGAGACCAGTTTCATTATGGGAGTACTTGGCTGGTGCAGTAAGTGGAAGTGTTGACTATATTAAGGACATCAAGGATTCTCTGAAGTATTAGGCCATTTTCTCAAAGACTGAAATGTCTTTTGTGCAGAGACTGAAGCTGATGATCACAGGAATTTCCAGCAGGGCAAGCAATTTACTGAAGCTTGGTTGAGAGATTGTTCTTGAGTGGCCTGTTCAGTTTCCAGATATAAATCTCATTAAAACAAAAGATTATGAGTGATCTGAGTGAATGTGTTTTTTTTTTTTTTTTTTTTTTATACTTTATCACTTTACTTTAGGTTCCAACTCATACTATTAACTAAATATTAACTGTTATTTCTGCCTCAAACTCCTAATTTGCTGGATATTAATAGTTAATAGTATGGTAGTTGTTAAGTTTAGGGGTAGGGTTTAAGGGATCTAAAAATATGATCATGCAGAATAAGGCATTAATATGTACTCTAGAAATACAAACATGCAATGAATTTCAATATTTTATTCAGAATACAAAATAGATGACCTATCAAATGTTTAAACTGAGAAAATGTATAATTTAAAGGAAAAAATGTTGATTTAAAATTTCATGGCATCAACACATCTCAAAAAATTTGGGACAAGGCCATGTTTACCATTGTTTGGCATCCTCACTTCTTTTTATAACAGTCTGCAAACGTCTGGGGACTGAGGAGACATGTTGCTCAAGTTTAGGAATAGGAATGTTGTCCCATTCTTGTCTAATACATGCTTATAGTTGCTCAACGGTCTTAGGTCTTCCTTGACATGGTGTCCCAGTTTTCCAAAAAGAACTTCAAATTTTGATTTGCCTGACCACAGAACGGTTTTCCACTTTGCCACTGTCCATTTTAAATGAGCCTTGGCCCAGAGAAAACGCCTGTGCTTCTGGATCATGTTTAGATTAGGCTTCTTTTTTGACCTATAGAGTTCGCAAAGGCATGGTGGATTGTGTTCACAGACAATGTTTTCTGGAAGTATTCCTGAGCCCATGTTGTGATTTCAATTACAGTAGCATTCCTGTATGTGATGCAGTGCCATCTAAGGACCCGAAGATCACGGGTATCCAGTATGGTTTTCCAACTTGACCCTTACACACAGAGATTGTTCCAGATTCTCTGAATCTTTGGATGAATGCAGATGATGATAACTTCAAACTCTTTGCAATCTTTCTCTGAAAAACTCCTTTCTGATATTGCTCCACAATTTTTCGCCGCAGCATTGGGGGAATTGGTGATCCTCTGCCCATCTTGACTTCTGAGAGATGCTGCCACTCTGAGAGGCTCTTTTTATACCCAATCATGTTGCCAATTGACCTAATAAGTTGCAAATTGGTCCTTCGACTGTTCCATATATGTACGTTTAACTTTTCCGGCCTCTTATTGCTACCGGTCCCAACTTTTTTGGAATGTGTAGCTCTCATGAAATCCAAAATGAGCCACTATTTCGCATGAGATTTCAAAATGTCTCACTTTCAACATTTGATATGTTATCAATATTCCATTGTGAATAAAATATAGGTTTATGAGATTTGTAAATTATTACATTACTTTTTTACTCACAATTTTGTACAATGTCCCAACTTTTTTGGAATCTGGTTTTTACTAATAAACAGCCAATATGTTAGTAATATGCAACTAGTTAACAGTGAGAACTGAGGTTTTTAAATTTTTCATCAACTTTACCAAGGATCACTGAAATGTGTATCATTAAACTTCCTCTAATGATTTAGTAAAGCGTTAGTTGAACTGTTTTTGTAAAGTTTAGTTCATGACAACAGAATGTTTGGCAGGATGTCTTCCTTGACAGGAAGTTAAATCATTTTGGCTGGAACAGTACATGTTTGTCAGCATTTTCAGATCATCGGTACTTTTTTTTTTCTTTCAGTGCACAGTGTACACCAAGCATGAAAGCCTGTGGATTCATGTTACCAATGCAAGATAATGTAAATGTCAAAAATTAATAACAGGAGGTTGTTCAGGTGATCAGATGACCATGCTTATTTAATCAAGAGAAGCTAAAATTGTGATTAATTGTGCAGTCCTTCTAGAATACTGCATGTATATAAATATGTGTTGTGTATGCATACAAGATGATTCTCTCACCATGGTAAAGGGCATAAATTGTAAGATGCTGCCCCGGCTACCTTGCTCTGAGCACTCCACACACTCCTCGATAAAGCTCTGAACAAACTGTGTGTGAGGACCTGCTGTCTTAGACCCCACAAGAGAGGAAATCAACAGGAACAGATTTGCTAGAAAGAAAAAAAGACAACAATCTTCTTTGACTTTAACGGCACAACTTGTAAATAAGCAGTATGGTGGTGGTACAAATATGGTACCAGATGGTAATGTTATTAATCTATCAACTGGCACTACATGATCAGCAGAGATGCAGCACAAACCTAGCACCCTGTTGAGAGGGTCTCTCATGTTGACGGTGTGAAGCTGAGAGGCAGACAGTGAACTGCTCATGGAACGGTCACCTAGAAAAGATAAGATGAGTTGGTCAGTTCTTATTGACCTAAATGTAATATAAAATTGTATATATTTTTATGTATATATAAAAAAAAAAAAAAAAGGAAATGTGTGCTGTAACTTTAGCTACTGAAGCAGATTTCACTTAATCAAATAACTGCTAACTTCCCTTTCTCGGTTGACTGCATTAATAAAATCAACACTTTCGCTTCCGGCTCTTCTTTTTTTCAGTGAAAGTGACTAAATAGTCCTTGCTTCCAGACACTGCTTATAACAATACCGATTTAACTTATTTCTCCACCTCGATTTTCTGTCTACACATCCACAAATATAATATATGAATAAAATATTGTTTGGAAATGGTTTTTAGGATGGTTCCACATGAAATACATCAGATGCCCCACATCCATTGTTCATTCTACACCGACAATACTATAGCCTACAGAATAATATTTGCTACACACAATTCTAAGGCTTCTAAGTTAGCAACGTGATCAAAACTCTGCTGAAAAACCTGTTCACACTCTACTACATGCCTTCTGTGTGACTGATTTTTTAGTAAGTAATACAATGTTTAATATAATTGCAAAAATGTCCACCTTCAGGTCATGGTACATGTCTTTATGCTGTGAAATATTTAATGATTTTTATAAAATAAGCATATTGCTAGTAATACTTCATGATGGATAGAAGCAACTTAGGTTTACTTGGTTATCCATACATCATCATTTAGAAAAATCAAATGTGATACACAGTGCTTTTGAGAAATGTTGGTAGTTTGTTTTCTCAATCATCACTGTATTTCATTGTATTATATGTTTTGCCTCCAACAATAAAAACTACAAAGCTTTGATCATAAGACTACGCATTTAAAAATCATGTTACTAAGTTATACAATTAGGAGATAGGGTGACAAAAGATGTTAATACAAATTGTAAGTAGTGTGTTATAATCTTATAAATGCTTTTTAGCCTACATTTATAAGCCTTATTTACATATTCTCCTATATCATACTATAAGAGACACAAAAGGCTGATGCATCAAATATGATATACTCAAAAAACTTAAATTCTGTAGTCTAAATAAATGTCTTTTCTCCTGACAATTACTTAATATGTCAGACTATACATCTACAGGATATAAGTGTCTTTGGTAAATATGCCTATATGAGTATTTTTTTAAATCTTGTCAAACTGGCATATTGAGTGATACTGCCACAGGAAGCACAAAACTATCGCAAGCTATGTTGCATTTTTGTGGGGATTTTTGCTGTATATGCAGTTTTGGTTAACAGTTTCTAGATTGACTAATAGATTAAAAAAAAAAAAAAAACATGTATAAAAATTGCATTCAAATGTTTTTGTGCAGCTTGTGGCAGGTGGGGGCAGGCAGGAAATGACCTGGACTGGACAGCATGACAGTCTCATCCTCATTGGAGCTGAGCAGACGCATCAGTTTAGATGGTTGTGTGTCGTCTAAAGGAAACAGGCTTGTGTAATCCTACAACCAAAAGAAGAAGAGTGTATTAATTACTAATAACACCCATGCTTAGGTTTTATGAATTGCATGCTTAATGGGCAAGACATGCGTGTGTTAAGTATGCGACTATGTGTGAGAACACAAAGAATGACAGTTAACAAAAGCTGTGAGAAAAACAGTGGGACTGACCTCTATATCCTCGCGTTGTCTCTTGCGCTGTTGTGCTGATGCTTGACCCTTATGGTGAGATGAGTAAGAACTAAGAGCACACCATACTGACAACCTATAACACACATATACAAACACATTATCATATAATATAATATATATATTTATATATACACACACACATTTTTTTTTTTTTTTTTTTTTTATAAAAACTTTGTGAAATGAAAATAGCTTTGCGGCTTTAAGTTCCTGTTTGTTAGCTACATAATAGTGTACTGTGAAACATTGACAACAGACATTAACATTTGGTCTCACTGCATTAAAGCAGGTGGAAAACCTGCGAGATGACAGGAGATTTATATCAAGCATATTTGACCTCCTGTAATACATTGATTTAACTTACTCGAACTAAATTTACAGAAAAAAAATGGAAAGAGAAACCAAGACGAAAAAAGGCTGACAACTCAATGTATATCAAAACGGATGTTCGCTTATAATCACAGACTGAAAAAAGGAGGAAGTGGATCAAAGAAAGCAAGAAAAAGAGAAATGGGAATAAAGGACTGGGGTTCATTCATACAGTACATAAATTCACCATTCATTTATGAAACAATTCTTTCTGAGAAAAACTACTGACCTGCAAATGCAAAACCAATGAAAGTATTTAAACAGATTGTGAAGGCTCCATCTGTCTTTCCATATTAACTCAAGTACATGACAATGTGGACTTTCCTGTGGTGTCAATAATAGGGGTCAACTATAGAGGGACACAGACGTCATTGTCATAGAGGATATTGTGAAAGATGGGACACTAATGACTAGGACTTTCCTCGACTAAGGATTTTTCTGGTACAACTATTAGATGTTCATTTGAAGCATTAGTTGATTAAACACACGTTTATTAACAAACCATCTAAATCATTATAATTGAGCCTTTAATCACCTACATAGCCTAATAAACGCTCAAGTACATTGCATAAAGCTTGCCACAGCAGAAGGAACGATTATGAATGTGTCAGTGAAAAACAGTAGGTAGACTGCATTAATATTTTAATAATTTGATAAACTAGTGCTTTCTTTGTTTTCAGCTTCAGATATGAAGTCGTCGACACTGACTTGTCATCTCCGTAGTATGATGTGCTTGTACGAATGTTTCATATGGATTACATAATCTGAGAATTTGTTTTCCATTTGAATTGTTTCACTTGAAAAGTAGACATTTCACTCTATATAGGTATATTTTTAACATCTGTAAGGCAGACTGCAAAAAGCGCATCCTGTTTGCTTTCATTATTTTACAAAAGCACGGTATTGTGTTCACACAATTAAATGGAGTCCTTGCAGATTCAAAAGATGCATTACATTTATCTGTATGACCAAAAATTACGGAGCATTTTAATTGCCTCCAGCTGGCCTGCAGCAAGCGCTACTGTTCAGTTCCACACTCCGCCCAGATTCACCCTCTGAACAGCACATATTTGATTACATAAGATTGAGCGACCATGTAAAGTTGCTAATACTTACATATTTCAGATGAAGACCATATTTGAGGATGATGAATGATAGGCGAGCATTTCGATGTCCTGCCTGATGTATTGCATTACCACAGACTAGCCGTCAAAGATCTGTTAGTCATGACTGCATGACTTCACCTATGGATGATTTTTTTTTTTTTTTTTTTTTGTGCGACTACAATTATGGCCAAAAGTTTTAGCAGTGACATAAATGTGTTTTGCTGCCTAAGCTGTTGTGGTGTTTATTCACATTGTTACTAGATTATTGTGCAGAGTGATCAAATACATAAATAATTGCTAAAAGATTAATTGTAAAAAAAAGAAAGAAAAAAAGAAAATTATATATATATATATATATATATATATATATATATATATATATATATATATATATATATATAAATTACCTTCTTTCGATCTTGATACAAAATGACCAGCTCACATTGACTTATCATATCAGCAGCGCATGTTAAAGTGTGAATGAGATTGTACTAATACTAATTTGATTGTAAGAGCAGACCGATTGCTATAAAAAGTGGGAAGAAGTGCTTCTAATCATTGTGTTCTTGTTAGCAATGGTTACCTCCAGAGAAACGTGTGCAGCCATTATCTCTTTGCATCAAAATAGCCACACATACAAGGAAATTGCTACAAAGTATATTGCACCTGAAAGATCCATTTCCCAGATCATCAAGAACTTCAAAGTGAGATTTTTGCCTGCAGTGAAGAAGTGTTCAGGACGTCCCAGAGTGTCCAGCAAGTGCCAGGACCGTCTCCTCCTGAGGGGTTAGCTACAGAATCATGTCACCAGCAGTGCAGAGCTTGCTCGGGAATGGCAGCAGGCTGGTGTGAGAGCATCTGCATGCATATTGAGTCAAAGACATTTGAACAACAGCCTAGTGTCAAGAAGGGCATCAAAGAAGCCACTTCTCCTCAAGAAACACATCAAGGACAGACTGAAATTCTGCAGGAAGTTCAAGGATTGGAGAGCATATTTTCTCTTATGAAGCTCCCTTCCGACTATTTGGGACATCTGGAAAATGTATTGTTTTGAGAAGAATAGGTGAATGCTACCATGAGTCCCATGTTTTGCCAACAGTGAAGCATCCTGAGACCATCCATGTGTGTGGTTGCTTTGAATTATGAATGGTATCAAAACGTCCTGTTTGAGCGACTTCTTCCAATGAATCCATAAACAATTTGGTGATCATCCGTACATTTTTCGCATCTCGTCAGTAAAGCCAGTTCTCTAATCAGCTGTTAATTCCATCAGGTGCCTGATTTCACATAGAGCTGCTGTTACTACACAGAGCCGTTGTTAATAGAGAAGATGCGCAAATCACGTTAATTTTCAGCGTTTTTTGGCGCATCTTCTCAGTTAACAACGGCTCTGTGTAGTAACAGCTGCTCTATGTGTAATCACGTACCTGATGGAATTAACCGCTGATTAGAAAACCGGCTTTTCCGGACGAGATGCGCATTAACGATCGGCCGATTGTGATCGGAGCACCCCTAACCATATCACAAAGCAAGAGTGGTAAAGAAGTGGCTCGAGGACCATCACATTGAAATCTTTGATCCATGGCCAGGCAACTCCCTGGATTTCAATCCTATAGA
Source organism: Carassius auratus (assembly GCF_003368295.1). Taxonomy (NCBI): domain Eukaryota; kingdom Metazoa; phylum Chordata; class Actinopteri; order Cypriniformes; family Cyprinidae; genus Carassius; species Carassius auratus. The sequence continues at coordinate 13,427,981 of NC_039254.1, read as the reverse complement.
GAACCTTTGGTCAGTCCTCAAAGGCGAATGGACGAGCAGAAGCCCACAAATTGTGACCAACTGTGAGAACTAATAAGGCAAGAATGCAATAAAAAGCTCATACTTTGCAAGGGCTCTCCCTGGAGGGTCTGCCAGGCTGTGCCAGTGGGCAGGGTCAGTGAGGAGACGTGGCAGAATGTGACCCAGCAGGGTGAGGGTGATCTGTTGGGTGTCCAGGCAGAAGATACTATACAACAACTCAACCACACGAGACGCCCACTCCTTGCGTGTCTCCTTCAGGAGCTCCTACAACAGAAACACACAATCAAGTCTGATAACAGATCCAGTAATCATAATCTGTAGTAGCGCAAACCCAGACACATTTACCTTTACCAGGTTGTTAGTAAACCAGAACACTCCTCCCATATGTAGTAGGTTCTCAAAGAGATGGAATGCATGAGAGTCCACCCAGCCCTTCTCCAGAACCTCCCTAAATTGAGTCTGCAGAGCCTGGAGGATGGGCAGACGTGCTGGGAGAAGGTTCCGGTAGGGAATGGGCTCCTGACCCTCGACTGCTGGTCGCAGGGAGAGTCCCGTCTGCTGAAATACATCAGCACACATGCGCTCCAGGATAGAGCTCATGATCACCACACTGGACATAGTGAGAGAGAGAGAGGGGGAAATAACAGTCTTTCAAAGATATTCAGGGATTTTCTGGGAGGACCAAGATCTGCAGAGTTTAATTTGAACCCCAATCAATCATGACAACTAGCAAATCAAACTCATGATGTGGGAATGTGGCCTGGTTTGAGTAGAAAATCCTTACCGCTCATGGTAGAACTGCAAAGTGTTTTCTCCTGACATAGGGGTCATGAGCTGACGAATCATAGTCTGAGGTTTTTCTCTCTCATCCAAACCCAGCATCCGAACGTGCGCCACCAGCCATGCCACGGCACAGATGGCCATACTGCACACCTTCCCTTTGATGTTATCGGTGATCTTCTATACTCACAGAAAGAGACTTCTTTAATGACAGATAATACAAAGGAAACTACTCTTCCTACAATATGTTCAAACTACGATTTTCCCTTTTTGTCACATGACAATAAATGCCTTATTGCATTTAGAAATGAAACTCCTTATGAAACTCCTTACCTGAACAGCCTCCACTGATAAAACTCCGTTCTCCCATGCATTCAGAACCTCCAGTATAGCTGCAGGTGTGCTGAGACATATTTCATGCCATTTCATCTGACTGAAGAGAGAGCACATGTTTGACTAACAGGTCCTTAAAGGATCAGTTCATCCAAAAAGGAAAATGTTGTCATCATGTACTTACAGCCATGTCATTCCAAACCTGGATCAGTTTCTTTCTTATGTTGAACATTGAAAGAAGATATTTTGAAGAATTAAACTGTTGTTGGTCCCCATTTACTTCCATAGTAGGGAAAGAAATACTATGGAAGTCAATGGGGACCATCAACTTTTTGATTGCCAGCATTCTTCAAAATATCTTCTTTCAATGTTCAACATAAGAGAGAAAAGGTTTGGAAAGACACAAGGGGTAAATGAGTAAATGATGACAAAATGTTCCTTTTTGGGTGAACTATCCCTTTAAAACAGAAAATATTTTAAATAAATTCATAAACCTTAGCTCATTTGACTCCACACAAAACTCTTCATCAACAATTAATTTGAATTTGATTTCCCTGTCCCGGGTCTGTATATTCAAATTCTTCATCAATTCGTTTTTTTTTTTTTTTAGGTTCTAGGTCAAATTTGGTAGGAATGCGTGTCAAAGTAGGCTTAAATTACAGCTTTGTAGACATTTTTTCAATGAAATACTTAAATTCTATACTACCTAGCATGTTATATGGTATTTAAGCAGTTATGTCATTTCAAGACAACATATTTATAAAAAATTAGTTTTACTAACATAAATATTAATGAAGACTTCTTTTACACATTTCTCAGTGCTGTCGATTTAACCTATATTGAAAGTTAATTTGGTGAAATTAAGAAAAGAAATAAATAATGCATTCAAATTATAAATGCTTTTAATGCACCCCGCACCAGCCCAGACCTGTATGCCTTCTTACATCGATGTATATAATTGCATGCAGTTGCTGATGTACGGAGGAATGTATGGAAATATTTTTGAGTGATGGCACAAAAAATGATTCAGTAACACTTTAGAATAATGGTCCGTTAGTTAATGTTAGTTAATTAACATGAACAAACAATTATCAATACATGTATTACTGTATTTATTCATCTTTGTTAATGTTAGTTAATGAAAATACAGTTATTCCTTGTTAGTTCATGCTTATTCACAGTGCATTAACTAATGTTAACAAGCACAAACTTTGATTTGAATAATGCATTAGTAAATATTAAATTAAATTAACATCAATTAAGATTAATAAATGCTAAAGTGTTACCAGTGATTCTTAAACTATTTAAACCAATTTACAGAAATGAACTGAACTAACCAAGTCTAACATCACTCTAGAGGATGCTATACTGTAGAAATCAATGTTTCGTGAACATGTTCATGTGACAGGTGTGATTGGTATAGGTAGCTGATATGAAGCAGCACTTACACAAGCTTCATCTCAGAGGAAGAATTAAGCAGGGCCACCAGACTCTCCACCTTCCCAGACTCAGGTCTGAAGCAAGGGTGGTCTGGATTCAGGGTCTTCCCTTCCTCTGGCATGCATGTCTGCAACCACGTCTCAAAGAAGGGGGTCTCGCCCGATGGGCTGGGGTCCGAAAGAATCACCTGGACAAGATTGGTGAATGATGTGATCAGTCATTGCAGGATGTGATTATGAAATAAGAATGTTACATAATTTTATAGGATTGTAAGTTACATCCATTCAGACTTCATCTCAAACACTTGCTCTTTAAAATAAAAATGTTTGTGTGGAAACTGACCTCTGACCCATAAGTCTGCACGACATGACACAGCATGAGAAAGGAAATGTCGAACAGTAGAGCTCGTATTGACGCAGATTTCGCTAGAAAATACGTTACAAATTAAATTGCTCTCAGATTCCATGGGTGACTAAATCTTCACACTTCTCACACACTAAAGCTAAAAATAACAGAGAAGTTCACACGGCAGATGTGGTAACAAAACTCAATACTTCAAAACTCAAAACTAAACAGAGTACATTGATATTTCCGTTAATGATAAAAAAAAAAAAGATACACAAAGAGGACCATTAGAGGTGTCCTTTAATTTCATCTAGCCTAACATATTAGCCTAACACCCATCTAAAAAAGATATTTTTTAACAGGCTGCATGTAATCATTGCAAAATAAAGCACATGACTTACATCCTTCTCCACTGATGTGTTTTGGAAACTCGTTCAGCCTGGAAGAGAACAGCAGATATAGATATATACATCTCCTAGACACTGTGTTCATGTATTTATTTGGGTTAAATATATAAACTGATTCTGATGCAATGGATCCAGTCTTATTCATATTGTCTTACTTGATGAATTTGCGAGCAAAAGACTTGAGTTTTCCAGTCGCTGCGGCAGCAGCCAGTAGCAAATCAAGACTCTTTCCTGAGAGCATGTGACCCAAAACTCCCAGCAGTCCATCAGGAGACTTAGAATGATCCGCGTCCACTGTCTAGATAACCAGAAATGAAGGAAACCAGTGACTAACTGGTAACACTTTACAATGAGGTTCTGTTTTATAACATTAGTTTACTATATTACTTAAAATGACTAAAATACATGCTAACTACATCATAGACATGAGACAAAAACTCATACAGGGCATTTTTCCAACAATATAATGAATTTGAGGGGTATATAACTGCATTCTATAGGCTACATGTTGTTCAATACCAATCAACTGTATAAAAAAGTAAGATGACCTACATAAAACAGGGGTAGGGCAGGTGCATTAAATGCATTATAATTGTAACATTATTTTTTCATTACTAAATTTTTTTTCTTTTTTTTACTTATTAAATCAACAGCCCTACATAGAAAGTCAAACCAGATGAGAACCTTGAGGATGTTGGTGACAGTTGGTTCTGCTCTCAGGATGAGGCCTGGGTTGGGCTGAATATTGGCGTTCTCCGCTGTCTTCAGTCTGGGTGCATGCTCTCTGTCCTCACTCCTGAAGAAATAAAAATGTATGGAACAGAGAGACATGTTTATAGAACATGTTTATGCTAAAAATAAGGATAAAATATTGACCGTACCGTTTTGCAGTAAGACTGGCGGTGTTTGTCTCAGACAGGAGGCCGAGTTTATTACACTCCTGCAGTAACAGACTCAAGCAATCACAGCTACACACACACACACACACACACAAACAACAACAGCGTTATAACATGTCATACCAGTTGAGCTAACACTATAGTATTGATAAATAGTCTGAGTTCACTGTTAGTCATTTTAAATAAAATAAATTTTTGTCCATACAGATCATTATTCTAACTTCCTGTGGTTCAGCACACAGCCAATCATAATTGATACAGGTGCTGTTGACATACTTGCATCTCTGGTCAGCTTTATCCAAAAGTGGGGTGAGATTCAGAAGATAATCAAATGCCACATTCACATCCTCCATAAAATCCTGACAAACATACAAAGACAGGAAGGCCAGATGGAGTAATTAATATTTTGGAGGATGTGGAAAGATGTATTATGATGGCTGTAATATGAGGTGACAAGTGTCACGAGCGAAGCAAATTGGAAATGGAACCAAAATAGCTCAAACCATGTTGGTGCAAGGGAGGTAAACAGTCAAATTATAGCACCTGTGTCTTTTCCCCTTGTGGGTACTTCTTCAGCCTTAGTAAAACCTGAGGAATCTGAAAATGGGACGTGAAACAGAAAAACAAAATAACAATGATTCAGTGTTCACACTCCATAAACAACAGCTTGACAGTATGTGAATGACGCATGTAATGTAATGACGATGAGGAGCCTTGTTCTTCTATTAAAGTGATTCTTGATTATTAAAGCCCAGAAAAAATTCTGAGAAAATTCATCACTGTTTTCCAAACACAAAAGGAGAAGCTATAAAAAAATATTTTACAAAAACATATTTTTGTCATGACCGACTTTGCTATAGTTGAGTACAAAGCATACATTTTTATATATTTTCATAGTATTTTGAATCATTCTTTTGAAAGAGTCTGTCTCAAGATGTAGCTCTATCTTAACTGTGCTCTCCATAGAGTAAACGCATCCTTGTATGTGTCACACGCTGCTGGAGTGAAAAATCCAATATTTACCAGATCCAATATTACAATCCAAAGTTCAAGAGTGATTGGTGACTCAAACGCACCTTTAGAAAGGTGAAAGCTGTCCATTTCAGTTCCTCATTCCCCTCTGGGGATTCAATGAGCCCAGTGAAACAGGCCTTCCAGATCTCCAGCACAAACAGTGGAGTTGGAATACGCTATAAAGAGAGGGGGGAAAAGCACATTGGCAAAACCACACACACATACCACTTCATCTGAAGTACAAACACTTGTGTCTGAAGTCACCTGCATCCTCTTCATCATCATGAGCTGCTCTACTAATGGCTGCGTCTCTCCGGTGAGGTTCATGGTTCCCTCCAGCATGATGAACGCATGGACTGAAGGGAACAATGTGTGGACCGGTGGATCACTCTGAAGACTCAACATCTGAGGAATACTACCAAAACACAAAGAATGTCACAAACACACTGATAATACCGATTCATTGGTGAGTTCCTTGGCTCTTTTTATGCTAAGTAACAAGATGAGATACTATACAAGAGCGATTTTGCATTCTGTAGTGCTGGTTAAAGGTTGACTCTGTTAAAATCTCTTCTAACTATAACTTCCTAAGTGCACAGTTTAATAAAATACCTTTCAATGATTTTGTTTTCTTTTTAAAACAAGTTTAAATGTTTTAAAGTTTAAAAGAAACTTTGTATGTTGTCATAATGGTTCATAATATTCCTTCCAAACCAGCTTCATTGTAACTATTGTATACGTACTAACATTTAAAATGATAATTTGTGTATTTATATTTCTTTAATTACATATATGATTTACAAACAATTATTTTCTTATAAGTGCACAGTAGTTATATTAACTAACTAATACTAACGTTGAATTAATTAATTAATTAACATACATTGCCTAATATAGAGTATAACCTAATATATACATGACTTAAAGTGAGACTATGCTTCCTAGAGAGTCACAAGCATTGTGAAACTATTCAAATGACTTAACGGCCAAATTGTGATTTTCAAATCGTTGCTTAATTTTTTAATTGGTAGCAACATCTTTGCAAATACATTGTGCGTAATAATTTTTTATTTTTTTTTGACCAGCTCTAACATAACTGCACTTCAAATAGTGGGTCTTGAGTTCTGGGGCATGTTCAAGTTCTAAACGGTGCGCAACGTTTTGCTACGGTTTCCGGGTTGAACGTCATGTTTCCTGGAAACGGTGTGCACCGGGGTTTGAGATGCATTTTCTCTTGTTTGGTGGGTGTGTCATAACTGCAGTCCAATCAGCAGCAACATGTATATAAAGCACGCGGTATTAAAGTGAACTCGCACAATGGCTTCAAGGAAAATAATGTACAAATGTGTTCGTTGCAGCTCGGTATACGCAACAACTGAGGATATTAGAAGACATGTTTGTCGTAAGTTTTATTGTTAAAATATAGGATATCAACATAATGATGTAGTTGTTTATATTTTTAGCTTCAATGCAAGTGTATGACATTTGGTATATAAATAAACAATGGTAATTATGTGCTTTTCCTAAAAATGAGAAAGAAAATACAGGGTATTAAAACCGTATGAACTATAAATAAAGTCAGTATGTGAGGCTAAATAGGTGGCTCCGAAAATTCTTCACAAAGAATGGCCTTCTAAGCAGCCATAGTTGCAACTCTTGCGTCATCAGAACAGTGTGTTCAATGCATCACCGTTTCTGTTTAAAAAACGTTGTGCAACGTTTTGTCGGGGCTGAACGCAGCCCTGGATTCTCACCTCTTGACCAATGAAACGCACTCTTCAAGATTTTCCTTCAGCGTCTGATTGGTCACAGCGTTGAGATTTTCTGACAACTTCAGCAAAGCTTGCTCTACATTGGTCCAGGATGCTTATGAGACAAGAAGACACATGGAAGTTTAAATGGCAAATAATGACTATTATATTTATGATTATTATAGTGACATAACTATTTCTTAAATATAACATTGTTATTCAATAAACAATACATTTATGTGGGTAAATTATATTTATGCCTACAAAAACTTACAATTGGTGATGCAAACAAATTGGTAATTTGATTCCCCGAAAGAGAGCATTTAAAAGAAATGATTTGTGAACATTAGTCAGACTTTTGCGTCACGTTGCTTAATAAGCTGATTCAGAACATTAAAAGGTTATTTTAGGAATGGAATACTAGATAACTACTGAATCCTGTGATGCGGACACAATTTGTTTGAAATACTTAGAGACAGTTGTGGTTATGCAATAAACAGCAGTGCGCTGTCGTGTCACATGTCTCATTATGTTGCAACTGACAGAGGTGGCAAGGGTGCCTCAAAACCGAATGAGAAAATAAACCACAGTACAAAAATAACACAAAGCCACTATTGTGAAACATGAGATTTTACTGTATACATTTCTAATTTTACAGCAGTGACACGGTCCAACAGTGACAACAGTGGTTAAAGTTTTACATTAAAGGAAATTCAAGGTATATCTCTGTGTCTGTGACTATCCATATACACTTATGTTTACCGAGTATTTATTACTCAGAGGATCTGAAAAGAATGTGAATATTCAAAACAACAACAAAATGTACATTTTATCCAATTAATTGCATGTCATGTGACCATTTACCAACATAACTGTAAACATGCAAATTGGTTGTTCAATTATTTACTTATTAACTTAAAAGTCTCAGCGGACACTTAAATAATTTTTTTCAACTAACAAAAATGTTTGTGAACCCCTGCTACAGCCTATACTGTTTGATTTATGCTTTCGGTATCAAAGTATCAAAAGATACGTTTACAAATGTTTGATTTGTATTATACTGTTTGATTTATGCTTTCAGTATCAAAGTATCAAAAGATACGTTTACAAATGAACGTGCACTAAACAGGGAGAATTAACACTATAAACAATGCTGATTAATTATATAAAAGCAACAGAGTCTTTGTAAATACGTCAGGCATTATTATTATAGAAACAAATCCTTAAATACACATACCTTGTTCCTCCAGGCGTGCGATGTGCACCAGGGCTCTGTTCTTGGTGCTGTGTAAGAGATTGGTCATGCGGTCCAGGCAGGCTCTCAGACTGTTTTCTAACACAGGCAGAGCGCCGGACTCCCGTAGTCTCTCGCAGTACCACGCACAGCCTTGCAGAAGCCAAACCATGGTACACAGCATGGCACGGCACAGCCCAATACACTCCTCTGCCTTACCATGGCAGCTGCAGGAGAGAAACACAAGAGGGAAAACATATTACCTGCATTCTAGAAAAACTGCATCTCACTGACTCTAGGACGATGGATGTAGCTGACTGTGGGATGAGCACCTGATGCGGTTGGAGAACATGTCCATGATCTCGAGCAATGATTTGATACACAGTTCCCGTGAAAAATCATCAAACTGTAGGTGAACAAATGAAAACAGTGTGGTTATTTAAATTCAGTCAAGCATAACTTTGCTTAAAATAAAAAATAAATCATTAAAAACCACCAACCTTGCTGATTGCAGTTAGTACACTGGAATATGACACCATCTACAGGAGGAAGAAAGAATATCATGTCATCAATATAATGCCAAAAAGTTGTGCTGGACCTGTAGCGTACATACACTGACACCTAGTGGTTTTGTGATGCACAAGATTACAATTCCTGGTGTTTTAGAAATGCACTATTAGCAAGACATTTATTATGCGAGCAAATGTGACAAATAACAAGCAATGATAAGTCAAGTTATATTGATGATAATGAGCATGCCCCCCCAAAAAAAACTACTGATATGACTTGTTTTCACCTGTGAACTGATGGCATACTTCAGGTAGGACAGGATTAGAGGGTTCGGTGATGGGCCAATCAGAGCCTGCTCCAGAAGAGCTTCTGTATCAGGAGAAACAGTAATCATACCGTTAACAACTAACACAGCGACAGTTCTGTTCTGACAGGGTTTTGGGCAGCAAAGAAAAAAGCACATTTATTATTTTTATTATTAGCATGTCTTTATGAAATTTCTCTGTTTCATTGAAATAATTTATGGTGTAATAATTTTTGATATTTCTGAGCCCCTGGCAGTTAATGAGTATATAAAAAGGTATGAATAATCAAGATTTTTTTTATGTTTTTAATAGAAGTATTTCATGATCACCATGGATTTATTTGATTAAACATACAGTAAAAATGGTATTTTTGTGAAATATTATTACAATTTAAATTAACGGTCTCGTATTAGAATATATTATTTATTTGAGTACATTTTTGCAGCTATATATGTATATATACATACACACACACACACACACACTAATCACTTAATCGCTTCCAAAATTAGTTTTTTTTTTTATAAAAGTGTGTACTGCATATATTCATTATGCATATAGAAATACATACAAATGCATGTATATATTTTTAAAAAAAAAGTCATGTACATTTTTCAAAATATATGCTGTATGTGTGCGTCTCTATATATACATAATAAATATACACAGTACATACACATATATTATGTAAAAGAAAAATGGTATTTTGGATGTGATTAATCATTTGATAGCACTATTATATACATACACAATACATATATACACACATATATACGCACGAACACACACCCATTGTGGGATCAGTAAGATTATTAATATTTTTTAACAAAGTTTCTTATGCTCATAAAGGCTGTATTTATTTGATCAAAAATATAGAAAAAAAATTTATTTTGTGAAATATTATTGCTAATTAAAATAACAGCTTCAATTTAAATGTACTTTCAGGGAAAATTGTATTCCTTTGATGCAAAGCTGAATTTTCAGCATTATTACTCCAGTCTTCAGTGCCACTATACCTACACACACACACACACGTAGATAGATAGATAGATAGATAGATAGATAGATAGATAGATAGATAGATATATTGTATGTTTAATCAAATAAAACATGCACAGCTTATAACAATGTCATGTGCATGTGTCTTCAAAATCAATTGCTCCCAAATGGCTGAGACTGGGTTGGGTAAAGTATAATATGATACAGTGACTTGTCTAGTGAATATGAGTTGAAACATTTAGATATGACCTGCGAGATTGAGGTAGTCCCATGTGGCTCCTTTAGGACAGTTCTTCTTGATGTTAATGGCCCATTGATAATCACTCCAGCGCTCCTTCCACGCCTGCAGGATAGCCTGCTTCAGATTCACCACCTTCATTCTGTCTGGTTGTTAAACTCTAAACCAAAACATCAATTAATTAACAGCATAAACTGATTTTAGAGTCACATCCTTGTGTATGATAGGAGAACGTCAGATATCAGCTCGTGATACTCATGATCTCCAATCTCGTCTCACAAAAATAACACATATTTATAGTATACAGTATATAGATAACGTGTAAAATAAATATGGTAAAATGCAAATTCATTATTTCTTATTTTTAAAATCACGCTTACCACAAAATAATCCAGTTTATGCAGTAAATGAATCAGGTTTTTGTTCATTTACAATTCCCTTCACCCCAACGCCGCCATGTTGACTTTAAGAACGCGTGCTCTGATTGCACGAGAGTGTCTGTTTGGTGCAGTACAAACCAATCCGATTGGGTCGTGTGATGTAGCGTCTCTTGATAGGACAGGAGATTGTGTTGCACTTTTATTTTAGAAAAAATGCTGTGTAAGGAGTGTAAGTGAAAGGAGTTTTCAGTTTTCACTAACCATCAAGTATGTTATATATCACAAGCAATACTACGGTATATCTTGACACGACATTTTTGTGATACTATGGTTTTATTTGATATAAATACATATAATACATGGTGGTAATTAAATTAAATCATTAAATCACTGTACCACACTCTTAAAAATAAAGGTTTCTAATTGTAGTGCTATTTTGTAAATATAACGAAGTCTATTTAATGTTTTACAACAATATATCAGTTATTTCTTAATTATAAATGCTCATCTTCATCAATATGAGCTCAAAATAGTTACATAGCTTCGATTTGTGTTCATCTGAACGATTTCAGTTCCTTGATTATATTGTTCATCTAAAGATTCAAGTGTTAATTTTACATTTCTTCTTGAGTAAAAGTATAAAAGTAGTTACTTTTGGCTATTTGATAAAAAAATACACATTTTTAACAGCCTACTCAGTTTTACGGAAAAGATAGAGCTATATCTGTCATCATGAATTACTGTGTGTTAGCACAGTCTAAATATGTAATTATTGAAATATTTCTTTTACCATAGCTTTGAATCAGTGAGTTGTTAATTACTGTAGTCGGATCATTCAAATCCAAAAATGCATTATTTTGGGGCCAGTTAAGACACTTGACTATGTCTTAAGAACTTTTCTGATTAAAAGGTTATAATTTTTAGGGAACAGTTGTCACACTAAATGTTTCTGATTCATTTTGGCTCATTTGTTCGGACTACAGTATGTCAGCCCGCAGATTCAGAAGCAGCATCCCAGAATAAGTTCCTGTTGCTCATCCAGGCTCTGCCCAAAGCTGTAAAATCACATTCATGACATTGTTTTTATTCCTTCAGTCTCACAACACTCCACACACTGTTAAATGTCATCTTTGTGCCATAGGCTTTATCCCAGAACACCCAACTAATCTGTAATGACAGATCTAATGATAAAGGTGGCATATGAAACGTCCCCATATTCTGATAAATATGAGTTATGCTAAATTGTAATATATTTTGTCGAGTGTAAGTGTGTCATTGAAACGAGTTGGTCCAGTTCAAGCATATCTTGAACTCTTCAGACAACTTGCACACGTTCCTGAATCACTTTTTGAATAAAACATGTAAATGTACAAATTTTGCAAGTTCTCTTTATTACTATATCCATCAATAATACATTGTGAAAGCCAATGCAATGTTTGACATTAATAATGGCACCTGCAGCGTATTGTATTTAGTCTTTCAGAAATGCCATCAAGTGTTCAGTAGTTTTTGTCCATCTTCACTGTGTCCATTTTTCCCGCTGTCCCGTTTTCCGTGAACTCCGTTCTGTCGCTCTGTCCTATCTTTACCAGCAGCAGAAAGCATTTTCTTTTTAAAACTGAAATCGGAGCCACGGCTGCTGTCACAGTCATTCTGAAAGAAAAGAAAGAAAAAAAAGACACAGATTGGTTTATAGAGAGTTTTCTTGTTTGTTTTTTTTCACAAGGAACAAAATATATTTGTTGTTTACAGGAGAAATGTTTGAAGAATGACCGCTAAAGCAAACCAACAGGCAAATGTACCAAATTTTTTAATCTAGCACATTGAAAAAGCACAGCAATTGATGCACAAACTGAATATGCAGCACAAAACACCTTTAATATGATTAAGCTAGTGTGAATCTGTTCACTTCAATATAATATGACTGTCCTTCTCATTTGTGAGAATCATTAGCAGTGTGCCAGTGCCATCGATCTCCAAAATGTTCCTCTTTGCATCTGAGAGGACTGAAATTGCACTTCATGAAAAATCTATATTAATGTTCAACCTGTATATTAAGATATTCTTACAAGTAGTTCTGCAACCTTTCTGTCCCTTTTACTCTATATACACTAAAAGTCAAAGGTTTGGAAAAATTAAGATTTTTTTTTTTATGCTCATAAAGGCTGCATTTATTTGATTAAACATATATTTACTTATACTTAAGTAAATATATTTTACTTAAGTATAATATCCTTCAGAAATCATTCTAATATGTTGATTTGGGACTTAGATATTATTAATTATTACTGGTGGTTCTCAGTTATTAATAATGGTTCTTCTAATTATCAATGTTGAATGCGGTTTTTGCTGCCTTTTTGGTGGAAACGTAGCAAAAAGAAAAAATCTGGATTCTTTGATCAATAGAACGTTCTTAATTTGAATTATAAATCATTTGTAACATTATGAATGTTAATACATTTATAATTGTTAAACCTGAGCCCAAACTTTTAAATGCTATCATGGTTTTCAACATTGATAATGACAGAGAATGGCTAATGGCAGCTAAAAATTAAAAATTAACTCCTTGATTGAGTAATTTCTACAATAGAGTTTAGAGTATAAGTTCTGTTATCTCACCCCATCTGAATGCTCGGGGAGGGTCTGATAGGGTTGTGATGACTCAGTCTTGCAGGGTCTGGAGTCTTCCAGTAAACCGACTGAAGAATCAAATTCCTCATCAGTACTGGAGCCCTTGAAGATAGAGGAAAGAGTGTTACAGTGCTGTAATAGTCCATTATTGGCTGTTTAAAATAAATAACTAATTAATGTCATAGAGACTATTCATTTAATCTGTGAGAGAATTCATATATAAATTGCATTGTGCATTATTATTTTCTTTCCATTATTTGGCATACTGTAACTTGCGCCATTCTTTCTAATATTTTAAGGGATGACATAAAACCTGGAAATGAGGTAGCATTTTAGCACTTTTGGTTCCAACCATCCTAATATCAGTTATTTTTTAAGCTTTGAATGGGTCTTTGGTTAAATTCTTCATATAAGGTCTGGTTAACACAAGCTTTTTTATATGACATACAATACATCAGTAGTACCCCTTTATGATTTATTTTTTTCCACTTGATTCGAAAAGGGTGGTTGCTAACAAGTGGCTAAATGGGAGGTTTTTTGAGAACAAGTGAACTCATACTCACTAGTCAACTTGTATAGCCTCATTGTGTTTAGAACCATGCTTTTGCAAACTATTATAATTATTAGGGAAACTTTCAGGGAAAATGTTCTTAAAGACCGAATAATTGTCAGAAGCTAAAAGGAACACTCCACTTAAAAAAAAGAAGAAGCTTATTTTCCAACTCTCCTAGAGTTAAACAGTTGAGTTTTAGTGTTTTTGAATCCATTCAGCTGATCTCCAGGTCTGGAGTTAGCACTTTTAGCTTAGCTTAGCATAGATCATTGAATCTGATTAGACCGTTAGCATCCGCTTCAAAAATGACCAAAGAATTTCTATATTTTTCCTATTTAAATGATGTAACTACAGAAGAGTCAAACATTTTTTAGAAACTCTGGTCATTTTTGAGTGAGATGCTAACAGTCTAATCAGATTCAGTGATCTATGCTAAACTAAGCTGAAAGTGCTACCGCCAGACTCGGAGATCGGCTGAATGGATTAGAAAATGGTAAAACTCAACTGTTTAACTCAAGGGGAGTTGGAAAATGAGATTTAAAAAAAAAAAGTGGAGTGTTCCTTTAATGGTGATGAGTCATGAAATCATGGTTGAGTTCATTTATAGCAAATGTTTCAGCTTTTCTACTTCTGGCAATTGTGTTTATGCTTCAAAATTCATAAATACTTTGTTAAATTGTGAATGTTATCATACAAATATTCAGCTTTCGTTGGTAACAGAGCTATTTTTCTACTTTTGGGTTCGCCTATAAAAATCATCATCACTGCAGCACTTTATTTTTCCTCAAACATCAATAACAGAATTTGTGGACTCTAGAGCCCCTTTCACACTGCACGTCGGACCCGCAATATTTCCGGAACATTGCCGGGTCGCATTCTGTGTGAAAGCAACCACGTCCCGGGATTGATTACCGAATTGAACCCAGGTCGGGGACCTAGTAACATTGCGGGGTTCGACCCGGGACGAGCGCTGTGTGAACAAAAGCCAGATCTAATTCCATGTCGAAGTGATGACGCGCGTTATCGCGCGACTCTTTTACCGGCTGTTTTGAAGGAAGATCAACGTTCGCGACGAAAACACATGTGCAAACTGTAATGAAGCAGAGATCAGTTAGTTCCTCACTTTTCCGCGCTGATGCCGAGATCGTTTGCTTGCTTCAGTGAAAGTATAACGTGCCTAGCGTTGTCGACTCGTACATTACACGTCACGCGCTGATGTCACGTGTCGTTACAGGATCTTCAAGGGGTTGTGTGTGAAAGCATGCATATATGCCGGGTCATCACTGGCAGTGTGAAAGTGCAAAATCTAGTGACCATGGAACAATTGCAGGAACACTTTACCCCTGTATTTGCCGGAATGGCAGTGTGAAAAGGGCTTAGTTTAGGTTAGGTTACCTGGTTGAAAGGTTTGGATGGGGACTGGATGTTCTTGGGGGAGCCAGAACCTCTTAATCTTTCACTGAACCAGGAGAAAGGCACAAACGGTGGACCAGAGGAACGCGAGGACCGGCTCTCTGTTTTCTCTGAATCCCTGGATACAGACACAAAAAAACCCTCACACGTTTACATCTGTACAGGCATCCAAAAAAACACTGGTGCTTAGATTACCGACATTAGCTGAATAAATGCAGGACAGACTCACACACATACCGATTTCCTGCTGATAGTCTGTTGGATCTGTCTTTCCTGACCTTTCCATATGTGCGGCGTAAAGTGACCCTGCCCACAGAAAAACAAGCAGATAACCTTTAAAGCCCAACTCTGGCCACTACTACAGCTGTATGATTGCTCTCACGTCCAGGACAGTGTTTACAGACGTCAAAAAGTACCCTAGTGGAAAATAAATATACAAAAATGGATTTGAAATACATTTATTTAATGTTAAGTATACTATACAATTCCATGTATTTGTACTTATTAAAAATACCCTGAAATTGTACTTTTAGTATACTAAACTGGTATGCTTAATTGGTACAACTAATTTCATACTTAATGCACTTTAATTGTGCAGAAGTAATGCTGAGGTCCAACTAAAGACATACTGAAATATATTTGATTGTGCCAAAGTTGAACTATTGTAAATACATTTCATGTACACTTTATATTATTTGCATTTAAAGACCAATATTATTCGAAGACTAAACAATCCTCATCAATAGTGAACTATACTTAGTGTGAAATCAATCTATTTTATATATATATATATATATATATATATATATATATATATATATATATATATATATATATATATATATATATATTTAGTGGGGTATATCTACAAATTGCTTAATTATTATTGCCCTGCATGTTTAACATTTAAAATCTTCCAAAATATTTATAGACATAGTTAGCAAACTGAAGGTGAGTCAAAGTTTGTGGTTAAAGACTCTGTAACAGGATAAATAGTCCAACCTTCATCTAAAATATTTAAATGCTGATTTTTTACTAACCCCAGATCAAGAAAGCGTCTCCTGGTTTTCTTGTCCAGCAGCACTGTTGGACTTTCAGGTTCATCAGGGCCTGTGTCATGACTGTCGTCTGAAAACAGATAATCAAAATGAGCATCAGAATCCCAACATTTAATATGGATCAGAATAATCCAGATTTGAAAATCCCATGTTTTGCTATCCAGAATTACCGTATTTTCCAGACTATAAGTCACACTTTTTTTCATAGTTTGGCTGGTCCTGCGACTTGCGAGTCAGGTGCGACATATTTATCAAAATTAATTTGACATGAACCGAGAGAAATGAACTAAGAGACATGAACCAAGAGAAAACATTACCGTCTCCAGGCGCGAGAGGGCGCTCTATGCTGCTCAGTGCTCCTGTAGTCTACACTGAAAACATAGAGCGCCCTCTCGCGGCTGTAGACGGTAACGTTTTCTATTTGTATATCTATTTGATTTATATATATGTTTTTTTCCTCATCATGACGTATTTTTGGACTGATGCGATTTATACTCAAGTGCGATTTGTAGTCCGAAAAATACGGTAGATCATCCATAATACCAATTTCCAGATTAACAAATCTGGATTTCTAGAGCTGTAAATGGAAAAACAGATTTCAGAAAACAGATTTTTGCTATCAGATGGGTTCATATCTTCAAATGTTCAAAAGAGAACAAAAAATTATTGGATTAGATCTTTAGACCATTAGTGTTTGTTGTTCAAAACTTTTTAGTTGGATTAGGATACTTCTGATCCCAAAACAATCTGGATTATATTGGTGAATTTCAGAAACATTTAAAAAAAAAATTATTTTACATTGTGATATGCAAGCCCATTTAGAGCACTGGTAGTCTGGATTCAATGATCTGGAAAAGTTTGTCTCTGGATCATGGTGATCTAATCTAATGTTGCTTTGAGAAAATAAAAAAAGCACAAAAGTAAAAATGTTTACCTGATTCAGGTTAGCAAAACAGGGGATTTCCAAATATGAATCATTCTGATCCAGATTAAAAGTTTTGAAAAACTGGGACCAGAATTTAGTCCAGATCAGAATCAAAACAGAAGATCAAAATTAGAATCAACAGTAATCCAGATCAGAGTCAAAATCAGGATCAGAATCAATTTAGAATAAAATTAATTTCAGAATCAGAATTCACATTTATTGTTCTAGTTAATGATATTCCAGTAGATGAGATGTTCGTATGCAGTTAAAACCTTCGCTCTGTGAGAATTCTCCATAGTGTAGAAGGGGTTGGCTGCCCTCACGTGACTTGAGGTGGTCCGCCTGACAAAGATGGGCAGGTGAAGATGTCTCTGAATGGACGCAGGGCCTGGAGGGAGACTTAGATGAGGTGAGGGGCAAAGCCTCTTGAGAGGAAGTGTTCAGGAGGTGCCTGTAGCTCCGTCTTTCATCTTGTGCCTCCCTTTCTCCAACCACAGTGTAGGGGTCAAAGGTGAATGTTCGGTCTCTCCGTGAGGAAGGGGAGGAAAGGAGCAGGTCAGAGGAGGGGGAGGAGCAGCGATAGGAAGGGTGGATTGGAGAAGAGGAGGTCTGCACAGAGCCGCCATAACTCTAGACCGCAGAAACACACAATGACATATATCCCATGAGACTCACATGAATGCGTGTTTTTTAGCGTCAGCTGAAACTTATACTAACTAAATAAATTAATTGAAATAAACATTAAATGAAATTACATAAATAAATAAAATTACTACAATAACCCAAACTAAAATTGAAATTTAAAATAATAAAAACAATGTAGACATGTTAAAGAAAACTTTCACAAATAACAAAAATGACTACAAAATTACTAAAACTTAACATAAAATATAAAAAATGATAATAAAAACTATAATAGTTTCTCAGTTATACTGCTATAACACTGGTGTTTACGTACATCTCAAGGCTGCATTTAAAGGAATTGTTTACCTAAAAATCCTGTATTTAACACATATGCTGGTATTTTTTTTTTCTGTTGAACGCACACAAACACACAAATATCAATATCGTAAAAAAAAAAAAAAAAAAAAAAAAAATGCTAATCTTTTTTATTGACCATGACTGTTAACCTCCACAAATTAGCACCAAAAAGCAGCATTAATAATTCCAATAAAGTGTCAAATGCATTAAATAGATCAAAAGTGACACTGAAGTAATAGCTGCTAAAATGAAGGTTCGTTAGTAATAAATAACATTTATTTATTTATATTGTGTTTTTAATCGAATAAATGCTTATTTATATGGCTTATTATGACTACCTCAATTCTTTTCTCTCCTATAGGGCACTAAGTGAGTCAGGATTTTCACTCCATCAATAAAATAAATATGTGTATGGTGATGGCTCTTATAACAGCATATGAGTTTGAAAGGACAAGGCGGGTGAGTAAATAACATAACACATGACAAAATAGTCATTTTTGGGGGAACTACTCATTCAAACAGATGCATGAAATCTATAACATACACACACCAATCTATCAGTGCTGTCATCTCCATCTATGGAGCTCATGCTGTCTCTCAGGCGGGTTCGGGAGGGCCGATGCCTCCTGGTTTTGATTGACAGTTGTGCCTTGGCTTTCTGTAGACTGCTGTCAAGTCGTTCGGTCTCTGGAACTGCCTCCGTCAGATCTAATGTGGTGTAAAACACACAGACGTACGTTTACTCCCTGAGTTCGATTGAAATTGAGCATTTTGAGACAAAAGCCCATGACGCACAAACTAACACCACAAATATGATGCAAATCCTGATAAAAGACTGCTGGGCTGCTCTCAACACACACTCATGCACACATTAGTGTTCTCGTTACAATCCATAAAATGCAGTGACACCGTAAAGCAGGCCCGAAGCTCTATTAAGCTGTCAACAGGCTAGATTACTTATATGAATGATGGGCCACCATGCCCCATGTCCACCGTGGGGGTGTGTATGACGGTCAATGAAACAGGAAGTACACAAACACAGACTAACAAATACACTAAAGTCAGAGAATGGCATTGGGCAGTGTGTAAATGTGCAGCTACATCAACAAGATCTTCATATAAGTATAAATATAACAATATTTTGTGTTAGTGAAAAAAAAAACTGCAAGAAAATCCACGTTTATATTCATAAGTATAACATTTGCTGTGATTTAAATGGCTCTGTGAATCAAATAAATAAATTAAATAATTAAGCTGACTAATTTTGATAAATTATGACATTTGGATTCTTTATACTGTATTACGTAAAAAAGTAGCATTGTATAATGTAGCAGAATTTTTCCTTTTTTTAAATAATATGTGCATGTCACAAATTATTTATTTGGTTACTATTAAGTCAGTACAACTTTGTCGGCACATGACATCACTGTTTGTCACATGACCTCATCACAGTGGATTTTTAATTGCAAGTGGCAAGTAAAGGCATCAAAAGCAGTCATGTGACATGGTCAAGGTCATCTGAGAGCACTGGACTGAGCGATACCACAGTATGAGAAAACTTTAAAAAAGCTGTCACTGGGGTGGTGCACTTTCAAAAGGTACTAATATACACCATTTACAACATACTAATTTGTACACTTTATGTAATAATATGTACCTTTAAGGTACTTCTACCCTTTTAAGGGTAATTGAGGTACATTTTGGAAAGGTACCTTCCTAGTAATAGCAGTTTTTTTTATACATATGCTGTGTTGTACAGTGCATATTTTGAGAAACATAGTATTCCATGCCAAAAAAAAAAAAAATTGCTTAAGCATAGCACACATACTACAGACATTAGTCGGTTTAGACACCATGTTGAATTTAAGACAGATGAAAAGCAGGCTATGAGGGACAGACTTAGAGTCCTTACAATGGCCTTTAACCATATATATATATATATATATATATATATATATATATATATATATATATATATATATATATATATATATATATATATATTTAAAAAAAACTCAAAATTCCTATAGAAAAAATAAATGAAAGAGTCAATGGCCCAGAAAAAGTGTGTGGGCACTAATGCATTCTCTGTTGTCGGATGCTTATGGGGAGTGGAAACATGCGTACAGTATATATGCGTGTGTATTTTAAACCCTGTCACACGGTTCTACTCTATTCCATAGCAACCTTTCTTCTCCCAACTTGTTTTCAGATCTCAGCACTAATTCCTGTGGTGACGTAGACACTGACTCAGCAAGCTGCACCTTCAAAGCCTGTACAAAAATCCTGTGAAGCCAAACTCTTGAATCTGCCCATTACATCTACCATTATTCCTCAACCATGATAGATGGCATCAAAAAATTCACAAAAAATGTTTCATCAAATATTTACGACTCTAAAACCAACCAGTGCACATGCTCAGAGAGAATCGTAGCCCCTGGTGCTTTTAGTGGCCAGACTGTAGCTGCTCTCTCCTGTAATGCGCTCAGTGCATTGGGAGTGTGGAAATGAAGATCTGGACATTAATGGAGGTGGGAGGGGAGGGGATGGGCAGGCGGGAGAGGTCACTCACCAAACACATCCTCTTCTGCCTCAGCCAGCGGAGTGGAGGACATCTTCAATCTGGAAGAGTGAAACTTTACAATTTAAATGCATATGGACAAGAAACCATTTCTTGGCCACAAACAGAACAGTGGCAGTCTGTGCTTTTCAAGTGGGCAAGCTCAGATGTCACTGATCAATTGAAAAGTGCTCAGATTTGTTATTTTTGTGCGTGCAATGCTGATTCTAAAATCTGCTCCTCAAACTACCACTAAAAGAAATGAACAGAAAATAATTGACCAATCTCAAAACTTTTTTTTAATGTACTGTTATGTAAAGCAGTGGTTCCCAATCACGTTCCTGAAGCCCCCTCGCCACCACACCACTGCACATTTTGAATCTCAGGTCTTGGGCTGCATCCGAAAACTGAAAAATGCTGCCTTCGGAGGACGCATTCCAAGATAGGAAGGCATCAAGGCACGTCCGAATTCAATGATAGCTTCAGTTCCTGTCTGCTGAGATGCCTTTATCTGGCCGGTTTTTGAAGGCAGCTTAGATGTATCCTTCGCTGCCTTTGATATCCCACAATCCTGTGCATTCAATTCTGTGACAGTCAAGCCAAAAATGAAAGCTTGAAAGTTGCAGTCGGTGGTGCAGTTTGTGTGTAAATGTATGTTTTTGATCAACGTTTTCCACTTTGATGTCATTTCTAGCGAGAAATGAATATTGCAGTAATGAAATATCCACTTATCACCTTATCATGAAAGCTCTTTATATTTTGCTGTAGATCATTAAATCCTTACTCTGCCTCAGAAGCCTGTCCAAAATCAGTTTCATGAGGTGCCTTCGAGCAAAAACGCTGTCTCCAAAGTCATTGGCTGATATTGCAGCGAGGCAGCAAGTCAGCTGCCTTAGTTTTCGGATGCAGCCGTGGAGTCTCTTATAATGAGCTGATGATCTGAATCAGGTGTGTTTGTTTAAGGTGATATGGAAAACATGCAGTGTTGGGGGGCCTCGAAGAACAAGGTGGGGATTGGGGAACCATGAACACGTAATGTACACGTAATGTACTATACAATTTCTGAATAATTGTAGTTGAATTATAGGGAAACCAAGCGCTATTTTATGTGTAGTAAACTGGTAAATGCATATAAACACAAACTCTTTTAGTAGGTGCACAGACATACGAACACACAAACGGCACTGACCAGTTGGCCAGGTTTGTTTTGGCTGCCACAAACACAGTGTCCAGGCAACAGGCCACTGTGCCATCTGCTGCCCAGCACCTTAGAACGGTCAGTGCCCTTACCATAATATTCATATCTATCTATCTATCTATCTATCTATCTATCTATCTATCTATCTATCTATCTATCTATCTATCTATCTATCTATCTATCTATCTATCTATCTATCTATCTATCTATCTATCTGATCTGCACATTTTCACTGTTAAAGAAAAAAACTCAATTTTATGGCATTAAAAAGGCAGCTGTGGTTAGAACATTTAGAGCTTTACAGATTGAAATTAAATTTACAGTAAAAATAATGTATATTACATAAACTAAAATAATGTTATAAGATATTACTAAAATATGATTTACCTTCACAATATACTGACAACCACCTTTAAAAAGCACAGGATATAAAAATAAAGTCCTCCACAAGCTGAGGTAAATAATATTTAGAAGGTGCACACAGTGTCATGCACACAAATACAAAACACCATCATCGTATTAAACACTAAAATAAACCAATAATCCTTATTTAAAAAAAATGAAATGTAATATAAAACCCCTAATGCACACAATTGATAAGGAAATCAGTAGAAACAGTTTTCAATGAAATTTTGAGATGAGTTCTTCTTTGTCTTCGAACAACTGTATTTTATATGTAGTATTTTGCTGTAAAATTACACAAAATGCCCAATTCCATCTATTATAGTTCTTAACCAAATAACTTACCAATTAACAGGTTTTTACCGCTGTATTTTTACACTGATGGAATAGTTTGCTGAGAGGAATTGCGATTAGGAGAGATGGTTGAAAAAGGTTCATCTCCCCTGTGGTTAAGTTTAAACCTCTGATCCATTAAAAAAAGCCTCTTTACACGCTCAGAAAAAAAGAGGAAATTTTCATGCCTTATTTATCCATAAAAGGTACCTATTAGTACTGTAAAGTTACCTTGTGAAAAGATACCGCCCCAGTGACAGCTTTTGCTCCTTTTTGGGGACTAAACAGTCACTAAATACAGAATAAACACAAGACAGGACTAAAACTTTATAGCAAACATCTGTCTTAAGAAATCATTGTAATCTGACTGTCTAGTCCACTGACACTGTCTATATGACGATAATGGCCTCACTTTCACAAGTCATCTCACTGTGATGTAGATATGATGCTAATAGCAATAAAACTACCCCCCCCCCACACACACATTATCCCATCTATAAGAATTAGGGGGAGGCAGGGCTGCTAAGTAGCTGACAGGCAGGGAATGGCAATAGCAAACAAATCAATATAGAGATGGGAGGGGACGAATCTGACCTGTGTGCACATATCAGCAAATAAAAGCTTACTTTCACTGCAGGGCTAAAACAACAGAAATGGTTCATGCTCATCAACATTTCCTTGGCTACGCAGAGATGCATAACCTTGTATTCAATACACACACTTCCTGATCAAGAAAACCGTGTGAAAAGAAGTACTTACATTCTTTATAAAAAGCATTAACCTAGCTCACCTCTGCTATGAGAGCTGCAGATGACAATCAGGACAAACAGAGGCTGTAAATCATGAATATTTCATTAAGACAAATGGATGGAAGGAGGACAGGATGGAAAAGGAAAGATGGATAAACAGACTCACCTCTTGTGTAGTTGCGTATCCTACAGCAAAGCTCAGCTGCTGGGATGGGCTGACATTCTGCTCCTCTGTCTCGCTCACGGGATGCTGCTGGAGGACTTCTGTTCCTGGATGAGCACAAATTTACAACGTCATTGGGCTACTCTGCGTGTACACAGACACACACGCACACACACGCACACACACGCACACACACTCACACAGTCCCCCTCAGCAACAGAATGTCAGACACTGCTATACACACCCAAGGACAGTGATGAAATGAAGGAGGCTGAGAGAGGAAGGGAGAGACAGAAAGAGGAGGGAGGTAGAGGCACATGTGCATCATGAATCAATGTTATTACCACTCCAACAGCCAATCAGCTTTAATGCTCCATCACAGAGGAAACTGTGTGTCTGCTTCCATTCGACTTACAAATAGGCTACGTTTAAATTAAAAAAAGTGTAGGCTACGAATGGTCAGTCGGACTACATTTGAACAAAAGTGGATTATCATCTTTTAAAATGCAATAACACTACCTTAAATGCATATACATGACCATTTTAATATGGATACTGTTAATAATAGAATTTGTTCTCTTAATGAGTTTATAGGTTAAATCATTTTTTACGGTTATTAGATATATGGCCACGTTTTTTTTTTTTTTACTTAATACCTTACTATCGTTTTATCACTAACTTGTTTTTAAATAATACTTTTAAGAAGAAATGAAGAATAAACGTTATAGACATTTAAATGTGATTTAGTACATTCCATCCTCAAACTCTCATTCTTCGGATCCTTTTCTTATGTGTGTTTTATGCTATTCACAGAAATATAAAGACATCAACGCAAACATTTGTTACTGTTATTTGTTGATAATAATCTCTTGACCGTTAAACCGTGAGAGAGACCGGAACAAAAATCTCATTGGTTTAACGAGTGTTATCGCCTATGTTATTGGACGAGATAGATAGGCGAGTCGCTGCTCAAAATCTGTAACGCCATTGGTTAAGAACACTACAACCCAACCCACTCCTGACTGTGATTGGCCAGCGTTCTTGGCGGGAGGACATATGTGTGATTTCAAATTTGAAAATCGGTTACTGTTGCTCTGGTTTGTAGGCGCGCGAGTGTCAGTGAGTTAGTTCATGCGTTCGTAGGTTGAATTCAGATAGTTCGAGACATCTTTTGTAATTTAGGAGGGCTAGTGATTTGTTACAGTTGAAGACAGATCTGTTTGTATTTAAGTTTATTTTTCTTCGCTTCGTGAAAGAGTAACGTAAACGGTTAAAAATGTCTGAAACAGAAGGACCTCTGAAGGTAACGTTAATTTATACAACATCCTTGTCAAAAGAACGTGACCATTAATAATCTATAACCCGTGTTCATGTATTATTTATGAAAAACATTAATTGATAAGAATACATGATATTTCTTTGGGATACAGTGTCATGTTGACTAACGTTATTTGTTTTTATTGTTCATGTAACATTACTTAAATAGAAACAACTTTAGTTAGTTTAGGGTTGAAATGTTACGCGTTTTATTCTAATGTACTAACGTTACATGGCTATCATTATATATTGTTCATATCTTGCCTGAATTTAGCTGAAATATGTTTACACATAATATGTAATGTGTTACCGCGTTGTGTAACATAATGCTTTGTTTTTAGGGTAACTTGGGCCACATTTTGTATTACTTAGTATATTAGATATTAGTTAAGAGTTCATTAAAACTTTCCTCGCCCTTGCGAGAAAGTTACCATGGTTACAGTCATTTCCGCTACAGTTGCATACTGTTGTTACAATATACTGGTAACGTGGTGTTGGTCACACGTGTTTCCTAAAGCAGAACAAGAAAAGGACGCTTTTTTTTCTTAGATTTGCAAACTGTGCTGTTATGTCTGTTAGCATTGAGGTGAGCGGTGTGTTTCTGAAAGTTGACCGGTAACATTTTGGAGATTCCGGTTATCTGTTTTAAGTAAATTGTCCGCCGTATTGATGACGCCATGCAAATCTTGTCCAAAATGCTTTGTAGATTAAGACTGTCCTTCACCATAATAACACGGTCTTTCTTTTTTCAAAATCTCTGGGTCATTTTATCTATCATTATTTGACCGTAATTGGATGAAATCCAAAAATCACACTACGAAGAAAAAAAACTTTAACGTCAAACTTTATCAAATGGGTGTAAAAAAAAAAAAGTGTAAACTATACACAACATAATATAAAGCAGAAAATAACTGGACTGGTAGTATTGGAACGTTCTGTCCTTTGTCTAGACTTCTAAAAAAGTTTTTGCTTTATTTTAGCAATCTTAACTTGCTTCTTATTTGCTGTAACATTGTTTTTGTGTCTTTTTCTTTAGAGTTTGTTTGAGAATAAGGCTCTCAGTAAGCCCAAGAAAGATGATAAGCGTCTGTCTGTGGAAAGGATCTATCAGAAGAAGACCCAGCTGGAGCATATTCTGCTCCGTCCTGACACCTACATAGGCTCTGTGGAGCCTGTTACTCAGGTAGAGATCTTCTATGTTGCTGTTTATCAGGGCCACTGCTACCCACTGTTTATTAATAATGCATTCTGCCCATAACATGTTTCATTTATACAGCAGTAGAGTCAATGGTTATTCAAAAGTGATCACAGGTTTTAAGGCAAGAATTCATGCTCGATTATGTGTAAAAAAAAAAAAAAAACCCTTTCATTCTGTCAAGAACCTGGCCAACTAATTTCTTGAAAATAATTTACATTTTTTTTCAGATTTTAGTGCATTACAACTGTAGAATAACCCAATGTTTCTTTGCTTACTCTTTCCTGTTTAGCAAATGTGGGTGTTTGATGAGGATATGGGAATGAACTGCAGAGACATCACATATGTCCCAGGACTCTACAAGATCTTTGACGAGATTTTGGGTGAGTTATTATATATTTTTTTGACGATAAAATAGTCTGCTGGTAGCAGTTTTTACTAATGGATTATAAAAATGATTAATCAGTCATTGCTATGATTAACAGACAGCTCTAATTAAACGGTTTACCTTTTACTGTATTATGAAAATTATCTTGAATTACCTTCACTTAAAGAAAAGTCAGTTTAATTTTTAAAAAAAAATAAAAATAGGCCTGCTCTTTATTCTACTCCTTATTCTTTAAAGTGCATGTTTTCTGTTCATTAAAAGAAATTGCTTTTTTTTATTTATTAAAAAACGTCATGCATCATTACGGTTTTGAATGTTACTCCAAACTCCTAAGACCCTCGTCGTTCTTCATAACACAAATTAAGATATTTTTAATGAAACTTGAGAAGCTTCTGTCCCTCCATTGAAAGTCAATGAATTCAAAACTTTCATAAATCACAAATGATATTGCAACGTGAATTCAAATTAATTGAGACACTATTGCTTTATATGACTAAGAGCTTTAATGGAGGCTATTCACATAAACCTCAATCAATGCACATACATGGAGGTCATGAAATATTCTTAAATGCAGGTCAACAATTTAAGACCACTCAGTTTTGACCTTATGTAGGGATGCTCTAATGGCTGCTTAAGTATAATACTCATTCTTTGATTCATAGTGAATGCTGCTGATAACAAACAGAGGGACAAAGCTATGAACTGCATCAAGGTTAACATTGACTCGTAAGTACTTCCCATGCTCAGATTGTTCGACGTTGTGGATCAGGAAGACATCTAAGTGATGCATGCATGCATGTATGTGTGTGCAGGGAGAATAACAGCATCAGTGTGTGGAACAACGGAAAGGGTATTCCTGTGGTTGAGCACAAGGTGGAAAAGGTGTACGTTCCTGCTCTGATCTTTGGCCAACTCTTGACCTCCAGTAACTATGATGATGATGAGAAGAAGGTCACAGGTGAGGTCAAGCTGGAAATGCATGGATTCGTATGAATGGACTTGACTTGACTGTAATGTTTAATCGTGTGTGTGTGTTGTTAACAGGTGGCCGTAATGGATACGGTGCGAAGTTGTGTAACATCTTCAGCACCAAGTTCACGGTGGAGACTGCGTGCCGAGAGTCAAAACGCTGTTTCAAACAGGTAAACTTGAAACCTGATTGCTTCATGCATGTTGATGAGTTATATAGCAAGTATTATAAAAATGTTTTTAAATATAAAACTAATATACAGTAGTCAACATTTGAAGTGGATCAAAACCTTTCAAAGTTTTCCTAAAACCAAAATGCTTTCTTGTCTTAGGGCAACTTTGAACTTTTAAAAAAATACAGTTAACATTATATTCATCTGCTTGTACGATTTACATGCCTATATCCTAAAAACTGAAATCCTCTGCAATTGCACACCAGGTCATTTTAAGGTGAAGTATTGGCTGTCAGTTAATGACAAAAGCAGTATCATTGAATACTTCTGTAGTTTAGAATTCTGTCAGCCATCTAGTTAGATTGTGGTGCTTCAGTTATCATGAAGTCAGTATGATTTTAATAGTGGCAACATTGATCAGAACTGATGTGCCTTATCTTGGACCAACATGTTAATGCTTCTTTAACCTTTTCCCCAAAGACATGGTTTGATAACATGGGCCGAGCAGGGGAGTATAAGATCAAGCCCTTTGATGGTGAAGAATACACCTGCATCACATTCCAGCCGGACCTGGCAAAGTTTAAGATGCAGGCATTAGATAAAGACACTGTCGCACTGCTGACTCGACGAGCGTATGACATTGCTGGATCCACTAAGGGTGTCCGTGTCTTTCTCAATGGGAAGAAGCTACCTGTGAGTATATGACTGGTTTTTGCTCTTGACCCCACAGAATTGTACTGTATGTTTGCATCACTGTATCTTCCAACTAAGTTTAATTTCCTTTATCTTTTAGATTAATGGTTTCCGTAGCTATGTGGACCTGTATGTAAAGGATAAGGTGGATGAGACCGGTTCTCCCCTGACAATAGTCCATGAGGTTGTGAATGAGCGCTGGGAGGTGTGTCTTACCCTTAGTGATAAAGGGTTCCAGCAAGTCAGCTTTGTTAACAGCATTGCCACGACTAAGGTAAACCTCTTAAGCTTTGCAATTTGGTATTATATTCAGTTTTCAAAAGGACCGTTTACAATGCAGGGTGTCCTTATAATGTCAAAAATTCAAATTTGATGGGTCTTAAATATTTTTAGTCGCATTACTTCTAAAATATCTTTTAATCTGAAGGACCTTTTACAATCATTGGACAGACCAAAGCATTTTTTTTTTTTTTTTTTTTTTTTTGACTGCATCAAAGAAAATCGCAGTAGCATAATACAGGTCAAACTACCTTCTTAATGTTCCCATTAATAATAATAAAAGTTTAGCTACAGCTGGACAGCCTTCTAGCATGTTTAAATTTTAAATATTTTTTTTTTTTACTTGCCCAACCAGTGAATTAGCTTGATTAAAACATAAGTGACAAAAATAACCAGCAAAGCATCTAAATGTGTAATTGTGATGCTTTTATTAAATAATTTTAATATCCATTATTCAGTGTAAAAAGCGATCGATAATGGATAGTGTATTTCTGGTATCAATTGTTAAAGGGTACATAACATGCACCGTTTCACCTAATCTCATGTTAATCTTGAGTACCTATAGAGTAGTACTGCATCCTTCATATATCCATAAAGTCTTTAGTTTTATCATATTTATAAAAGAAAAATACAGTTTTCAGATTCTTTCGGGAAAAGCCAAGCTCCTGGAGGCGGTCTTTTATCACAGGGACGGCTCCATGTTTTAATAGCAAACGATATGCAAATCCAGCATCGACCTGGGCCTGGTTTCTAAAACATTTGTCACTTAAATGACCAGAACACACAAACGCACTTGATACACTCTGTTGCCGCCCCGGAAAAACAAACTGTATTCATGTAACGCTGGGTTCTTGGGGAAGCTGAACACTGAATACTTTCCCTCACATCCAAAAACGCACTACTTTTGAGGCATTCTCAAACAAATCCTATGCAGCTCTGCCAACGATTTTGAAGCGTGTTGATGTGCGTGGTCTCACTCTCCTCTGGTCAACGTGTGCACTGGTATGCTTTTCCGAGAGTAATGCTCATATAAGGAGTTCCGCTATTGTCTGTCACTAGAGGCACGATCGGAAAAAAAAAACAGCCGAAACTTATACGACATCCGAAGTAAGATTTTCAGCACAGAAGTTCTGTCATTCTTCCAAATTATTTTTTACAACTTCAGCCATGTTTAGCATGAGAATCCATCTCTTTAACACTGTGAACAACTCTGAATACACAAAACACCATTGTACCCCCCCCCCCCCCCACACACACACTTGGGTAAAAATTCTAAATGTTTCGTTTACTCGTAACGTGATATAGTTGTGTAACATATCATGACAAATTAGCCATTTTGCTAAAAACGGGGTTTCTGTGGGTCATAAAAAGTCTTAAATTGTACAGGAAAGTCTTAATTATTTCAAGAGATCTTAAATTTGGGTACAGAAAGACCATAATTGTATACAATAAGTCTAGCAGGTTAGACTAGTGCACGTGTGCGCATTTATAGTGCGTTCTTTCATTGCAAGAATTAGTTTATTAAAATGCATTCAGAATTATCACATAATTCAATATATGGGGCAGAAAATGTATATATTTATATCATTTCATACAGTTAATATCACACAAAGAGTGCTGTTTTTCTCTCCAAAAGACATTGATATTGATTTTATACAGTTCAGAAAAAATGGTTGTTAAATAAGTTCAATAAATAAGTTAATATTAAGAGACTTACATTTTAGACACCATATTATCTTTTTTGCTCTTTTTCCAACAAAAATCGTTCCAAACATAGCCACAGCACTGTTTTGTGCCTTTCAGCAACAGGACTCATCTGACTTTAACTGTGCATAAGAATATTAACATACATTTGTGTGGATGCTGGAGTGTTCTTCTTGTAGGGGCTTTACCGGGTGGCTATCTGAAACTCCATTAAAAGTTGTTGACCTGTAAACATGGATTGACATCTTTCTTGACAGTGGAAAGTGATTTAAATATGATTTTTTGTGTCTCAGGGTGGCAGACACAGCGACTATGTTGCAGACCAGATTGTGTCCAAATTGATTGAAGTGGTGAAAAAGAAGAACAAGGCTGGAGTGACTGTCAAACCTTTCCAGGTACATCCTGATGATTATTAAAACGTATACATCTCAATGATTATGGCAATGTCATTTTGTGGTCAGATGTAAAGTGCTGGTTGGACTCTGTGCAGGTGAAGAACCACATGTGGTTGTTTGTGAACTGTCTGATCGAGAACCCCAGCTTTGACTCTCAGACCAAAGAGAACATGACATTACAGCAGAAGAATTTCGGTTCCACCTGCCATCTGAGTGAAAAGTTTGTTAAACAGGTGAGAAATGAGACCCTTAAACCATCTTGAATTGCCTGTTAGTCAAATAATTCCAAATAGGTGATTGGTATCCATTTGGTAAAATTGGTATCAAGGTCTGTTTAATTTTACTCTTATTGGTACTATTTACTGAAATTTTGATATTGGTCACGAGCAGGTAGTTTGTGAATGCAGATGCCTTACAGCCATGTAAACTCCTGCGCTAATTCACCCCTCTGTGTCTTGTTTGAAGGCTAATAACTGCGGAATTGTGGAGAGCATTATGAACTGGGTGAAGTTTAAAGCCCAGGCTCAGCTCAATAAGAAATGCTCTGCTGTCAAACACACTAAGATTAAAGGAGTACCCAAGCTGGATGACGCCAACGATGCAGGTAACGAGGTTTTGTTCTGCTGTTTAAATATTAAAACCCTTTCAGAGGTTAATTTCAGGATTGCTGGTTTGTTTCAGGTGGGAAGAACTCCACTAGCTGCACTCTGATCCTGACAGAAGGAGACTCGGCCAAAACTCTGGCCGTGTCAGGTCTGGGTGTGGTGGGACGTGACCGCTATGGTGTGTTCCCTCTGCGTGGTAAAATGCTCAATGTTCGAGAGGCTTCACACAAACAGGTCAGTACTAAAAGCATTTTGAGTGCTTCATGGTAGGGCTGGACAATTACTCAAATCGAAACCGAAATTCAGAACTTCTAACCGATGAAATTTTCCCATGTTTTAAAAAAAAAAAAAATCCATGAGGCACATTAAAAGAACTTTTACATGAAGTGCCACTCATCAATGTCAGTTTCAAAACCATGAACCAATCAGAAAACATTATGCTAGGGATGTCTAGATTTGAACACGTGGTTTCGAAATCGAATGTTAATTCCCGATCAGGACTCTTTAAGTATATGAACAATGCAGTGCTAATTGACATAGCATTTATTACAGTATATAAACTATGCTGCCTTATGTGATAAACTGTTTGTAGTATAGAAAACATATCATTATATTTGTTATTGTCCAGCAGTTATAGATTTCTAAGCCAGTTAAAAGCTAGAAATTAGAGAAAAATGAAAGTTGCCTTAACTTGCCTATACTACCAGTCAGAAGTCTTTGAACCGTAAGTTTGTTAATGTTTTTTTTGTCTATTGTTCACCAAGCCTGCATTTATATGATCCAAAGTACAGCAAAACTGGAATATTTTAACTAGCCTACTTAAAATAGCTGTTTTATGTTTGAATATATTTCAAAATGTAAAAAAGCAGGGTATAAAATAGAATTGGGATTGGGCCTTACCCTGCTTTCTCAAGTTTGACAAAAATCCCATTCTGAAACCGAAAACCTAGAGTTTCAGTGTTAACATACCGTATTTTCCGCACTATAAGGTGCACTTGAAAGCCTTTAATTTTCTCAAAAAATGACAGTCCGCCTTACAAATCGGAGCGCCTTATATATGGACCAAGGCGCTCTGTCATAATGTCGACATTCCCTTTAGCACAGCTCCTTTTAGTGGATGCATAACGCAAACCCAGTCAAACGTTTGACTGCAGTATCTTCTATTCTATGCACCTTATAATTCGGTGCATCCTATATATGAAAACAGTTCTAAAATAGGCCATTCATTGAAGGTGCACCTTTATAGTGCGGAAAATACGGTACTTCGTTTTCACTTAAGCTCCTTTCTGAAATGGGCCCCTGCTCATTCTCTTAATCAGCGTTGTTGTATTTACATTCATTATTTTAAACCTTGGTTGATAGTAGATGCCGGATATTATTTCACTTTTCTGTCTACTTTTCACAATGCATTATTTAAAGGGTCTTAAAATCCCCCATTTCAGCACTGGTGAGTTCTCGCCACAGTTTAGAAAAAAAAACAACAAAAAAAGAGTGGCTATGGTGCACTGTGGTGCGGAAGAGGGGAGACGAACACAAAACACAGCTTTGTGTTCAGACAGTTTAATTTAGCTTCCATGGAGTTAAAAACACAAATGCACAGCCATTTGCGCACTGCATCGAAAAACGCTTATGAACTCCCTGTTGCACCTCTGAGAAGATTTTAGGCTTATTCTGTGGTGTTTATATACCGTATTTTTCAGACTATAAGTCGCACTGGACTATAAGTCGCATTCATTAATAACCAAGAGAAAACATTACCGTCTCCAGCCGCGAGAGGGTACACTCTGTTTTCAATGTAGGCTACAGGAGCACTGAGCAGCATAGAGCGCCCTCTCGCGGCTGTATATGGTAATGTTTTCTATTGGTTCATTTTTCTCGGTTCATGTCAAATTAATTTTGATAAATAAGTCGCACCTGACTATAAGTCACAGGACCAGCTAAACTATGAAAAAACGTGCTACTTATAGTCTGGAAAATACGGTAAGCCTTTTGATGGGTTTTTCCTCGGAACTGTAAAAACGGTTATGCTCTCCTAGTGAATGAATCGCGTTTGTGCCAAAATCTTATTACAAAGCAAAAGCAAACTCTTCTTCAACCCATGAACATTTCTCTGTTAATGTGCGCAATGTCATCTAACAGTCTAAATGTTATCTCCAACAGTTAAAATTATCGAATGCTAACATTGTCCTCTGTGGTGTGCAACACAAACACCTCTGCTAAAATCTGAAATTAAATAAAAATGAAAGTAGTCTGGGGTTTCATGTCCCTTAAAAATAATACTAATTTAAAAGAGATGCAAGTTATATTCTACTTTTCGCAGGGAAATTTGTATTTTTCCTGCAAAATATTTTAGGAAATTAGCTTTTTACATTTTAAAACCTTTTAATTATCAATGAGGGCAAGAAAAATCTATCAATATTTGTGACTAGAGCATCCACATATAGCACAAAGCACTCACGGCGACCCGAGTTCCAATCCTGCCTTGAGGTCCTTTGCTGATCCTGCTCCCCTTTCTCCTCCCAGTTCTCTCCTGTGAGCTCTTTACTGTCCTTTCACAATAAAGGTGTTAAAAAAACACACACAAACAAATAATAGATAGTATAGATTTTAGGTCATATAGCCCAGTCCCACTTCATGGGGTTGTATCAATTAATTTGTTCTTCCCCAGATCATGGAGAATGCGGAGATCAACAACATCATAAAGATCCTGGGTCTGCAGTACAAGAAGAACTACAGTGACCCTGAGTCACTCAAGAGCCTGCGCTACGGCAAGCTCATGATCATGACAGATCAGGTCAGACTGTACACAGTGTGCCTGTTACAGAATATTTGTGTAGTTTGTACATATAATAATGGATTATTTCTGCAGGATCAAGATGGATCTCACATTAAAGGTCTTCTCATCAACTTTATCCATCATAACTGGCCGTCACTGCTGCGCCACAACTTCCTGGAAGAGTTTATCACACCGATCATCAAGGTAGATTCCAGCTGCACTTGTCATCAGTAATATACAAAAATGTTTGGTGTGGAAACATTTCATTGACTGCCTTTATTGTTGCTCTCTAGGCATCCAATAAGAAGCAGGAGCTTTCTTTCTACAGT
The DNA here is from genome assembly GCF_003368295.1 of Carassius auratus. Classification (NCBI taxonomy): domain Eukaryota; kingdom Metazoa; phylum Chordata; class Actinopteri; order Cypriniformes; family Cyprinidae; genus Carassius; species Carassius auratus. The sequence continues at coordinate 13,393,536 of NC_039254.1, read as the reverse complement.
ATCCCAGAGTTCAACGAGTGGAAGGAGAAACAAAGTAACACCAAATCCTGGAAGATCAAATACTACAAAGGTTTGTGTCAAACACCTGTGGTAGTCCACTGGCAAACGTAAGCAGTGTTTTTACTCTGTCCTCCTTATGTGTTCAAGTGATGTAGAAAGTGAAGGGGGCACAGATTGGGTCACCAGCACACCGGGTGTTTGCAATAACTTTTGAAAGTGGTTCTAAAACGTGCATGAATACATGATGATTTGCAAATATCTCATGTAGTTTTCTATCCGCCTCTCTCCAGGTTTGGGTACCAGCACGTCTAAGGAGGCCAAAGAGTATTTTTCGGATATGATGAGACACCGTATCCCTTTTAAGTACTCCGGGCCGGCTGATGATGAAGCTATCACCCTGGTAACCATGTCTTTGTTTGAATTTCTAGTAGACACAATCAAGCAACTTTGAATATAAAATAAATCTTCATAAAGATGATATTTATGGCTTGTTTTTTTTTTTGTCTTTCTGTCTGCAGGCCTTTAGTAAGAAGATGGTAGATGAGAGGAAGGAATGGCTGACCAGCTTCATGATCAACAGACGTCAGCGCAGAGAACACAACCTTCCTGAGGTACCATAACCCTCAGGAAAAAAAAATATATATAAAATAATAATTTTTATTTATTTTTAAAATGGGAAATATAGTTTATAGACTTGTGTGCCACTAGAAAGCACAATCTTGTTTCTGCTTTGTGCAGGAGTACCTGTACGGACAGGAAACCACATCCCTCACCTACCATGACTTTATCAATAAAGAGCTTGTGCAGTTCTCCAACTCTGACAACGAGAGATCAATCCCCTGCTTGGTGGATGGTGAGAAACCTGAATTTCTGCAGCATTGCAATAGTCATTTTTGAATAGTTCTGTATAGTTTTATAGGCTTACAAAGGGTAAAATGATACAGTTGTGCTGCTTGTCTAAGATAGTCATAGTCAAGGCAATGATAGAATACAAGACAAGAACTACTGAACAAAGATGCACAGAAGTTATGGATGTATGTTTCAGGTCTGAAACCAGGCCAAAGGAAAGTGCTTTTCTGCTGTTTTAAGAGGAATGATAAGAGAGAGGTGAAAGTGGCTCAATTGGCTGGATCAGTGGCTGAGATGTCAGCATATCACCATGGAGAGGTGAGGACTTTTGTACCACTCACCTCATTCATTCTTTAGTCTGTATATGGAAAATCTTGTCACATAGCAGGGCAGTATCTTGCTTAACAAAAGCAATAAGTTATAAAAACAGATTAAAAAGTAAAATTGAGCTAAGATGTCTCTATTAAACTACTGTCATGATTATAATATGAAACTAGTTAACCTGGTAGCTTTCACATGTTAAAACTATTTAAATACTTTTCTATTCCTCAGGTCTCTCTTATGATGACCATTGTGGGTCTTGCTCAGAACTTTGTGGGCAGTAATAATTTGAACATGCTTCAGCCTCTGGGTCAGTTCGGCACACGTTTGCATGGAGGCAAAGACTCTGCCAGCCCCAGATACATCTTTACTATGCTCAGGTACACAGATGCACACGGCTAATGATTATGGCTAACAAATAAAAATGTCATAACTAGTAAATAAAACAATCGTTTTTAATTATTCTCAGTCCACTTGCTCGTCTGCTGTTCCCTGCTGTGGATGATAACCTGTTGAAGTATAACTACGATGATAATTTGCGTGTGGAGCCAGAGTGGTACATACCCATCATCCCTCTGGTGCTGGCTAATGGAGGTGAGGGCATCGGCACAGGATGGGCCAGCCGCATCCCCAACTATGATGTGAGAGAGATCATCAACAATATTCACCGCATGCTCAGTGGAGAAGATCCACTTCCCATGGTAAAAATGAATTCATGTTTTAAATTGAATTACCATAAACGCATTTGTTTTCATAATGCATATTATTCTAAACCAGAAGTGGTTGATGTACTCATTTCGCCAATTTATGTCTAGCTTCCAAGCTATAAGGGGTTCAAAGGCACCATTGATGAATTGGCGAAGAATCAGTATGTGAATAACGGAGAGGTGGCCATCATTGACTCTACCACCATTGAGATCACTGAACTGCCAATCAAAACCTGGACACAGGTATGTGAAGTATTTTTATACTACTTTTAGGAAGTTTATTTATGATTCCTTGTAGGACCCAGCTTTTTTATGTAAATATTCAGTTGGCATGATAAACTGGTAAAATTAGTTCAACTAAATCATAAAGACATTCAGTAATATCTGCTAGAGTTTAAAATATTTATTACCAAAGTTTCCTTCACTGTAAATTCAGGTTTCATGCTGTATATAAAATTAGCGATGCGTTTAACCTGTGACGTTTGGAAAATATCTGGGTAATATGGAAATTGAGCACAAGCAGAAAATTATGCCAGTCAGTTCAGCAGATAAAAATAACGAAACATTTTCTGTGGAATAAATGATGAATAAAATGACGTCTCTCAGACCTATAAGGAGAATGTTTTGGAGGCGATGCTGAACGGCACGGAGAAGGTTCCTGCTTTAATCACAGACTATAAGGAGTATCATACAGACACCACAGTGCGTTTCGTCATTAAGATGACAGAGGAGCGCCTGAGAGAGGCTGAGGCAGCTGGACTACACAAAGTCTTCAAACTACAGAATCTGCTCACCTGTCACTCTATGGTGAACAAGCACACACCATATATTTAAAATCACTAAATTCATCCTTTAAAAAATGCATTCATTTTTTTTTTAACCCAATCCTAAAAACATTTGTTGACTTCTGTTGTCTATATCATTCTCATGCAGGTGTTGTTTGATCATGTGGGCAGTCTGAAGAAGTACGAGTCTGTTCAGGACATCCTGAAGGATTTCTTTGAGCTCAGAATGAAGTATTACGTCCTAAGGAAAGACTGGCTGCTAGGTATGCTGGGGGCTGAAAGTGCCAGACTTTCCAACCAGGCCCGATTCATTCTGGAGAAGATCCAGGGCACTCTGGTCATTGGTGAGACATTTGGTTTCACATCACATGCAGAAGCAGAACATATTCTACTTTTGCCTTGTGCCATACACTGACCTCAACACATTACAAGTGCGTTTTTAACCTATTTGTCTATCAACACATTAGATTGAGCTACTTAATTATTATCTTATTTTATGAGTGCTATTTGGCCAATACAGATCAACTGATAACAATGAAATCCTTGGAATGCACATGGTGAAAGTGTATAATCATTTTAGTATTTACCGTATTTTCCGGACTATAAGTTGCACTTTTTTTTTCTCATAGTTTTTCTCATAGTCTCCTGCTACTTGTAGTCAGGTGCGACTTATTTATCAAAATTAATTTGACATGAACCAAGAGAAAACATTACAGACTATGGGTTTTAAATATGGTAATGTCTAAGTCCTCATCACATTACATTTACACTTCAGAATTGTGAGGCCTCCAGAAGCTCATCACAGTGCCATCTCAAAGAGACCCAAAATCACATTTACCTTAACTACTACCTGCTGCCCAACTCTATACAAGGATCTGAGACTTAAGAGCTTCTGAGACTTCCATTTTCAAGAAACCGCTAAATACACATCTCTTCCATCAAGAATTGAATAAAGGCCCACTGTACCTAATCGTTGTTGTTGTAAAAAAATATCCATATTTAAAGCAAACACTTTTCTCACATTATAAACGCATACATGCAAGCCATTTCACGCAGATGACGGAGGATGTATACGCAGTGCCCGCACCTGTGTGAGAACCTTGTCTTTCGAGTTTGTTAACTGGAGCAAAGGTAGCAAAGTGTCCTTACTTTAGCAATGGAAAACCAGTCTCCTCTTGGCTTATATCAAAATCTTCCGACATTTTTTCTTGACAAATCCTCGTTTTATGCTTCTAATTTGTGACCTGCATTTTGTTTTGCCGTTTCTCCTGTGCGCTTCTGCGTTTGTCTGCTCATATGAAAATTTCACTGTATAGTGTATTAATAAATGACATTTATGACGTATTTCCATCACTGGTTTAGGTTTTACATTTCATAAAAGGTGGTATTGAAAAGGAAATTTTTTCGGCCTTGATAATTTCTTTACGTTTTTATATATATAAAAAAAAGTAACATGTCAGGATGTGGGGTTAGTCTGGAGCGCAGCCTGTGGACAGCCCGCTGTAGAAAACCCCCTCTCTGATGGCGCAGATGTCAGTTTGGCTAGAGTGACTAGCTTTGGAAAGCACCTTACATTTGCTTGTGGATATTTGCGTCTTAAGTGAAACAGCATTGTACTTGCACTATTGCTACTACTCGCTTCATTTACCTTGCTCCGCTATATGTCTGTAGACGTGTGGTTGCGTGTGTCAACGCGTCCAGTGAGTTAACACAGACACGTACACGCGCAGGGCAGTTGCGCTCCTGAGGCGTCTGTCGTTGCTAAGCATTCATCAGCTGCGATCTCCGTTACAACAAGGACATTTCAGTAATGGATTTCCACCACCGAAAAACCCTTGCTGTAACTCTGCTACAAGATTTATTTTTGAAGAAAAGTAAAAAAAAAACAAAAAAAAAAACAAACAAACTCTGCAGTGTTTGGGTACACCCCATTTAAAAAAAAAAACAAAAAAAACAATGGGAATTTTGACCCGAAGGAAGCTGATTGAGTTGGTTCTTGTCACATGACCTGGTGCGCTTGCGCCATTCTGAAAAGCGGAGATGTTTTTAACTAGATGCATTGCGGACGGGCCTGGAAAAAAACGAGCATGTTGCGAGCGTGTCGCTTTCGTTATGAGCGCACTTACTATCGGTTAACTGTTAAACAGTCAATATGAACATCCCTAACTGGCATATAAACATAACATACAAAATGTATTAATTTTAAGCCACACAGTCAACATGTTGGTATTTTTTGCTCTGAATCTGCCATAAGTTTATTGACCTTTGAAAAGGTGTACTGCGTTATGCCATTGTCATTATATTAGTTGAAACTGGTCTTAGAATGGCAATATTACCGTTTATTGCGATTTTTTTTTTTTTTTTTTTTTTTAATTTCTTGGACAATTTATCGTCCAGTAAAATTAGTTAGTGTGACAGCCCTATATTTAACTTGTTAATATCTGTAGAAAGCCTGTAAAAGCATCTGCTAAATGATTTAAACAAATGTTAATTTATTTTACAGTAGTGTAATTACAATCCTAATTTCAGGGGCTCAACCCTCCCTCTCCCGTTCACTTCACTGTTAACCTGCTCTGAGACGTATCTCAAGCTGTGTGCATTCCATGCTTCCTTTTTAAACCATGCATTTCAACAGTCTGTAGTTTATTTAATTGCAACCCATTACGATTTGATTTAATTTTAGTATATTTGGAGTTTTATGTCAGATCTAAATGTATGTTTGGGTAATTTTAAAACTCTGGCTGGTCACCAACGTCTTGGTGGGAAACTCCAATATGGTACTTTATATAGTGTATCTCTAGGTGTTAAGTAAATACAGATTCCAAGGTAAAGGTCTTTTAAGTGTTTGGTATAAAGCTTCTTATTTTATTTTTAGAAAATAAACCGAAGAAGGAGCTGATCCGCATGCTCCAGCAGATGGGCTATGACTCGGACCCTGTTAAGGCATGGAAAGATGCTCAGGCAAAGGTACGCTCCACAACAACCTTGTTCAATAAATAGTTATTTTGGTTTCTTCTTTTTGACTCGTTACCTGCATTATTATAATTTTCATTTTGTGTTTGGCAGGATGCAGAGGAGGATGAGGATGAGGAGGAGAAGGAAAAAGAGGAGGACACATCTGGCCCTGATTATAACTATCTACTCAGCATGCCCATGTGGTACCTGACCAAAGAAAAGAAAGATGAGCTATGCAAACAGAGAGATGCTAAGGTGACGAAGTCTGTGATGATGGAAGCACAGCTGGTGATTTAGTATAGCAGTGGAGTTTACAAAAGTTCTCATGCTTCTGTTCTGCAGATGACGGAGTTGAACACGCTCAAGATGAAAGCACCTGCTGATCTGTGGAAAGAGGATCTGGCAGCCTTTACTGAGGAACTGGAGGTATTTTTTTTTAAATTATTTGGTGGAAGCTTATGTACCAAACATTGTACTGGAGTTGCTTCATATAAAGAAATACGTATGTCATTTTACTGAAATTTGTGCCGGTTTTCAAATCTAACATTTCAGTGTCATTAGTGATTTGTAAAGTCAACAATGGTTATCTGTGTGTTTGCATGTAGCGTGTGGAACAGAAGGAGAAAGAGTCCCAAAATTCAGTGCCTGTGGTGAAAGGTAAAGTGGGAAAATCAAAGGTGGTGAAGGTAAAGAACGAGACCATGCCCACTCCACAGGGCCGGCGCGTCATCCCCCGCATCACCAGCACCATGAAGGTCCAAGCCGTTAAGAAGGAGGGAGTCAAACGAGGCAAAGCTGGGAAGGTATGTGTGCGCTGAATGAGATTTGCATGCGTGCATAAACTGAATGTATGCAAATCTCTGAAAGGTCACTGTACTTCAGATTACGGTTTATTTAGATTATTTGTTTTACAGCAGCAAATTCAATCAGTTTTCATAGCCGGACATTTCATAAGTTTAGCGGATCCTGAGGGAATACTTGTGTGTATTTTTAGAAAGAGGCTGGTGTGGTGATGAAGATGGAGTTCGATGATGATGCAGACGCAGCAGCCGATGGCTCTGAAATGGGACTGACTGCAAGACTCACCAAGAAGATCAAGAAAGAGCCAGCCAAAGACAAAAGTAAGACCAGCATGTACAATATGAAAATAGAGCAAGTTGGATGTCTGTGGACTGCTTTTCATCTATTCGAAATTAGTATATAACTATTAAATAAAGGTGACTATTGCAAGTTACACCCCTAGATCCTAAACCTCAGTGGAAAGTTAATAAGAATTTGTATGATTCACTTGCACTCCACTATCTCATCAAAACGGAAACGTTAAGTGGTTATGACTTGCCATGAGACCATTGGAAAGAACATGGCCCTCACTGTGTAGCACACACAAATGCACAATCACACAGTTGGTACAGAACTTCAAATGCCACCATTTTATGTCAAATTTGAATTTACAGAAGAATCAGCTGTTGATTTACAATTTCCGAGTCCTTTTGTAGTTCTGGGGTGTGCCATTTGGATGGGACTTATCAGATGCATTCATACGGTGTCATCAAATTCTGATCTTAAGGTTTCATCTTGTCTTTGTATCAGCCACAAAGTCAGGCAAGCAGACCACCCTCTCCTTTAAACCGATCCAGAAGAAGAACCCCTGGTCTTCTGATGAGGGAGAATCTGAATCTGACATGGAGCTTATCCCTGAGGAAGTGGCTCCAAGAGAAAAGAAAGCGCGCAAAGGTGAATCTTCATGCACGTTTACTCCTTTAGAACAAATGTGAACACGTATAAAATTAAATCTGATCCAAATATTATGACAGACAAAAATTTCGGAGACTGTCTGTAAACGTGTTTGACACAACGTGTGGTCATTTATTTATTTTTACGTGCAAAGATTTTGCAGATCTGCAGATCATGTTAATCCATTTAATAAGTGTGGGATCCCTGAAAGTAAATCGGAAAATATCCAGTTTTGGGAAATTGGGGAAATATTTGGAATAATTTTGTCTTTGCAGCCGCGGTGGAAAAGAAGTACAGTCTGTCGAGCAGTGAAGATGAGTTTGATGACTGGGGAAAGAGCTCTAAACAGAGGCGTGCTGTCATTGAGGATGATGAGTCTTTCCTCCCAGAAGCCAGCGGTGCACCTGATAGTGACATTGACTCCCCTCCTCCTGCACCTGTTGTGTAAGACTGACACCACTTCTACTTTTGCTACACAGATTTTGATCGTTCTCTGTTATGACTATCTATAGTATTTTTCCAAAATTCTTTCTGTATTTTTCTATAATATTGTTTTTTGATTTCTTTCAGGAAAAAAGCACCAGCAAAAACCAGCAAACCAAAAGTAGATAAACTCGAAGCCAGTAGCAAGTCTGGCTGTAAGTACCACACAGCTGTCTGCCAATCACAGATCATGTCTTGAGCTTTGTCAGTAACGTGATTGCTTGTCAGCTGGTTTACTTGTTCACTGTGCTTGTTAAACTAGCTGAGACCAGCCAAGAGCCAGCCCCTAAACCTGTGAAAAAATCAGCTGTAGGAGCCACCAAGAAACCGGCCGCAAAGAAGACCAGTGCTGCTCCTAAGAAGAAAGCTACAGGTGTTTGAATGTTGTTACTTAATTGTGGAATTTCAGTGCAGTTTTATGCTCTTAGTTTTTAAAAGGGCAGTGATGCCATAAGTATTTTTAGTTCCCCAAAGAACTTAAAGTGAACAGTTCTTATAAAAAAAGGGAAATGGAAAAGTTTCATTGATGTTTAAAGTTCTTCATGGAGCTCTAAATGCTGATAAATAACCTTTTATAAGAGTGCAAATTCTTGTATTGAATATCACTATAGCAGCTTATTAAATTTATAAATGATTTCAACTTTCTAGATGCAAAACAGCCCTCAATCCTTGATGTGCTCTCTAAAACAAGTCCTAAAAAATCCAAAGCCACCAAGAAGCCTGTTGCTGTCAAACAGTCTTCTGACTCGGACGGCGCAGCCCCTGTTGTGGTTGAGAAGAAACCGGCCAAGAAGAGGAAGCCCACTCAAAGCAGTGACCAGTCAGACAGTTCAGACTCTGAACGTGGCAATCTGATAGATCGCCTCAAGGGCAAAAGCACTGCTGTAAAGGTATTATGACACTTTAGTATTATTTAATGGTATCAGTATTTGATAACCAGTATTTTTATGATTTACTCTATACGTTTAAATATTAAAAAAAACCTACTTTCAAATTAAGTTGCATGTAGCATTCAATATTAAACTGCTGTACAAATAATTGTTCAGTACAAGAAAAAAAAAACTGAAAAATTTGATATACTTTCCTAGTACAAAAAAGCTACAAGCAATAAAACAAATATATGTACTTTTATAGTATACATTTGCTATAGTAGCTTTTATTGAAAAGCTTGCGAGTTAAAACCCAAATTTAATTTTCTGTTCCAGAAAGCGAAGAGCGTGGAGGATGATGACAGCTTTCAGCTGGAACAGAAGGTTGTGATGTCTGGAGCTCCCAGGAGCCGAGCTGCACGTACCACCAAACCTGTGACCTACGCTCTGGATTCCGATTCTGATGACTATTAAGTGTCCTGAAGTATCCTGTGTATGATACTAAAAGGTTACAGAGTTGTTAGGTTTTTTTAACTTGATTTTTTTTCATAAATAAAAAAAAAAAAAAAAGAATATAAACCTTAAGGAAATGTTTATACTTGTGGAAAGTATGTTTTATGTGGCTGTTTTCTGTTGTTGTTGTTGTTTTTAAGTGATCAATGACAAACTAGTCTCACATGTGTGACAAAGTATCTTTTTATTGCATTGTTCATTGTTTCTTTTTATACATGTTGTATTGTCTTGTAAATATTTCATATGTTCTCTTGTTCAAAGCTTGTAATAAATTTTCAGTGAGAATTGGTTGACTGATTGGTTTTATGGTCTACTTTTATGATATTAGGGGAATACACATTTCTAATGAATTCTGTAAATGACTGAAAAGCGTGTACGGTGGCATACATAGTATTGATTACTTAATCTGCATGCTTTCATTCTGATCTTTACTTTGAACTCGTCTCTTAATACCAAAGTGGGATTATGCACAGAAGCAAGAAGCTGCACTTATTTCAATTTAAATTTGACATTTGTACTGGCAACAGATGAAAGGAGCCATGTTAAAATTTGTATTGTTGAAATTGACGTTATCCATAATGGCTATTGATTTTAGGGAGAGATGAACCAAAATGAAAACGCATTGTACACCATCTTGTTCTTAACCTGTATGTATGTATTCTGTTGAACATAAGATATTTTAAAGTATGTTGCTGGCAGCCATTGACTTCCATAGTATTATCATTCTAGTTAGAAGTGAATCACTACTAGCAATTGTTTTGTTTGTCAGTGTTCTTCAAAATATCTTTCATGTTCAACAGAAGAATAACTAATACAGGTTTGAAACAATTGGCGCTAAATAGGAAAAGGATCTGCTGCCCACAGTTGATTTTCATATTCTAGGTATTATAAAATTGCCAGTTTTTTGAGAATGCTGCAGACATGGAGGACTATAATATAACAAGAGCTTGTTCAAATACTGAAGTGCTAAACCATTCAGGATTTTATAAGTAATGAGCAAGATTTTTAAATCTATACAATGTTTGATAGGGAGCCACTGCCGTGTTGACAGAACCGAGCTAATATGGTCATACTTTCTGGAACAACCACCCAATAAAGCATTACAATAATCTAACCTTTAGGTCATAAATGCATGGATTTACATTTACAAACCAAGTCATTATCGTTGCATCTTATATATGCAACTGACAGGACATTTGTATGCTGCTGATACTTGTGTATATTATATGTATGTTGTAAAAGAAATAAGAATAATATAATTGCCATGATATTTATTAGATCCTGTACCCAGTAAATTACTGAAAGAGTTGTTACTTGTAGCCGAGGAACCGCTTCTCAATATTATTAACTCGTCATTATCTTTAGGTCACATCCCAAAACCATTTAAGCTGGTGGTTATTAAGCCTCTTATTAAGAAACCAAAACTAGATCACAGTGAACAGTGAATTATAGGTCTATTTAAAATCTTCCATTTATGTCTTAAAATTAAAAAAAAAAGTTGTGTCTGCTCAATTGAGCTCCTTGCTGCAAAAAAAAAAAAAGATCTGTATGAAGAATTTCAGGCCCCACCATACCACAGAAACTGCACTTGTTAAAATTACACATTACCTGCTTCTTGCGTCAGATCAAGGCTGCATCTCATTGCTAGTTTTACTTGATCTTAGTGCTGCGTTCGACACCATAGATCACGACATACTCATCGGTAGATTACAAAACTATACAGGTATTCAAGGGCAGGCTCTAAGATGGTTTAGGTCCTACCTGTCCAATCGCTACCATTTTGTTTATTTAAATAGGGAGTCATCTCATTTATAACCAGTAAAATATGGAGTGCCACAAGGATCCGTCCAAGGTCCCCTTCTATTTTCAATATACAGTATTGTTCAAAATAATAGCAGTACAATGTGACTAACCAGAATAATCAAGGTTTTTCGTATATTTTTTTATTGCTACGTGGCAAACAAGTTACCAGTAGGTTCAGTAGATTCTCAGAAAACAAATGAGACCCAGCATTCATGATATGCACGCTCTTAAGGCTGTGCAATTGGGCAATTAGTTGAATTAGTTGAAAGGGGTGTGTTCAAAAAAATAGCAGTGTGGCATTCAATCACTGAGGTCATCAATTTTGTGAAGAAACAGGTGTGAATCAGGTGGCCCCTATTTAAGGATGAAGCCAACACTTGTTGAACATGCATTTGAAAGCTGAGGAAAATGGGTCGTTTAAGACATTGTTCAGAAGAACAGCGTACTTTGATTAAAAAGTTGATTAGAGAGGGGAAAACCTATAAAGAGGTGCAAAAAATGATAGGCTGTTCAGCTAAAATGATCTCCAATGCCTTAAAATGGAGAGCAAAACCAGAGAGACGTGGAAGAAAACGGAAGACAACCATCAAAATGGATAGAAGAATAACCAGAATGGTAAAGGCTCAGCCAATGATCACCTCCAGGATGATCAAAGACAGTCTGGAGTTACCTGTAAGTACTGTGACAGTTAGAAGACGTCTGTGTGAAGCTAATCTATTTTCAAGAATCCCCCGCAAAGTCCCTCTGTTAAAAAAAAGGCATGTGCAGAAAAGGTTACAATTTGCCAAAGAACACATCAACTGGCCTAAAGAGAAATGGAGGAACATTTTGTGGACTGATGAGAGTAAAATTGTTCTTTTTGGGTCCAAGGGCCACAGGCAGTTTGTGAGACGACCCCCAAACTCTGAATTCAAGCCACAGTACACAGTGAAGACAGTGAAGCATGGAGGCGCAAGCATCATGATATGGGCATGTTTCTCCTACTATGGTGTTGGGCCTATTTATCGCATACCAGGGATCATGGATCAGTTTGCATATGTTAAAATACTTGAAGAGGTCATGTTGCCCTATGCTGAAGAGGACATGCCCTTGAAATGGTTGTTTCAACAAGACAATGACCCAAAACACACTAGTAAACGGGCAAAGTCTTGGTTCCAAACCAACAAAATTAATGTTATGGAGTGGCCAGCCCAATCTCCAGACCTTAATCCAATTGAGAACTTGTGGGGTGATATCAAAAATGCTGTTTCTGAAGCAAAACCAAGAAATGTGAATGAATTGTGGAATGTTGTTAAAGAATCATGGAGTGGAATAACAGCTGAGAGGTGCCACAAGTTGGTTGACTCCATGCCACACAGATGTCAAGCAGTTTTAAAAAACTGTGGTCATACAACTAAATATTAGTTTAGTGATTCACAGGATTGCTAAATCCCAGAAAAAAAAATGTTTGTACAAAATAGTTTTGAGTTTGTACAGTCAAAGGTAGACGCTGCTATTTTTTTGAACACACCCCTTTCAACTAATTGCCCAATTGCACAGCCTTAAGAGCGTGCATATCATGAATGCTGGGTCTTGTTTGTTTTCTGACAATCTACTGAACCTTCTGGTAACTTGTTTGCCACGTAGCAATAAAAAATATACTAAAAACCTTGATTATTCTGGTTAGTCACATTGTACTGCTATTATTTTGAACAATACTGTACATGTTGCCCCTTGGTAATATTATTAGAAAATACAGGATTAGTTTCCACGGTTATGCTGATGATACTTAGCTTTATATCTCAACGAGACCAGATTCAACTTCTAAATGATCTAAGCTAACAGAGTGTGTTAAAAATATAAAAGATTGGATGACCAATAATTTTCTCTCATTAAATTCGGATTAGACATTATCCAAGATATTAATTAGAGATATTAATTATTGGACCAAAAAACAGTACACAGAATCTCTTGGATTACAATTTGCAACTAGACGGATGTACTTTTACTTCCTCAACAGTAAAAAAATCTGGGTGTTATATTAGACAGCAACTTGTCTTTTGGAAATCATATTTCCCAGGTTACGAAAACTGCATTCTTCCATCTTAGAAACATTGCCAAGCTACGAAACGTTATCTGTTTCTGATGCAGAAAAGCAAGTTCATGCGTTCATGACCTCTAGACTGGACTATTGTAATGCACTTCTTGGTGGTTGTCCAGCATCTTCAATACACAAGCTACAGGTAGTCCAAAATGCATTAGCTAGAGTCCTTACCAGGTCAAAAAAATATGATCATTACCTCAATTTTACAGTCTCTGCAAAGGCTACCTATTAAGCTTTTTCACATTTGGTTCCCAAACTCTGGAATAGCCTTCCTGATAATGTTCGGGGTTCACACACACTCTCTGTTTAAACCTAGATTAAAGACACATCTATTTCGCCAAGCATTCAAATAATGTATCTCTTAAATTGTTACTGCAGTTGCATCTGATCAAATGCGCATTTTTATTCTTTAGCTTGGGTTAAACTAATTAATTTTACTTTGTTGGAACAGCAGCTATGCTAATGATGTCTCTATTTGTTTCTATGTTTTTCCACAAGCTCCAGTCTGGATCCAGAACACCTGATGATGCTGACCCTCAGGGGACCCCAGATGATGCTAACCCTGAAACAACAAACAGAACTAACAAATATTGCTACAAGTGTGACTGCATCATATAATAATTGCTGTTAATAATGTTCATCGTCTGGTTGACTACGTCTTGTATTAATCTTTCTGAAAAATCCTGTCATAGGCGCACAAACTGACAGTCACCACTTATAAGCTACTACTAAATATTGTAGAAACATAATTTTCTGTAAAGTTGCTGTGTAATGATTTGTATTGTAAAAAGCGCTATATAAATGAACTTGAAAATATTTGCTAGTTGTCTTTAGAAAATAATCTGAGATAAAGTAATCCTAACAAGAGCTCTCTCTCAGTGAATAGTGTTCCCTAATCTAAAGTGTTACCAAATTGTCTAATAAATAGGACATTATATCATTAAATACTCTCCTTCAAAACAAACATTCTGAGTGGATCAGCATGTTTATTTGCAACACCTCATTACAGCCAGGAGATGGTGGAATTGTCTCATTTCCTCACATCACTGTTTCAACCTGTCTTTCTCCTAATTGTCTTTGCTCTTCACTGCTTCTTCAATGAGTAAAAATCTCTTTTACATTATTTAAAACGGGTCACAATAGATTATTTATATCATGGATATGTTCAAACGTATACTTCGTAAAAGTAAATAGAAAACTATAAACCATATAATTTAACTGTGGACTGAACCTCGGTTCTCCTGATGACATGAGATCTGGTGTGAAGTGACTATTATCCCTCCCCTTTAGCAAACTGTCACTCAATTAGCAAACAACAATGATCCAATCTAAAATTCCCAGTGGACGAAACCAAACCATCCAATATTTTTTCTTGTCCATTTTACTTGGCTATGTGTCACAAAAGAGAAGAAAAGATGATTACAGTTTTTGTTTTGTGCCCCCAAAACCCTCTCCTCATCATACCACTGTTCTAAACCCCAGGTGAATCTTATCTGGTGATTTGACATCGCTCATATTTTGAACAAGATAACAATAATGGGTATTCATCATCTTTTTTAACCCTTAGTAAAGCAGTTGCAGAAGCAATGAGAGTTCTAAACCGAAGGACTTACCACATGAAGACTGGCTCTTTTATTTAGAAATTCACACTGCACTTTCTCCCATTTTTAGCAATTTCAGTGCATTGTCTTGGTATATCTAAAATCTTTAATTTGAGGCACACACTGTTCAATTTCTGATCAGGTGCCTCATCGAAGCTTCTAGCTGTAACATTTCACAATAGTTATACATCACGTGTTTGTGCGCTCCAGTGTGCTGCTTTCCCATTGTTTTTCTGTGCACTAGACATGTACTATGTTTGGGGCCGTTCATACAGAACACGTTTTTACTATGTAAACATTTGCAAGACAGACCACCATTTTTATTATTATTCATGCTTCATTCTGTGAATGCTCTCTTAGACTGTTGTACTAATGTCTTGCATCATTTGAAGAGTCTTGCGTTGTTCTAAAAATCCATCAATCTAGTTCAACTTATAAAAAATGCATCTCTAGACCTTGTCTAGAGGCCGAGGCCGAGTCTCGCCTTTTTCAGCACAAAACACATTCTTTATGAACAGCCCCTTAGACTATTGCACCTACAAAAATGTGTCTAAGATTTGTATTTTATTACATTCAGTATGTGTCTATCATTTTTAAATGCAAAAAAAAAAAAGATTTCTGTGTGAATGGTCCCTAATTACAGCATTGTTTTCCTATGTACATTTCTTTCACAGCAAATGCAGGGTTATCCCTGCAAAATCAGTAGAGTAGGATTTCGTAACTCTGTGTCAAAAGCAATGATAACCTCCCTTCCAAGTTACAAATGTGAAATATTCCCCTACAAAAGCAGGGTCTAGAATTAAGATAACCCAGTGTAGCCCTGTAGTCATCTTGTTCCATAAGTTGTTCATCATTGAATATATCAACCAGTTTAGTAGGACTAGTTGCAGCAATAACACTATTTAATGTCAGTTTATAGATTGCTTTAAAAAAAGGAAGAAACTGTCTTCCCCCTCTCTCTCTCACACACACACACACACACACACACACATACACGTGTGTCTGTGCCCGCGGGTGTGTAGCCGCACGCATGCAGATTGAGTTCTTGTATTCCTTTGATCTGCATGAAGGGAATTATAGATGGATTTTACGTAACTGTTCTCCTGCCCAAAGAGGAAAAAAAGATTAACGTCTCAAACTTTATTCTGCTTTACTCTCAGTGTTTTCCTCCCTCCCTTTCTGAAGCCTGGCAGGCTTGTGTGCGGTGTGGAGCTGTGTCTGTATTTAGGTCATCTCACTCAACGAGTGATTCCCTGCATGAAGAAAAGGAACAGAGAGGAGCTGTGGGAAATATAGGTGTCAGTACTCCCCTTCTTTGCATATATATGTGGGTAGAGACAGAAGAAAGCTGTAGAATAAATGGGAATATTTGTTATTTACTGACAATGCTGATGCACAGTGCTTAAATTTATTACACCACCTGTCATAATAAAAACAAAATATATTAGGAATCTTGTTTAAAGCTAAAAAAAAAAAAAGTATTTAATCAAATAAACTGACCCCCCCCCCCCCCCCCTGCATTTTATTTTTTTCTTATTTTTTATAGCCTCCTTTGGCCTTGAGAACAGCTTGCATTCTTGCTGGCATTGTTTTTATTTACTTTTCAACAGTCTCTTTTCTTAGAATAAGAAAGACTACTGTGAGTAAAGAGCCCTAACTTTACAAAATGATATTACTTGGTGCCATGAAAAAAACTTTAGTATAATTTTAATAATTTTTTAAAAATACGTGCCCGACTAAATGGTCGATTTGTCACTTTATGGTAAACATAGAGAAGCTATGCTAATGTTTTCAGATCATCCATATCTGCAGTCGGAATGTTCATTTTGCTGATAAATATAAATGTCTGATCATTCATAGCTATGAATAGGACACAGCTCTTTTTATTTCTTCATTAAAATACTAAGATCATTTCGTAAATGTGTTTTTTTTTGCCACTTTTAGATATTTTTTAAAGTAAATATAATGAATTCATAGAATTAATGTGTGTAAATCATAATTATCAGAGGCAATTAGTTATGAAATGACAAATGCTGACTAAAAAATAATAGATTGTTATTTATTTGTTTGTTGTTGTTGTTTTTTACAATTATTAGATGGATTTCAAAGTATTTACAGTGTGAAAATAAAGTATGTAAAGTCAAACCAAAAATTATTCAGAGACCAGATATAATTTCAGATATTTTCTTTTACCAGTGGGTGAAGGACACTACAGTAAATTTATGTAAGTGAGGATAGCAAAATAAAGTACACTGTGACACATTATACCCCAAAATTCTTTATACAGAAAAACCAAAGAGTATTCAGATCAAATCTAGGGAAAAAAAAATGAATTTCAGGTTTGCATGAAGCTGGATGACAGCATGCCCAGGAGACTACAGGCAGTCATTAAGGCTAAGGGTTGCCCAGGTAAGTATTGATAGTTGTGTAAAAACATTTTATGCTGTCTGAATTTTTTTTTGGTTGATTGAAATCCATTACATACCTTTCTATCAGAGTTATCTAACATTATCAAGCTAAATTTGCTCTGACACAGTTTAACTCTTAGTTCTTGTCATATTTTAGTACCATCTTCTAAACTATAAGCATAAACTGTGATAATGTGAGAAAGGTTGAAGGTTTCTGAGTAAATTTAGGTTTGACTATCTATTTAATAAATGAAGTTAACCAGCTAACATTATACATACTCTTTTGGTTTCTGTACGCAAAATTTAAAACATTTACAAATGCAATAAAAATATCAGTATCGGTACTCAGTATCAACAAGTACCAAAAATAAAAGTATCGTATCGGGCGAGTACTGGAAAAAGTGGTATTGGTGCATCCCTATTATAAATTAATATAAACATATAGATAATATGCAATATAAATAAGTTTTAGAATCAGTAGCTTTAAACATGACTACATACAGTATAAACTTAGATTTTAAGTGTTTTAATACCTATAAATATTATCAACTCTATAAACAAACAACTTTTACTTACACTTATATGGCAAGATGTTTTCTTTAAGTTTTCCTCTTTCATGGATAGATCGTTCCATCTTGTAAATGTGTTTGAATTCTTTTTATTGTTCAACCTTTTTATCTGTAGTAGTGAGACTCTCTCACAAGAAGTTTTACCAAAAAGCCAGATTGAACTGGTTTGGTTTTGTCAACTCAAAACTAATCCTTTAGCCCCGAGTTTGTTCAGCCACCATCATGGTACAGGCCCCTGGTTGATATGGTTCATTGCTTGCAACTCAACTCAAATGTACAAATTCAAAAACAAATGCAAGTTCACACTCTAAAAGTATAGGGTACTTGTAGAATAAGATTAAAAGCATAAATACCCCAGATATGCATGTTCCACAAAATGCTTACAGGTTTTCACTTTTGCACTTGCTTGTTATGCAGAAGTCAAAACATTTACATGTTTTCAGACATTACAGAAACGAGAGAGTCTGTTACAGATGCTTTCTCTGCTTTTCACTGTTGCTTAGCAAAATAGTCTGATGTACAGTGTGTTCCACTTGATCAATAATTCATTTTGGATTTTGTCCACTATTGTAAATCACAGTATTTAATTAGTCTCCGTTGTTATAATTTATGTCATATTTATTTACATAAGTATTTCATGTCATCATAGTTTAAAATCCTATAATATGCTGACCTCAAGTGTTGACTATGTTGGCTGACATTGCAGGGTGTTCTAAATTAGCGCAATGAACTAGTGAAATGAATAAGTGAAATGAACTTCAACAGATACTGTTCTCCATGCTCAGGGAGTAGGGAATCGCAAACACTGTGTCGGAATCCTATCAGTCGGAACGCAGCTGTAATTTTTTTATGTAACAGCAGCAGCTGTGAATATGTGACCAAAAGTGTAAATCTGGTTGGCCAGTCTTCTTCACAGTGTGACGGAAAAGATATTATACTGCAGCATGTTGTAGTTACAGTGCTTACAAGATGAAAGACTGTGATGTTCCACTCTGAGCTGTTCACATCCTCTGATTCAGAATTACGCAGTCCTTTGGCAACACTATCACCGGCAAAATGATTCTGCGGAGGTCAGGTGGTACAAGTCAGAGCTCTCATAACTTCTTAAGTTGAAATCTCATATTAATAAAGCGCATGCGTATATATATATATATATATATATATATATTTTTTTTTTTGCTTTGACAAATGTGAATGGACATATTAATAACTATTCATTAAAATTCACATGTTTATTGTGCCGAATATTCATACTGAATATTCATCTTGGTGTGGACATGCATTGAATTATCTTTATGTTTTTAGCTAGTTGCTAACTGCCTGAATAAAAACACATATGGTTTAATAGAGGACCACCTTTTTAAGAAGTACAGAAGTCAGTAGTGAGTGTTGAGAGTTGCTGATATGTAAGAATATGCATCAGACCATTTCAAGCACTGGAAAGAAGAATTGTCTTTGTCTGGTTTTCCCACCAAATTTTCCCTCCTTTATCCTCCCGCTGTAATCTTCCTCTTACTCCCCAAGGACATGCGTCTCTCTTTTCTCAAAGATGACATCATATTTCATGTAGGGAAGAGTATACAGTACATCTCCAGCAGGCACATGAACTCCGTGGCCCTCTCGTGTTGCTCACAGGCCTGGGAATGGTTTCGTGTGATGTAAACAGGGTAAATTGACATAGTTACAGCAGGGGGGAGGTTTGGTGACAGCAGAAATATTATGATTGGAGAAATTCTCTGACATGGAGCTCAAGCATCCTGTCTCTGGTTCATTTCCTTCCTCTTTTAGGGTCAGTGTGTTTATCCATTTAGTCGAGCTTCATTGCCATCTGTCTATCTGTTGTGTGGGAGAAAGAAAATGTGTGGGTGCTGTGTCCTGTCCTGCACTGTTGGTAGTATGTTACTCTAACTTGATGTGACAAACCAAAAACTGCTGTACAAAAAGCATCTCTATCTATCTATCTATCTATCTATCTATCTATCTATCTATCTATCTATCTATCTATCTATCTATCTATCTATCTATCTATCTATCTATCTATCTATCTATCTATCTATCTATCTATCTATCTATCTATCTATCTATCTATCTGTTGAGTTAGCATATTAGCACCTCTAGGTCAATGCTTTAGGTTAAATGGCTGAAATAAGGTCTGTTCTTAACACACTTTCAAGATATTGTGACTGTGGCATAAAACATGACAATTCCAACTCTATATTATGCAATTCTAACTTTGCAACTTACAGTTTTTTTTAATCATGCAATTCTGAGAAAACATGTCAGAATTGTGAGATTTACACTCACAATGTCAAGAAAAAAGTAGCAGCTACAATAATAATAATAACAATACTAATTATAATTTTTCAGTAGTGGAAGTGGTCTTCCATAGTAATCCAACTTTGATATGTCATCACAGTTGTGTTCTAATGAACATGGACATATGGTGAAATGTTGTTTATAGGTGGTAATGGCAACTCATGTTGTGTGCTGTGTAAAATAAAGTTAAGAATATTTTGATTTTATTTGTGTTTGTGCATGTTTTTCCTGTTAGAAAAAAAGAGGTCTCATTATTTATTTTATTTCCCTACACCATCCTACTTATGAGAAAGGGGGAAAAAAAATCACAGTAATCTCATGTCTCCTCTAGAATTTCAGAAGAGATTTCAAAATGTTCTTTAACTTCCCAAGATACCAAAATCACCATTAAAGACATCTCAATATGATCTTCAGGTTTCACTCTCCACATGAATTGGATAGTTCTGTACCTCTGTATCTCTACTTAAATGAAACAAGACCGAGAAATCCATTAAATCTCCTGAGAGGTGAAAGAGCAACCTCTGAGCAATAAAAGTTCTTTCATGGCTAGTAGAGATATTAAGCTCTGATCTTCATGAAAGACACATGTTTATACATGTTTTTGATGTGTGTTTGCCACTAGAGCCATCCTGGCCTCTAGATGGAGTTGTTGGCTGTTGGTGGGTCAAGGGAAAGTAGGCCTACTGACCCATTAAATGCACAAGTGTGTGTATGAGAGATCTGTGAACATGAACCAGGAATTGTTCATTGATTCTGTGTGCATTAAAACAACACTTAGCTCACCGTTTAAGGCTGGAAAACACTTTTGCCCAGATTTTGCTCTAATTTGCAGTCTGGACAAGTCGACGCTACTGAAATTCAAAGCTAATCAGCAGATTTTGAGCAGTCAGAGTTGACCGAGATGGGGAGAGGCTTCATTTTGTTTGCCTTTGTCATCTGTCTCCTAATAATGAGTCTGTTTTCAGAACAACTTCAAAGTCTGCTAGTCTGTGATCCTTATTCATTTTGTGTATGATGACCAGTTTCTCCCCTGTAAACATTTTGTATGTTGCAGAATGTATGACTTGTCTGTCATACACCCCCCAAATATTCTATATAAAGAATATTGGTTGCATTTTATTTTACAGTATGTGTACTAACATGTACTTATAGTGTACTTACAGTGTATTTATCTAAGAAAGTTCTGGTTATACAAGGTAACTACATGGGGTAGGGTTAGGTTTAGGGTAAGTACCTAGTTTTTACATAGTTATTGTAATTACTATAATAAGTACATAGTATGTACATGGGGAACAGGACTGTAAAATAAAGTGCTACCAGAATATTTGTCTGTTCTTTTTCAATGAAGTTCCATAACAGTATCATTCAAGTACCATCAAGTTAGTCATTATGACTAATCTGAGATTTCCAAGTGACAGCTATGAAGATTCAGTGATGAAATTGAGTTTTGAATGCCAAAATCCCATTGGTTCTTGTGTTTATAATAAAAAATGAGCCACTATCAGAATTAAGAATAACATCTGAGAGCTGCTGCAGCAAAAGAAAATCATTTCAGGAAATAATGTCAACACACAAACTAAATACTGTACTAGATGAAAACTCTTTGAATCTCCTACAAAAATATAACAGCAGGAAAGTTTGGAACAACATATTCAAGATTTTCCTATATGTGAAAGTATGTTTTTGTGCTCCTAGACATTCCAGGTTGAGTTTCTAGGTCCATGAGCAGGTGAGTTAGTGATGAATGCTGGACTGACGACAGGTTCTTGGGGGGACGACTGCTGAGCGCTGTGTGATGGCCCAGCCACAGGCCCCCCTTCTTTGGTAACCTTTACCACAGGTCTGCCTGTCAGCCTGGAGCTTTAACTCATCCACAACCACAATGCCCTTTTCCCCGAGAGCACCGCCAAATGTGATGTGACATGGAGGAAAGAGAGAGGGAAGACAAAATAAAGAGAGAAAAAGACAAAACCAGGTGAACGAGGGAATGACATTATTTGATGGCGCTCTAGGGAGGCAGACTGATTACATAAATAAACTCAAGCTTCAAGTGCATGCGTTTGTGAGAAGATATTTACCTTTTCTAGAGTGTTCTGAGTGGTTATAAGGCACTTGCTTACTCCCCAGAGCCAAAATAGCCCACCTTCAGGTCTTTGTGATATCCTGGTCTCAAGGTATGGCCTGGGCCTATTCTTATTCACCGGGAAAAAAAACACACATACACAAGTATGGCTGAAGTAATAGTAACATTTATGTAGTGCAACAGTAGTCATATATTTGACTGACAGGTGGACTGTGCATTACTGACCTTTATAACAGGCATCAAACATCAGCTCAGATTTGCTTTTGTTGCCACTGGAAAGAAGCAACAATGTTATAACTCTGGTTTAGATCAGACAATGGGGGAAGAAAAGTCTATTAGTGTCTGACAGAACCTCCTAGAAAGCCAGACAGCCCTCTAGAGACAGAGAGAGAAAGAGTATTCATATGCAGGTATGGAGGAAAGTAGAACAGTGGAGCTGGAGGCAGTACAGACTGCATCACTGCGAAATGCAAAATGCTGCATGCACTGTTCTTTTTTTTACTTTTATGATATAATCATTTTCCACAAATTTGTATTTAATTTCAGACTATCTTTTTTTTTTTTACTCCTATTTTATATCTGTCACCACACATCTCTATGGTTTGAAGATGTATAATATAACTGCAGAAAGCGAAGGATCCGTGGGGGTTTTTAGAAGTTTCAACATCGGCTGTTCACAATTTGCCAACTGCCCTCGTCTCTCCATTTATCAATTTCTCCTTATGTTTTAGCATTATTTCTGGTATCCCCCCCCCCCCTGCTTCTTTTCTCTCCCACATATTTTTATACTCTGGACATTCTGCAGAAATTTAAGCCTCTAAAACATTTTAACCAGGCATTTTTTTTTTTTTTTTTGTAATTTCTCAGCAGTGATCTCACTCACCATTACTTAAAGTAAATTTTCTGTTCTGCTTTTTATCACCGTCTTCACATCAAGAAGCGAGAGCTTTTAATTAATAAAGCTTTTTATTTTAGTCATATTATTTTAATCTGACTTTTGACTGGCAGCATAAAGTACAATATCAATACCTCTCCATGAGCAGGGTTTGAGATCTCTACTCTAGGGCCTTACTGCAATGTTTTAGCTTCTTGTCCTGGCTTTCGATTCAAAGGTCAATTAGTGGCAACCCCAGCCAAAGATATCCCCTTCTGGCAACAGTGGGTTCTCTCTTCTCAGAAGGAGCAGCTATAAGAGTCTTGTAAATGGATTTTGTGGCTGTGGTGGGGTTGGAAGCCTAGGGGTGCCCAATCCTGTGCCTGGAGAGCTACTTTCCTGCAGAGGTCAGTTCTTACCCTGCTCCAATACACCTGTCATTATTAAGTGTTACTGGTTAATATTGGTTTGTGACTGTTGTAAATGAGAATATATGAAGAGCTCAGATGCAAAAGCCTCAAAGTGCCATCTAAAATTTTCTGTTTATGATCAGTTATCTAACTTTAATGTGAAAGAAAATAAACTATTAATTTTCATTAAAGTGAAATAACTGAACCTACACATAGGAGCCTGATAATAATGCTCGTTTTAGAAGAAAATGGCTCTTAGTGGCTTTTGCATCTGAGCTCTTCATATACCATTTGCTTTTCTAGATGACTTTAATAGCTTCATAGAGCTTTATCTGCATGAAGACTTGCAGCTACGTCTTCAAACTTTCACTTCTCTCTTCATGGTAACCAGTAACCACAACCTTATCTGTCACTACAACTTCCCCAAACAATACACTTCTTGTAAATATCATTCTAACTATATTCCCACAGAATTTTAACTTTATAAAGTGAACACAAACCATAGAAATCCTTCAGCATGCAGCTTTCAGGGCTACATTATATTAAAGTCCAATTTCACTGTTTTCAATGCAACATTGTATTCCATAGATTTCTTTTTTTTTTTTTTTTCAAATGACTGACCAAAACAAAATCCAGTAACTGGGTTGGTGTAGGGTGTGGTTTTACTGAATATAGCTGAACTTGCATCTGGAGGTCAGTCAAAGGTCAGCCAAACTGAACCATTCTCGTTGTGTCGAGAATCGATGTGTGCTGTTTCTGTATTCTAGTGCAGTCAGAAAATTTGGAGTGAACTGTGTTGTTAACACCTCTGCAGAAATAATATATTGTCTCTATTTATGTGAATGCTGGAGTTTACTGCCATCTCAAACATGCTCAGTAATTTAACAGTGACCACAAACTGCAGTGGCTCTGAAAGCATTTTCCTCATTAATATTCTGCATGGCATTTTCAAAGATTTGTAAGCTGTAAGCTTTAAACCAAAACAACCAACTCCAAGATTAATCAAAACATTGCAAAATTTAATTTGGATTTTGTAAATTATGTCTCTCTGGGGTCAACCTTGGTTTGGCTAAATACATGCTCTTTTCGCACATTTTAAGCTATACAATTTGAAAACATGACCTTGACCCCTTCACAGTTTTTTCTTGTATGTTGGCTCACTTAATTGAAAACAAATTAAGACAAAGAAAAAGACAAGACAAGAAGTATTGTGTTGTGTACCTAACTTTTTGTAATAAACAAATGAGAATGAAATAACCATCCCATTAAGCATTGTAAATTGCATAATAAACAATGGTACAATATTAAACAAATAACAATAAGTTATTGATTATATACATACAATATTAGATATTCATAGTTTATTGAAAAAAAAAAATCAATTCCAGAGTATAACAGTATGAGGGAATGAGACCAAATCATCTGTGAAGCTTTATGGAAGTGGTCAAAGTACTATTATAGGCTTATTACTGGATATAGTGTAACACATGTAATTGTGTATAACTATGTTAACTGTTTCATGTCAAACATTATGTATCGAACATCCCAAAACAAAGAGTGTACTCTGGAGTCTTCTCTCTGTTTCTCTGTTTCTCTGTCAATCACACATTTTTAAGTTGCATGACTGTGGTTTCACACTGCTCTGCTTTTGTCAGTTTGAGAGGTGAATGTCAGTGCTGTCTTACTGTGTCATGTGTCAACTTTATTACTCACAGCAAGATCTGATCATACACTAAATGCCAGACTGACATCACATATTAATATATTATGCTATCTTTTCTTTTCTTTTCTTTTTTATTTTCTTTTCATAGAAATAAGTTTCAGATTAGTTGAAAGTATTGGGTAGTGGGGTATTTTTGATGGTTGTTGGGCACTCATCTCATCTCATCTCATTTCATGTGTTTTTTTTTTTTTTTTTTTTTTTTTTTTTAAGCTATTTGCCTTTTTGTATATTTTCTTCACTTTTGCTCAGAGACTTAGAACTGCATTGACTTACCTTGGAGGATGATACTAAAATCAGATTCGGAGTTATACTTATAGAAGCATTCCTGTTGTTGCCGATTCCATTTTTCTAATTGATATTAACACATTTATAGCATTACTGTACTGCATGTTCCATATTGCATTTCCCCCCCCACAATATCATGAATTTCTTCATATAACAATGTTAATATATTCAGCAATTTGACACTACATCCCAGGGTCTTGGCTGACCTTGCTGGCATTAGCAATGTTGAACCCATCTGTACAGTTGTAATTGACTAATGGGTTTGCTTTGATTATGAGGATGTCAGGGTTCTGTCGCTTCAGTCTGGTGTAATTCATGGTTTTGTGACAGAGCCCACACTCCCGTCATGTCCTGTTTTTGTGCGAGTGGACGGCTTTGAATGTACTCGAGCTGTACGGTCTCGTCTGTGTGTCCTGTTTTCTTGTTTCATGTTGGAGCGTGGTGTTCAGATCCGGCACTCATGTCTTGTTGAGTTTCGTTTTCCTGTCAGGGTCTGGACACTCGTGCTCCCTGTTCTGTCTTGTCGTGGGAGTGTGTGGTCTTGAGTTTACTCAGGCCGTGTGTTCTTCTGTCTGCGTTTGTTGTGGTGTCTTGTGTGTTGTTGCACAGAGTTCATGTTTTCAAACGGCTGAGTGCATTCATGTTACGTCTTCTGCTGTGTAGCTTGAGTATTCTTATTAGCTGCGTGTTTGTGTCTTGTGGTTCCTGGGGCAGTCGTGGCCTAATGGTTAGAGGGTCGTACTTATAACCCGAAGGTCGGGCCAGGAATTGCAACTTATGCTTTCTACCCCTTTAATACTACGACTGAAGTGAGATCCTTGAGCAAGGCACTTAACCCCCAATTGCTCCCCGGGCATTAGCATTGGCTTCCCACTGCTCCAGGTGTGTGTTCACTGCTTTGTGCATGCACTTGGATTGGGTTAATGCAGAGCTTAAATTTTGTTTTGCACATAGCTGGTGATTTTGCTTTGCTGGCAATGTGCTTGTGTTTTTGTTTCCTGTGTGCCATTAACCTGATCATTGGTTAATTTACCCCACCTGTGTTTCTCTAGCCCCTTTCACACTGCACGTCAGACCCGCAATATTTCTGGAACATTGCCGGGTCGCCTTCTGTGTGAAAGCAACCACGTCCCGGGATTGATTACTGAATTGAACCCGGGTCGGGGACCTAGTTGCGGGGTTCGACCCGGGACGAGCACTGTGTGAACAAAAGCCAGATCTAATTCCGTGTCGAAGTGATGACGCGCGTTATCGCGCGACTCTTTTACCGGCTGTTTGAAAGGAAGATCAACGTTCGCGGCGAAAACATATGTGCAAACTGTAATGAAGCAGAGATCAGTTAGTTCCTCACTTTCCGCGCTGATGCCGAGATCGTTTGCTTGCTTCAGTGAAAGTATAACATGCCTAGCGTTTTCGACTCATACATTACATGTCACTCGCTGATGTCACGTGTCGTTACGGGATCTTCAAGGGTTGTGTGTGAAAGCACGCACATATCCCGGGTCATCACTGGCAGTGTGAAAGTGCAAAATCTAGCGACCCGGGATCAATTGCAGGAACACTTTACCCCTGTATTTGCCGGAATGGGAGTGTGAAAGGGGCTTCTCATTACCCTCCTCGTTTGCTCCCTATTTATTCTCATTGTGTTTGCAGTCCTGTGCCAGTTCGTTGTTGAATGTTGAGTGTGTGCGCTTTGTATCCTGTCCTGTCCTGCCAAGCTGTCTTGTAGCCATTTCTGTTTTTCCCCTACTGGGTAGCTTTGTTTATGTTTTATTTTATTAATCCACCATTGAACGCTAAAAGTGGTGTTCCTTCATCCAGTCCAAAATGTATGAAAGGCAGGGATAAGATGGTGGGGTTGTCAAGTGGAAATGACCGGTAGAAGTGCCTAAAGATTTGTGATAGAAGCTTTGTGCCTTGATTGGGGTTAGTGAGGTTGTATATTCTATATTGTAAAGAGGAGGGGGTCAAACACTCAACCCTCAGGCACCCCAGTTGTTACCGAGCGGCAACCTCCCGCTCCCTCTCTTGAAACCAACAAGGAAGGCACTCAAACTGCAATTCATCGACTGGCCACTTGACGCTCGCTGCAAAAGGGAGTCAATCCCAGATACTCCCCATGTTCAAATGCCCAACTTTACAGCAGAAAAAATTGTTTACAGCCTGGTGAAAAAAAATGATTTTGGTCTATATAGCTAATTTTCCCTTCATGACAACTGTGAGGGGGGTGAAGTTTTTTTATTACTCCTCCGTTTAAATTATATTAAGCCTTAAAGTTATGCATAATTAAGGGCATGGCCATTAGAGTGACAGGTGGATTGCCGCTGCTGTCACCGCTACCTGACTTCTACCGGTCATTCCCACTTGACAACCCCACCGTCTTATCCCTGCCTTTCATACATTTCTAATTCGCTAGGTAGGCGTGGCTTCAGCAACCAGCTTCCTGCTTTTTGCCTTTTTTTTGATTACCCCAGAGTGACGCACAGAAACTCTCTTTGGAAACCTATGGGTGACGTCATGAACACTACGTCCATGTTTTTTCTACAGTTTTTTTTATGGTTGTTACACATGGAGATTCATATACTAGGTTTATTTTGAATCCCTGAGTAACTCTAACACTACTCATGACCTATACCTTGAATGCATTAAATGAGAGTTTTTGCTGGACAAGGTTTACAATAGGTTTACATCAAATGTGGTTCCATGACAGTTAGAATGCTGACTTAAAGGTAGTTTCCTGGTTCGATAGCATAGCAGCTCATATTTTGGAGCAGAGCTATGGTTTGTTTGTCAGAGTTAAAACATTCTTCCAGTGCAATCTTTCACACAGATTGAGCTGTCATTATGTTGACCTGAGACAATGTGCTGCTCTCTGCCAGCAGGCCTTTTCCAGGCCAGACCTCAGACCAGAAAGATGAGTGAAGAGCAATCCCTGAAAATCCCTGAGATTTTCACCCCCTTACAGGATGGCTGATTACCTGGGTCCCTGCCAATACTCTCAAGGAACAGACTGATCAGGGTTTTATTAACATTTATACTACGGCGAACGTAGTTCCAGGCAGCTTTCTTGACCGCATTACAGTTTCATATCACTTTGCAAAGTTACAGTAACTTTAATAAAAATCGGGTGTGCATTATTTGTCAAAAAAATCAACATCCCGTCGTCAATTATACCTTACAGAAACACTGATCATCACATCACATGTGAACAGAGCACATGAAATATAGTAAAATGAAACTCAACAGTACTTGCTAGATGTGCAAGAAAAAACATGAAGAAGAAAGCATGTTGAAGATTCTGTTTACCTTATCTAATGTGCTCTGCGAGTGTGCATCAGTAAATGGTCTCTTCACAGGACTTTGCTTGATTTATGCGGATTTATTTTACAATATCAAAGGATTTATGTCAAATGATGTATATTAAGACTGTATAATATGATTGTATTATTTTTGTTAGAAAAATATCCATATTTAAAACGTTATAAACACTTTTCACTCACGTCTGCTAACTGTCATACGAGAAAGCCATTCCAGGCAGATGATGTAGGACGCATGTGCAACGCATGTGCCTGTGAGATATGCTAGTCTCGCGAGTTTGTTTACAGGAGCAAAGGAAGCAAAGTTTCCGTACTTTATCAAAGGAAAACCAGTCTCTTCTTGGCATATAGTCTTGGCAAAACCTTGCTTTGTGCTTCTCATTCGTGACCAGTGTTTTGTTTTGCTCTCTCTCCTCTGCGCTTCCACATTTGTCACTAATCACCACCACATTCGCTTTGCCTACACCATCTGCCTGGAATGGCTTCTGAGTTAGACAGTTAGCGGAAGTGAAAGAAAAGTGTTTAGAACTTTTTAAATATTGATATTTTTCTTTCAAAATGCATCAATTCGCTACAGGTGGCCTTTATTCATCCCCTGGAGCCGTGTGAGGCACGTTTTATTATGGATGGATGCGCATTATTTGACTATTTTTGGACTGTTTAAAAAATACCTGCCCAGTGCCATATATAGCTTAGAAGAGCAAGGACATTTTTTAATATAACTCCAATTGGATTCATAGAAGAAAGCCATAAATGCCTAGGATGCCTCAAGGGTGAGTAAAACATGGGTTCATTGAAATGTTTTGGTGAACTAACCCTTTAAGGTTTTGGAATGGCATAAAGGTGAGTAATTGATAGCCATGCATATTCATAAAAAATAAAAATAAAAGTCCGTTTCACACTGCCAAGTTTATTGCCAGTTGTTCCGACACATGATACAGTGTTTGAATATAAATATTTGCAAACAATCAAAAATGGAATTAATTAGAATAAAGAATATACAGTTTTAATCTTACTGTTATATGGTCCAAAAACTAAGCTCAGGACAAATGAGACTCCTTGCTCCTTCTGTGGTCTTTAAGAAGAATGCCAGACATTGTTCTTGAACCACTGAGACGAGAGGTTTAAGTTTCAATTGTTCCAGAATTGATTGTCCTTTCTTCTCCCTCTGTCTCTTGCTCTCTCTTTATCAGATTTGCACCTTTTCTAACAGTGCGAAATCCCATTCACAGATTAAGAAGAGTGTTATCATTCCGACAGTGTACTCTCATCTGTCATCCCCTCCCTCGTTTATTCATAGCTGCTGCATCTCGTCTTCATTACACTGTTCATCATTGTCCGTTATTGTGGTATCTGTGTCTGACATTCCTTCTTCATTCTGGAGGAAATCATTTGTCCAGTTCATCTTGAGGACTCTTTCTCTACAAACACCTTTTTGATCTTCACTGTTTACCCTATATATTGCATCACATACCTTTTACCATGTCACAGGTTTTTCAAACTACAATTAATAGTTGCTTTCTTCTGTGGAACTCTCATCTCTAGCCTAAGTTTCATTTAGCTACAAGAATGCGAAATCTTTGTTTTTTGGTCTACCTGACTAGTATAGAGTGTGTTCATCAAGAAACAGCACGGCACAAGTCAATGGGACAACACAGACCCACGTTTAGTCCTGTGGGAGTTTGGTTCGTGAGGTACTCTTGTCTGATCTATTCAGGTTTTTCTCTTCTGCCCCCAAATGTCAGTCTTCAAATTTCTCCCTGCCTGTCAGCTTCTACGTCTGATGAAAGCCAGAATCCACAAAACCTGTTCAGAGAGCAAACAGAGAGAGAAAGACAGTGAGAGATAAATTGTGAGATAATGGGAGTTCTTGATAGCAGGGATAGGGTGACGATTTGTTAGATAAAGAGAGATTGGGGGATGCTGGGAGGCTGTATTAGGGTGGGCGGCTCAGTGTCTTGTCTCTCTTGGCAGTGACACACACTCTGCTCTGAGCAGGATGTTAAAATTTAAAATGTCCCCTGCTGTGATGTAACAGTGTATCATAAAACAAAACCAAGAGACAACATGATCTGCACGCACGCGCACACACACAAACACGCACACACACACACACACACACACACACACACACACACACACACACACACACACACACACACTATTCATACTGTCAGCCAACTTGCATTGTGCTTATTTTTGGTAGGCATCATCATGAAAAGTATTCTTGTTTTTAGACTACCAAAAATTATTCCAGATTTTTTCTGTAGCATCCACATATGAATATCAAACAGGGATTACATTAATCCATTACCTAATCCTGAATTTACTATTGAAAATATATAAACACACTGAAATCCCAGCAAGCACAACAAATTAATGCACCATTTCACAACTACTGAACTACTGGGGGGTTCAATTTGGGTCCAGGGACCCCCAGAGGCCGCAAGGGAGTGCTATGGGGTCTAAGCAAAATAATACAGAAACACTGTTTAAAAAAAATAAAAAAAAAATAAAATAAATTGATAACAATAAGATTAAATTAATAAGATGTGAGTATAATATTTGAATAACATTTTTAAAAACGGTAAAATATTTTAAAATTAACAAATAATTAAATGATGCATAGTACAGTGAAACACAGCAAAATCATGTAACAACCTAATAGAAACATAGAAATATAGAAATATAAATATTTTCTAAATAATGTTTTACATATATTTATAAGATAATTTTCCAACTGTATGAACTCAGAATCTTTAGGCATAAAAATATATAGCTGTTTTTATTATTTTTGAGTACAGTGTCCCTTTACTAAAATGTTTATATTTGTGGGTCTGTGATATGGTGATATGTAAAAAAAAAAAAAAAACAACTCACGTTATAGGTTACTAAAGACAAGAGACACTGGATCACATTTGATGATTACCTTATGCTCTGGCACTTTTTACAGATGAATATACCAAACTTGACAACTGGACCATTGTTGAATGTGGGTGGTAAAGCTCAGTTGGTCTTCCCCCAGGTCCCTTGCAGTCCTGGTTGGTTCCTAACATCTCATCACATCTGTTTCATCCTCTTCAACCTCACATCTCTACATCCTGACTGACTCACTTAGGCAGATCGGCACTCTGATCCATGTCTCCCAACATCAATCCAAGCATTCCATATTCTGCTCCTGAGACCTCAGGAAGGGCTGGATCCATGACATCATGCTGATGTCAGGATTTTATGACTATCAGTCGAGGTCATCTGTAAATATTGACATATTAGAACTATGAAGGCATATATTAGATTGGTGGTTCTCAGCTGGTTTTGTTTCAAGTCACTGATTTTACATTGGTAGATTTAGTTTATGTTTGCATTAATTGACCCTATTATCGACACAAGTTAGTTCACTAAAAAATTAAAAAATTCTGTTATCATTTACTCATCTTCATACCGTTACAAACTTGCATTTCCTGTAGATGTTCATGACAGAAGATCTTTTAAAGAATGTTGGTATCCCCTTCATATATTGTAATGGTATTTATACTGCACAAACATAATTTTCTATACCCTTTCCACTATACCTACCCCTCACAACCTTTTCAAAAAATGTAATTCTGTATGATTTCGGAGAAAACCATCAATAAAATATAATGAATCATATTGTGTAAACAGTCTCTAGTTGAACCAAATGCAAACATTTAAAGATGTTTTAGCCCAGAAACTAAAAACTAGAAAAAACTAGGCTAAAATGTATATTTAATAATTATAATAATTCTTTTATTTTACAATGACAATACTAATATTCTTAAATACTTCACTTTGAAATATACAAATACTCAAGCTTTTATTTTGTTTGAATACTGATAAAATGCTGAGAACGTTTATCCACGTAAATGTTGGAAATTATGCAAACCTGTAAATAAAGCAAACCTAGTGCACACTGTGTTCCTAAAATGCGCAATGAACCCACTGCACATACACAGAAAAAGCAGCATTTTCCGTGAACAGAGGTGGTGAGATGCTGAAAATTTGGTAAACCACATGTGTAAATAAACACAGTGCTGCTCTTCGATCCTTTGATTTGATAACTGCACTAAACTAAACCATGATTTCAGTTTTACTTTGATTAATGGTGTAGCCACATTAATTTACATTGTAATTATAAGCTTTTCAGCATCTCATGAACTTCCTGCAATTCAAAACAAATAATTAAATAATGTAACTCTGTAGTAATGTACAGTATGCATGTAAACCCTTTGGCATTTTTGGCTTGAAACCACGATTTAAAAAAACAATACACATGCATACACATTCACATTGACTTCACATGTGCCATCTGTCCGCCTCCCGAGTTCCTGAAACGTGACTTTATGGAGGGATTATCTCTTCAGGCAGACCAGCGCTGCCCGCTCTCACAGTGCCAGCTCATGTACCCAGCACCCTTCTCATGTCTCAATCTCACCCTCAGTCATTCTCGGACAGGTGTCACTCCTGAAGCCAGGAGCCTGCCCCTTCCTCACTATATCTGCTTGTGTCAGATCTGTGCCAACATCCATGCCAGTCCGTGTGCCCACTCCACTGTAGTGCCAGGGTCATACCTGCTTTCACTGTAATCCGGAGAGTATGTTCAGATGCCGGCTCTTCTAGATACTAATCTGTGATCTCATGTGTGAAGAGCATTCAGTTCACTGCCACATGTCCACATCAGATGTTACTAAAAATTAAAAAAAGATTGTACAAAAAAAGGCAAGCTCAAGAACATATACTGTGAAACATAATGACATTTTGGAAGGAAAGTCTACTTAGTTCTCATGATAGCAAAATTCTTAAAGGGATGTTGCCTTCTTATGTTAAACATAAACGAAAGATATTTTGAAGATTGCTGGTATCAAACATTGGTGGTTGCCATGAAAGTCCAACCACCAACTGTTTGATTACCAGCAATCTTCAAAGTATCTTCTTTTATGTTCAACAGCAACTCATACAGGTTTGGAAGACATGAGGGTGAGTAAATTATGACAGAATTTTCATTTTTGGGTGAACTATCCTTTTAATGGTTTCACAAATAGGCTTCATTAAACTCACTGGCCATATTATTAGGTACACCTGGTCAACTGCTTATTAATGGAAATATTTAATTAGCATATAAGGGGGCAGTAACTCAATGAATTTAACCACGTAGACATGGTCAAGACAATCAGATGAAGTTCAAACCAAGCATAAGAATAGAGAAGTGATTTTTGAAATTGGCTGGTGTTGGTTCTTGGCTGGTCTAAGTATTTCATAAACTGGATTTTCATGCACAACCATATCTAGGTTTTATAGAGAATGGTCCAAAAAAATACAAAATATCCAGTGAATGTTCTGTGGGTGAAAATGCCTGGTTGATGCCAGAGGTAAGAGAAGAATGGACAGACTTGTTCGAGCTAATCAAAAAGCAACAGTACCTCATATAACCACTCGGTAGAACCGAGGTATACAGCAGAGCATCTCTGAAGTCACAAGATGTCAAACCCTGAAGCAGATGGGCTACAGAAGGAGAAGACAACACTTGGTGCCACCCTTGTCAGCCAAGAAAACACAACTGAGGCTACAGTTCACACAGGCTCATTAAAATAGGACAATAGAAGATTGGAAAAAGGTTGCCTGGTCTGATGAGTTTCGATTTCTGCAGTGACTTTCGGATGGTAGGGTCAGATTTTGACATAAACAACATGAACTATCCTGCCTTGTATTGACAGTTCAGGCTGCTGTTGTAATGGTGTAGAGGATATTTTCATGGCACACTTTGGGTTCTTTTTAAATGGCACAGCCTGTATTATTGCTGACCATGTCCATTCCTTTATGACCACACTGTAGCCATCTTTTGATGGCTGCTACCACAGGATAACACGCCATGTCACAAAGGTAAAGGTATTGCAAAAGTTTTTATTTTATTTTCTGCAGCCATTACTTCCAGTCTTCAGTGTCATATGATCCTTCATAAATCATTCTAATATGCTGAGTTGGTTCTCAATTGTTATCAGTT
The DNA here is from genome assembly GCF_003368295.1 of Carassius auratus. Taxonomy (NCBI): domain Eukaryota; kingdom Metazoa; phylum Chordata; class Actinopteri; order Cypriniformes; family Cyprinidae; genus Carassius; species Carassius auratus. Next base: position 13,358,829 of record NC_039254.1, on the reverse strand, counting down.
ATTAGGAGTGCTCAGTTAAAAATAATGGCATTGTTTAATGTTTAGTAGACATTGTTAGTTAGTGTCAAGGCTAACTGAATTTGCTGAGTGACAACAGTGAATGATTTTAAAAAAGGTCACCGCCTCAGTGAGAGCATGTGGTGTCCCACCAAACGTTGTTGTTGGTTAACTGGTTTGAAACCGTGACCACATAACTCTAACCAAACTGTAGACCACCAAAATGAGTTTCTATTCATCTGTCTGCAACCTGTTCGTACAGTATAAGTTCTCGTACTAAATATTAAAAATAATAATAATATAAAAGAGAAAAATAACTAAATTAAATGTGAAAATATTAAATAAAAAATCTATAATAAAAACTACTTGGTAATATGATAATAAGTAATATAGTATAAAAGTACTATTTAGAATAATTCTAAAACAACACTTGGCAGCAATACACAGCGCAACAGGAAGCACTGACAGATTTATAGGGAAATGAGTTTGATTGAGAAGGTCTTTGCTGTAAATGTAGGGAGTGGCACTCGCTCCGGAAGCACCGATGTGAAATAAATAACCCATGATTCAAAACAGCAAAACCACAAGGTCGCGCAGCTCTGGTGTTATTCTAACACCTTCAGAGCAAACAGGAATGTTCACCGATACTTAGAAAAGCACACTACCGCTTCCACTCTCTCAGTTTTCTGTTTGAAGTGCTAAACCACCAAACAAGGTCACTGTGTTTTAACAGTGCTGACTTTTATTTCCTAAAGTTTATCTGAGGTGATTATCACTAACTATCACTATGTTTTATTAAAACCATTAAGTGTTGTAAGGTCTCTTGTTTTACACAAAGTATTGTTGCCCAGCAATATATTAAACAATACACTCAAATAAAGAGATATTTGCTAAATACCAAATATACTATCTACCAAATCTCATTTCAGGTAAATTATATTACAAAAATGTTAAATTATATTAAAATGTGGCAAAATAAGCATGAGAATATTAAGATATTATCAACATCAAACAATGTGCATTGTGAAAACACGCATCTCAAAACATTTGACATAACACGATGACTTAAAACTTTTAAAATAAGACCAATCGGCTCAGCTGACAATTGATGATTCTTCACTATTAGATAAAAGAACCTGAGATATAAGTGCAAAGTCAAAACCTTTCTTTTTTGGTGTATTTAAGACTGTATTTGAGCAGAGAGAGAATCATTGCTAAGGAATCAAAATCATTCTCAGGTTTTGAGAGAACACTTGCTGTGAGTTTCATCAGCTATGTAGTTAGTTACTGCTGCCGGTGAACTTGAGTTAGACGGTCTGGAGCTTCAGAGCCTGCTCTGGAAGCATTCATGGCCAATTTGACATGCAGACGTGATCAACAGCCTGTTGCGTTAATCAACATTGATTTCATTTTGATCTTCTCTCTGGGAAGGATCAGCATTTGTCTGGCCTTCTTAAATGGTTGCTCAAAGGATACAACCAAAAAGTGTATACACACACACATATATATATATATATATATATATATATATACATACTGTATACATATACATATACATATTCATATACATATGTAAAACAGTTCAATATATTCAGTAGTTTTCAGTGGTACTCCAGTATTCATTGTCACATGATCCTTCAGATATCATTCTGACCATTCTGATATGATTTGGTGCTCGAGAAACGTTTCTTGTTATAACCAATTTTGAAAACAGTTGCCACTGTCACCTTTTGGCTAGCTGAGTTAATATAAAAGCTTAGCTTATATTTGGCAATATTATTGACTTGACTGCATGGACATGATTGGATGAGAACTGAACTTGTAAGGATATACGTTTTTTTCTTTAGAGTGGCTTTTTTAAACTCCTAATTGGTTGATTTCACACAGTTATTAAACCAAACCGACAACAATGAACTGATTTCAAATGAAGAATAACTGTTCACTATTGTCTTCATAGAGCTGCTTTGTCAGCAGAACTGAATTTTGCTTGCATTATTGAATCACTATCTTGCCTATAACTGTACATATGTTTTAAAACAATCTGCATATAAATAAAGGTGACTTGACTTATAAACTGTAATAATATGTCACAATATTACTGTTTTTACTTCATTTTGGATCAAAGCAATGCAGATTTGGTGAGCATAAGTAAGCTTTCAAAAACATTAAAACATCCAAAATTTTCCCAGTTTTATGACTGCCAGTGTATATTTAATCCATAATCCATCTCCATATATAACACCAATACATAGAGAGTTCAAGTACACTGAGATGAATTGTAAAAAAAGTAAATGTATATGAATTTTCTTTAATGTTAAATTGAATAGTGCATGTGCTAATGTGTGGTCTGTAGTAATGTTTTCTGAGACCTAATACGCATCAAATCCAGTTTCATGGATCTATGGTCACATGATTTTGTATTGACTGTCCTGCTGATAGTCATAAATCTGGACAATGAGAAAAGAAAGTCATGTGATGAACATCATTGCTTAACAACTTTTGGTAGATTTGTATTAAAAAAGGGTAGCACTTTATTTTACAGTCCTGTTCCCCATGTACATACTATGTACTTATTATAGTAATTACAATAACTATGTAATAACTAGGTACTAACCCTGAACCTACCCCTAAACCTAACCCTACCCCATGTAGTTACCTTGTATAACCAGAACTTTCTTAGATAAATACACTGTAAGTACACTATAAGTATATGTAAGTACACGTACTGTAAAATAAAGTGCAACCAAAAAGTTAATCAGTTTGTGTGGAGTTGTTAAGTCTGAAATGTAACTGTGCTCTATTCCTCTGCTTTGGTTCTCTCTCATATTTCTTTTTTACAGGCTGCCATTTCCACTAAATTAGTGCCCAGGGTTTTAATTGTAGTTTACGAAGACCATTTATTGGTGTACAAAGAGAGGTTGCATGTGCCCGTTTGTGTCTATGTGTTTGTGTTTAACAATGTTGGGCCTCGTCCAGCCTTCCTGTGGTTGATTTTTTTTCCACAGTATTCTTTATTTGTTCACCATATGTGTTGCTGCCTCTCACCATCTAACCACAGTTTTTATAGTGAATTAGCACTTCAAACCCCAAAACCAGACTTCCACTCTCTGTCTATAATCTTAGTGCTATAGTATTGCAACAAAGTCAAACATTTGGCAGTCAGACTGCGAGAAGATGCTTCTGCATACTGTATTATTTTATATACTGTATAAACTTGAGATGTAATTTGCAGCACAGGTCAGGAATAGTTATAACTAATAAAGCAAATTTTATAAAGACAACCTCTGTAGGTTTAAAACAGATAAAAAAAAATCTTAATAGGGCAATTTGGGAGTTATTGATGACCAATCAGAATCCACCAACTTTAAAGCTACACGCATTTAAAGTGGCAGATGTCAAAACTGCAGCATCCACCTAGAATAAACAGTGTAAAAGCTCGTGTGGATGATAATATAGTTATCTTCATATGGCAATGTGACATAGGTGGTATTTTATATGTAATGGAAACACATTATTTTGAATATCCCCTATATAGATATCTGTACATGTCCAAATAAAAGTTAAGCTGTTGAAAAAACAATTTTGGATTGCACACATAAAACAAGGATGGTAGTAAACAAACGGGTATAAGATTTTCAATATTAATTGCATTAAACATCTGTCTGCTGTTGTCAAAGACATGCATTTATTTAAATAGCTATGCAATATTTCTTGAAGAAAGAAAGAAAGTCCATTTAAATACATTGTATCCTACTGCCATTTTAAAAAGCCTAAAAAAAAGACTCATATAGACTCTCCAAAATATCCCAGAGGGAGGTATAGAGAAATAAAGAGAGGGGAAAAACAAGAACAAAAGAGAAAGAGTCACTCCAGTCGCTCTTTTTTATGGATAACATTTAATGTTGTCTTGACATTCGCATAACCAGGAAAAATGCAAATGTTTTAAGCATTCCGAGAACATTCAGAAATAAAATTTTCTTAACTGAGATGTTGGCAATATGTTCTTGGAACACATTTTCATTATCTGAGCATGCAGACGCTAGACATCATGCATATTATCTCTGTTGGGTGGCACTAACCAGCCTCTCTTTAACACTTTTGAGGAAGGACACATACAATGTCAACTCTGAGAGCCAGCTATTCATTTTCCCGCTGTTTCAGGGAGATTTTACAACACCTCGGATTTGAGAATTTGCAGGCTTCAATAAAAATCTTTCACAGTTTCACAGTACATGAGAAGTCACCCATGTTGCCCTCACACTTTGGGAGATGTGATGGTACCGTGACCTTTATAGCTCACAGTAAACTCTGCACACAGGCTGTGAGACTTTTCAAAACATTTGAAAGGCCTCTTTATGCTATTTAGTTAGATTTAAAGTTCAGTATGTGCTATTTGCAATCGTACACAGACATTTTATTGTAAAACATGAATTATGGTCCTTTTACTTGTTTCAAATTATCAGATTTATGACATACAACAAGAGTAGAAGTGACTGATGATGCTACAATATAATTTTAGCCCTAATTGTCTTTGTATTAAACTTGCCACAGTATTACCGTATTTTTCGAACTATAAGTCGCACCTGAGTATATGTCGCATCAATCCAAAAATACGTCATGATGAGGAAAAAAACATATATAAGTCGCACCGTACTATAAGTTGCATTTATTTAGAACCAAGAGAAAACATTACCGTCTCCAGTCATGAGAGGGCACTCTCTCGCGCCCTCTCGCACCCTCTCGCGGCTGTAGATGGTAATGTTTTCTCTTGGTTCATGTCTCTTAGTTCATTTCTCTTGGTTCACGTCAAATTAATTTTGATAAATAAGTCGCACCTGACTATAAGTCGCAGGACCAGTCAAACTATGAAAAAAAGTGGTGAAAAAAATACGGGTACTGCTTTCACACTGGCACAGTATCCGTATACCAGTTATATAAAGTTACATAATATAGGTGGTTTTTAATGTGATTTTGATATGAGACCAAGCTGTGTAATTTGCATATGTAACTAATACTTTATACATACAAGTTCCTGTTGGGTTTTATGTAAATTTTGTTGGTTTCAGTATCACATTAAAGGTGCAAAAAAAATCTGATATTGTTTTTCTTGGACTCGTTGGTTTGCATCTCAAAACTCTGCAGTTTTAACAGGGGTAGCCACTGCAAAATTATCTGATTTATTATATTCACATACATTCAAAACTAAATTTATTCAGACACCTTCAACATTTCTCACATTATCACAGTTTATTGCTATAGTTTCGAAAATGGTAATCAAATATGACAAGAACTCAAGAGTTACACTGTCAGAACAAATTCATCTTGATAATGTTAGGTAACTTTGATAGAAAGGTATTTAATGAGTTAGGTGGAATAGCTGTCAGCTGTAGTCCACTCTTATATATTTTGCATTGGTGTGGATGCCAGTATAGTACACATCAATATTTACACTGACAGAGAGACCAGAGTCCATGCAAGCTTCTCAGTTACAAAAGCTTAAGAGCATGAGTATATGTCTTTTGCTGTTTATATCCTAATACAGAAGAATTGGACCCGTTAGAGTAGAAACAGGTTGCACAGGTCTGCGTTTCTTTCTGTTGGCTGAGCGCCCCAGTGCTTCTGTCCACACTCACTATTGTGCTGTTTTCTGTCTACAGTCCCTGCACCATGTGAATAGACAGTCTCTCCCAGCGAGAGGCTATGTTTCACCGCTCTCCTCTCGGTGATATGAGACCACCAGCTGTTTAACGCTGCTTATAAAGGAGCTCTGCACTTCTTTATGGGCTAGCAGAGACCTGGGATGGATCGGAGGAAGGTGTGTGTGTTCAAGAGAGAAAAAAGACCCAAGCTCTAATCTTTCTTGGCATTCTGTATTGTTATACCTATCCACGTCCACACACATATCTAACTCTCATCAACTTCAGTGTTGAGTGTCACCTTAATTCACCTTCAAATTCAGCCTTTAGTCTTACACAATCCTCCAGAAATCAAAATTTTGATTTGGTGCTCAATTATTATCAAATATTATTTTGCTCAATTATATATAATGGCTTTATTATTATCAATGTAGATTGTATTTTTTTTATTTTATTATCAATGTTGAAAAAAAAGAGCATTTATTTGAAATATAAATATTTTGTAACATAATAAATGTCTTTATTATGACTTTCGGTCAATTTAATGGTTTCTTGTTGTATAAGTTTTTTTTTTTCTTAAAAAAAAACATACTGACTGAAGAAGTAGCAGTAATTCAGCTTTGTTATTACATAAATAAATTTACAAAAATTTAAAAATATATTTAAAAAGAAAACAGGTCTTTTCAGTTGTAATAATATTTCACAGTACGGCTGTTTTTACTGTATTTTTGATTAAATAAACTTTTGACAGGTGCTACTAAATTACATATTACGGTATATTTTGAAATGTTAAAGTATATATATATATATATATATATATATATATATATTTAGTTTAAAGCATTTATCTCTTTCAATCATTTAAAAAAAATAATTTCTGTATGTAATACATATAAGCTTGTAATAAGTATGTAATAATACAAAGATGAAAGAGATCCGCACTTGCCCTGATTCAACCAAAGAGGCTTATTTTATTTATTGCTCAGAGGTCACAAAAAATATGTGCAAAAAGGTGATCATTTGTATTATTATGAGAAATGCCTGCTATGTGTAGGGAGCGGTGAGAAGTGCACACTGAACAGGGACCCTTTGAATTTTTACTCTGCTTACATGTATGATTTCCTGGAGTCAGTAACACTAAACGATTACGTCTCCTTATAAAAAAGCCTCAGTCCAGAAAGCAGCCTGGCTGGCACGACTACTAGTGTGTTGGACAACTGCTTCACAAAGCACTGAGCCAAGACGCGAGAGAGCGAGAGTGAGCAGAGAATGGGGTCACTTGAGTTTGTTGCTTGCAGGATATCTGTCAGCTCCATGTCTCCACCCCCAGAGCAGTGACGCTATTAGTTTACCTCCCTCAACCTCTCCAGGCCCCCTCTTTCTCTGCACTCAAATCTTTTACCACATGGCCGAAAATCATTACAAAACCTCAACGCTCATCTGACCTGATTCTTTTCAAAACAGACAGCATAGCTCCAAGAATTTCATTCTCAATTCTAAGAAAATCTGAAGCACTGATATTTTGCCCCCAGACATACTCATAAAACAACAACAAAAAAGCAACAACAACAAAAATAAATAAACAGGGTGTGTAATTTTCAGTGTTTCAATCTAAAGCAATTAATTCAATTAATCTTCCTCTAATTCATTTAAATTCAATGTCCTGCGTATGGAGGCCAGAATGTGGAACTTCGTAATCACTTTAGAAATTGATGAATAATCTAAGAAATCAATAAATAAACTGAAAACCCAGGACTGATATTAGGGGGCAAGAATCTAGGAGGAAAATACAGAAAGAGACCCTTATAATCAGTCTCTGGTTGTCACTGCATTCGACATACCTTATATAAATTACTCAGTATGATTCATTGTCTACAATAACAGTTCAGCATGTTTAGTGTTCTAGCAGTACAGTAGGACTCTTTCATACTTCAAACAAGAAATACTGCAAGCCTTTTTATATGTTTATAATCTGCACCAGAAAAAATAGTTCTGTTCCAAATCCAGTGTCTCTATAGATCATTTTAAGGCATTGTCGGCTTGCTCCCAGTATGAAGGCAGTTGCAACAAGAAAAGGCCAAAATTACGCTAGCATGTTTTTGCTGATAATATATTTGAACAGACAAAGTTAGGCCAGATTTCATTGTCATGAGGAGTGAGAAATAAAAAAAAAAATCAACAAAGTTGATTATGACAACATCTCATTTAAAATAAATACATAAAATAATAATAATAATAATAAAAATCTGTATACTTTTACAAAACTCCAAACATGTGTCTATAAATACAATTCACTGCAGTTTCCAGTTGAAATGAACACTACAGAGGCAGTAAAATACCATTTTATGATATGATAACAGGGAAGGCTAACAATTAATTTCCCAAAAAGTTCCTTGCACAATACTATGACCTTAAAACACAATGACCGTACTACATGATTTGCAAACGATTACTTTCAGACATCTGTAACAGATAAGCAGCTCAATATGTATGGATTTTCTGATGTAGTAAACTTGCTTAGTAGCTCACATGGTATAGGATCGCACTTACAATTCAGGCACTTTTCCCAATGAGCCTGCATTTGATTATAAAAATAAGCTAACACCAACCTCTGGAATAAACTATGAGCATTGTTTCGTATATGAAGGTTGCAATTCCTGCCTAGAAATCCATTAAAACCTTAATATTTCCACCCACTTTAGCTTCGGTAGATGCTTTATATGAAGATATCAAGGCAGCTCTCTATGTTTTGTCTCATGTCAAATGATAAAATTTCAAATATTTCAACAGACCTGTAGTTTAGACCAGGATACAGTTAGATACATTAATGGGAGAATGACAGATACAAAATAAAGGTACCACAACAGTGGTGGAAGTCGCGTGAAGATCTGGAAGTACATTTCTAAGTTTTGCACAAGAGATCAGCTGCATAGCAAAGCACCTAGACTAAACATTTCACACTAACAGCGATCACATTGAACATAGTAGTGACATTAGTAAACACTCCATCAGTTTTCTTAATGCCTGTTATATGTGTTATTATAAAGTTTGCCCATGAATATTTATTTGAATAAAACCAGATGAAAACAAGCTTGGCCAAGCTGTGAAAGTCTGACCAGCCTAAACCGGCTAAGACCAGCCAACCAACATAGACTGGTTTTCCTCTTTTTTTTTCAGCAAGGATTGTAGCTCCAGTAGTTTGGTAAACTACAGTTTTAAAGTAGTTTCCCTGACACTGGTGTAGAGACTAAAATGATTTGTGACAGATGTTCCAATACTGATGAAATCTGTGCATGCAGATTCTCTGTGGGTCTATCTATAAGTTTTAAGACATGCACAGTGCGAGAAAGATGGCTCATTAAAGGAAACGCAAAAACGGGAGCACAATGGAGATTGCTGATGTGGAAAAGGATTGTGGATAAGCCTCTGTCATCAGTCAGCTCTTAGCAGCCCAGTGCCTGGAGATGTAGAGTTGCTCTTTACTGCCTCAATTTGCAAACTACTTAGTAGCACAAACACACATAAAAGCAAAATACTTTTATCACGGGCCGTACAAAACAAGCCAGACACTTATGTGCAGAAGCATCATAGCCAGACACGTGATGTGACACTTTTACAGCAGCATAAAGGCTAATTAGCCTCTAGAGCAGTTGTGGCGATTCTTTCTGCTGAATTTGTCATTCTCCTGGGAGGGTGTTGGGAAAGGGTTAACGCTGTCTAACATTCACATCTGGGAGCCATTTAAAACATTCCACAAGGCTTACCACATGTTTTCAGATGGACAAGATCCCACGAAAGACTCGGCTGTCACAGGGGTTGATGGGCGGAGGAGGAGAACGGAAAGCTAAAACTGAAACTACATAATGGGTTCTCCTCCGCAAAGGTGGGCGGTGGGAGATATAGGAGATTGATAAAGAAATCTGTGGTGTGCTTACGTGTGTGTGGATTGTATGTGATCGGTGTGCTATCTTAAAAATCTTACGACGTCTGTCTGGTATCCTATGGCTTGCATCTGTAACCACCTCCAGACTTTGCACTGATAAAGATCTGTGCTGTACGTTCAACCACTTTCAGCTCTGAATCAAATGCTATACACATGGGTGGAGCACTCCAACATGATTCATGCATTATTTTTCCCGCTTATAGCTCATTGGAAAGACGTTAAACAAATACACACAATGAGTATCACCCTGCATTAAAAGTGTTTAGGAGTTGCAGTGGCGCCAGAACTAGTTAAGATGTATGCTAGATGTGCAGGTTGTGATGTCAATTTTGGCAAAAAGCTTTTGCATATTAAGTCAAAATAACACACAATGTTGGATTCTAGTTAGCCTTGGAACACATATGTTTGCAGTTTGTTTTGCAATTTCATTAGGATGGCTGGCAAGGATAGGTTGAGTGCATGAAAGTACATTGGGACTCATTCACTAATTACACAATGTAACAGAAACTAGATTCACTTTATGGTTTATGGTTCTTTTGGAATTATGTGGTGCTAATTATTATTGGGTAACACTTTAGAATACTGTTCCGTACTTAATTAATAACTAGAAACAAATGACTAACGCACTTTTAACATTCTGGTAACTACTATCAACTAACAAGAAACTCTGATTAATTATTTAGTAAGTTAAAGCGCTCAGTTGAAACTGGTAGTTCATTATTAGCCAATCAATAACTACTATTTTATCTTATATCCTGGAGAACTACTACGAACTACTGCATAGAAGTTCATAATTAATTGAATTTTAATAATTAATGTGAATTATGTGTAATTAATTATAAAATGTGAAGTTCATGTAACCCACTAGTGATGACTCAAGTATTACCAAATCCTTCTAAAGAAATTACTAATCACTTGGATCAGTATTCTAAAGAGGAAAGCATGTCAACTCCCTAATATTGGCTGACGTCATTAGAAGTTTTTGTATGTAAGGTTTAGGATAGTAAGGATTCGAGTGTTACTAAATCCTTCTGAAGAAATTACTAATTATTTGGATCAGTATTTTAAAATAAAGATGAACCCACTAGTAATGATTTAAGGGTTACCAAATAGCAAACTGAATTACTAACCAGAACCTTACAAGTTTACAGTGACTTACAGTAATTACTAAGGAGTCATCATGATCTGCACTTTAGAATACTTATCCAAAAAATGAGTAACTCTTTTGGAAGGATATAGTACCACCTGAAGAAATACTATCCAGTACTTTACAAACCCCTCAAAAGTTTCTAAGGATTTCAGTTATTACTAGAGAATTATCATGTTATTAAATTTAGAATCCTGATCAAAATAATTAGTAATTCCTTCTGGAGAATTTGGTAATACTTGAGTGATTATTATTATTTATATCATAACAACTCTGGAAAATTTAAGCATGGTGTTAGATATGACAATTTTAATGTGTTTGGTCTTGGAATAGATCTGCTGTGCTGCTGAATTGCTGCTGCTGTTGCAGCTGGAAAGCATGTACAAGAACTTGCTACTGCCAACACATAGGTCAATATGCTGTTGTGAGTATTTAAGACACAGTACTACTGCTGCACGAATAGCATACATAATAACCCATAGAAGATCTATACAGGTGGAGCTGGGGAAGGTGAAGTGTTTCAGAGGAACACTGATAGATTGCTGTGTACAGCTCTAGTGAATGCTAACCATCCATTTAAATGTAGAGGACCAAACTAATTTTTGCAAACTTAAAAAAAAAAAAATACACACTGTTACTACACAGAGTCGTTGTTGACTAGCTGCGCAAATAAACGCTGATAAAGAACGTGAATTTGCGCAGCTAGTACCTGGCAGCAGGTTTTCTCGAGACACGAATCACTAGACACTAGAGGCAGTAAAACTCAGACACCTTTTATTCCTTTTCACACAAACTTCCAGAGTTTTGATTAATAAAGTTTAATTTTAGCACAATTACTTGAAGAATATAATTTTATGAGATTTGAAAACTGATGCTTTTGAATGTTAGCATTGTACATATCCAGCTTCATATCAATGGGTTTTCAGAGGTGGTACGTTTGTTCGGTAGCTCACAGAGTATGGAGATGGACTACAGAGGCAAGGTGTTCTGATTTGAATCTTCTGTAACCATGGTTGGACAAAGTGGTTCAAATCTACATGTAAGCAAGTTAAAATGGCACAGTTGCATCAGAAAATTAGTTTTTACATCAGTTTTGCATTCGTTAACACTATCAGTCAGGTTTAGGTTTGGGTTTGGTGTAGGGAATATTTCCAAAATGATAGAGCATTAACTTTTAGTGGAAGTCCCCGGATATTTGAATTATGACTTGCCGCAATACGTACCAGAAGCAACGTAAAAAAACACATCAATACTTACCGAGATAAACATAATAAAACGTGCCAGGTTTCACATTTTGAAACCGTGTTTTAGTTGAAGTTATTTAATTAAGTTTAAAAAGGTTGGGTTTTTACTTTCAACCAAAATTTTACATCTGAGCAACATTTCAATATCCAATTGAAAGTTTCCTGCTTAAATCTTAATTAGAATGTTATGGGATAATTATCTAATGTGTGTGTGTGTGTGGGGGGGGGTGTTTGGGGGGTGCAATGGACATTAATGGTCAGTCTTTGGAATCAAAGCATTTACTCAGTTCTGAAAATTCTTTGTTTGATTTTGGACAGTTGTACAGAAAAAAAAAAAAAACTTTAAAAGGTTTAACCCTTAACGATCACACCGGTGTGATCAGTCTTGGCTGGTCCCTGAAGCATACGATCACACCGGTGTGATTAGAATGTTCAGTGCATCACGTGATCACCTGCTGAATTCAAATCTGCTTTTGCTTTTGCTTGTGCGGAGCCAGATCGGATGCAACTTTTCAGTGTTTTCAATCATATAACACTTATTTTTGGTATCAGACATTTAAATACGCATAAGTACTAGCAAAAACATATATTTATAGTTTGTAAAATACACACTGATGTCTATGGAAGCAGAAATAATGATCCTTACAAATATAATCTGATGACATGTTTAATTAATATCATGTACAGATTGTGTAGATTACTATTAAGTTTAATCTGCTCTTCTTCCAGTTTAACAGAGACTTACTTTAATGTCTTTTGGGAGGAGAGGATGAATTTCTGTGCTGTATATCCCACAGCTCGGATTCAGAGCAAACTTAACATGGCGGCACCTATCACCCGGTATAGATCAACTAACATGGTTATTTATAATAAAAATCCATGTGGCATACAGCGCTATTGTGGCTGCGTTATGTCACATGACAAGCATGACTCGTTGCCATGGAAACAATAAGGCTATACATTAAAAAATAATGGTTGACTAAAAAACTCACCTATAGGTTCTCAGCTAGAATAGTTTAAACTCATGTGGGAAGTTGATTAAACTAACCTGGCAACTGACAAGCTGGCAAATCCAGTGATTTAGTTCTTTCTTGAATTTGCTTCATTTTTTTGCACCTCAGTACCTTTTTAACATGATTTTGTTTCCAAGTGGACTCAAAACGTACACCCAAAAGTAACATTAACCCAGCCAATTAAGTTGGATCTTGTAGTTTCTGTCATTTTTTGCTGAAATAAATCAGACAGTGTACTCCGTTGGTACCTCTGGTTTCTAATGCCATCACAGATATGGGCTGTCCTGCTGATTGACAACAATGCATTCCAGGTTGCATCTGTCGGAATGGACTGATTAAGAGTGCTATGCTGTGTTCTCTTCCATTGTCTGGAGAGTTTGTCCATTCTAGGAAGAGGACAGTGAGGTGGGCAGGGTTTCTTTTGGGCACTATTCTGATTTCAGACTGTCCATGATCCATGATACTGATACTTTATTTGTCCACTTGGCACCAACATGTTAGCTAAGATACCGAAAATGTTTTTCTTGGGAGGGTCAGATCTCTGGCTGTGAGAAGCAGAAATGGCGCTGTGTGGATGTTGATTGGGTGGGCTAAAGTTACTCCCAAAATAGGCCTGGGTAGAGGCCTGGGGTAGAAACCATCCAACATGATATTAACAAGGGTGTTTAGAACCACCTGCTGTGATCATACCAGGTAACCAAAACCAGAGAAACCAAGATCCACTTCCTGTAACAACATTAATTACCCCCATAAGCTGACATGAAGTACCACAACTTGGGATGGCATAAAGCAATATCATATTTGAGCTGGGAATTAAACATTTCCAATGATGACTGTTATGATTCCAAAGTTTTTTAAATGTTTTTCTGAATTATGTCCATGCACAGATGGAATCTGCTGTGTGGGCCTGACTTTATCCACTGTAGCAACAACATTTTAGGTTGTCTATCTCCACTGTTTAAATTCCAGCAGAATGAATGTTTCTTAAGGCAGGCATGGGGCTCTTATCAAGAGCTTATTCTGAGCATTGTGCAGAAAACACTTCACAATGTTTGAAAAGGGGCTCATTTACAAAGTTTTAAATCTGGAACATAACATCCCAGACTGCCTTTACATCTGCAGTTTCCATTACAGTCAGTGCACGAGTCAAAGTGATTAGACTAAACTGCACATTAAAGCCAAATATGCAACAGAACAATTAGTCAGTGTAAGGTGACAGTAACTTCAAGGACATGGTACCTTATTTTGTTTAGTAATGTTTTAAGCCCAAAATATTGTCAAGACAACACTGATTTTCTTGTATTTAGGCCAGGGCCAGACTGGGATGCAATTTCAGGCTGGGATAACTCACACTCATCCAGTCCACACAGAAAATTATTGACTAAAATTGTACCTTTTGGAGTACAACAGCTTGTCACTGGAGCAGTATTCTGAAAAGGACATCTTTGTACCTTTTTTACCTCTAATAAAATATAAGTATCTTAGAGTAGTAATTTGTACCCTTAAGGTAGGCCCTACTAATATGTAGGCCTACCTATTAGGGGTCTCTTCATCTAGTCCCGTGCATCAGTTCTATTCAGAACCGTTTGACGGAAGTGCAGAACACATGTGAGCTGATTCATATAGTGCACTGCTGCCAGTCAAGATTAACTGATTTATGATTAATGAAACCCATTTTTAAAAAGGTGTGTCGTACCAGAATAGATCCTGATGGTTGGTAGGGAATATTTTGACATAAGCTGGAAAGAAAAACAAGTATGAGGCACAGGAAGATTGCATTTTATGTTTGCTAGACATTACCACAACAATGATATAGTCAAAAACTGAAATGTTTTCCCTTGCTTTTTGAAAAAGTTCCACGTAAACAAGATAACTTTTTCCAAATGATATCTGCAAAATACTATTTTACGCATGCCAGGCCAGTAGTTGGCACTGTCACCTTGTCAGTAAACAGTACCTGTAGGGAAATGATGAGTATATGTTGCCTATTATGTGTCTCCATTGTTGGTTGTAATATTGGTGAAGTAAATCCACACTTTGCTGAATAAGCGTTTGCAAACTTTTTAGCAGCAACAATAGTACCATGTACTGGTACGCCATTGTTGTGTATGTTTGTTCGCACTTGCCTTTAAAATCAACATGTACTGCACATGTATACATACCTAACATGTAATAGGAATGCACATTATGTCACTGTTTTCAAAGATTCCCGCATTGGGTGTTTATATAGAAACAATAATGGTGGCATTTTCAAAAACTTGCTCAAAAATATGTGTTTTCAGTCCCCAAAATGCCGTTGTCGTGTAAAACACATAAAAAGTTTCCAGTTTTTGCCTGAAACCGTTGTGTAAATGGCTCCTTAAATTGCATTCAAGGTATATAATTTGATCAATTGCATTCACTGTGAATTATCACCTTGCCATTGCTAGAGCCATGCTCTACTCTGTGAACTGCCGACATCTTTTTATAAAATATGTATAATAGATTAATCTTGCACAATAAATCCAGGAACATCTACGCATGTAAAAAGCAAATGGAGTCAGCTTTGATTTCATGTGTAATTTCAGCACCAAACGATTTACCAAACGCAACTGCAAAAAGAGAAATACTGCTTTCAAGCAATTTTTAGTTGAGACAAAATTTATGGCTATACAAGATGGTAATAAAATACATTTTCCATATTATAAACAGAAATTATATTGCAACATACAGCAAGAATTTCAAATATTTATCAATGTCGATCAGCATCAGTGTCAATACATATATATATATATATATATATATATATATATATATATATATATATATATATATATATATATATATATATATATATATATATATATACATATATAAGCAGGCTACTGTCTACATGCAGCACTCACTACATCAAGCTCTGCTATAGCCACAGTTCCTCAGTCTTTACATTTTTTTATTATTATTTTAATGTCAATTTTTCAAAGATAAAATTATAATAATTATAATTATAAAAAATAATACTTATTTAATTATCATCAATGCACATAGCCTATAGGCTGGCCTAATGAACATAAAACATGAATAGACTATTCATGAAGTTAACAAACATTTAATGCACACTGATGTGCCCTCATTCATATATCATATAATATTGTCTATTAATGTAATTATTGAAAGTTATGCTATGTTGATATATCGGAAGCAAAGGCAGTGACAGAGACTATCAAAGATGGAGATGAGAGAGTTAACGGGACTTTGAGGAAACGGGGCGGGTTCATTCACTCGCATTGGGTTTCACACACACACACATAAAGATCCACAGCACACATGACTCTCCCATGGCTGCTGCCTCATACGGGCTTCCTACTCAACTTTTACTAAAACACATTTGAAGGCTCTTAATGACGCGCTTATTGCTGTTTTCTTGAGCGGACAGGGGACTTTACTGCAGCATCGCGCTGATGAAACTGCGCGGAAGGAGTTGAGGCGGTGAGCGGCAGCGGGGGCGGAGTCAACAGGTTCAGGTATTTATTCAAGTCCTTCATTTACTCTCACATTTACCAAACCACTGCTGAAGACAACACATGCCACAGATGTTTTATTTAGCGATTAAATATGCAGCGTGACACTGCGATATTAACTTTGTAAGTTGTTTTGCACGAAAAGTCCCGATAGTGCTGAATGGCAGGGTCTCAAAGACGGTTGAACTACATACTTTACATAGACAGCATTCTGGGACATATACCGCTCATAAATGCAGTCTAGGTGGTAGGCAGCAATGTAGGTTTTGACAGTTATTTTTTGTCATAACTTTGAGATTATTTAATTAGTTTACTTTAATATACTGTTAGCCTAGCTGTTGTACTGTCTTAGTTTTGAAGTGAACAGTCAGTAGCGCATCATTTCACTGCATGCAGAAGTAGAGAAACACATTGTCAATTTTTAACAGTCAGGGTATATCGCAAATGTTTAGAAACATGATAATGATAATTCTGGCAAACATATGCTATATTTATTGATTTTGTGTGTTTTTTTTTTTCTTTTTAAATTCTGTGGTGTATGTATGGTAGGTAATGGTTAAGATGTATTAATGATATTTTCAAAATGAACGCATATATATATATATATATATATATATATATATATATATATATATATATATATATATATATATATATTTATATAACAACCATGTTTTTGTTATTTACTTTTCGTTTACTAATTTGTTTGTTTAATTGATTGATGGTACCTTGGCATATGCTCTTCATTACTCAGATTAGTGGTGATCAGTGTAGGTTTTTCCATTCCAATCTCATTAGAAAATACATAAGGGTTTTGCAAAGTGGTGATTCTGTCTGAATTTGTACAATGTGATTTGATTTGTATGGAAACATGGGATTTTTAGGGGAAAAATGTAAGCATGGAGCTCCACGCCTAACCACTCCTCTAAACCTAACCATCAGTGAAGCATAAACAGATCATTTGAAAACACACAAATGAAATCATAACATTCATACAAACTAACCACTAATGCACATTACAAATTACCATGAGACTGTGTTGAGTTTTTTATTTATTGATTCTTAAACATTTACATCTGGCCTTCCTAAACATTTGGTTACATCCTTGACAACAACAAGTGTAATTAGCGAATTCTTGGTGAAGAACTATAATCCCCAAATTCAGAAGATCCAAGAAGTTGCTGTTACTATAGAAGCCATGACCATGACAAAGTTTTAAAGGGGGGTGAAATGCTATTTCATGCATACTGAGTTTTTTACACTGTTAAAGAGTTGGATTCCCATGCTAAACATGGACAAAGTTTCAAAAATTAAGTTGTACGTTTGAAGGAGTATTTTTGTTCCCAAAATACTCCTTCCGGTTTGTCACAAGTTTCGGAAAGTTTTTTTCGAGTATGGCTCTGTGTGACGTTAGATGGAGCGGAATTTCCTTATATGGGGACTTCTGCCGGAAGAGCGCGCGCTCCTGTATAGCGAGGCTGAGCAGCACAGAAATTTCACTGATCACAGCGATTCACTGATCAGAGCAAGAGCGTCGCGAAAAGTCACAAAAGAAGTGTGTTTTTGGTTGCCAGGGCAAGACAACCCTGCACAGGTTACCAAAAAAAAAAAAACAGCATTAAGGGACCAGTGGATGGAGTTTATTTTTACAGAGCATCAACGGAGTTGTGCAAGTGTTTTTGTTTGTTCCCTGCATTTCGAAGATGCTTGTTCACAAGGCCCAGTATGACGACGGATTTGCGTATCGTTTATTTCTTAAGGATGATGCAATCCCAAGGAAAAAGGGTCACAATCGTGTGTTGGAACCGCATGCGGTGAGTAAAACTGCTTCAAATATCTCTGCCTCCTTGTTAGTGTGTCCCCTCCCATGCCAGAGACTCGGGTTCGAGCCCCGCTCGGAGCGAGTCGTTGCTGCTGCTGCTCTCGTTCAGTTTCAGCCTCGGGATCTGATTCTGGATCATAAATATACGCTGAATCTGACTGTTAGCCATGGTTTGTTTTGGATGATGGTTTTTCCCTCACGGTAATGTCACAGCTTCCACATCCACAGCTTCCACACGAGCGCAAAAGCCTATTCGCGCTCGTGATTCTTTAACTCCGCCCACACGTCACGCCTCCAGTGGCTCGTGTTTTTCCGAAAAAAATCGGCACAGACTATTTTTCTCTTATAAATATAATAAAACTAAAGACTTTTTGGCGATATGAAGGATGCAGTACTACTCTATAGGTACTCAATATTAACAGGAGATTGAGTGAAAATGAGCATTTCACCCCCCCTTTAAGCAAAAAATCTGATTCTTCTTTGAGCTGGATAATTTGCTTTGTAGCTTAGAAAACATTAGCAAAAATAGATCCATAACAAAGGCTACTGAGACAGTAACAGCAGTAACACTTTAGATTAGGGAGCACATATTCAGTATTAACTTACGAGTTTTCCCTTAATAAACTCCTAATTTGCTGCTTATTGATAGCAAGTAAAGTAGTTGCTGCAGAATAAGGCATTAATATGTGTTTATAAACAGCAATAGTACTAATAAACATTTCAGTCTGGATTCAACCCTTACGAAGATCTGAGATGACCGAACACCTGAGAAGAGATGATGCCAGCCCCCTGGCGAGCGTGATTTCACCAAGTACAATATGTTCCTGGATCAACATCCTTGTTGATCCTGGAACAACATTCCAATCAACCAATCAGAATTGGGATATAACTTTTCAGAAACTATCTGTTTAATGCTTACAGTCAGGGTTAGGTGCTTCTACACCCTTGTTAATCAGCTATCATTTCCCACTGATTTTAGGAATAAATTATGGGTAGGGTTAGGTTTAGGGGAAGGGATTGGGTTAAGTCTATATTTTTGGACTATAATGTTGATCCAGGATCATCAAAAAGATGTTAATCCAGGAACATGTCTTGGTCAAATCACGGCGACCCCAGCCCCCCAGAAGACCTCAGATGATGCTAACCCTGCAACAATATATAAAATGACCACATTTTGCTTAAACCCAACATTTAATCACAAAGTTTAATCGCAATGTATAATCTTTGCAGTGAATAGTGTTCACCATCTGTATGATTACGTGTAATTTTTAAGCTGCAAGATTCTTACTGTACATTTCTGCTATAGTCACCTCTATATAATAACCTACTCCTAAATGTCGACATTAATATTTTCGGTAAAGCTGCTTTGCAACAATTGGTATTGTGAAAAGCACTAAAACTTGAATTGAATAGAACATTAAATATTCTAGTAATATAGATGCTAATAAGTGACTAGTGTTTCCCAAACTAAAGTGTTACTGTAACAGCTTAGATATCTACAGTATAAACACAATAATTTATTGACTGATAAGACAAATTCAAATTGGAAATATGAAGGTGAGAACTTGTCTTCATACGACTGAAAATTGCTTGCTTTGTATATAATTAGGTAGCCAGATATAATTTTGTACTGTTAATGTTTTACTTATAATATTTTCCCTTTAAATCAAAATGTTATTCAGTTTTATGGAAGATAACTAATGCAAACTCTGTTAGCTCGTAGGTCATTAAATCAAGGTCATCATACTACAATACACTCTTCTCACACACAGTGTCCTGTTCACTGCTGTCAAGTGCGTGTGTGAGTTCAGACCTATCATATTTACCTGTTAAACTTTGCCTCGTTTCAAATAACTCTTGTATGTGTTGGTTGTTTTGGCCACGATATCAATCTTAAACAGCTGTTACGTATTGTGTGTGTTGATACACAACACCAATGCAAACAATATTCAATACAACACTCAGGTAAAAGGAAACATCCCCTTGCGTTGTAATAATGGCTATAATATTTCACTGTTTGTGTTTTGTTGTTTAACGTTCCAACATGACGCACAATCAGCTCTTTCTTCTTCTCCTGATGAGCATAGCCCAGTTGTTCTTAGTCCACTTCTTTAAACGATGAGTAAGGCCAGTGTCAGGACGGGATGGAAAAAGCATTCTGGCATTAAAAACATGATAGTGACTCAACATCTCCTGGCAAATGATATTTAATTATTTCAATTGCCCTGTTTTTGTGTGGTGTATGGACCAGATTGTTTTGCTAATTAAATCAGACGTGTATCCAGTATGCCTGACTGTAAGATGATAGTGTTTCTGTTATTGTAGAGTATAGAGTATAATGGCTTCCTTTTGGGTCTGATTTTTACCTCATTTTAGCTCTAACAATGGAGTTATTATATCACAGCCATATTGTTCAAACAAGCTTTTCTTTTTCTTCGACCTTGTTGATCGTTGCGTTATATTACAGTATGTCGAGTATGTTTGCGGAGAGCTGTCTTTAACTGTAACAGGACTATCAATGTTTACAGGTAGTTATCTGAATAACAACACTCTAATGGTGCTTTCACACTAGCGCTTTTGGTGCGCACCCGGGTTCGATTGATGCCAGAGTTCAGTTTGTTTGGATAATGTGAACATTGTCTTCTGAACTCGGGGTGTGCACCTGCAAGTCCGCTTAAAAAGGGTGGTCTGGGGTACGGTTCAACGGGGTAAACAGCTGCTGGCTTGATGACGCAAACGAACCGCAGTTCGGACCCAAATAACATAATATGAACACAGTCCAGTGGGGGCAGGGGGGAGGGGGAGCAATCGCACTCGGGTGTGGACCAGGCAAGCTACCAAGTGTGAAAGCACCCTTAAATCTCTATAATGATCCTGATATATGAATGGTACTACACTAAAGCTTGTTACTGCAGTGATGCTAGAAAACATGGTAGGTTATAACCAGACTGTGCACATGCAATGCACTTTTTTTTCTGTGGAGTTTCTAGAGACCCTGCTAACATTTCAAATAATTTCTATATGTGACCTGACATGCAACTTCTACGTCTATACATACTGTATACAATATGAAAATGTTTTGTATGCGTGGAATGCATGACCTACTATTTGCCAAAACAACAGAGCATATATTTCAAGGAATACTGTATCCTACAATACAGTGTGGTTGGTTTGACGAACATGCAAACAATGTAGGATACACAGATATTTTTATAAGATGGGTGTTCAAATTGTGTGGTAAAAGCTGGTAATGCTATGGTGATTTTACTGCCTGAAGCCATGATGCAGCATCCAGTGCCTTGAGAGAGCATGTGAGTGTGGGAAAAGATAGAGAGACGGGGAAGGCAGGAATAGGAGCAGGGACTGGGAAGTTAAGCCCTAATGATGCCTGGAGTGGATGAAAGCACGGATGGCTCTGTGCGGGTTACTCGGGAAATACCGAAGTTCTTTACCTTCAACATACACACACAGTGAAATGGTTAAGTCTTGACTCCACTTATTTTAATATACTATCGTTTTATCTTCCTGCTTCCTTTGATGGTATTAGATAATCTCTACGCGTCAGACGAGACGAATCCCTGTGCTCATGAGAGCAAGAAAGAGAGAGAAAGTTACAGAGAGATAAAGAATAGATAGATGTTGAGAGAGAGAAAGAGAGAGCAACAATTAGGTCAGTCAGGTAGGAGAACACTTACACGCAAAAAACAAAAAAAACACGCTTGGTTATTTTTCTACTCAAACCAGATTATAACTAAAACTTAAATGAAAACCTTTAAAAAGCTTTCATTACATGACTTATTGCAGTGCATTCTGGGATTGCCTCACCATGGAGGATGCATAAGAATAGTAGCTGCCAACATTTTGAAACACCCTTTGTACTGAGAGCACAACTATGATGTCTTAAAATGCTTAGTAGGCACTGTAGGCACTAGGTTTTTGAACAGAGTTGGTGTAATTTGTAATGTACATACAACATGTGCATATGTAATGTGCATATGACAATTCCTCATATGGATTTTGTATTATAGGTGTTTCCCACAGATATTTTATAGGACCTACAGGAAAAGTCACTCTGGAAAATATTACAATCTTATATAATAGGGTGGAGCAGAAAATGCATAGAAATGGGAAGAAGCAAAGGGAAAGTAATACATTTAGTAATAAGTTTTGACTTTCAGATGTAGCTCTGGAGATGTGGACTATATCACTGGTTTGTTACTTAATCATACACTAAGAAAAGGGATGTGTGGAGCATACTATATAGACTCTGACCCTGCCCAAAATTGTGAAATTCATTTGAATTTGTGTCCTGTCTTGCAAAAGCCCATGCAATATGATCTAATCTTGAAAGTATCCATATGTGAAGTCTGAGTCTGGTGTACTTCACTGATCTATAATAGAGAACTGAATTGCTTCTTATGATGTCATAAAAAGTGAAGCCACCGTGTCGCCATATTGGTATTCAATAGTATTCCCCTTCATTCTAATAAGTTAATAGGAAGTCAAAGGTTTTTTAGTGAAAACATAACCTTACAAAGCATTTTAGTGTTTTTTAAATCTCCCTGTACATGATTACAACTCAAACTTCCTAGACATGTAATTTGTTATTTGTTTATTGTCTGGAAATTCTTGCTCATTAAAAAGTCAAGTTAATATTCATTACAGTAGCAAACATCAGATGAACATGATGAACGTCAGACGAGTTCCTCAACGTGTATTATAAATGAATAATTGTTCATTGTGAAATCTGAATAAAGATTTATGCTTTGTAACATTTACACATATACCTTAATTCGTACAGTTAGAATTATTCGTACAGAGGATTAACTGCAAATGTTTCAACAATGATTTTGTTAACAGCATGCGTTAACAAAATAATAATAATAATAATAATAATTTTCTTTAAATATTTTTTTTTATATATTTCCTGCATAATTATGTGTTGGATCAGTTACCTGTGTTGGTAAGTGCGCAGCTGACACATCCACCTTAATTAATTAATAATTAAAATATTTATCTTTGTGCCCAAAATTAACAATTCATTTACATACAAATTTGATAAAAAATAATAATTTGTGACTGACATGCTTAAAATGGGGTGATTTTAGATCAAGATTTTGGCCCTCTGGAATAAAAAATATTAAAGGGGTCATGACATGGATTTTTTTATTATTTTATTATGTTTGATGCTTGAGCTTTACTTATAGTTATAATAAAGCTTTTTTTTTTCCACAAAACAAATAAATAAATATGTGGAAAAAAATCAATTTTTAACCGTCATTCTGCATCTCTCTCTGAAACAGCATGTTTTTAAAGGGCGGGCCCTTTAAGGCTTCTCAGTAATCGGCCACTGTTATGATTGGCTAATGTCATTGCGGAACAGTATCAACGCCCCTCACTATTGAATGTGAGTGTTTTGACCAAACGTTGTTTAAACCAAACACATCAAAGCAAAAGTTCTTTCACTCCATTTGTCTTATGGACGACAGACTCAAGCGCCTGGACTGTAATGAACGTCAATCTGTATACTTTGTCCAATGTAGACAAGATTACGGCACTGACTGTAATCTCTGTTCGCATTTGACACGACGCGATTTGCATTCAGCATGATCAAGTGTCAAGCTGTTAGCGGCTGAACGGCAGTAGGCAGGGCTTATGTCAATGTGTTGCTCTGGAGGCAGTTTTTTAGGGAAACGACTGTTCCCAGCTGATGTCACCTTGTCCCTCGGATCCAAAATGGGCCGTCTTCTCAGGGTTATTACATAAATGTTTTTTTTTTTTTATTGATGATGAGAACATTTTAAGTTATGAAACTCACAGGATGTATTAAGCATACAAAGACCTCTTCTGTATCAAAAGATCAAGGGAAATTTGTTTTCGCATGCCATGATCCCTTTAACAATGATTCATGTAATTCATAACTGAATCATTTTTAACATGAGGTTTACAGCACAGTATGAGGTAAAGAGTAAATTAAATGTGTGTGCACTGAAAATACAAATATTATTTGCAGATACTTTACAATAACATACTTTATAATAAATTTGTATAATTATTTGATTGCTTAAAATATAAAGACCAGTAATCTAGCATCCCCATAGTGTAGGTTTCGTGAAGTTACTGGTTAAGACATGTTAAGGTGTTAAGACCTACTTCATGTTGACTTGAACATTAACACCACGATGCCTTCAAGATTGGCCAAAGTGTTGACCTCAAGGGCAAGTTTGATCCGTAATCAAGAATCTGATCAGTATTCGACAGCCACTGTATTCATGTTTAGTTGGTTCCATCATTGCAGGACCAAAATACACCAAAATTATCACCAATATCAGCGCAGTAAAACACCCAAGCATTATGGTAACATCATACACACTGTAATTAACTAGCAGACCGTAAACTGCAGACAAGCTCTCAGGTTACATTACGATGTAATTACATGTCACACAGCCCTAGGCACTCTACTATAAAAAGAAAGCCAAGCCTGTCCTTTCCCTAATTGAACCTGATAACATTTTCAGAGAAAAGAGGCCTTATTGTGATCAGCAGAATTCCCCACTCCCTCCCTTTGCTGCCAGTATCAGTTTTCTAGCGCTATCTCCAGAGCTTAGACCCTCACCAGATACACATGGAGCTGAGCGTGCCAAGGAAAACCCAGGCCCTAAAACCCATCTACCCTGCTGTGCCTTAGACTCTCTCTCCCTGTCTCTCGCTCTCTCTTTCAGTCTAATATTATCCCATCAGCCTGTGAGAGCTTGCCCTAACATAATCTCAGCAGGCCTGTCAGCTCTATAATCTGGCTATAAGTAATGATTGGTGGTGTATTTATGTTCCCCAGGCAGTTGTTAGTGGTTGATGGTGGGTAGGAGCAAATAGTCTCACATACCCAGACTTTTGACTATCAGCATAAAGTGTGGTCCACTTCACAGCTATTCTAGCCTAAAACTACAGTTTTAAACAGGAAACAACAGTCCGATAGCCATACATAAATAGCCAATAGGAGTTAGATTGTTTTTTGCTTATTGTTTAGAGGTAGGTAAATAAAAAAAATCCTAGTTCACTTGATAAGAAATCTTTGCAAAACTTTTGATTTACAGATTTAATGCCACAAAACTCTACTTTTTTGCAAAGAAAAAAATACCGACCTTATTTTTATTGATTTTCTCTCTCCCTGGACAGTCCACAACCATTATCAAGAGTACCACGAAGCATGCTCATGCTGCTGATGATGTGATGCTGCTGCTGGGGGAGAAGATTTGTTGAATAAAGTTGTTATTTTTATTTTCTTTGCACACAAAAAGTATTCTCGTAGAGAATTTAATGTAAAATTTAAAATAAAAATAAGAATGTAAAATTACGGTAGAACCACTGATGTCACATCGACAATTTTACAGATATCCTTGCTATGTTTCTGGACCTGGGAACAATGCAGTTGTGTTTCTGTCTATGGAGGGTCAGAGAGCTCTCGGATTTCATCAAAAATATCTTAATTTGTGTTCTGAAGATGAACAAAGGTCTTAGGGGTTTGGAACAACATGAGGGTGATTGATGTCAGAATTTTAATTTTTGGGTGAACTAACCCTTTAATTCTAGCCGATAAGATTAAAGCTTTTCAGTTTTCCAGGCTCATTGAGAGGAAGTGCTTATAGTGACATTTTTTTGTAAGATATATATTTAGTTTTTCTTGCACATTCTGTGACACTTTTAATAGTGAAACATCCAGTGAGTGACCCTAAATGGGTCGCCATACTTGGCCACATATCACGTCCTTTCCTTTACTTCCCTTACTTTAAATATGCATTCAGTTTTCCCTGTAAATGAGTGGCGCTAAAAGGTTAATGATCTACTGTTTGAAAATAAACTTCCACTTCCACTAAAACATACAGAGTTGCAAAAAGTAAACATAAAGTAGATATTTTCTTCCACTTCCAATAAAACATATAGAGTTGCAAAAAGTAAACATAAAGTAGATATTTTCTGTAGCAACCATGCTCTTTTTTGTGTGGTTCTGCAAGTATTTGAGCTCTTTTAAAGGAATCAAACCTGAGTTCATCGCAAATGCAACACTGTACCAGGTGAGCTACTGAGCAAGTTTACCACTTTGGAAAAGTCATACATATGGAACTGGTTATGTAATAGAAATGGCAAAATGTATCTGTTTAGGTCCACTCTCTCTCTCTCTCTCTCTCTCTCTCTCTCTCTCTCTCTCTCTCTCTCACACACACACACACACACACACAAATCAATAATCTGTTACTGGAATCATCATTTGTTTGAAAATGAATAAAAATATTGTTATTTTACTGCCACTAGTGTTCATTTCAGCTTGAAATTGCAGTGAATTATATGGGTGTGTTTTGGAGTTTTGCTAAAATGTAGGTTGAGGTTATTGCATTGAGTCCATGTTGAACTTTTGAAAAAAAAATCATAAATAGAACATAACCCAAACCCTAATGTTGACAAGAAAAGCTTTGAAACTGGAAAAAATGAAATACTTTTTTAAAATGACCATCCTGCAGCAAGTTAAAATTTTATATTAATACTGTTTCTACTAAGGAACACACACACAGACATATACATATATATGTCATATACATATATGAGAGAGAGAGATAGATAGATAGATAGATTTTTAATTTATTTTAATCTATGTGAATTATTTAGCTTTGGTTTGCAGGTAGACTGATAATATAGTGTAATACTTTTCACAAAATAAAGAGTGACTAGAGCAAATGGAACATTCTGATTATCTCATAGAAAATTGCCATTTTCTTTAGCAGATAAAGTAATGTTTGATGTCCCACACGTTTTGTTCCATGTCTGAAGAATTAGTGTTTCAGGTCTTTAGATCACCCCACACTCTAAATCATCTTTTTTGCTGTCTCTCTCCGTTTCCCTCTGTTTTAATTTTTCCATTGCACTGCTCCGGTGTTTTTTTCTAATGTCTTTCTCTCTTCTTTAGCTCCCTTCCTGTCTCTTCACTCAGCACTCTGGGACATGCTGTTGATATTTCATTTGGAGTGGAGCCGTGCAGTACAGCACCACTGTAACATTAACTCTTTCCTGCCTTCTTTGGCCTCCGTTTGACTAACACGATTCACAAAACCACCACAACTCTCACAGCTTTTACTATTCCACACCAATTAGAGGTTTTCTTTCCTGTCAATTTGGCGCTAATTTGCCACACAGCCTCTATAAAACAGCCTCCAGGATGGTGAAGCTTTTGACTGGTTTCCTTCTTGTATTGTTTTTTTTTTTTCTTTGTTTTTTTTCTGTTGCTTGCACTGCTGAATTCCAGCACGCTCTACATGCTGAGTTTTGGTCAAAGAGGGAGCATGGCTTCATTCTTGCGGTCAGTCGTGTGGTGTTCTGCAATGGGATGGGCAGCCATACGGAGTCACACTCGGTCAAAAACACATGGGTGCGCTTAGGTTTGTCGAGCAGTGGAGCCTGAACAAACTGCCGCCCACTTAAGAGGTCATGTGGATGTGTTGTTGCACTGAGGCTGGTGGTTAGGTTGGACTTTTTGTAAATCCTGCTGTTAAAGGTTGGTTCTGGATGCTGTACAAGTTCAAGGGGTAGTTCACTCAAAAATGAACTGTTAACTCTATAAACCCATAACACTTTTTCATTTTCAAAACATTAATTATGATATTTATCAATTTCTCTCTCTCTCTCTCTCTCTCTCTCTCTCTGTCTAACAAAAATACATAAAGTAATCCATATAAATTGAACGGTTTAAAGAGACAGGATACCAGAAATGGTCTGTTTGCATGGCGCAAACAGCACCCACAGGAATTATATCAGTAATGCAGAAGCAGAAGATCATTCATCTAGAAAAGTAGTCCTACTTTAAATAGATGTTCATGGCAAATTTACAGATTAAATAACTTTTTACTGAATAGTTAATAAATTCGTTTTGACAATTATATTTCTTCAGCAACTTATTATTTGACATTTTTTATATAATATATATATATATATATATATATATATATATATATATATATATATATATATATATATATATATATATATAAATCCTCAGTCCCCATCCACTACATGGAAATGAGTGACCTGTTCAATTCCCTAAACTTTAGCCCCATATTTAAGCACATGTTCAGAAATAGAAGTCCCTATTTACATAAATAAATGTACTTGATATATATATATTTATAGATGATAAAACAGCATGAGAGACATAAAACAAGCACAGCTATACGGAATAAGTTACTTGGTACAATAATAAGTTATGCAGTTTAGTGGTCACTGTTGACTACAGAATGCCACTATTCACCATTGTTCATGCTAAAATAGAAGTATTCCCTTGTCAACATTGGCATGCATCCCATGGCAGCATCAAAACATCAAAAATAAACTATGATAATTGTTTATTACATTATATTTGCATGCATCAGTGTTTATTTTGTCGTGATGATCGGCTGATTGTGCATTTTACATTCTCCATAAATTGTATTTTTGTATGAAGGTTTTGATGTACTAATTTCCGTTTGCATTTCAGCATATGGCCTCTTTTTATTGTTTATGCAAATGAAACCATAATATGATGCCAATTATCAGTCAACATTAATCAGGCGTGTTCAGTGAAGATGCATGTAATATGCAAATTTTGGTAAACAAGTATCACATAAAGCTGTCTGGGTATGGGCCAATAATATTTCCCTGTAATTACCAATGCACATGAGTTATATATACGTCTGTTGTCATTTTTCAAGTCACCAGTTGTTCTTATCAAACCTGCGGTGTCTTTTATGTTGCATGCAACTGCGTAACTACATTAGGACTTTGCGCAGTGATTGATTCATTGCGCTGTGAAGGCGAGGCAGCCAATGAAAACAAACTCAGTCCGTAGACACCTCAAAACATATTGATGAATGCCAACACCAGTGTCTCACTGAAATTGAATGAGCAAATTGGGCAGAACAAGACAGATGTGGTGCTGTAAATGACTGAAGCACCGCTCTCCACTTGGTGTCATTGCAGCAATGATTAGAACACGTCCGTGTGCTGCCCCTCCTCTTCATTGAGTGTGGATTGGAGCTGCCTGCAGCTGAATAGAGACCCCGCAGGGCCCATCAACATCCAGAACATTGTGGAAGGGACTGGGCTCAACATAAAGAGTGACAAAGAGAGTTAAATATGGTGCTTTGTGCTTTCAGGCTATTTTCAGAGCTGTTGCTCCTAGGGACGCACCAGTATTTTGGTAGACATACATAAATGCAGCCCTGTAGTAATATTCTGAAATATCTGATTTTGGGAGTGTGATCATTTTTTACTGTATGTCGTATATATTTTTATTCATCAACAAAAATTGTTCTAAAAGAAACCAAACTATCAAGCTTTGCATTTTTGAAAAGGAACACTGACAGACTTTTTTGAATAGAGTACATAAGTGAAATTAAATGACATCAGTTTCATCTTCCCACTTGCTAATGTGAGAAACCCCACTCTGAGCAATTCAATAGCGGAAGAAAACACAGATGCCCTGGCTTTCAAAAAACAAAAAACAAAAAAAATAGCACTTCCATTTAGCCTCCACAGCATCCTCAAAACTCACATTCTTTTGTCTTAAGATGAAGTTTTTTGTTGTTTGTTGTTGTTGTTTTTTGGTCACACTTTAGTTTTGGGACCAGTTCTCAATATTAACTGACTATTGCCTCAATAAACAAAAAACAACCCCCCCCCCCCAAAAAAAAACACCTTCTTATTAATAAAAAGTCGGGTAGTTAAAATGAGTTCAGGAGGACTAAAATATCTTCATGCAGAATAAGATATAATGTGATTTATAAACACTAATAAACAGCCAATATGCTTGTAATATGCATGCAAATAAGCAAGTTAATAGTTATTATAAATGGTCCCTAATCTAAAGTGTTACCTTTAAAAAAAATAATTATATATATAAATCCGTTATATAAATCTGCAGAATGGATTTGTCTTTCGGCAGCTAGTGTTGATATTGTGCAAAAAAAAAAAAAAGAAAGAAAAAACATACTAAATTACTAGCCTTAAGGTGTGGAAATTTGTCTGGAGTTTATTATTTTAATTCACAAAGTAATCCGTTCATCTTGTGTTATGAATATTTTCTGATGAAGTGTCAAAGTGCTAATTTCAAGAGGAAAATATAGCCTCCTCTCCATGCTTCCTCCGTCTGCACAAACTGATTTTAATGATGCATGTGTGTGTGTGTGTGTCAATGAATATTACGCCCTTCCATTTTTAACCCAATTAATTGGAGCATAAGAACCGGGAATAAAATATGTCCAAGAGCGAAGTCCAAAGAAAGACTGTAGCCATCTTCTCCAGCTGTAAAGGACATAATG
Organism: Carassius auratus; assembly: GCF_003368295.1. Taxonomy (NCBI): domain Eukaryota; kingdom Metazoa; phylum Chordata; class Actinopteri; order Cypriniformes; family Cyprinidae; genus Carassius; species Carassius auratus. Next base: position 13,328,186 of record NC_039254.1, on the reverse strand, counting down.
ATACTTACTGGTGACATTTGTTACAATCCAACTGGATCAACCTTTAAAAAAATTCCTGGCGAAAGAGATGCAGGCTTTTCAATTACAGTGCAAGTCTTTTCGTCCTTCACTGGGAGCTTTTTAAAAACGATTTCCTTTTAAATGGAATGTAATCAAGGCACGGTAAAGCGAGCCCGCTCATGTGAAAATGTGTCACGAAATGTATCACTCCCTGATGTTTGGTACTCCCACAACACAGTTTTCAATAGTGCCTTCATCAAATTCCCTGCCATAATTCATTTTTAAACTCCCATTAACTCTAGCGCCTGACACACATTTCCAAAAGCAGCCGTAGCAACCCACATGAAGTTTTGCAAATCAATGCTGACAAATTGCTGTTAAAGTTTCACACAATAGAGGAAGTGTTACTTTTTCTGTCAGCCTTTGTCTCGGGCAATGTTCTCTTGTGATCACACTCCGTGTTTGTTGTATCCATGGCGGTTTGCGAGGGTTGTCCGCCTCTCTGAAACTGCACTGTGAACATCTTCCTCCACATTGTTAACTGCGGTTTGCATCTTTCTCGCCTCAACCCACTTTTCTGAAGCATGGGCACAACGGCGTCTTATGTAGTAGCTTCTGGCCAACATCTCGAACATCCAAACCCAAACTGTTTGTCATTACTCATTTGATACTCGATAAAACCACAAAGAGTTCTCTCCTCTCACGCTTATTGTTCTAATACAATCTCCCATGAGCTTTTGGCAGCCGCAAATATTTTAAGTTGTTTATAATTAATACTGTAAAGTCGTCATGAATGCTGATGCTCCGGGAGAATATTGTAATCGCTCTGTTGAGATGAACAGATCTTTCATTGAAAATGCTTGGTGGAGGCGGTGAGGCCTGCCTCTTTTTGTCACCATTTTCTTTCGCCGACATTATTTCACCACAGATATGTGAAGTACTATTACAAAACAACTCTTTTGTAACTGTCTGTTTAATAATTTGTTTGCTTTATTCTGTGAATGCGAATGGGTAGTGGATGCATAACATGTCTATGGAAATTAAATGAAAGTGTATATATCGTTATGTATATCATTAATTTGGAATGGTCCTTTGGTGTGACAAATTCATTTTCAAAAGTACAAATATTCCATTTTGGCTTCCCAGCATGAAATGTAATAAAAGGTCCCCGCATGATTTTAAATGTTTTGTCACACCGCAGGACATGCTGCCTTTCCAAAAGTGTTGCATGCCAACTATATATAGTTTTAACCTTCAGCTTTCGTTTTGGAAAAATGCATGTTGAGCCGTGTATAATTTTAACCACTCTGTACGTGTAAATCGCCAGCTTTAGTGGTGTAATTGGCAGCGTTTTGAACTTCTGATTCAATCCAGGCCACAAGCATCGAAAAGAACACACAATGACGCAGCTCTTAAATGTGTTTAATATAAGCTGGGCATTTTCTTCCACTGGAGATGCTAACAGCGGGTTCCTATTAATTTTTTTATATACCCTTTGCCATATACAGAGACAACACTGTAGGGAACTGGCCGTAGTAGGTCTGCATTAGTTCCCAGTCTTCACATTATAAAGTTACTGAATTGTTGTCTGCAAGTTTTTGTTCTTATTTGTTTGTGGAAGACTGATAAATGTATTGTGAAGGGTAATTTTATGACTTTTGACCTGCCCCGTGACCCCTGCTTTTCTGTGGATGTGTGAAGATAGGCAACAGCGAGCTGTCACTGCCGATTCAAAAAGAAATTTGGTCTTTGTAAAATCTAAATGGCAAGTTTCACATGAGGGAGAACCACTCACTCTCTTTAGTTTGTTTAGTTTAGTGCCATCATGTCTTTTACAGTCTTGTTTATATGAGTCATCCTTTTTTTTTGAGACATACTTTTTTGATCAAATTTCTTAAATAATATCTCTGGTTTGACTTCTGCCCTTGCTGTTCTGGTGGCTTGGGTTCTCACAAAGAACTATTTAGCTGTGTATGGATTTGTAGATCATTGTAGTTTGCCTCAACAATCTTTGCCTTGAGATATTTCACCAATCCTGAGTACTTTCGTGCAAAATGAAGTCTTATGAACTAATAAGCAGAAGCTTTGATCCTTTTATCAAAAGAAACATTGTGCATGTTCACTGAGTTTGGATGGAATCGCTTTTATCAGACCCACATGTTGAAAAGAAAATGAAATGTCCTCCCTTGGCGTTCGAGACTTGGCCAATCAGAACGAGGAATTTCTCTGAGATGTCCAAGATGCCAATTATTCTCTTTGCAGCATCTAACAGTGCCAATGGTCCCTAAAATTAGACCCCAGAAATTGCAAGAGTGTTGCATGGCATTGCAGAAGAGGCCCAGCTGCACATGGTAACACAGAATTTAGGTGCCTGACCACAGTTATGTCAGCAATTGAATGGCAACCATTTTTTTGGGTTGACAGGCCCTTGTGACTAAGTAGGACATTTTTGCATATTTTAGAAAAGTGTACTTATTATGGAAATAATATACTTTAAAATAATATACTGAATGTGATATTTTCAGACACTTAATTGCATATTATTTTCCCCTTAAATAAAATATTTATTAGTTTACACTGTATAAAATGCTAAGTTAATCTGTATTCTGTGTATTGATTTTATTTATATAAGATTTATTTGAAGTATGATTTATAAAATAATTTTTTTTTCAACACTGCAGTTGAAATTGTAATAAAGTGTGCTTTCAAAGTTTATGTATTCGCATATGAAGGTTTCAAATAGGCTACAATTTAGGCTACAATTTTTTTTTAAATATAATTTTCTCAAAATAAGTTTTTGTTTACTAGAAATCTTCACTTTATTAGAAGTGACATATAATACAGCAGACTTTACAGGTTTGTTTCCGTCTATTCATCTAAAGGTTTTTTTCAGAGGAGTTTGTTCATGAAATGGTCACCTGATTTATGTAACATTTTATTCCTGGAAATATGGTGTATGGTGTTCATTAAAATAAGTGTACTTTAAAACACATCAAAAATTATTAAAACATTATTAAATTCAAATTAAAAATCTTTTTAGTCATGTCGGGACCTCTCAAGTGGACTTTTTTTATTTCATTAATATTATATTATCTGCAACTACATATTTCTAAATATACTTATAGGATTTGAACTAGAATACACTAGAAGTGCACATTCAATACAATTAAGTGCATTTCTTTTCAAAAGGGTGTATGTGTGGAAAAACACCATCACACTGCAAGTTTTAGAAACAACAATTGCATGAACAACAGTTTACACAACATTAGGGTAATTATGTAGTTGCATTAACTAATGTATTTGTATTTTTTGGGTTGTGTACACACTACACAGATTCATTATTTCAGGAATGCATTGGAAATCCCAACCAAACAACTGTATAAAGTCTCAGTGTATATGCTTAAAAGAGTGACATTTGTATTTAAAAAAAGGGATTAAATCCCCTAAATTATTGTAGTAATCTAGGTATATTTACTATGTTTTACATAGCCACAATCATAGTAATGTTTTGCAATCTTGTTAATAAAATGCCAACAGTTTAACCTATTTGATGAGAGCATTATTGACCAAAGTAATATTAGCAATCAGATATGTATTTCAGCTTCATTTACACAAGCAGATTTACCAAAGAAGTTAGAACTGTATTCCAATCAATCCCAAAATCAATTTGGAATCCCTTAAATGTGTGTATAGATTATGTGTGCAAACTAGCTGTTAGCTTTGCTCTGTACACTCTTAACAGATTTAATGAAACTGTTGTTGCTCCTGAATTTTTTTTTTCCTAGAGTGATTTGATTGATTTCATTACTGTAAATAACGTGACAGAATGCATTAAGCACTAAAAGAAGTGAATGCTGTATTTAGTTGTAGCGTGTACATGGACTATCAAATCCCCCAGCACCTCAACAGCAAGTGTCACATGAAACCAATTGAGCCATCTCACACAGCTAAGCCGCCTCAACTGATCCCTCCTCATAATGAAAGAATCAGAGCTTGACAAATCTCCATTTGTTTGTTCAGCGGGGGGGCTGGAGATTTGCCCCTTATTGTAGTGCTGTGCTCTTTTTTTAAAGGGAACATTGTTCTTAATAACTACAAGTGTGAAATCATGATGCACTGAAAAACGAAGGGAGGGTCTCGTTAGGAAAGAAACATCATCTAAACGTCCTGAAGTGGACTTTAGCATTTGGTTGTGTAATAGAGTCCCTCCCGAGTGCCCCATTCTGTCTGAGATTACAGAGCGAGCTGCGTGGGTTTTCTCTCTCTCCTGAATGCACCAGAACATGGAATTTTTAAAACCGACGTTCTCCGTCCGTGCCAGAGTCGGTTTCTTCAGTCTCTTTAGTGCCGCTCTGAAACAGAAAGCAGAATTCCCTCTGATCTGCTGTGCCGCTGGAACGTAAAGCACAATCTGTTGTATTTCACTCCACTTTCCAGACTTGCAAGTCAGCAGCAAAGTTAGCGAGATACAACGCAGGCGGCTCTCTCCTGTGGAGGCCTCGAGTCATGAAGACATTTACAGATGCAGAGCAGGATTCTCGCTCCCGTTGCTCCGGCGGGAATGATTTTCTCCAGCTGAGTCTTTCTCCTTGTCAACACCTCATCAGTACCGTCTCAAACAGAAGACAATGGGCCCACCTGATATCTGGCTTTAATGGTTGCGAGTCTAAGAGTCTATCTGACTCCCTGGGTATCAATTCATCTCTTTTCCACTGGAACAGCATGCATTTCCATTCTTATAAGTTTTTGACTTATTGCAGCTATATATCTGGGGGGTTGATGATGTAATGTAACATCACTGCTAGAAAGGTGTTAACCTCCAGAGATTTTGCTACACCATTTAAACCATAATATAATACATTTACACAGCTATCAATAGGAAGGACAGCTGATGCATAGTGATGTGTGTGTGTGTGTGTGTGTATCTGCTTTTACTTTTTTTTCCAACTGCTTACACACTAAATCTTGACTCATCACATAATTTGCCTTTGACTCAGTTTTCAATTTCATAGAACGCTTTGTATACTCGCTCAGAGTAAATGATCAAAGACGCAATCAGAGAGAAGTGCCAATGTATCAGTGTTTTGCCTGAGAAATGTATTTAGCAGGCTAAATATCTGGATCTGTCTGCGACTGTGAAATGTTTTTAAAAAAACCTGCAGCCAATGAGAGAGCAGGATACAGGGATATGGAAATTCCAGGGGGAGGAGTCGTAGTCTTATGTCATTCCTTGTATCGCGTCTTGTGCATATGTTTTGTAAATTGGACAGAGCTGTAGGGGATTATTCTTAAATAACATGTAATGTGTGACCCCCGGTCCCCGATCCATTGTGTAATGTGCAAACCACAGCAACTACCCAAACCGGTTGTTTAGTGTGAAAATAACAGCAACACGATGACTTTGAAAATCATGTAGTGTATACCCTGCTTTGCATAAACCAGGCTTTAGTTTATTTCTACCTACATTTTGCTTATATACACCTTAACATTTGCATAAAATTACTTGTACCATCATATACAGTTAATGCCTCGCCACATTCATTTTTGAATCGCATGATGACAGATTACAAATAACTAAATATGCTGCAACTAAAGGTAGTATTATATTTATGTTTACCACCTTTATTATTTTTTTTCTGAGTAGTATTTAAATATTGTAGTGATGTATGAAGAAAGGCTCACAAAGAAGTAATAAAAAAAAAAAAAACAGTCACGTGTATCAATGCGGTGAATCTGTAAAACCGTTATGAAATATTTCACCATTATGTGAAATTCCTATAAATTGACAGTAATTCAACAATAGTTAACATGACCTCACATTGACAGCATTAAAATGAAAACCATACATTTAAATCAAATACAAGTAATAAAACTGATCCAGACTAATTTCTGTAACTACTGAAATCAGTAACAATCAGAATTTTTTTTTTTTTTTTTAACCGAAACCGTATTTCTTACCCATTAATGTTGGCTTGCAGAATAATTTTCTTTGTTTATCAGAAATTCCTTTGGCCTTATCCATTCTGTTTACTCCACTATTTTTGTATTTTGGGCTGTATGTGACTGTTTCAAATAACTAACTGAGACTGATAGCAGTTGGAAAGGTCTTTTGGCTTTTTTTTTTTATGTTGATATCACTCTGCAGTATCATTTGTGAGGTAAAGAAACACTGATATCTCTCTGCGGGGCTGTCAGGTGCAGAGGGGACACAGCCAGCTATCATTCAGATTGTCATTCTCACTCAACAACTGAGCACAGAAGTCTATATGTTATATATATATTTAAAATCTGTTCCCATTTCTCATTTACCATTGTATATACCAAATTTTGGCCAATATACCATAGTTAGCACAATTAACTCTACATTAAATTAATGGTGTCCCCTTGGAACTCCTTTCAATGGAAAAGTTATCTTTCTGTCTTTTCCTGGCTAACACCATGTAACTACAAGTTTATTGTAGTAACAGAAACTATGGTAACTTTATTTTTTGACCAAAATTATGGTCGCCATGGAACAAGTTTGTGAGGATTAAGGAAAACAACATATTAAGTGACATTTGATTCCAGTTCAAATTGCATGTTACTGATTTTATCACACATTGTTCATTGTTCAAGGGTTTGACAGTGTGCATGTTTATGTACAAGTTCTATTCATTTGTGTTTAAGTACTGTTCATTCATTTTTGTGTAATACTTTTTAATGAGGGAAAATTTGCTAATAAAATACTGATAGTTGTGGTCCTCATACAGCACTCCAATACTGTACAACAACACTCTACTTGTGACTATATTCATAAAATGAAGATTTCAAAAAAATATTCCATAATTCTGCCTATTGGTTGTTATTACATTGATATTATCATGTAATAGGCTGCATATCAAGGTAAAGAGATATTCATTTGAAATAAATATAAAATTCAAAATGTAAAAGTTAGCCAGTACAGTACTTTTATGTTATAGTGGTTATCAGAGCACGAGATTTTATCTTGCCATAATTTATTCCGTAAACGTTAGTCTGAAAGACAAATCTGCAGCATATGAAGCAAAATCTGAAAAATTCCTCAGAGGCAGCACACAGTCTGTTTTACATCATAACACATCACATCTTGAAATATTTATAGTTTCCTTTCGGGTGTGAAATTCTATATCTTACACCCTGGAGTAAATAGTAACACTTCCTCAGGGGTCTCTAGACACGTCTGTCGCCTGCTGTTCATCAGCGTTATCACTCTGATGGATGCTTGTGGTCCTCTCAGTGTGATAGGGCATGTTTCCAAAGGCAGTGCCTCCCTTCCGCTCCTTATGCTCTCTTTGGGAAGCATTGGGCGGGGAAAGATGCGGAAATAGTCAATAGGACAAGGCTTGTGGTCTCAGGTGCTGCATTGTACATCTATAGAGAATATTGAGCCTGTCTGTTGTGTTGCCTGTCGAGCCACTGGTCAAAACTAAAGCACTCCCACGGGAAAACACACAATTCTCTCCATCTGAAATTGAATGGTTTTATTCACACTTCACAGATTTCTTATGCATATATGAAATAATATTCATGTGCACAGTATATTACAAATATACTAATATATGTCAAAAATTTGTTTAAGCTATTTTGGTTATTTTATGTTATTGGTCAAATAATTGGGCTATTTTGAGGTCATTGTCAATTTAAAAAAAAAATGCATAGATATTACTCATCAAACTCTAACTGACCATGTTAAATTTACTCAATTCCTTTGCTAAATGTACCTAACTTAGATAAGTAGATTAGACTTACTGTAATGCAATACTTATATTTTACTTAAAAGTATGTGTGCAGAAACTTGCAAAATAAAAATTAAGTAAATCTACTTATTGTTTTTTTTCCAGTGCAGGCAATGTCCTTCTAGAGGCCCTATCCATGCAATATGCAATATCCATGCAGTAATCCATGCATATTAAATCAGTGGATTTAAAAAAAATCTGCTGACTACTCTTGTCTAACCCTGGTTCGGATTCATTGAACGGCTACAGGATGTCCTGTCAGAACATTAGGTCTCACACCAGGAATGTACTTCAGGGTGATTTATTGTGCAAAGATGTGTGTGGTTCTGTAAATATAAAACAGTATACAAATATAAATAAATTAATAAATATACATTGAAATATATTTGTAGCAGTACTTTAATACTCATAAGTAACAGCATTGTAAATGATATATTAGAGACATTAACATGAAGTATACAATATAAATATAATATACAGTAGATACAAATACGAATCAACGTTCTAAATATGATTGCAATACTTCACTATGTGCCTAGCTCATGTCAGGTGAACAATGTAAACATTTAGGCAGAATGCTGCTGTAGTGGTTATTAATTTCTCTCATGAACTTATCATACAATAAATGAGGTAAATGTACTTACGATTAGTTCACACACACATATATCCACAAAGTCCTTAGACGAGGTGCATGCGGGAGGGTTCGGAAGAGTTCTCTTTCGGGGGGTGGCCTTTCTTACAATGTTTGATAAGATGGTAAGGTACCAAATTTTAAACCATTTAAACCACTTAAATCCATGGTGAAATGGATCTTTGAGGTTATAACTGTGTCTATAGACCGACATTGCTCAACATTCCCATACATACAGAACGTTACTGAGGTAAAAACAATAAATAATAAAAATAGATGGAGCACTATTGATGGAACTATTGATGGAACTGATCGTAATACAGTTGTCTTGAGGCATGTTTTGAAATATTATCAAAGTCATTTTTAATCAAACAGCCGAAATGGCTACATTCAGACTGCAGGTAAAGGTGGCCTAAAACCAATTTCATTTTGCTCATGTCTTATCAGAATTAAACTCTTGAATTCCTCAGTCTAAAGTGTCCTCTCTCTGCATTTACTGAACCAAGTTACTGCAGTTGTATTGTCCAAAATAATTGTTTTGCTTATTATATATGTATGAATAATATATGAACTAAAACTGTACGATTAACCATAATATAGTTAATTAAGTCATTATGCAATCAAAATTAATTCAATGCATTTGTGGTCCCTATTGAACACTGATATCTGCTTGATTCATTCATTTTGAGAAGTATCAAACCGCAAATAAACCTTTACAATATAGCAGTGTTGTAGTCAAGACCAGCTCATTCGAGTCAGAGTCCATATAGAGTACGGAGAAATTGGGCCTGAGACAAGACCTAAAGAAATCTTCAAGAATATGTAAAGAGTATGTTTGGTGGAAACAATAAAATTGGTACCATACTCAAACAGTATATAAAATATAACATGGCATGTTCACTGTATTTTATTTACTTGAATAAATTGAAGTAACATACAGTCTGGAGTGACCATACAGTACATAAACAGATTTTGTGATCTGCATTTAATCCATCCAAAGTGCACACACACAGCAGTGAAGACACACACAGCAGTGGGCAGCCATTTATGCTGCAGCACCCGGGGAGCAGTTGGGGGTTCGGTGGGGGTTTCACTAACATCTCACGTCACAAGAAAATCACCAAACATTGAACATGTCAATCATAGGGCCCTATGAAATCCGTTTTATGTTTTCCCAAATTCCATTTAATTTTTCTCAAATTTCGTTTAAATTTTTCTGGATTAAATTTTTTTTTTCTGTTTTAATTTTTCTCAAATCCTTTTTAATGGTTGAATTTAATTGTATAAAAAAAGCATGTGTAATTAATAAAAATCATAACATACATTTTCACAACAATTTATTAAAAAGTTTAACAAAAATGATGTTTATGGCCCTATGAAATGTTTTCTTTTTTCTTCACCATATGTTTTATTGTTACCTAATTCTGTGTTCTAGCATGTCTAATTATTTAAATGCATAAATCGACTTAATTTATCCTTTTTTTTTTTTTTTCTTAAAATAGCCTTATGCATTTTTTTTTCTCCTCAGAAATTCTGTTGTGTTTTTACATGTTTCTGGTTATCAAATGAAGACATTAAAAAAAAATCATTTAATTTTCTTTTAATTATTTAAAATTAAGCAAACTTTATTTTTTGGTAAATGGGATTTACCATCAAAAACAAAACATGGACGAAATGTTGTATGATTGTTCCTTAAAAAAATTATGTTTGTTTCATTTTAGTAGTAGTAGTAGTAGGCTATGTAGATTCTGCTGAACAATAGTAATACATTTCTGGCAAATACCGTCAATACCTTTACAGTTCTGTGTTTGTGATATGACGCTAGTTTTACTCAGATCAAATGGTCAAATGCTCATTAAATGACTCTCCAAGTAGTTTCTGGAGATGTTGTTCATGTTTTCCCATCCTCATTTAATGAGACAGCAGATACTGAAATCACTGTGAGCGTCACGCGCGCTTCCGTGTGTAATAAACAAAGACGCGCTTCTGCTCCATTCTTTAACACAGACACGCATAACATGCAGGATTCATACGTAAATAGACTTTTCCGGCTTAATATTTACAGGCACTATTCCATATTGTGGTTTGATGTAAGTGCAATGATCTACTTTTGGTTAATTCATTCAAAATTCTGTGACATTCCGCGTTAAACTGTAAATTCCGTTTTTACAGTATGACTGGTTTCCACGATTCCGTCCACGTTTTCTGCATCGCGGAAATCATAGGGCCCTACAATCATATATCAATTTAAAGAAATATTAACATACAGTAATAATCATTAAATATTTTGATTGGGACTCGAGCGGAATCGGGAATAAGTCCCGATTCCTAATATGTTCGAGTCCGAGTCAGTACCGAGTCAAAATGCACACGAGTCCATGACAAGACCAAGACCATTAAAATATGGTCTCTAGACCGAGTTTGAGTCTCGAGTACTCAACACTGCATTATAGTGTTATTTCCCTTAGCCAGTTATTAGTAGAAGCCACAGACCAGTCCTATGTAATTTCCCACCCTCCAGTGCAGAATGAGAAAGGGATTGGGCGTTTTTTAATTTGTATTTTTTATAAACGGGTTCATTTTAGGGTTGTCTATGATCAAATATGTGCGTGTTTTTGGTGAGAGCAGCTGGAAGAAGTGGAGCTATTAATAAGTTATGCTTAATGCTCGAAGCTGGAGCTGTTTCTCACAATTCTTCTGCTTTGTTCGTCAGTTTTGTCTTGATGGAGGCCCTTTTGAAGATTGTAAAAAAAAGGAGAGGGAGAGATACAGAGGAAAGTTACAAACCCGGAGTCGGTCTAGCACGGTAAACAGGAAACAAAATCGCCAGTGAGTAGGGAAGCAAGGTTAAAGGTCACATGAGCCCATGAACAGAGTGAGTAATCCTGTCACTGAAGATTAAAAGAGAAATAGAAGAGAAAAGAAAGATACATTATAGAAACAAGACAGAGAAATGTATGCAATAACTCCTTTGGGATCTGCAGTCACAAAGTCAGGTTTATGGATGTAATGAAGCTTGGAATCTGCTTCATGCTTATCTGGTCTTTTGCTGGACAGTTAATATGATCCCTGTTGATGGCTAATTTCAGTATCATGGCATCAGCCCAATGCCTAACCAGCTGCGACAGCTGGAACAAGCTAATGTCACTTGTTTTCCAGCAAACATGAACAAGAGACACACAACCAGTAACATCCCAATCTGTTTGATCAGTGGGAGGAATGCAGCCTGGAAACTCCCCAGAAATCCTTCTTCTCATGTTATTGATTTGGAGTTCTTTATGGCAGCTCAATGCACATTTTTGTTCACAAAAGAATTTACAGACACTGCCTAAAATATGAGGATGCTTGTTGTATAATTAGTGTTTTAATTAGAGTTAAAGACTTCTCTGATTCTTTTACACAGTCAATATTTGGAACTGACAGCTACATTTACTAGGTGCAATACTTACATTGTCAACAGATTGAATAATGCTTGTGTACAACCACACAATGCCAATATGTTCTTATGTTTTTAATATTTAGATAAATGTTGTGAAACCTGTCAAGCACATGTCTAGATTATGTAAACCCCTAATCATTTATTTTGTATAGTGGCGTTATTTTTGATCATAAACAATAAAACTAGTAGCTAACTAGTTATTACATTATTACTTAAGTTATTACATAATTACTTTAATATAAAATGATTACTGATAAACAAAGAGTGACATAATTATAAAATGTTTTAATATCTATTATACAAAAAATGACAAATGATTCTCTGTCCTTTTAATTGTGGTGTCATTTTCACCACAATCAATAATTGCAGCACTACTTTTAACCAAAGGCAAGGAAGGCAAATAATAAAATAAAAAATCCTCTGAGAAAATTAAGCTAAATGTTGTATGTAAACAGAACATATTTATTTCCGTCATTTCCAGTCAAATGTATTCATCTAAAATTATTATAAAATGGAAATCTATTATTTAATTACTTATATCATTTGAGATGTAAGAGTAGAACTTTATTTTACAGTCCTGTTCCTTGTGTACATAATATGTACTTATTATAGTAAGTACAATAACTATGTAATAACTAGGTACTAACCCTGAACCTACCCCTAAACCTAACCCTACTCCATGTAGTTACCTTGTATTACCAGAACGTTCTTAGATAAATACACTGTAAGTACACTATAAGTACATGTTAGTACACGTACTGTAAAATAAAGTGCAACCGATGTAAGGCTGTAAAAATAAATTACATGATACTGCCATGATACTTTGAAGTGAGTTTGAAAGTGCATACTGACGAATAAATAATCATGTATTCAATAATGGAATAATCTGGAAAGAAAGGGTGTAATGAAACTAACATTGAATGTTTGGGGCATGAAGAATGGCATTGCGGCAATGGACCACATCACCCTGAAAACATCATTTCTAAGTGATGTTCTAACTGGTGACAAAAACCTGATTAAGAGATGCTTTTCTGTGAGAGTAAAACACAACGCTCAGACCTTCGGCCAGTCAATGTGAGGAATGACTTGTTCCTTTTAACAGTCACTGATCCTCATCCAGCTTTATCCATCCTGAGCAATCTGGCTGAGCAGAATGGATGAAAATTCCATTGTCAGGATATGGACCACTGATAAAGACTTACACACAGAAAACTTCAGCTGTAATTGCTGTCAAATGTGCTCCTGCTTTGTGTTGTGTGGCAAAACAGCTGCAATCTCTGGATGCTCTTTCAGCCGTAAACTGATTTGTAGGCATGTTAAGCATTAGTCAGTTTGCCACTGTGATGAAATGAAATGCTAATGGTTCTCTCGTTATTATAGACTTTGTCACTGTACTTAAATACATCTTTCAAGCATCTGTACTTTATCAGAGTATTTTTATTTTGGTAAACTTTTACTTTACTTCACTCCAAAGCATAGTATCATTCTTCTTTCACCACATTTCTTAAAAACATTGTTCCTCGCTGAACTGATGAAATCTCCAGCCCCTCTGAGATGCACCTGTCCAGAACCTTTCCAGTGAACCAGTTGAATTGGTTCACAAATCAAACTGAACGTTTCATTCTCGAATCAAACTGATCCGATTGCAGGTGTTCTCAAGTCAACAACTCAAAGTTCAAAGTTTCACTTCTGCCTCATTGGTTCACTAATGGTTCAAGTTATTTCAGTGTTGTATCATAAATGTGAGATCCCCAAAAATTTAACTTCTGTCATTATTTACTCACCCCCAAGACATTCCAAACTGTTTGGCTTCTGTTTCTTCTTTGTAATGTGAAGAAAGAACACAAAGAAGAGAAAAAGTCATACACATTTGGAATAGCACGAATAATAACAGAAATCTCATTTATAGGTATTTTGATGAACTAAGACTGCGTTCACACTTCAGGGCTTAATGCTCAATTCCGATTTTTTGAAAAAAAACGTTTTTTTTGCAAGGCCGTTCACATTTCCAATTAAATGCGACCTTTTGTGATCTCTTGTGTGAACGTGAAATGACCCAGAAGTGACCTGCATGCGCAGAAGAGTAGGCTACTCAACAGTGAACGACGTCACTAGTTGTTTGCGGAAGTAGCTAACGTTAAACATGGATGTCAACAACAGTGTAGTCAACAGCGGAGCTCTTTTTGCAATATTAATGTTATTTTCCCAACGGAGCCAGCAAAATTACAATCTTCTCGTTTTAAGAAGAAAATTAAAAAGAAGGAGGAGAGCAAGGCTTTTGGCCATGGCGTTTTGTGGAGCAGTGTTAGCAACGTCGGTACGGAGAAACGTGTGGGTGCGGAGTTGACTCGCAGCCAGGATTGGTGGGATACTGATGTGAGTGGCTCTTCTCGTTCCCGCATACTTCAATGCAGAATTATGACGTTTGTAGCGTATCAATGACATACAGGTCAGATACATGTGGCCTGGCCATTCAGACGGAGGTCGCATTTCAAAAGATCGGATACATATCGGATTCAGGACCACATACCCAAGTGGCCTGGGTCACATTTGAAAAGATCGGATCTGTGTTGTTCAGACTGTCATGAAAAGATCAGATACAGGTCGCATAGGGGCAAAAAAAATCAGAATTGGGTCGTTTCAGCCTGCAGTGTGAACGTAGTCTAAGAGTGAATTTTTGCTGTGAACATTAATCTAAACAATGTATTCTAAGGCCACTATTCATAGATTCAAGAATGAAAAATGTCCGACCACAGATGACTTTCTGTTTCTTAAGTAGATTGAGTAGAAGGAAATAAAAGCCAAAATGTTAACAAGCAAAACATGGCACAAGAAATATGCTGTAAGAAGTATGTTATGTGCTTTTTATTTTCATTCTTGGTCTAAATGTCCCACATATATACTTAAGGTAGAAATTTACTACCTTACTCATTTGCTATAATAGAACTACTGTAGCCCTCGCTGGACCCATCGCAGTACAATACACGCATTTCAGTGTTTTGATTTGTCTGCAGAGCTCTTCAATTAAGTCAAAATTGAATAATTTCAAACAGGCCTGACAACAAGCCTCTTAAACTCAGTAAATGTCAACAAAAATCAAACATTGTGGTTTATAGGATAAGAAAATGGGAATCACAAACATCCGTTTAACACTGATTTAACCCATGTCTTCACCCTTTCAGAGTGGTCTTCTTCTCTGATCATGTGAGCTGTCAGATGCGATATGTGGTCTGTTAAAATCAGATGTGTTGGTCTGGCTTGGATTCAGTCCACAGTATCAGTCTAACACCCAACTCAGTGCTGGTGGGATCCCCACAAACAAAATTTATGCCGCCTGCCAGACACATTTGTATCAATTTTGTGTGTATTTTCGGAGGTATTATTACATTACATTACATTACATTAAGGATTTTTCATCCTATCTTGTGATTGCTGTTTCATGGCAGTAATTGTTGTGGTGTTTTGCTAGACCTAGGCCTACATCCAAGATTGCACATTACGAATGCTGGAGCATTGTCTGTTTAATGCTGTGTGCTGATACATGCCTCATATGTTTGACTAATGTCCATTTTCAGTATCTGAATATTAATTAATTGCAATAATACATGGCCAAAAAACAAAAACAAAACGTTTTGACAGGAAGATAAAGGTTTAGCTCTATTTTAGTTAACATTGGGGACTTTAGTGAAGTGTAGGAATACTGAAGATAGGTTTAAAGTAGTATAGGATAATGTGAATAACCATATATACTGTATATAGTATTAGTCTCTCAATAACATAGGCTCATTGGAAAAATGTACCTGTTGTATATTAAAATTTACTGCAGTTTCCAGCTGAAGTGATCACCAGTTGCTGTATACAGTAAGACCAAGAACTTTTATTCTTTTTCCCCAAATTTTCATTTTGTATTATTACAAATTATAATTAAATTGCAGATTATTGGTTAATAAAGATTTAGTTTGCATGGTTCCTTGCACAATACTATGTTATGACATCAAAACACACTGCATGATTTGTTGTAAACTAATATATTGCTAAACTGGCACCACATTACCAGCTCTGTACTGTATATATGGCTTTTTTGATGTAGTAAACTTGCTCGGTAGCTCACCTGGTATAGCACTGCACTTGCAAAAGAACTCAAGAGTCACATAACTCAAATTAACTTGGCACTTTGTAGAAAAGATAAGAAGGAATGGTTGTGTCAGCAAATACGTTTTAATGTCATGTTTGCTTTAGTTAACACTGTCAGTTAGGTTTAGGGTAGGATTTATTGTAGGTGTTACTGTATATAAACGCAAAAGAGCACTAACCTTTAGGTGCCTCTTACTGGACATTTTGCTTCTAAACTTGCACAATACCTACAACATCTGACATAAAATGTTGCCAAATTAACTTAATCTGTTTTGAAATTTGAATGTGAAACATGCAATAAGAAACATCATTTTATTTCGCCGAAATGTCACCACCGGCGTGTTTTTCCAGTGAACCTGGAATGTCTGTAGAATAGTTTGGTGTAGCAGAGGGAGTTGCTACAAAACCGTTAAAGTGTGTTATATAGTAGTGTAGATTAATGTGTGTACAGGGGGAGTTGTAATGTACTCCAGTTTATAGTGCAGTGTTATGTGCAGTTGTGTAGTGTAATGTGCAAGAAGCTACATTGTAGTATAATATATTGTCCAGGAAGAAGTCTTGAATAATATAAACATATGTAGTGCAGTGTATTGTGTAGTATGTGTATTGCACTGCAGTGTTGTGTAATATAGTGTACAATATAGTTTGCTCCTGCTTTCTGGATTTCTGGATCTGCTCCTGACAGGATCTTGGCAGCAGTAAACGTAAACACATTTCTTTGCCATTCCCGAGCAGCAAGACTCTCCTTGTAACAACACACACACTCTTTTGCAGCACAGCTCCGCTGTATGCTCTTAAAGCCACAGTCTTTATTGCTTCTTACTCTTTGATTAAATGGACATTTAATACTGCCTTCAAGTGTTCACTTCCTAGGTATAGGCCATTGTGTGTTTAAAATATCTGTTTACATAAATCAAAGTGTGAAGCCATTAGTCCTAACTAACTCGTCAGGCTGCCCAATCCATTCAGTTGTGAATGAAAACTGTCATCGTATAGAGTTATGGGTTCTTCGTTAGCAAATGTGTAGTAGAAGAGAGTCTTGGATATGCATATATACAGTACATCAGGGGATCTCACATATCGGGCCGCGATCCAGCTTGGTTCCAACTGTACCACGTCATACTGTATAATGACAACGGTAGCAAAATGTTACTGTTTCTTCATTCAAGCCCTTTCCGCTCCCCCGTTAAAGATGTAATGCAAAAGCTACAGATGAAACAGTTATTTAATAGCAGTAGCAGAAACATGGTGAGTAGCAAAATAGATCAATACTTATGCCAAACACTGCAAATACAATCAGTATGTTAAGATCATTTGAAAATGAACAATGCTGTAATTTTTTTTTTTTTTTTTTTTTTTGGTAAGGAAAGACAACTAAGACATTGAAATATTAGTTCATTTTTTTTTCTGCTTAGGATGAAAGCATTTGGATTATTATCTATATTATGTCCAAGAGGAAATGCCATACATAGATACTGTAAAAAATATATGTATTATATATATTATATGAAGGCTGTTCAAACTGACAGCTGTTAAGTTAAAAAAGAAAATCATCACATGCTAGTAGGTGTTTCTGTTTCTTTTTCTTGATTTTGTTTTTTTGCATCTTGGGTATACACAATAATTTTGCTTCACATACTATATCATGACAATTTGGAAATGTCCAGTGAGTGGCATTAAAAGGTAAAGACAAATTTACATGAATTATCTGTTTAAATCTCACTTTAAGGCTCACTTACTGACTGAACTGGTCTGAGAGTGTCTAACTCAATGAATGCTGTCATTTGTTTTCCTCATGTCAAATGGAAAATAAACCAAGAGCTGTTTATAGAGTATGTTATGTTGTACACACATTAGACATTTTTTACAAATTCCCCACATATATATTTTGAATATATATTTAAGTTTTCAATTATGGAGTCACAGTGTAAAACCATTATGTACAGTGTTGGTTGTGCAAGTAACGCAAGTTATGTAATCAGATTACATTTTTAGTAGCTAGTAAAGCATTTTTCATGTTACCTTTTCAAATAAGCAATGCCAGTTACTTTGTTTCCCATGTACTGGATGACAGCTCTTCTGTTGCCATGTTGAGAGAAATGGGGAGTAAGTGCAGAGGTGTTGTGCGTGCTGTGTGGACACAATGCTACTGTACTGTACTACTGTACAGTTCTAGACTAAATATGAACATGTATTTACTCATCTCAAATGCACAAAAACAGATACAGTATTCCTCAAAATTAATAAAAACTGTCAAATGCAAACTGTCATATTATACAAACCTGCAATAATTAAAATATGTTAATATAATTTATGTATTCAATCTCATTTTTTTATCCAATGTCTTTGCTACTGATCTTCGATGATCCAATCTAACCATAAATGGTAAATGGTAAATTTACCATACTAAGCAAAAAGGACACATTTGTGTTTTGTTTTTTGTTATTTCTGAATAGTGTAGAACTTTCTTCTCCTGTTTCTTATTCTTCATACAATTTGTTTGAGCTGTGCCCTCTACTGTACAGACATGAATTTAATTTCCTTTATATAGCCTGAGGCATACTCATTTCACTTTTGTTATGAGATGGCTTTTACATCTGTAAAAGAAGAACTTTAGATATTAAAAGCAAACAAGCAAGCCCTGCCCAGATTTAAAAAGTAACTCAAAAGTAACGTAATGCATTACTTTCCCTAAAAAGTAAATAAGTAATGTAATTAGTTACTTTTTAGGCAGTAACACGATATTGCAATGCATTACTTTTAAAAGTAACTTTCCCCAACACTGCTTATATATTGTGTATTTATGTATTTCTTGTTTAAAACCAATTTACATTATGTGCAAAATACCTTGCCTCAGTGCTGAGTGATTACTTTGGACCAGACTGAGCCTGTGTGTTACATAACATTGATGATTTTTAAATTAAGAGGAGAATTAGAATTGTGTGTGTGTGTTTTCCGATAGATCAGATATTTAACTATTTATCAGGTACATATTTTATTTACAACCACATTTGAAGATGTGGAAAAAAAATCTGATCTCATCTTTTGCTGTTCATATAGTACACATACAACAAAGATCCAAGATGTGCCAGACTCTTTGAAAATTGGGCAACGCATGAATCACATTTATACAGATATAACTAAATAATACTTGTATTCTTCTTTACAGATGTTATAAGAGAAATGAAAATCGGATGATGTTGTGGAGACAGAGGACTGTTATTGTGTCCGGGAAATGCCTTTAGCAGTTGTTACGAAATAGCATGGAGGTGCCAAGATTGCTCTATACCACTGTCTAAAATAAAAATCAAATCTGGAAAAAAGCAATGAAAACCAAAAAGCGTCTCTGGCCAATCAAACGAGGCTTTGCAGCGCACAGTCTCAACTGCGCTCGGATAATCACTTAACTGCCTCCCTACCCACAGTCCTTCAGTAGTGGGCTCTCTGCTAGAGCGATTAGGTTTCTATGGGTTTGGCACGATACCAGGGGAATATTCACAATAAGAGCAGTGTGCTACAGACAGAGCGCTCTTCCCAGTGTTCTAAGCTTACACCGAGACAGAGGAACAACATGAACACATACAAAGAGGCAAAAGATGAGAGAAAAGAGGGTGAAGAATAGAGAGGGACAAAGACACATTGAGGACAGATAACAGAGATACAAACAGCGGTTGAGCTGCAGAGAATTTAGGCACCGCAACAGACTGAGAAACAGCAAACTAGATATTTAAAAGGATAGTTTGTCTAAACATGAATCATGTGTCGTTTCTAAACTATATTGTATAAGTTTAGTTCTTCGTTCGTCAAACAAGAGGCTTTCATTCTTTGAAAAGTATGTAAAGCACAAAGTAATAATTATTGTATGCTACATTCCAAAATCTCTGTGAGAAATAACATAATTTTGTCCAGAAAAAAAAAGTCCAAAAAAAGTCCAGATTTGGCAATAAAACATTGAGACTGGTTTTATGACATGGATCAACAATGTAACAATTTCTTTACTATTTTTTTAAAAGTGGTCCCATCGCGTGGACTCAAATTTTCCTTCCATCTGTTCAGATTTTTCGATGCACTACTGTAATTTTCAAAAGTTTCTCTTCAGTAAAACAAGTTATTGAAACCAAGCTGCAGAAATGAGTCATTCTGCACTGTCAGCCTCAATACATGACTGTAGTGAACAGTTAAAATGAACAATAGTAGCAGTATAACACCAATTTTTTCATACAAATTATGAATACAGCGGCAGATTATTAATTAATCAATAATTATTTTTTTGTACGTTTCTGTGCACAATTCTATTGTGATTTCAAAACACTTTTACTACCGTGCTTGATTTGTAAACTAATACATTTTCAAGTTTGTGTCACATTACCAGATCCATATGAATGGCTTTTTTGACATTGTAAACTTGCTAAGTATAGCTCACCTGGTACAAAACTGCACTGTGGACTGCTGGGGTCACAACGCTCAATAAAATAACTCGAAAAGTGCACTAGAGTTGCATGGTTGCTACATGAAATATGTTTTTATCTCACGTCTACTACACAACAATATAGGTTTGTTTTAGGGTAGGGGTTACTGTAATATATATATATATAAATTATTAGATTTATTTTCCATTTGACATGAGGAAAAAAAATGACAGCATTCATTGAGTTAGAACCTCTCAGACCAGCTCAGTCAGTAAGTGAGCCATCAGACTGATTTAAACTGATAATATATATATATATATATATATATATATATATATATATATATATATATATATATATATATATATTTATTTATTTTGGAAACTACAAGGAACCACTTCTAAACAAGAATCAACTCTTGGCTCCTGACTCTGCATTGCATACTAAAAGGAGAGATCCATTTGGGCTGTGTAGCCCTATACTGTAAACACAGTTGGATAGTCTTAGTGATTGCAAACAGATGGGACAAAAAATTGGATATGGTCAGAAGATCAGATCTGTGGATTCAGTCTTGCTGTTTAAATCTCCATAGAAAGACCTTTGTTTGGTTTATTTACTTTCTTAAGACAGCAAAGCGCTATTTCAAATTCAGTATATACCGTAATAAAGTGTTTTGCAACTGAGTAAAGGCATCATAAACCACTGAGGTTTAATTCAGATCAAACAAGTTGCAGACTTTCCAAAACCACTTCGTTTGCTTTAAGGGAAAAAGGTACCTTTATTTTAGTTCCTTGTTTGTTGCTCTTGTTCGGATGAAGACTGAGACTGATTGTTGCGTTGCCACATTTTAGAGGTTGTAAAAATATTAATAGAGGAAATTTCCGAGAGTGCCTTGTAAATTGAGAATGCGGCAGTATTTGGTGAATATCTTGACCAGTCCTTCCATGGACGAAGCACAATCTCACATTGTGTTGCAAATGTGATTGTGAGCATGATACACATCCCTCATTGAAATGACAGTGAATACCTTTTACTGGCCATCATCTTGTTTCCATTTCTTGTCTGTCTGTGCTGACAGCTTGTTAAGGATTGCCTGTTATGTTTGTAAAGGATCAGACTTGTGGTTTTAACTTTGTGGACAATAAAACAGATGAATAATTAGCTATATTTACATACCCGAATAACATAGCTATGAGTGGGATTGTAAAAAAAAAAAAAAATCAGTATCTACTTTGTTAAGAGATTATATATGTAAGGATAAGCCAGGTGATCAGAAAAAAAAGCTGCAAACATGTAAACAACTTCAGCAAAACGACCCAAAAAGCTTCTGATATGATCACCGTGAGGCTCAGATACCAGCATGCCACAGTTCAAAGGTCAAAGGTTATCTCTTCTTCACAGTAATGCAATGTTATCTTTGACAGATTGAGCTCAGAACATGACCGAGTTTAGATATGAAACCATTACATTTCAATGGTTAAAATGTAACTTTAAGGTTTTAGAAATTCTGAAATGTCATTACCATTCAAGGGAGAAGTATATAATGATTCAATTTCTACTTATAATAACATTTTGTGTATTTTATCTGCTCAGGTGGATATGTCACTGTATGCTTGACAAATTCTTTCAAGCATGAAGAAAAACAGCAATAAATTGTGAATTGTAGTAGAGAGCAGAACTTGCCAACTTTGTATTGTTCACATAATACACATTTTATCAAGGTATTTCATTTTTCAAGTTTTCCCAAAATGCAGTAAATCCATTATACTTTTTTTTTTTCTTCTCAAAATGCATCAAATCCATTGAATCAATATTAAAGTAATTTTTCATATTGAAACTGATAAAAATACAGAACATAGTAAGTTGATCCACATATGACAGCCTCGAAACTTGGTCAATACCTATATACAGGCACTGGACTAAAAAACATCAGTCATTGCTTCCAAAATGAATTCAACAGGTCATCTTGTTACTGCTATAAATTAATTACAGCAATAAAATAAAATTTCTTCAAGAACAAGAACATGAACAACATCACATTAGACAACAGAAATTTCAAAATGACATTTCCCTTACTTTTAACTTCCAAAAGTGCATTCATCTTTGCCATGTTACATTCATTTAGTTGACTAATGCTATGTGCTGTATTAACAAAAACAGAATTGGCATCAATACTAACACTAACAGTGATAAGCTATGCAATATTGCATTCCTAATATGTCAGTTATCTACAGCTCAGTGTATTAAATGCATCTGAATAATTTCCATTTGAAAGCACGTGATGGAGATTTACTGGTACTATTAATCACAGAACCGGCTTTACTGATGGGATGAGCATGACAATTACACGCGATTTATCGTGCAGCTCTTGTTTGTTGATCACAAAGTACAAAGTAGATGAGGAAAGCTAGGATGCCGTGTGTATTCAAATTAATTATCTAATTATTGTTATACTTTTTATTTATAAATTTGAGTTCCATTGGGTTGAGTAGTTAAAGTTAAACTAAATGGAAATGAGAAGTGTTGTCTGAGGGTTCAAGTAACAAAAATATTGTTAGGATTCACTTTATTTTGATGGTCTCTTTAACACATTCTGTTGACTACAAGTAAAATTTCACCTACATATCTACTAACTCTAATTAGGGCCTTAGTACAGTATAAGTAGGTTAGGGTTTGAATAATTTGACACGTACTTACAAACTTACTTATAGTCAGTAGAATGTCTGTTGGGAGACCATCACAATAAATTTTTAGCAGATATTAAGCAGACATTCTACTAATACTCTAATAAGAGTTAATTGAGATGAAGGTGCAGAGTTACTTATTTTCAACAGAATGCTCAAAAGGGACAATCAAAATAAAGTGTTACCTGTTTTTATGGTTAATTATTATTAGTAGTAGTAGTAGTGATAGTAGTAGTAATAGTAGTAATTTTAGTACCTTGTACTTTTTTTATTTTGTTTTATTTTATTGAAACCCAAACAGCAGAATTTCTTTTTAATTTTAACTTAACAACTTTTTAATTATTTTTTATTTATTTTTTTACAATGTTTTTGACAGGCTTCCCTCACTAAAGTTATAAGAGTGTGAAGTCACAAGAACTCAATCTGCAAATGTATAAGCAGAGAGTGGCCTAACAAGGGAAGAACATGGAGGAATATGGCAGAAAAAGAGAGGGGAAATAAAGCAGAGGGAAAATAGGTAATATGAGGAAAACTAAACAGAGGAAGATAGAGGGAGAGAGAGAGAGAGAGAGAGAGAGAGAGAGAAAGAAAAATAACAGGATATTGAGAAAGGATGAAAAATATTGATGTGGACTCGAATAAACAGCCACACACACACACACACACTCCTACACCTACCTCTGCGTAATGGGTCTGTATTGATTGCTCATTCCCTGTCTACACACTCATAGACCTTCAATCCAACCCTGTCATGACTCTCAGGAGACCACTTTACCTGCAGCTTGAAATATGGTGAGTGTATGTGTGGCATGAATATCAGAAAACGGGGACTCTTTTACTTTACCCCTATAAAACCTTCTGTATTATATAAGACACATGCATTTAAATTATAACTATGAATCTTGTTGTACACAATCTAATACATTCCTTCAAGATAAACACTTGATGGACTGAGAGCTAGAAAAAATTAGCAAATAGTTACAAAGAGTAAGTAACAAATTTAATTAAATGTTACATTTTAAAGTAGTTAGAATACAAAATACTATAGCATTTTCTTGTTAAACATATGCCAACAATCTTTGTTTAATTAACATCTTTGTGAGTGTTTGTCAAATTGAAGAAATGACAGAAATATTTCAATGTTGTAGATTTTTATATATTCTATAACTGTAACTGAACGTTGGCGTGTAGATGTCTTCAGACCAGGACTTTTATCAAATCTGTGAAATTTGGTGCAGATTGAACATGGTATGTTTGAGTTAGTGTAAAACATGAAATGTGGTGTTGCCAACAGATGGCACTATAAATTATAACTGTATATTGGCATGTAAAAGTTTTCAGGCCAGGACTCTTACCAAACATGTGAAGTTAGGGGAAGGAGTTCAGGGGAGGGAGTTCAGAGTTCAGTGGTGCCTGGGACAAAATAGGGGGCAGGGGGGCAGTTCAGCTTCCTGACAGCCTGATGAATGAAGCTGTCCTACAGTCTGCTGGTCCTGGCCTGGAGGCTCCGCAGTCTCCTCCCTGATGGCAGCAGACTGAAGAAGCTGTGTGACGGGTGGGTGGGATCACCTGCGATGCAGAGGGCTTTGCGAGTAAGACGGGTTCCATAAATGTCCTGGAGGGAGGGGAGAGAGACACCAACAAACTTCTCAGGTGCTCTCACTATGAAGTGACTTGCGGCAAGACGTGTTGCAGGCGCCATACAACACAGTGAGGTAGCTAGTCTAGGATGCTCTCCATGGTGCCTTTGTAGAAGGTTCACATAATGGGGGCCGGGGCTTTGGCTCTTCTCAGTTTGTGGAGAAAGTAGAGATGCTGCTGTGCTTTCTTAGCCAGTGTTGCAGTGTTGTCAGTCCAGGAGAGGTCCTCTGTGATGTACACACCCAGAAACTTGGTGCTGCTCACTCTCGCCACAGTTGCACCATTGATGGTCACAGGAAGATGTTGAGTGTGCGCTCTCCTAAAGTCAGCCAGGTGGTGGAGGGGGAGGCCCTTGTAAACTCCTCTCTGGGTTTTTGGGAACACACTCTTTAAGTCTGCATAGTTGAAATCCCCAGCTAAGATGAGGAAAGCATCTGGGTGAGTTGTCTGCTGCTCACTGATGTGCTGGTACAGTTCATTTTTAATGCCACATTCCTGTTGCTGTTGTTGGAGCTGGGAGGGATGTATACAGCAACGAGCAGTATGGCTGTGTATTCTCTTGGTTGATAGAATAGCTGGCACTTAATAATCATAAACTCCACCAGGGGTGAGCAGTGTTTGCAGACCGCAACAGCATTGCAGTACCAAGCATCATTGATATAAACACAAAGTCTGTCGCTGCAAGGTTAACAAAGGGGACACGAGATGAAGATTTACAAAAATACTGCGACTCACAAGACAAAAACATAAAAACTCTGTTCTGACGGAAGAGAAAGAAGTTGCTGCGTGTGGACACACCAACATCTTGGAAACCATCAATAACTTACTGTTTGGTGGCTTTAATAGCATGCTTTAGCACTTAGTAAGTTTTGCTAGCATGTTTTATCATGTTTCTAACACGTTTTGCACACAATGGCATATTCCACTGTGTTGCTAGTGCATCACAGTGTTAAACATGCCACTTCCTATAGACAGTAGGTGGCACTATGACTATAACTGAATCTTGGCCTGTAGATGTGTTCAGGCCAGGACTCTTATCAAACATGTTAATTTTGAGGCAGATTAGACACTGCATGACTGAGTTACACCAATTTCGTGTTTCACTGCATTAATAGCATGCTTTAACACTTAGCTAAGTGTTGTTAGCATGTTTTATCATGTTTCTAGCATGTTGCCAGCCTATTTTAATACTTGTTGATGGTTTTTAATAGGTTGCTAGGAGTCCATAACAGTGTTAAACATGTCTCTCCCTGTTACCAGCAGGTGGCGCTATGACTATAACATGATATGGGCATGTAGATGTGTTCAGGACAGAACACCTATCAAACGTTTGAAGTTTGTGGCAGATCGGACATTGCTTGCCTGAGTTATAGCAACTTTTTGTTTCATTGCGAAACATGGTCAGGTCACCAGGGACATGCCCTTTGACGAAAAACTTAAGATCTTCGCTATTTAATGTCACAAAGGCCTTAAGATAACCCTCACCAAATTGAATGTGGCAATTAAAAGTACAAGGTGGGGAATTAGCAAAAACTTCACAAAAAAGGATACTTTTTTTTGTAGGTAATGGCATGTTTACATGTGTGTGCTGATTTCCGTACATGTACGTAAAATGTAGCTTGAGGTGCACTCTGTTGAATGTGTAAAGGTAGTGCTATCAAGCCATTTTGCCACACCCACTTCTGAAGCCCATATCAGATGTACATTGCCAGTTCTGATACATGTGCACAGAGTTTTGGAGCATGTTTAGGTCCTCAAAAATGTATTTCACTTTGGAGAAGAAGAAGAAGAAACATAGCAATTCCAATAGGGTCCACACCATTGGTGTTGGGCCCTAATAATAATAATAATAATAACCAGGTTTTTCATTCCTTGTTTGCATGTATGTGTCATGTGAGGAATTCAAATTAATTTTACACACATGCATAGATTTTTTTGGGCATCACAGGTTATCGTACAAAGGTAATGCTGACAGATGGGTAGATGTGCTAAGCAATTTACAGTAATTAATATTTTAATAAATATAATATTGTTGTTTTCCAGATAAAAAAAAAAAAAAAAAAAATTGAATGTAATTAAGTTGACTGAGAAACCTAAAGTAGCCCAACGTAGCTTTATGGCCAGTGTCACTAGTCCATCTACTTGTTTGGTTCTTTTCAAGAGGACTTGAGTAAAAACAAACCTAAGGTGCTTTTTGAAGAGAGTTTATATTTTATGAGTGCCCACACACACACACACACACTGAACTCAGTTCATCTTTCAGATAAGCAACATCCTATCTTCCCACAGTGGCTTGAGCAGGCCGGTCTCAGCTCGTGCTGAGTTGATGAATTATCCCGGCCACATTAGGCTGCGCTTGTTATTGTTTGGTCCTGATTTATCGAGGGTTTTGGACCCAGGTCAACTCCCAATCCCTCCTTCTGCCACCCCCTCTGTCTCCTCCCTTTGTCTCTCATCTGCTTTTCTGTTTGGATTGAAAGACATTTGATTGATGACCCCGAGACCCAGAAGTCTGTCTGAAGATCGTCAGTAAATAAAAACACATGTGCCTGAGACAGGTCTCACAGAGGGACTGAGAGTGCTATCTTCATTTTTCCTGCTGTTACATGTGATCTGGTTTTGTTGGTTCAGTCTTTAATTCTGTGATTTACCACTAGTCTTCATTCAAGCGAAGCACAGATAAGTGGTGGGAAGCAGTGGTTACACACAATTCACTGTTCTGTAAGCCTAAGAGTCATCTGAAGTCTGTGTGCACAAAAATTCTAATGCTTCATGCTAATGGAATTGTTAAACAAAAATTTATATAAACACTTACACACCCTCATGTTCTTCCAATCCTCTTTTTTTTCTGTAAAACACAACATATGCCGCTACCTGGCTATATTATTGCGAAATTAACACTAGTGGCAGTAAAACACAACAAAAATGTTAATATATATAAAAAAATCTGATTACATGGCAAATTATTTATTAACAAAGATACATTTTCTGACAGTTTCTTGCACAAATAGTGTTTATATTGTTTATCGTAGTGTTTATATTGTGTACTTGCGCATGTTTACATCACTTAGGCTAAACAGCTCAATATGAATGGACTCGATGTTGTTTTTGCAATGCGGAGCCCTCAGGTTCGATTCCCCAAGAAAAATGACTCGAAACACTCAATAAAAGTGTTGCCGAAGCAAGCTAAAATACATGGTTGTATTAGCAAATGCATTTTTCTCTCATGTTTGATTTTGTTATCGTCATGGTTTATGTTTAGTGTAGGATTGGTGTGTAGGTGGTGTGTTGTTTTTAAATGCAATATAGAATGAATCTTTTAGTGCAGACATTGATTTAACCAACCCAATACATATAAGAACCAGTAAAATAAAATGTTGTTACATTTAACTGTTTCAGGGTAATTTGAGCCCTACCACTCACTTCAAAAGTTGCGAAAAAGCGCAAAAAGAAATGTATTATTTTGCAGAAATGTCACCACAGTAGATTTTTTTTCTAGTGAACCAGGGTTGTCTTTTCCAGACAACATATTTGCCCAGGTATTATCAGGCTCCAAAAACAACAAAAAAGCACCATAAAATATTTTTATAAAATATATATAAATACATTTGGTTTAAATGTTTAAATGGTTGGCATATTCTAAGGCCCCGTCCACAGTTTCGCTGTATAAACATAAATTTTGTATTGTATAGGCATTTCGTCCACACAGATCCGGTGTTTTGGGAGAGTGAAACCGATATTTTTTTGAAACCATGACATCATCAGCCCACGTCTCGCCCCTAGTCAGACACCGCTATGTCACTTAACAGCAACAAAAACAAGAACAAACACTGAACGATTGTCTTTTAATAAATGCAAAGTTCCATGTTAGTTTGTATACCACGCACAAGGTTTATGCATATAGTCCAAGTCTTCTTCTCCATTTTTTGTGTATCTCTGTGGCAGAATTACAGCGCCACATGCTGGTCTGGCATGTATACTACATCGTTTTGTGTCAGTTTGTGGAGGCAGATATTTCTTGAGATGAGGAAAATAAAAAGTGGACGTAGCCCAAATCTCTTAACTTGATTGAACAGTGTGCAAGGAACAGAATAAAGTAGTTTGCTAAAAAACATTGGCTTAGTTTAATTTCATTTATATTTGCACACATTCAAACCTGGCGCAACAAGATATGTTGCACCAGGTTTGACGTCAATTATTTCAAACACTGTTAGTTCTGTATATTATTCCTACTGTTGTAAACTTATGTGTAGCAAAAACGACAAAGAGAATAGCAAGATTTTCTGCAAATAAAAGGGCGAGGAATTTTTGCACCACCAAACAGATGTGCTGAAATAATGACTATTTGATGAATTTGCCAATGGTTAGGAAACCAGATAGTCCTGCCCCAAACTCATGCAATTGTTTCATCCAGAAGTTTACATTGTTACATTGTTGTTTCAAAAGTGTTATGCGCAAGACTTTAAAACAGCAAACTTTTCTTGGTTTAGATAGAAACATTTTATTTCCAAGATCTGTGAGTCATCGCTGGTCGGCTGAAGAACTTTAATGGTCTGGAAACTTGTCATTTTATTAAAGTCGCTTTCTTCAACAGTCTGAAAAGGCATCTGATGGTCATAAATCCCACACACATGAAAGCGTCAGCCTATGTGTATCCACTCCTCTGTTATGTGGCTTTCCAGTGTATGATTTTATTGCTTAGTGGTTGCTCTTGCATATTTCACAAGACTTCATGTTCTCATTAGGAGTTTCTGTAAAGATCTCTGACTTAGATTTGGAGAATAGGGAAAGTTCTACAGTTTGAGACATTGGTGGGATCTCTTGTAAATCTTGTAAAAAGATGTCAGAGAAGCAGGAGATATCAAATATACAGGTGCATCTCAATAAATTAGAATGTTGTGGAAAAGTTCATTTATTTCAGTAATTCAACTTCAGATTTTAAACTAAAAAAACTCATGTATTAAATAAATGCACATAGACTAAAGTAGTTTAAGTCTTTGGTTCTTTTAATTGTGACGTGTTTTGCTCACATTTAACAAAGACCCACCAATTCACTCAACAAATTAGAATATGGTGACATGCCAATCAGCTAATCAACTCAAAACACCTGCAAAGGTTTCCTGAGCCTTCAAAATAGTCTCTCAGTTTGGTTCACTGGGATACACAGTCATGGGGAAGATTGCTGATATGACAGTTGTCCAGAAGACAATCATTGAGACCCTTCACAAGGAGGGTAACCCACAAATATTCATTGTCAAATAAGCTTGCTGGTCACAGAGTGCTGTATCCTAGCATGTTAACGGAATGTTGAGTGGAAGGAAAATGTGTGGAAGAAAAAGATGCACAACCAATCGAGAGAACTGATTGAGAGAGGATTGTCATGCAAAAGAATTTCAACAATTTGAGTGAACTTCACAAGGAATGGACTGAGACTGGGCTCGAGGCATACAGACGTGTCAAGGAATTTAGATACAGTTGTCATATTCCTCTTGTTAGGCCACTCCTGAACTCTCACCTGGGCTAAGGAGAAGTAGAATTGGACTGTTGCCCAGTGGTCCAAAGTCCTCTTTTCAGATGAGAGCAAGTTTTGTATTGAACTTGGAAATGAAGGTCCTAAAGTCTGGTGGAAGGCTGGAGAAGCTCATAGACCAAGCTGCTTTAAATCCAGTGTTAAGTTTCCACAGTTTGTGATTATTTGGTTTGCAATGTAATTTGCTGGTCACTGCACCTGTTTACCAAAAATCTTTGGAGCACTTGATGCTTCCTTCTGCTGACCAGCTTTGTGAAGATGCTGATTTCATTTTCCAGCAAGATGTGGCACCTGCTTACACTTCCAAAAGCACCAAAAGATGGTTAAATGACCATGGTGTTGGTGTGCTTAACTGGCCAGGATACTCCTAGACCTGAACCCCATAGAGACGCACCTGTATGTATAAGTCTCAATTTGCCATTAGAGTGCCTGCACACTAGAGAAATCTCTGAGAGTGCATTTGACGAAGAGAAATATGTAAAATCCATTTGTGAGTGTGAGGATGATGGCATGACCCACATTATTTCCATGTTGTCATCTGCTGATTTTGCCTAGCTTTCTATCAAGTGATATATAGATATTGTAGAATTTGACTGGATTCACAATCTTTTATGTCAACAATGAGAGATAAGGAAGCATTTTCTCCTCCCTTTTATACTTTTATAAACCTATTTGTTTTTTTTCCTAACCATGTACAATCTATGGTTATTTCTATTTTACATTTCCCTCTTCACTCAGTCAGAAGATAACTTAGGCTTTTTTTGTTGCATAGGCTACCAATTACTTCTGCTCTAATGTGCTGTCTAGGAGAAACTGTTGAGACCCCTTTCCAATGGGTTATTTTCCAGTGCATATATGTTTCTGAGGTAAAGTACTCTGTATTTGATGTTAAGAAGACTTTCTTTCAAAAAGCATTGTGTGTGTGTGTGTGTGAGAGAGAGAAAGAGAGAGAGTGGCAGTGTGTGAGAGAGAGAGCTTTAGGCCTCATTCTGCAGCAAAAGCCTTTGATCACACTACTCAGTGTTTTGTGGACATTACATAACAAACTCTATTGGCTCCTTCTCTCTCTCTGTCTCTGCGTGTTTGCAGTTTTTCTTGCCATCTTCTCTTTTCTACTGCTTGTGTCTGTCTTTCTCCTCTTCATTCCGTCTTTTGTCCCTGTTAGTGCCAAATTCCTCTTTTAATCTGCCTGTCTTTCTCTGCCTTTCTGTCAGTCTCATTTTTTGTGTTTAAGGGGATACTTCACTTAAATTCTGTCAACATTCTGTCAAAAATGATTTACTCATCCTAATAATGTTCCAAATCAGTATTACTTTCTTACTTCTGTGAAACACTAAAAGTGAAATGAATACTGAGAATACATTCATTTGAATACATTCATTTTTTAAACAATTTTATTTAATGATTAGTTCTATATCCAAGGTTATAATGATTAATATGACTAAAATAATTTTCAAAAATGTAATATAGAATAAAATAAACACTAAGCTTATTTTATTGTAACTAGTTGCTAAGGCAACATTTCTAATTTCCGTTTAATTTATTCTGTTTAGTTTAAATAAACTAAAATTAAATACAGATGATGTAGTTTAATGATGTAATTGATAAATAATAATAATAATAATATACAGTATATATATAACTAAAATGTAAAAAAAAAGTAAAAAATATTAAATAAAATTTCAGATATAAACATAAACTATAATAGTAAATCAATGATATTAAAATAACACTGGCTACAGCATGTCAGAAACTAGTGTTCAGTTCACATTGGCGGCACGCTCTGTTTTGATTGGCTCAAGTTTCAGCTGCTGTCCTCTGTGCTGGAATGACTCTCTGCACGGTTGACCCTTGATCCCTGAGGGTCATCGTCCATTACCACATGAAACATAAATGTCAGCAGCCCTCCTGCTAAAAGCATTTGTCTTCTAGTGGGTCATCGGTCACAGCCCACCTGCTTTTACCAGGTCTACCTCACATACACACACAGATAAATGCATCCAAGCCAAGGAAAGTTTTCCAGGGGCTTTGAACTACAGCAGACACATGTTTAATGGGGGGGTGAAATGCTCGTTTTCACTCAATATCCTGTTAATCTTGAGTACCTATAGAGTAGTACTGCATCCTTCATAACTCCAAAAAGTCTTTAGTTTTATTATATTCATAAGAGAAAGATAGTCTGTACCGATTTTTCCCGGAAAAACATGACCGACTGGAGGCGTGACGTTTGGGCGGAGCTAAAGAATCACGAGCGCCAGTAGGCTTTTGTGTTGAGAGCGTTTGGAAGCTGTGACATTACCGTGAGGAAAAGAAACATCCAAAACAAACCATGAATAACAGTCAGATTCAGCGTATATTTATGATCCAGAATCAGATCCCGAGGCTGATACTGAACGAGAGCAGCAGCAGCAACGACTCGCTCCGAGCGGGGCTCGAACCTGGGTCTCGGCATGGGAGGCGGACGCACTAACAAGGAGACAGAGATATTTGAAGCAGTTTTACTCCCCGCCTGCGGTTCCAACACACGATCGTGACCCTTTTTCGTTGGGATTGTATCATCCTTAAGAAATAAACGATACGCAAATCCGTCGTCAAACAAAAATACACTTCTTTTGTGACATTTCGCGACGCTCTCGCTCTGATCAGTGAAGTCTGTTGTGCTCTGAGTGCTCTGCTATACTGGAGCACGCGCTCTTCCGGCAGACGTGACCTAGGACCCATATAAGGAAATTCCGCTCCATCTAACGTCACACAGAGCCATACTCAAAAAAAAAACTTTCCGAAACTTGTGACAAACCGGAAGGAGTATTTTTGGAACAGAAATACTCCTTCAAACATACAACTTAATTTTTGAAACTTTGTCCATGTTTAGCATGGGAATCCAACTCTTTAACAGTGTAAAAAACTCAGTATGCATGAAATAGCATTTCACCCCCCCTTTAAAGAGAAAAGTCCTGTGGACTGGTGTCGGTAGTATACAGTCAGAGACTGGGCAATAGTCAAGAAGTCATTAGTGTGAGAGAGATTTTATGTAAATTAAAAAAAAGCTACAGTAATATATATATGCATGTAAATCTTCACTTCTACCAAGTGATATGTTCAGTGATTTCCAAGAACAGATGCATTCAATTTCAAACATCAGGTGATATATTCAGCGTTGGTTTGTATTTTGAGCGGTAATGGATTAAAGTCATCTGCAGAGTTGGAAGCTGATTGGTTTATCTTAATGAATGGCCTAAGAGGATGGAATTACACGTGGAATTGCAGAGAATTGCGACTAACGATGCCTTGGAGTGTAGTGGTTATTGACCCATCAATCCAACAAACACTCTTTCCCTGGAGCATGACTACAGTGCATTCACTGTCCATTCATCTGCCTAATGCTTTCTGTCAATACTCACACAATACTACCAACAGGTTGATTTGATTGCTGGAATGTTTTGCATTCTGTTGCATTCTAGATATATTAATGGTTTCAGTGAATACTGCTCTGAGTTGTTTGTTTTACTCTAAAAATCATTGAAAAGCAAATACATACATTTGATTATATAATCAATATGCTTTTGGAGTTCCAGTTCTTGCAGTTAATGTTGGGGTTCTGACATGTCTTGATCTCTTTCATTTAATTTCCTACATTTCTGTGTTACATAACTGTTCAGATCATTCTGATATTTATTCACAAATATAATCAGGCAAACTACTTTGAGTTTTGACTTAATGTAGGCAATGCAAGTGTCCACCGACTGCATGTAATCCCGATATTTGATATAAAAGTGAAATACATGAGAATAGGTTAAAGTTAAACTGTAAAGTAAAACCTTTTTATTCTTTTTTATAAGTGAACTCTTCAATTAGGAGGTCACACGACAACGACCTTCATGGATATTATTGCTTTCTTTAGTAAAAAGGCCACTGAAAAAAAATACATTATTTTTTCAAATGGATTAAAGCCATTGTCCTTCTATATATATATATCATTTCTTTTAAAAATATACAGTAAAACAAGTTATTTTGAGAAATGTTTCAGTATGATTTTGTATATAATATGTTAAACAAAGCTGTTTTGTTACCATCATTCTTCAAAGTCTCTTCTTTTGTGTTTATGCAGAGGAAAGAAAATCATTCAAGTTTGGAACAACATGAGGGTAAGTGACTGATTTTCATTATTGGGTGGTAGTGGGTTGTGAAGCCTTCATTAGATCCCTTTGTTATCAAGTTTTATGATGTTTATTTCCAGCATCTTCCATCATGAAGGAGAAACACTTTTGTTTGTCTTCAAACTATATTATTATTAATGTTTTAAGAATAAATAAGATAAGTTATAGGTAATAAGAATTAATGGTTTACATGAGGACTAGGTAACTTTTGACAGCTTGGATTAAGCCATGCATTTCGACTGATTTTAACTGTTTAAAGGTTTATTTAATTGATGATGATGATGATGATGATGATTTATTAAAGGGGTCATATAATGCTTTTTTAAAGATTATTATTTTGTGTAACAGAATATGTTGCTTTAATGTAAAAAAAATACACCGTTTTCAAATACTGTACATCACTGTAGGTCCTCTATGCCCTGCCTTTCTCAAGTGCATCGTTTTCTGTAAAGTCCCTCCTTCCGACAAGCGCAGTCTGCTCTGATTGGCCAACTGACCCAGTTCATTGTGATTGGCCAAACAGCGTAAACACTCATCGGAAATATAACGCCGCTTTCCAGAATTGCGAGCTTCTTCTTTCAAAGTAAATGTAAAGACAGTTAATAATGTCCACAATGATGAAGCTTGTATTTGTTTGCAGTACACAAGCCACGGACTGTTAAGTCACTTGACTCCACTTTTTGACCCTGTCTCTCTCTCTCTCTCTTACACACACACGAACGCGACACGCAAAACTCAGCATTTGAGCATTCAATAGGTAATACTTAAACTAATAACAAAACATACTTACTGTAGCTGATTCAGAAGCGCCAGATTGTCGTAGCAAAGTCAGAAATCCTCCTCTCCTAGGTTCAAAAAATGGTTGTCCATAAAATGTGTTGCTGTTCTGTTGTAAGTAATCTTAAAGATTCCTAAATGCATCTACTTCGGAAGTCCAAATAAAGTGCTTTTGCTTTTCGCCTAGAAACACACAGCATCTCCCTGACATTAACACTAACTTCTGTTACTGAAATTACGCTTTCTTTCTTTGTGTGAACATTTGGGCGGCATTTTGCAAATATTTCCACATAATGATGTAGACATGTTGGAATGAGCCATTTTAGGGGGGCATGTCAGAGTCTTAACTTTTATAAAGAGTTTGAGACTTTAGTCTTTGCAACTTTTCAGATCTTCTTTGAGCACCTAGACCTTGTAACACTCCAAAAAGAAAGGAAAATTTAAATTGCATCATACGACCCCTGAGCATGTTTTTTTTTAAACAAAAGTATGGTATAGAACTGGTTTCATAAAACACAGTTTTTTTTTTTTTTGCATGAGAAAAAACTATTCACAGTCTTTAGGAGTTCAATAATAGTTCTTTAATATCTTTTGTCTTGTTTGTAAGCATCATTAAATATCCATTAAATGTTTCTGTTGCTTTTTTCTTCTCTTAATGAACAGAGTGTGTGTTTTCAGAGGGGGTCCTCTTAATGCGGTTTTTTATACAGGACTAATGTTTAGGCAGTGTGCAGGGCAGTCTTCGGTCATCAGAGTCAGGACCACACCTCGAACCCTGACACCATTAGTGTGGGCCGGTGATTTAGACTCAAACACACAAATCTACATGCAGCACTTATCAGTATTCAGAGAGATCTGCTATTTTCATATTTACACACATATGCACACACATGTATGAATAAGATATGCAATCTTTTTCATGACCATTATCAAGAAATCAGATCGGATATTATCATTATTCTGCAGAGTGCCACACACACACTTCATGACCCCAGCATCATTTGTCTGATAGGGTCTGTCTGTTGTGTGTGTGTGATGGAGAGGTAATTGTTCAGCTCTAGGCTGGAGGGGTTGAGAGGCAGTTGTTTCCGAAACCTAAGGCAGCTGCCTTCCTGCCCAGTTAGTCAATGACTTCACAGGCAGAGTTTTTGTATTAAGGCACCTCCTGAGGAAACAGCTTTCAAACTGGTTTTGAAGGCACCATAATGCCACCTCTAATGATCTAGAACAAATCCAAGTGGGCTTTAGATATAAACATGCCAATCTTTAATGGAAACAATGCCAAGCCAGGCTCACTGGAAATATTTGCCTGTGGCGACATTTCTACAAAATTATACTATGTTGCTTCTGGCACGATTTGCGACACTTTCAGTATGAAATATTTAGTGAGTGGTGCAAAAGGAGTGCTTCATTTAATTCAGATGAAACTGAAACTGCTTTTATACATAGTTTTTTTGTAGCATTTCAGAAATGAAATGTCTGGTAAGGTGCTAAATGGTTAATGTACTGTCATTTAAAAAATACACTGCCGCCTACCTTTAACCTAACTGACAATGCTGTACCAGGTGAGCGTCTGAGCACATTTACTATGTCATTCAAGCCATACATATGGAGCTGGTTATGTAATAAAAAATGCTACTATAATAACCCGTAATCAAAATGTTGAAAAGGAATACATTTTGTTGCCGTTTTACTGCCACTAGTGTTCATTTTAGCTGGAAACTGCAGTGAAATGTATGTATAGGTTGTAGGTACTGTCTGTTTTTGACGTTTTGCACAAATGCAGGCATGTAATTCCAGTAATTTTGAATCATAAGTTGAATTATTATTATTTATTTTTGTGCATGTGTGTGTGTGTGTGTGTGTGTGTGTGTGTGTGTGTGTGTGTGTGTGTGTGTGTGTGTGTGTGTGTGTGTGAAAATTGAAATTTAAAAATGAATTATTTGTTGTTGTTTTTTTTCTACTAACTGCTGAACTGCATGCACATGAGCTATGTTTCCATCCAGAGATTAAAATTAAATTTATGCGCAAAACTGGAATAATTTGCATAAAACATTTGCGAAAAAAAGCACAGTTTCCATCCAATGAGTCAAAGAGAACAAAATCACCACTTCCTGGTAAACTGACATTAAATATCACTAAGAAAGCTAGGAGAAGCCACTGAATATAACAATGTTCATATATTATAAATTACAGTACTTGCGCCTTAGATGAAACAATAAATGCAGTCATTGCTTTTGGAGGCGGATGCCAGCTGTTAATTATACAGAAATACTTTGTTGGCAGACTTTGATCAGGCATTCAGAATGACCATAACAACATATAGATAATGTGAACAAGATTAGTCCGCTGCTAGTCAAGTTATTGTGTCTCATAGCGAAAGTCACGTGACTTTTTCAATGCACATGGAGGAATTTATTCGGTAAATGTGTTTCAATGTGAAATTATGCATTTTTGTTTTCTGATGGGATAAAAAAAAATCCTACTCAAATCCTACTCAGAAAAATGTTATGCAATATTCCAAAATGCGAATAAAAATAGGTAGATGTAAACATAGCTACTGTGGGATATCTTTGATAGCGAACAGTACTGTACATATACATGGGCTACATATGTTGATAAAACTTCTTAGTATGCTCCTTATACAGCATTTATCTCTTTCTGGAGTTTGTGTCTCTTCATGTCTGTTTGTATAGTAGTTATGTGTGTGTGTGTGTGTGTGTGTGTGTGTAATTAGATTTAGAGTGTATTGATGGCTGTGTATCAGACTAATGGAAAGATTTTTACAGAGCTCATATATGGCCCTGCATTAACACACATACACACAAACACATTGGGAAGGCAGGAGATGTGAGTCAGCGGACAAAGAACGAAGGTAAAGGAGGATATCTTAGAGTACAGATGAGATGAAATTGTAGCATAAAACAGAACCAGATGAGACTCTATGAGAATAATCAGCACAATCATTTGTTCACATCAGCTTGTAATCAGAAATGACCTTTTAGTATATTACATCGTTTTTGGTCTTATTGTATCATACATGATTCATCAGTGAACATTAATCCCCCAAAAATGTTGTTTTCATAATCTGTTAATATATATATATATATATATATATATATATATATATATATATATATATATATATATATATATATATATATATATATATATACATTTTTTATGTATAGAAAAAAAATGTTATGGAGTTACATTTTAGTTGAATTATTTTCCTTTTTTTTTGAAGCAATATAAAAATACATACATACATACATACATACATACAACCATTGTACTGCAAAATAAATACAATTATTTTCTGGTGCAGCCAATGAAAATATGAACAGGAAAGTAAAAATCAGACATACTAGCAGAAAACATCATTAATGTTGAGCATTGAGATTAATTATATTTTTTTCTGAAATATATATATTTTTCTTTTCAGCTGATGTCACAATGATTAGGATAATATTAACCAATATTACCAGTGCATAATGTATGTAAATACTGTAAACATAGTCATAATGGTTTAATAATGTTGATAACAATTGGTCCTTAATGTATTAATGATGTAGTAATCCCTTTTTATAAAAGTAATACAGCACTTATAGAGTCTATGAAGGGCAAATGGATGATGCACTCACATGGTGTAACTATAGTGAATGTAAAGAAAAATCACGATCCTGACTAGCACATGAAACCAAAATCCAAGAAAGTCCAGAGAGCTATCCCTTACATTCCCATTTGTCTCACTGACAGTTTCTCAGCTGGTGTGTGACCTCCAGATTTATGTGACCTGCATCTTTACTGCATCTGCATTTAGTTTACTTCATCTAAACTTCTATATGTTGCTTGCAAAAAAAGAAAGTAATTCTTTAAAATACATCCATTTAGTCAAAAGACAGAGGCTCAACGTGAGAAACAGTTGAGATATTAAAGAGACCTTATTTGTTGTTATTCTTCTTTCCTACGGGTTCACAGTGGTGATGGATGGATTGATGGCACTGACAGAGGAGTGTCAGGAAAGAGAAGAGAAAGAACAGGCAGTAAACTAAAGAAATGTGTGTTTGTAAAGGTCTTTCCCTCTGGAGAGACACCAGCTCACTGAATCTAAACCACATGGTCTCACTGACTGGCATTGACACACACACACACACACACACACACACACGTTTGTTTTTGTGAAAAGTGGGGACATCCCATAGGCGTAATGGTTTTTATACTGTACAAACTGTATATTCTATGGCCCTACACCAACCCTACACCTAACCCTCACAGGAAACTGTGCATTTTTACTTTCTCAAAAAAAAAAAAAAAAAAAAAAAAAAAAAAAAAATATATATATATATATATATATATATATATATATATATATATATATATATATATATATATATATAATTCTTATAAGCGTTTTGAAAAATGGGGATATGTCCTCAAAAGTCACCCTCTCCTTGTAATACCTGTGTCATACCCATGTCCTCATATGTCACAAAAACACGCGCACACACACACACCCAAACACATATGTGTTCAAGCACATGTTTGACTCCTGTCCACCCACACATTAAACCAGCAGCAAGTAAACACACATGCACGCTCACAGTGTATAATTGACTGTGAGCTGATGTATTATTCTGACCTACATTACTCTAAGTGTTTGTGTGTGTGTGTGTGTGTGGAATTGACTATACGTGACGCTGTGCTCAAACAACAATCAGCAAATGATAGTTGGAGTAATACAGATTTTTCGAGTCTCATAAGAGCTCTAGGACAGGATGAGTGGATTTCATTCCAAAATCAAGAAAAAGTTTGGAGAAAGACCTTGGATTTTTAGGGTGTGTGTGTGTGTGTGTGTGTGTGTGTGTGTGCTATAGATTTGATGGACTTGGCTTGTGCTGAATGCTGTATAATGCTTCAGCACACAGTCAATTCTCTCATTCTTTGTCTCACAAACATGCTTCTGTCCATTTCTTTGACACAACTGTAGGACTGAAGATCATATAATTGGTCAATTTTTATTTATTTATAATTATTATTATTAAGTTTCTAGTTTAAAGCTATCAGTTTTCCAAGCATATAATTTATCAGGTGAGCTAAGTACTAAATAAAGCTACAGTATAATAAGCAACAAAATGTATTCTGGTCATGATTTTACCATGGTTAAGAGGAGTTCTTTCACACCACTAAAACCCTTTTAACCATATTAAAATATTGACCTGCATGCTTGAACTATGGACAAGAATGGGACCTTGATCATGGCACTTTTCGAGTAGAGGTTTTCAACTACCAGATGAGATTTGTTTTATGATTAAAATAAACAGTAAATTAAAAAATGGTCTGTGGAGTAACATAGCTTAGTAGCATGCTAATGAAAATCAATTTTGAGGTTCTTCTCTGTATGCAGGGTGGCGCTTCACTACATTTTGTAACAGAGTCTGTCTTTACGTATGAGAAGAACTCACCTCGGATAAAGCAACATGCTA
This sequence comes from Carassius auratus, assembly GCF_003368295.1. Taxonomy (NCBI): domain Eukaryota; kingdom Metazoa; phylum Chordata; class Actinopteri; order Cypriniformes; family Cyprinidae; genus Carassius; species Carassius auratus. The sequence goes on along the minus strand of NC_039254.1, from coordinate 13,287,544 downwards.
GACTCTTTCTAATACACACACACACACACACACACACACACATACTCAGACACAATGGACATTAGTCTCTCAGCTTGTGTCAGACTAAAGGGGATGGATGAATGAATGCTACAAGGGAGGAGGGATGAAAAATGGACCTTGTCCTGTTTTTCTTTTCCCCCAGCCCCCTTCCTCTCTTTCCTAACTGCTTTGCTTTTCTTTTCTCCTCCAAACATTTCTCTCATACATGCACAAACATATTTTCACCATTGAAATATCAGCTCTGTCCCAAAACTCGAGTTGTCTTGCTGTCTAGGCAAGTGCAAAAAAGACTTGTCTCACAATTGACTTTAATAGAATTTAGCTTTAGCCTGTTGCTAAGCTAATAACACACTAATCTATTAATTTGACGTGAAGTATTTTAGTTCATGTTGACATTTGGGTTTTTGATTGCAGACTTTGATATCTTGGCAAATCTGCGCACAGTTTGAAACATTGTTGAGATATGTTTTGAAACTAGATGAGACGCATGACATTACTTGTCTCTTTTTCTCAGGAGAAACTTGAGAAACAGAGTCCTCAGCTCTCCATTTAATCTTGAAAGACACAGAATATAAAAAGATATTATTTGTTATATTTCTTTTTGAAGGGAAACTAATCTAAAACGAATCTATCTATCTATCTATCTATCTATCTATCTATATATATATATGTGTGTGTGTGTGTGTGTGTGTGTGTAAGAATTAAGAATTATGGTTTTATTGATCACAGAGCTAATTTTCTTCAAAAATCCAAAAGCCAGTGAACAAATACTATTGGATTTTTTCGTCAAGGGAACCAGGGTGTTAACTTCTGGCTTTGCCTATAATATTACGTTATCCCTGTATTGCTCTATTATTTCATTATTACAACTAATGCAGTACAGTACTTGGCAATATTTTTTTCAGTATTGTACATTAGGATACATCCCAACAAACAATAGTGGCGTTTCCAAATTTCTGATTGAATATCATGTTGCATTTGGAAACTATAGCAGTAAAATACCTTTTATTGTTGACTTTAGCTTTCCAAAACATTACCTTCCTAATTTCTTTGCCCTTGTTTCTGAATTGAGGATAAGGGGTCTGTTACCGGGGACAGTGCACAGTCATGATAACAACTCTTTTGATATGCTATCCTGAAAAATACATGCCCAAAACTCTAATCTAAGTCTTAAAACAGCCCTTGTCACACCTAATTTTATAGCATTCATTTTTTTATTATGGAAAGTTTTAAACATAAGCATTGGGCCATGCAAACGAGCCCTTAGTGTATACTCATATGTGTCTCTGCGGTGCTGTAACATAATATCTTACTACCATACTACTCATACTATTTCTGCAGTATAAGTTTGCATACTGTTCTGAATTTGCTAGTTTTTCAGTATGCGTACAATTCCCAAATGACCTAATATATACAGCAAATTGTGTTGTAGACCTATACAAGAGAGCAGCCTGTGTGAGATACTGTATCGCACAATATGCTGGATTTTCTATTCCCGGTGTGATGAATGAACTGGAATGCATTAGCAAAGTTTGGAGGGATGTATTATGTTACCAATTATGGTCCTATTTTGTATTTCTACTATAAAACTTATGTACTTTTTGTGTAGGTACATACATGTAGTTCTACAAAACTCTTGTGAGATTTACATTTTAGAGAAGAGAAATATCTGTTAAATGGCCAGTCAGGCAAACATTTTTGGGAAGAAAAAAATAATAACACAATACATCAGTCTATTATAAGTTATTTTCACAGTCTTAGCGTTGTGCTCTGTGATACTGGTGCCATTGTGAATCATTTGCTTATTGGAGCAGTTTTAGAATTGCGTAATTTTGTTATATGATCTGATATTGCGAGTGTTGTGGGCCTCACTCAAATACCGTCGACCCATGCTGGGAGCTTTTGTACGCAATGCCGTGTGTATTTCCCAATGGATAAGCCATGCTGTTTGATTACCCATGATACCGCATGTGTGTAGTATGGTCACGCCGTGTGTATTGTTTGATAAGCCATAATCATAAATCCTAAAAGCTAATCACTCGCCCACTCTGCACCCAATCAAAACACAGCCACATTACCCAGCGCTGGGCACTATTGAGCTATCCATCAAGAGTTGTATCAGAGGGAAAGATATTGTTTCCTGTTGAGTTTTTTATGGGACTCTCAGCTTGTGGTAGTTAGTTTTGTTTGTAACGTGTGGTTGAGTATGTACTCAACCCCAAATAAAATGTAAATTATGTCAGAATTTACTCACACTCGTGTTCCAAACTCTATATTTTTAACAACCTCCAAGGTGTTGAGCTAGCCCTGACCTTGAGGTGAAGGTGCTCTTAACCATGTAAAGAAAGTATATATTGACCACGGCCAATCAAATTCAAAAAAGAAAATATAAAATACAATTAAAATCCATTAAAAATGGAAAAGGAAGGGTTTTTTTTCAGGACATTTTCTATTAAGTTTATGGACATTTCCTTTGTTATACTATAAGTTATTAAAGTGTAATTCCACAAATTAGTACTGAATAATGTTAAGTATATGTACTTAGGCTACTATAGGGTTAAGGTTAAGGTTTGGATTAAGGTTAGTTGCTCGTAATCATGCATAATTTGCTGTTATTACTATGATAAAGAGAAGTAACATGTAACTTTGTAACCTTCAAATAAAGTTACCATTTAGTAACTCAAAACAGGGGAAAACATCTGTGAAAAAAAAGTCTTCTAACTAAACAACACACACCAAGTCTGACTAGCGGCAGTTTCGATATGATTGTTATTTGGAAAAGAGCAGCACTAACATTCTGCTAAAACATCTCTTTTTGTGTTCGACTGAAAAAGAAATCAAAGGAGTTTGCAATGATATGAAATTGTAAGGATGACAGAATGTTCAGTTTTGTATGAATCATCCCTGATGCTTTTTTTTTTTTTTTCTGTGCTCAGTGCTGTTCTGCAGTTTTTTTTTCTTTCTCTCCTTGGGTGGGTGTGGCTTGTATGCAGCAGTCTGCTTATCCCTTGACCAATCATCTGGCTCATCTGGGTTGGTGCGGGGGTGGGCAGGGCGGGTGGTGTAATGACAGACGCCAGTGCGTGTGAGTTAAGGGTATCGCTGGCGATGGCAGTTGCGGTGTCATTAGTGTGCGCCCTCGAGGAGAGATTAGTCTGATTTATGGTGAGCGACGCTAATGGAACAGATATGGCTGCTCTCGCACCCTGCCATCCACGCTAATGAAAGTTTTGTGCAAATGTGAAAGAGAGCGCCGCAGAGCTGAAGCTTTCACCAGCACAACATCACCTCTTTGTTTTAGTGTAATTCAGTCTTTATGTAAGTGACTTCAGGTCGAATATTTCACTCTGTCATTAGTGCGGTGTCCTTTTAGTGTGTGTTTTTCTGTCTTACGTCAACTTTTAATAAAGCAATAGGTGATTTTGCTACAGTTTAAAAAAAACCTCCATGATAAAAATCTTTGCAACTCTGGCAAAATTGTATTGCATTGCTTCATATTTCTCTACACTTTCCAAGTGAAATGTCCAGTGAGTGGGGCTAAAAGCTTGTTCAGTTTATTTGAAACATTGATGAATGTGAATTTGACAAAGTTTTATTACGCTAGTTCTTGCACATATAGTGGAAGTTCGTAAATGAAATGTACAGTGACTGGTGTTAAAAGGTTAATGCTCTCGTATGTTTAAAAGTAACACACTGCCTACATTAACCCTACGTTAAACCTATACCACAGAGTGAAAAGCAAATGTCAGATAAAAACAAATTTAATGCAGAAACCATGCTATTTTATCATTTTAGCTAGTATCTAAATATGTTTGAGCTTGTTTATTGAGTCGTGTTTCATGGGACTGGTTCATCAGAGCCCTCCACATTGCAAATAAAGCATTGTACGAGGTGCACTACCGAGCAAGTTTACTATATCACAAAAGCCATGTATATGGAGCTGGCTATGTGATGCAAATGTCAAAATGTATTTGTTGACCTATTCTGCACTATGGTTAAAGTGTTTTTGGGGGGTCAAAACATAGTATTGTGCAAGGAACAATGTGAAAATAAGTATTTATTTTAATTAATTTGTTAATCTGAAAAGCTTTTAAAGTGTTTATTTCAGCTGCAAACTCCATCGTATTTGGAGTTTTGCAAAAACTGAAGGTAAAGGCAGATTTTTTCTAAAAAGCTTGTGTTATTATTGGTCTCCATGCTGATTGGTCCAAACAGAATGACCATTTTTCAAAATTTACCAATATCACAATATTATGAGGCTTCCATTATGTATATGAAACAGAACATATGGGTGGGACATGCTGCCGCGAACTTTCAAGTGAAAGAAACGCAACTGGCCATAACTATAAACATAAAATATAACTCTTACTACAGTTTATAACTATATATAAATAAAAAAATAGTTATTTATATTGGTCAGCTGACTTTAGAGACAGAACTTGATTGGTTCCCATGGGTGCTGAATATATTGTATGTCTTTTGTGTTTTATGTTGGATGTATCAAGTTGTTTGGAGGTTGTAGCCAAAAGTGACTCTTGTGTTCAGGGAACGTGGACAAAAAAAGGTGGGGCCTAAAGCATGATCAGTTTTTCCAGCTGGATGAGATGCGTTAAAAGAAAAGTATGTTAGAACTTAAAGAGAATTTGATTGGCTGGTGTGTGAGTGTGTGTGTTTGTTATGGAAAAGGGTTGACAAGAACAACCGTGTTTAGTCAATTTGAGAGTCCTTTGGGTTTTAAGTCCTCATAGACGGGATTATTTCCTCATTCTGTTTTTCCTCATCTGTCTTTTGCACTGTGTGATGTGATTTTGGGATGTGTGGGGGAGTTGGACGTCAACAGGGCTGATGGGAATGAGATGGATTGTCATCGCAGTGTCAGTCGTGGTCACATGATGAGTATGTGTATGTGTGCGTGTGATTGATTAATCTGTATCCTACACAGAAAAAATACACAGACCAAAGCAAGTCTCCATCGCTCCAGGCTTCTTCCTGATTAAAGTTCAGCGCTCCATCCATCTCCCTTTCCACCACTCTCTCTAGGATGGATGAAGCTCACAGGAATGCAATATTGTTTGCGGCGAAAAGCGATTTGCATCTTAGCCGTCACCCTCTCTGCACAATACAATACAGATAGAGACACACAGAAATGCATTTAGAGGCAATAAACCGCTGGCCCATCTCTCTGCTTTATCTCTCACATACTTCCTCCATTATTTTAAATTTACTTCTCACTCATTCGCTTGCGGCTTTTTGCTTTTTTTATTCTTTTGTTCTGTCTCTCTCTCTCTTTCTCTGCCTCTCTCTCTCTCTCTCTCCAGAGGATCTGTTTCAAAATCTACTGAGCTGCCTATTTAGACAGCTATTTAAGGCATTGTGGACAGGATTATTATAGAAAAAAATACTTAAAATAGAATAAACGATTACTGCAAAAATAGATGGATAGATAGATAGATAGATAGATTTTATAAATATATATATAATTTTAGTAATTTTATTTTATAAAACTCTTGATTTTAAAACATAAAATTCAGTTAATTTATTTCTGTTAGATATGAAAAAGAATTCTACATTTTACAACCTGTTCAAGAACCTTGGTTGGGAATCACAAATGTTGTATGTCTGACTTTGATAACATGTTTATACGTGCAGAAAGAATTAAATGTGTTGTTAAAACTTACACTTATATTGTAGCTGACTAAAAATAACAACGCTAAAATTACAAGAGGTTCACCAAACATTTCTGAATGGTTCATAACCCTGCCGCAAGCCCTCCAAAAATAATTATTGTTAAAAGATAAAGAGGAGCACAGTGAATTAGGAAAAGGAAGTGCACAGAAGAAAAAAAAGAGATAGAGATTCCACGCACATGCAGTGTTCTAATCACTTATGCAGCAAAGATTACCGTGGTAAAAAAGTATTTTAAATGAAGACAAGCATCCTGCATGATGTCATCAGACACTCTTGTTTCATTAGCTGACATGAGGGCAAACCTCTTAACTGTATGATCTCATCACAAACGCATACATATAGGGGCAAAATCATAAGCATACATCGGTTATTCAGGTCATGCAATCTCCTGTTAAGACAGCATAGCGCTCACCCTCCCAAATGTGTGATCTCTCATCTCTTACACGCACATGCACTATATTTTATATACTGCTGAAATTAGGTCATTTCTCTCTCTCATCTTCTGTTTCACTCGTTTTCAGTGAATTGTCATGAGATGCCCCCCCCCCACACACACACACAAAACAAACCATTTTTTTTTAATCAGATATGATACATAAGACTTTTGAGGAATGCATATTTATTCATATCTCAGTCATTGTTGTATTGCATTTATATATTTAGTTGAGATGTAGAATATATTTGTGTGCATTTTATGTAAGTACAGGTGCATCCCAATAAATTAGAATGTCATCGAAAAGTTAATTTATTTCAGTAACTCTACTCAAATTTTGAAACTCGTGTATTAAATAAATTCAATGCACACAGACTGAGGTATTTTAAGTCTTTGGTTCTTTAAATTGTAAGGATTTTGGTTCACATTTAACAAAGACCCACCAATTTACTCAACAAATTAGAACATGGTGACATGCCAATCAGCTAATCAACTCAAAACACCTGCAAAGGTTTCCTGAGCCTTCAAAATGGTCTCTCAGTTTGGTTCACTAGGCTACACAATCATAGGGAAGACTGCTGATCTGACAGTTGTCCAGAATACAATCATTGACACCCTTCACAAGGAAGGTAAGCCACAAACATTCATTGCCTAAGAAGCTGGCTGTTCACAGAGTGCTGTATCCAAGCATGTTAACAGAATGTTGGGTGGAAAGAAAAAGTGTGGAAGAAAAAGATGCACAACCAATCGAGAGAACCGCAGCCTTATGAGGATTGTGAAGCAAAATCGATTCAAGAATTTGTGTAAACTTCACAAGGAATGGACTGAGGCTGGGGTCAAGGCATACAGACGTGTCAAGGAATTTGGCTACAGTTGTCTTATTCCTCTTGTTAAGCCACTCTTGAACCACAGACAATGTCAGAGGCGTCTCACCTGGGCTAAAGAAAAGAAGAACTGGACTGTTGCCCAGTGGTCCAAAGTCATTTTATCAGTTGAGAACAAGTTTTGTATTTCATTTGGAAACCAAGGTCCTTGAGTCTGGGGGAAGGGTGGAAAAGCTCATAGCCCAATTTGCTTGAAGTCCAGTGTTAAGTTTCCACAGTCTTTGATGATTTGGGGTGCAATGTCATCTGCTGGTGTTGGTCCATTGTGTTTTTTGAAAACCAAAGTCACTGCACGTTTACCAAGAAATCTTGGAGCACTTCATGTTTCCTTCTGCTGACCAGCTTTTTGAAGATGCTAATTTCATTTTCCAGCAGGATTTGTCACCTGCCCTCACTGCCAAAAGCACCAAAAGTTGGTTAAATGACTCAGCAAACTCACCAGACCTGAACCCCATAGATTATTTTTTTGTCAAAAGGAAAATGAGAAACAAGAGACCAAAAAATGCAGATGAGCTGAAGGCCACTGTCAAAGAAACCTGGGCTTCTATACCACCTCAGCAGTGCCACAAACTGAACATCTCCATGCCATGCCAAATTGAGGCAGTAATTAAAGCAAAATGAGCCCCTACCAAGTATTGAGTACAGGTACCGTAAATGAACATACTTTCCAGAAGGCCAACAATTTACCATTTTTTTTTATTTGGTCTTATGAAGTATTCTAATTTGTTGAGAGTGAATTGGTGGGTTTTTGTTAAATGTGATCCAAAATCATCACAGTTAAAAGAACTAAAGACTTAAACTACTTTAGTCTGTGTGCACTGAATTTATTTAATACACAAGTTTCACAATTTGAGTTTATTACTGAAATAATTACTGAAATAAATGAACCTCTCCACAACATTCTAATTTATTGAGATGTACCTGTACTCTTGGAAAAATGTATTAATTTTTAAATTAATTATTTTGCCTAATAATTTTTTAGAAGAAAAAAAATCTGACTTTTATTTCATATGACAATTTATACAGGGTTAATAAATTATAAATTATGTATGAATGTATGATGAATAAAATATTATATCATAAATAAAGTGATGGCTATAAGTTGTTTGGCACAACACAGTAGTGACTATATTAACTACATAACAAAGCCTCAGATGTTATGGTTATTAAATTGCTATTACATGATAGTAACAGTTTTATATACTAAATTATTATTTTAAAGATATTTTTGCTACTGACAAGCCAATAATATAGTATTTATATGTAGTGTTGGTTCTTCTTTCAAAACTATGAAATTTATTTATTAATATCGACTTAGTTATTTTCAGATTTTTATTGTCCAGTCAGGCAAAAATTGGTCAGTTTGAAATATAGAGCCTCTCTTTAATAAAACACTTGATATGAGATATCATGTTAACAAAATCTGCCAATAAACATAGTTAATTAGCATAAGTGTTGCTAATATCTGGTAGACTATGCATGTTAATGTAGAAATTAGGTTATGTTATACTTCACAATGACTTTGCTCATCCAAACACATTTTAGATCTGAAGCTCTTTGTTTAATAAATTAGCATTACCAATTTTCAAACATGAGCATGCTGAAAAATCATTCTACCCCAGGCGCTTTTGCCAGATGAACTAGTTATCAGATTTTTGCTCAGGAGGTGAAAGGTGATGATCAAGGTTCCGCCCTTCCTCTGGTGTGAATCTGTGTCAAAATATGAATCCCAAAAAAACATGCACATTCGTGATCCTCATGTAAGTCACGGGTCGTGAGCTGCGACCATCACATTTAATCACGTTCCTCCCAGAGTGTGAGCGACTAATGAGATGCAGCCATCGCCAGAAGAGTTTGACCTGCAATCTGCCATAATGGCTGCTATCATCAGCGCACTGTACGGATGAGCAGGGTTGACGGGTGAGGAACTGGGCTGAGACATCATTTGATTGATTGATTTAATCAGAAACGTAACCGTTCTACTTATGATGGGGGAGGGACCACATCAAAGTCTCTGGGATTACAGTATTCATATATATATAGAATATATATATATGGGCCATTACAGAATTGGTCCAAAGTCAGAGTTGCAAATGTCTTGAAAAAATTTGTGTTTTCCCAAAATCTTCAAGTTTTGGAATATTTGTCCTCTTTCCGAATTTGTCACTACCGAAACACAGTAATAATAATTTAAATAGAGGGGTTACATTGACTTTTTGACTTTGCTTAAATCTAGGTTGTAAATAAATATATTTTGCTATTTTATTAAAAAAAATTCTGAGATAAATCCATACCAATTACTTTTTATTTATTTTTTATTTTAAGTGTAATTTATGAGATTTGTTGTATTTGGAATCCAAACTTTCTTTGTAAAAGGCAAAAAGTTGATTATACTGATTTCAAAGTTAAGTATTAATTAGTTTAAATTTGCATTGAACCTAAAATCATGACACCCTAGTTGATAATCAATATACTTTATTTTTGACAAAACATCCCATTGACAGTAGTGATTTGGTAGCAACCACATCACATTACATTTTTACTTTATATTTTTACTCGCATACTACTAAAATACTACTAAACTAAAATCATCTTTTGCAAATATGAGGATTATGAGTTCCCTTTTGTCACTACCGAAACAATGATGACATGTTTCATTGTGACTGTTTCGGTAGTGACAATTCAAAAAAACAAAACAAACAAAGATGTTTCGTTAATGTAAATTTCTGATACTTTAAACCTAGCTCAAAGATGTTAATCAACACATGTTTAGCTACAAGTTCAGAACAGTGGACAGTGGTATACATATAAAAACTAAATGTTATGGAATAACTCTCAAAATGTGTGCTTAATTGCAGAAAAAAGGTGTGCGGTAGTGACTTTAATATTACACACAGATTTTTCAGACTTTTGAACGCATTTACCTCATAATGATGAGAACTATCAACTCACACCTTGTAGTTATGAGAAAGGAGGACATGGAAATATAAAAACCTGCTGAGATTTTGTTATAGCACTAAATGACTAAATGTAAATGTAATATATTAAATAAATATTGGAAAAAAAATGAAGTACATATGTTAATTGATTAACCAAAACATAATGCCCCAGAGGTGTTCTATTGAATTTAGGTCAGGCGAACATGGGGCCATTCAATGGTATCAATTCCTTCATCCTCTAGGATCTGCCTGCATACTCTGGCTACACAAGGTCGGGCATTGTCATGCACCAGGAGGAACCCAGGACCCACTGCACCAGCACCAGATCTGACAATGGGTCCAGTGATTTCATCCCGATACTTAATGGCAGTCAGGGTGCCATTGTCTAGCCTGTAGAGGTCTGTGTGTCCCTCCATAGATATGACTCCCCAGACAATCACTGACCCACCAACAAACCGGTCATGCTGAACGATGTTACAGGCATGTAAACCTGCTGTCTTCTGTAAAAAGCACAGGGTGCCAGTGGCAGACCTGCCAATTCTGGTGTTCAGTGGCAAATACCAATCGAGCTCCACGGTGCTGGACAGTGAGCACAGAGCTCACTAGAGGACGTCTGGCCCTCAGACCACCCTCATGAAGTCTGTTTCTGATTGTTTGGTCAGAGACATTCACACCAGTTGCCTGCTGGAGGTCATTTTGTAGGGCTCTGGCAGTGCTCATCCTGTTCCTTCTTGCACAAAGGAGAAGATACCGGTCCTGCTGATGGGTTAAGGACATTCTACGGCCCTGTCAAGCTCTAAGGACTACCCATACTATAGACTGGTGCATTTCATGTCCAATGTGCTCCGAAACGTGACCATAAGATCTGATATCAATCGAATTGTGAGGCATCAACAGATTCCCACCCCTAATGAAAAAAAATGCTTGCTAAACATATCACACCAGTTCAGAAATGAAATATTCTGTGAGCGGTTCTAAAATGTTAATTCTCGAAAGTGTTTGAAAATAAAATACCACCAAACGCAAAACCTACCTGCTGTGCCAGGTGAACTACCAAGCAAGTTTACTACATCAGAAAAGCCATACATGTGGAGCTAGTTATGTGCTGCAAATGTCTAAATATACTAGTTTGTAGATTATGCACTATTGTAAAAGTGTTTATGTTCATTACATAGTATTCTGTAAGGAACTGTTCAAAAATAATTATTTGTTAATCAGTAACCTGCCCCTATAATCATAAATTATGGGAAAAGGATTAAGTTGTAGGGTTTTTACAGACACTAGGATTAATTTCAGCTTGAAACTGCAGTGTATTCTAGGTATGTTTTGGAGTTTTACAGAAATATAGGTATAGTGGAGGCATGCTTTTCCAATGAGCCTATGCTGCATTTCAACCAAGTGTGAAATATATAAGATAATATAACAGAGCAAACGCTTCAGGATAAATTGGTGATCTAACACTCAGAAGTTTCCACTGTCTTCTGTTCACTATTGTCTCTTTCTTTCTCTTCTCTCTCTCTCTCTCACACACACACACACACATACAATGTTAACAGGACTCCCCAGTGCTGGACCTCTTCCTGTCTGGCAGTGCTCCACTGTGTGTCTTTAGATACTAGTGTAAACAAACCAAAACACACACACAGGTCTCCATATCTGTTGCCTGAATGAACAATATCGTTAGACTGATGCAACATTTGAGACACATACACAGTATTTGCAATATTCACTTTGTCAGTACAAATGTATTTCATTTCACCAAAATGTATACCCTACAGGAAGTATTTTGTGTTGGTTCCCACGGTTTATTGCATTTAGGGATGTGGTAAACGGTAGAATGTGACAGTCATTCAGTACACAAGTTGAGTAATTATTGGTTGCACATAGATTACTCTCTATTTCTCAGAACAGATGCATATTAGTGCCATTTTAAGCACAACACATTTTCAAGAACAAGCTGGATGCTTGCTGTCTTACACAGCGATTACACAGGACATGCATTTCTGACTCATATTATTAGGATGTATAAAAAGGCCTATAGTGTAGCACAGTGCTTCCCAAACCTGTACTGGAGGACCCCCTGCCCTGCACAGTTTGTATGTCTCCCTAATCAAACACACCCAATCAAACACACACACACACAAGGCACACATACAAGTACATGGGCTATTTACTAATAATATGAACTGTGCATTTAGAAATGTAGGTAATTTTTTCTTTGGCGTGAAATATATTGTGCACTGGGAACAGTCTTAAGTGTTTTAAAAGCATTTGTCCTCCATGTTCATAGATTTAAATGAATCAGTTGATTCTTGTAGTGGTGATGGTTTAACAAAACAAATCTAAATGTATACATGAGACAACTAGTGGACATTTAGTGGTTGATTGTGCATAAACGTGTATTATTGTTAAAAGGAATACTTGCGTGTGTGATGGGGATGGGGGTCTTACTGAAACATGTTTTTCATTAACAAAAGGGGCCTCGTCTTAAGACTATGACGGACTGTGGATACGCCTTCACACTTCTTTTCCTGGAAGAGTGCGTATGTGTACCGCAGGTCAGTGCCCTGTTGCTCAGCTGAAAAACATCATCTTTATCACTTCCAGACAAAAACACAACACATCTTCTGCTTCCAGACCATCTATGTGTTGTTTGCGTGGGCTCTCAAAACAGCTTCATTGGAAAAGCTTGCCACTACACTGTAAAAAATGACTGTGATTTTAACGGTAAAAAAACTGTAAAAATGCTACAGTACAAACCTCTTAAATGGGTAACTGTAATTTCCTGTAAACTTTACAGAGAAAAAGGGTAAACTCATGTTCCCAGAATTCTCTAATAACTGTTTCTTCTTTATTTTTTTCTTATCTGTTATGTTAATTAGGGTAGTATGTTACATACAATGTTGTTAAATTAATGTTTTTTGCATATTTCAGTTTAATGACTCTCCCCATGATGGTATTTAGTGTCTGTGTGAATGACACTCTGCACCTTCTATGTATCTTATTATTTAAAAGCTGCTTCTGATGGGCGTTGTTTCATCACGTGACTTTCTCATCACTACCTGCTTTTGGTGGTTACCAGTTTAATACAAAGGTACAAAACAGATTTCAGTACTTCAGTAAGTTGGTATATTAATATTATATCATTAATGTTAAATTACGGTATTAAACTGTAAATTTAAGGTAAAACAGTTAAACCTAAAACGGTGTTGCTGTATTTTTTACGGTATAAAACCGTTAAAGAAAAAACAGTGTTACCGTATTTTTTACGGTATAATTCTGGCAACCACAGCTGTACAAGTACAAGTACATGTACAACTGCATGTACAAGTCCTGTAAAACACAAATCACAACACTCAACACTCAATAAAAGAGGTCAAAGCTTTATAAAAAGAAAGTTACAATGGAATGTTCGCTTCAGCAAATGTGGTTTTACCTCTTATTTGAGTTTTTAACACTACTAGGTTTATGGTAGGTTTATTACTGTAGTTAGTACACTATTTTTACAGTTTTAACTGCTTTCACACAGAATCTTTACTGAAAACTTACACTTGAACACCAGAACCACATACCAAATCTGCAAAGTCATACACTAATTCACTGCCTTTGATTTAATTATCAAATTAATAAAACACTTTTTGCAAAACACAACACACAGTTCTCTAAGTAACAGACAAAAATCTAACTGGAATGAATGTTATGGCAAAGGTGCTTGCAAATGTTGGCATTTGAGTTTGAGCATTTGTTTGTGGTATTTTGAATGCAGTGCTTAATTTTGCAAGAGATGCGAGGCATTTTGCATATGCAATTTGTGTGTAAAGTTTTTGAAAAAATAAAAACAGGCAAGGTTTTGAAACTGTGCATTAGCAGTTGAAAAAAAGAGCATTAACATTTTAGTGCAACTAAAATTTAATTTCAAAATTGTTGCAATACATACAACGACCAACATAAAATATTGACACACAACACTTGAAATTACACTGTACAGACATGTAAGTGTCTTGTTACTTGTATTCAGTATAGCGCTCTAGCTTATAATTTTATATGTAGTGGATGATAACACCAGCTAAATTTCCAGAAACATGCTAGTCACATTTTTCAGAAAACATAATAATATATTAGAAAAATTGTAAATACAACAGCAGTTTCAAATATAAGGTTTGATGTACATTTATAGTGAATATAAACTGTATGGAGTGTGTGTCTGAAAGAAACAGATATGGTTTGCTTTTTCTTTATCTCTGTTTGCTTTCTTTCCGCTCTCTCCTCATTTTCACCTCACAGATTTCCTAAGATTTCATGTTAAGCAATATTTTCCGTTCAGCCAGCTGTGTCAATAGCCACGCCAACAGAGCATGTTTTAACACACACACATACATCACATACACTCAATAAGGTGGAGTGGTAAATATCGGAGAGCATTTGACACCCTGTACCTTGTCCTGTTAGTGTGCGTGTGTGATTACACTTCCCGCCTCAATCGCAAACATTGACCTTTTCAAATGAGTACAATATGTGATCTGTGTGACAACACAAGACTTCAGGTCAAAAGCTCTCTGTGTCATTCTGTGTACAGTGAGCCAGGCAGCAGAAATCCGTTTTTGAAAGCCTCACTGACATTTCACTGTTTCAATAAAGAAAGCGCTTGAAAGAATGATGAAGGACACACAGAGAAAAATAAAGACACAATTAGTCAAAGTGACCTACATAGTTATGTGTGTGTGTGTGTGTGTGTGTGAGAGAGAGAGAGAGAGCAAGAGAGAGACAGAGAGTGTGTTTAATACCTCCTTAATTATTGTTATTTACTTTTATATATACTGTTGCTGTTCTCATTTCTTGGTTCCATTGTTCATTTGTATTGAAAATGTATGTTTATGATATTTGTGCTGAATGCATGATTATATTTCACTTCACAAAAGTCTGTTTTTTTATTTATTTATTATATTTTTATGTTTTTGAAATAACTTTCCTTTGGTTTTCAAGGCTGAATTTATTTAATAAAAATACAATAAAATATTAATATTTTGAAATATCATTATAAAATAAGAGTTTTCTATTTCAATATCTCGTAATGTCATTTATTCCTGCCATGGGAAAGCTGATTTTTCAACAGTAATTACTACAGTTTTTAGAGTAATATGACTCTTCAGAAATCATTCTAATATGTTGATTTTGGTGCTTATTATTATTATTATTATTATTATTATTATTATTATTATTATTATCATCATCATCATCATCATCATCTTTATTAAAAAATGGTTGGTGTACTAAACATTTAATCTGAAAAAAAAAACATGATACATTTTCATCATGTTAAACAGAAAGTTATTATAAAATAGAAATCTATTTGAAATGGAATAATTTATAACATTACAAATGTCTTTACTGTTACTTTTGATCAATTTAATGCATTTTTACTTAAGTATTGATTATTGCAATTAAAAAGTATTAATTACTAAAGGTATTACATGTATTAATTACTTAAAAATAAACAAATTCTACTGAGCAGTACTACTGATACAGGAGATTGTGATGTTGATGAAAGATTTTTATCAATATATAATGCTACATTTTGTCCAGAGCTGCTAAATTCAGTCCGGTGTTGTTAAATTCAGTCCAGACCTTCTGTATCTGGTCCTGAGATGCTGAATGTTGTCTAGTGCTGCTGAATTTGGCTCAAAGCTGCTGAATTCCATGCGATACTGATAAATTCAGTCCAGAGCTACTAAATTTAGTTCTATATACCTGAATAAGTTGAATATGGCTCTCTCTTTTTGTGTATCAACACCCAGGTTGCTTCTAGACCTCTAGTGATCCTGCTGCGATCATTCACACACATCACATATAGTGTGTTTCTGCAGGTGCATGCGCGCTGGCATTTCACGTAATTAAAGGTTGACCTTTCTAATAGAGGCACAAATGTCAAGGGGTCCTTCTCATCTGACAAGCAGGAGTGTCTAGAGGGCGGTGTGTGTGTGTGTGTGTGTGTGCGTGTGGGTGTGTGTTGAAGATGTTGGAAGAGCATCGAGATTTCACACTGCCCTATATTCGCACTTCCTGTTTTGTAGGCACTTTCAGTTATTATAATGACCAGCACAAACACACACAAATGCCGAAGTGCAGAAACGTGCAATCTATATTAAAACACATGACTCATATTTGTTTATTTGATCTTAACTTCATGATACGCTGTGCGTCCAGGATTCTGGCTGAGTGCTAAACATAGCTCGCAGTGTGTTGTGCATGCACACTGCACAGACCGTGTTCTTGGCTCTGATCTGAAAGGCTTCAGCGGTGCCCAAATGAATGAAATATAAGTTTGCATGCAACTGTGTGTACATGTGGCATGTGAGTGGGTTGTTCCCTGTAGACACAATTTGGACACTTTTACAGTCTCAAGGTCTGTCGGTGGTATTTTAATTACGTTTCTGGCTTCTGCTGTGTTACATCACTTATATAAACTTACATCAACTCGACATGCGGCCTTATTCAAATAAATATAGCTTAATTTTTTCTCATTACAAAATACAGGACCGGGCTGTTAAATAAATACCATGCATCAGCTTCTTTCAAAACATTTTCATTTAGTGCTTGTTTTCCAAAACTTGAGTTTCCTAATAAGGATTCGTGAGTAGATTAAATAATAAAAATGTAAGACAAAATATGAATCAATAATTAAAATATAAAGGTGTAAACACTTACATTTCTTATACATATACATATATCATAATGAAATAGATTTTTTTTTACATTGAAGGTGTTTGGCTGACAAAAAGTTGGGGTACTCCAAATTTAGCATGTACTTACTGATTTAAAATTTTGGTAGCACTTTATTTTACAGTCCTGTTCCTCATGTACATACTATGTACTTATTATAGTAATTACAATAACTATGTAATAACTAGGTACTAACCCTGAACCTACCCCTAAACCTAACCCTACCCCATGTAGTTACCTTGTGTAACCAGAACTTTCTTAGATAAATACACTGTAAGTACACTATAAGTACATGCTAGAACATGTACTGTAAAATAAAGTGCAACCAAAATTTTCAATCTTTATGTTTTATGTAATCGCAAGTGTGTGGAGTTGTTTGACTAGTTGTATAGTTGCTTCCGTAACATCACAGCCCAGGTTTATGACCTTATTTTTGTGTAATTGCAGAGTAGTTCCCACATAAAAAAGACAGGCCTATAAACATGTTCTCAAATTGATGAAATATCTACGACCACGCCTGGCCAACATAAAAAAGAGGAACACATGACTTGGTGTCCTTTGGACGTGTGTGTAAGGGTAAGATTAGCGTAGGCACTCTTCTGAAATGATGTGGTGTTCTGGAGAGAAATGATCTTTCTTATGGTGTCTGCAACACCTGACGCAACACGCAGTGCTCTGACGGCATCACACACATCAATTTACACCATTTAATCGAAAGAATATAATTTATTTGAATTGCAGGAGGGGTGTTTAATTTGGGTGTTTATTAGGTCCTTTGTTTATTTTTTTGGGGGGATAGCGTTAAGGGATATAAAAGTGAACCACACCTTACTTTGTACAAAAGCATTCCATATTTACTTGCAATTAATCTCACTCTCTCTTTGTCCACCTGTAGGAGTTCTAACAGAAGAGGAAAGTGGAGCACATCACAAATGCTGACTCTTGGATTCATTAAACGGAATCAAATCATTTTGGAAATAAACTCAATAGGCCAGTGTGACATGGGAAACAACCCCTAAAGAAAACCCCCTGGCAACAAAAGAGAGTCACT
Source organism: Carassius auratus (assembly GCF_003368295.1). Taxonomy (NCBI): domain Eukaryota; kingdom Metazoa; phylum Chordata; class Actinopteri; order Cypriniformes; family Cyprinidae; genus Carassius; species Carassius auratus. Next base: position 13,269,808 of record NC_039254.1, on the reverse strand, counting down.
CCTCCATTGATCTGTCTAGAAACACCGTTTTCTGCCAGTGTCACAAGGAATAAGCACATCCACTCTCTCTTCTGAACGCTCTTATGGGTAAATAATCTCCAGAAAGCATCAATTTGAACATTAATTTTGGATTCTTCTTTGTGATTGTGGGCGAACTCTAGTGGTAGCCATGTCTGGTAAGGGCAACCCCAGCCCACACCTGAATGGCTTCCCAATGGCCCACTATTCCTATTTCTTTCCACACATGCTGGGGGGGCTTTCTCCAAACTCTCTGCCCACCCTACCCCTCAGTGGATACAACACACCTTCACCAGCCAGTGAGTATGACATCAATCCCTGCTCAATGAATTGTAATCGATTGATTGATTGATTGATTGATTGATTGATTGATTGATTTAAATGTGTTGGGATTACATTTTGTATTGAGTGTTTAGATTAAGACATTCTTTTGTTGAGTGCATAACAATAAGTTTTTACATGACATTTTTTTTTATTTGTAGTATAGCTATATCCTAAACTTTCAAATGTTCACATTACATTTTAGCATTAATGTAGTACTCTGTCTGGAGTCTGAGTCCATATTTTCGAGGTCTTGGTCTTATCATGGACTGTTTTGGCATTTAGACTTGACCTTGGACTGTTATCTGTGATGGTTTGCATGTCTCTAAACTTAAGCACGGTGTGTGTGTGCACTGCAGAGGTTTGCATGACATTGACACGAAACAGGGATTTATTAACCCCCAGTGGAAAGTTCCATTCATTATTGATTTTCATTTTATTTTTTATTATTATGAAGAGGTCTCATCTACTTTCTATATGCTTTTAAATATAAAGGTTCTGTATTGTCATCTGTGGGTCCTTGAAGAATTCTTAACATCCATGGAAACTTTTAATTGTACAAAAGTCTCTTTATATAGTGGAAAAGGGTTCTTTCTCAGTCTGTTTCCAAACAAACTCTTGAAAACAGGCCAAAGACATCTAAATGCACCAAGAACATTATTAATGAATATTAATATTAAGCACATCTGGTTCTTTTCGTCATTGGAACTATGTTTTCCATTTTGGTACAGGTGTTGGGAACCCCATCTGCAGTGTGCAACGGAGGAATTCCTGGCACTGTTTTGACTTCTTTACACATTTTACAAACTCTTTGTGAGCTCTCAGCTGGTAAAAATACCACCATATGTATACATGCAAAACAAGCACATTTAGCCCAGCACAAAGCATTTTGTTTATTAGGTTCAGTATTAAAAATATCATTGTGAACTGTAAGCAAACTAGAACTAAATGTATAATTTTCTTCTTTGTTCTTGGCCTAAAGGAGAGAACAGGTGTAAACATCCAAAATAACCCTTTTCCATTATAAAAAACCTTTTGTACAATGGAAAGTTTTCAGTTCTTTACAGAACCATTGATGCCAGTAAAGGACCTTTGTTGTTGAGAGTGTAACTACGCCTTTCACACTGGCAGTTGAAATCCGCTCCGTAATACGCAATACTCCCCCAGTGGACATCGTACTACACAGCTGAAAAGCTTCGGAAGCGAGTAACTTAGAACAAAAATTGGGGAGAGATTAGAACGATTGATATTGTCTGTAGCTGAATGTCAGGTCAGCTAAATGTGATATAGTGGTATATAGGGCTGCAAGAACCCTGCACTCGAGCGAGAGAGACCGAGTGTGTCTGAGAGCGGGGGGCACGATATTGATTATTCATTTTAATTGTATTAACTGCCCTTATAATGTTAGAAAATCGTGAAAATAAAAAAAATGACATGACAACTTATCGTAAAAAAAAGTTATGAATTCAGGTTTGTTAATCAGTACCATAGCAATGCCAACTTCCGCTGGAATTGTCGGATAGGAACCACCATCCATAGCCTTTCGCAAGAGTTCAGTTTTTTGAACGCATCCGGATGACCAACGGACACGATTTTTTTCACACCGCACTCGTTCGGACGCGGTTTGTAGCCATTCGCATGCGGTCTGCGAATCTCCATAGGAAATGAATGACTTATGGTCATTTCGTAGCCGTATCGGAGCTGATTTCAACTGCCAGTGTGAAGGCGGCGTAAGCACAACTGAACCAGCTCGTTCAAATCTTCAGGAGCACTTAATAATTAAAGACACGTATGTTGGAAAAGGGTTGTACCTCAACTCTGCAAGAAGGTAGATCTCCAGGAGTATAACTACTGGATTCTGCTGCTTCCAGTTGTTTGTTTGAAATGAACACTTTGGGTTTGCCTGAATATCTTGAGCCCTGATTTGCAGGTAATGCTTCTTGTCAATATACTCATTGTAACTCTGCCGAAACCTCCAGTCTCATGTCTTTTATTGGACTATGGGTTAGTTGCATGGCGCCTGACTCCAGTTAGCTTTCTGAGACATCCACATTTTTTCACCCTGCACTGTGAATGTTTACAGAGATAGTGCAGTAAAGACATAGCATTGTTTGTTTTTTACCTGTTTAAACAGATTATGTTCTAACAAACAAGTACGGTGCTGCATGCTGCCGCTGTGATCCAGACTCGAGCTGCTTCGAATGTTTGTGATGGTTAATTGAAAACTACAGGGTCAGAACTCAAGCTAGAATGATTTGACTGACGTGACTTATTGAACTTCTGGACGATGAATCTCATACTGACGGCTCTTCAGAAGAAACAGAAGTGCGATACGAATCACTTCCTCTTTGAGGCAAAAGAGTGTGTATATGAGGCTTTAATGGCAAATGATGTTATGTGCAGTGTTTACCAAGTGAGGTGCTTCCTTCCCTTTCACAGAACAAACATTTCCTGCCTGTAAACAGCAGTTGGAGCGCAGGACACAAGCTCTTCCTGTGCGCACAGCTTTCTCTTTCACACATACGTTCACTCTCACTGTTATATCACTGTTCTTAACCTATTATTAACCATTACTCTAATAAATTTTTGTTATATATATATCAATTTATATTTTTGGTTGAACTGCACATTTAATGAACCGTGCTAGTTTTATATCTCTTCTATCACTCCACTGTATCATTTTTAACACCTACATTATAGCACAGTAGGTATATTTAACTACTATGTACTAACATTTACCCCACCTTAAACCTTAGGGTTGTGGGTTCGAGTCTCGGGCCGGCAATACCATGACTTAGGTGCCCTTGAACAAGGCACTGGACCCCCAACTGCTCCCCGGGCACCGCAGCATAAATGGCTGCCCACTGCTCCGGGTGTGTGTTCACGGTGTGTGTGTGTTCACTGCTGTGTGTTTGCACTTTGGATGGGTTAAATGCAGAGCAAGAATTCTGAGTAAGGGTCACCATACTTTTTACATTTTTCATTAGCACAGGTGTTGTATTTCTTTTTGGAACTGACTGATCAGAGGCCACATTGATCAATCATTGACATTGATTGAGCTTATGCACCTCAGTTTGAGCGAGCAGTGCCAAAATGATTGCCATTTTTATCACTCAAAAACTGAAAACACCAGCAAAGATCATTGAGGCCTACAATCCCTTCCAAAATACAAGTTGACAAAAAGCCAGAATTCAAGATTTAGTCATAATATACGTAGCATAATGAGAGATTTACAATACATTTTTTTAAAAGGATGGTTATTTTTGACTGGGAGCACCAAATTAGATCAATGGTTTTGAGCACAATTCAAGCGATAAATGCAGTTTAACTATTGAAGCTTGTTTAGTTATAAAGAAGCTCAACATTTTCATGTTGTAATATGAAAGAAACTGTTGCAAAAGTGTGTGTTATTTGGAATGTTCTATGTGTCAATACTGGTGCGTAAATGGCAAGGTGGATGTGGTGAAAGTGGTCACCTTAAGGTATGTGTGTGTTTGTGTTAGTGGAGCAGGTGGTTTTGCTCGATCTTGGTGGTCCCCTGTTGAGAGGGGGTTCATGTGGGTGGTTCAAACCAGACTAAATGTGAAAGGGAACTCTAACACACAGTCACGATAGTTTACTAATATTGAAAATCTCATAGCTGTCACAGCAGCTCCAGTGTGCTTTGCCTTTTTGTTTTGTTGTTCTATTTATTCTTAGAAGCCGACTGTTTTTGCATTGTGCAAGCATTTTTAAAAACTGATCTGAATTTTTGAATTTGACTGATTTAGTATGGTATGTGGGGAATTGTGTCAACAGCTGCTGGGTGTGTGTGTTGTGCAGAAGTATCGAGAAATGGATAGCTGTTTTTTTTCTGTTTTTGTGTTTACGGCATATGGTATAACTTGAGACAGGTTGCTGCATATTCACATTACTCATATGTCACTCTATATTTCATTTCATCCATGTACACATTCATCTGTGAGCACTGCATAAAGAGTGTCAGGTTTGCGAGACCCTGGCCCGTGTCCAAAAGATTTACTGAACAACATTGCATGTGTAGGATGTGGTGGTCTTCTTTAATGAGATGCCGAAATACTTTACCCTCTCTGGACATTTTAAATGTTTTAATTTTTTTCAAATTCATGTACCAGTTCCATATGACGTTTACATATTTTCTGGATTACAGGCATGTGGATCAGAAGATAAAGCAACTACCAATAACATGTAGGCTATTTATCTATTTGTGCATCGGATTATTTTCTTCTGTAAATCTGTCTGCACACCCATTTCACCCAAGTGTTTGATTTGGATCAGTGTAAAGATTATTCAGGTAATTTACTGTGTGTTACCTAACTACTTTATAGTGCAACCATTAACTCAACTATATTAACAGTTTTATGATGTTATAAAGAGGTCTGCTTAAATAACAGGTCAGGGTCAGGTCTTTCTCTCGCCTGATACATTAAAAACCACAGAGGGTGTTAACTAACTTGAAATTTATTTTAAAAGCCATTTTTTATATTATTTACTTAGTCCCTGTATGAGTATACATTTTTTTAGTGTTAGTAATTTAATAGTAAACATTCAGTTAAATGCCAATGTTTATCCCTATGCTTTTAGCCACATCTATTAGCATGTGTTAGCATTTGTATTATAAATTATATTCAAGCCAAAATATGTGTTTTATAAATTATAAATGATATATAATAGTTCTGATTTTACATTTATGCTTTAATTCATTATATGTATTGCTAAAGTGATATTTGAAATTTGTTTTTGTTGTTGGATATTTAAATGCTCAATCGCTCATAAAATTGACTGAAAGCATTTTAAGTATGCATTTCACAGGTTATCAAAATGTTCTTTTTGTCCATCTTACTAAGTTGACAAGCCAGGTTTTTCAAATTTATGACCAATGAAATCCATTTAAGCGTCAAAAATAACTGGTCTAAACTATAGTAATTTGTCTTGGTGAATAGACCTCAGTCACCACCACACAGAGCTTTTGACCCAAAGCAATATTACTCAATTATAAACATAGCTGAAGATGGACAATGTTGACAGTGTCTGTCCACAAAAATACTCAAAAGCAAATGCATTGGAATGCAGCACTGAAAGAGTATTTATTTAACATCTAATATGTTCTAATATTGCCAATAACAATTACTTTTTAATTTGAATAGTTAAGTGCAGTTTATGTGGGATCTTTATTGTAATTTAGCATTTTTGGCTAGATACAGTGTAGATACTGACTTACTGATCATACCTGGAAATAAATAAAAAATAAGATTTACTTTCAAACATTTCATAAGACCCTGTGATGTAAACCAAACATTTGCAGCTTGTAGCCATGGAGACTGATATTGTGGATAATAGTATAGTTCTACTATATCAATGCAAAAAAGCTTATGGAAATGATTGGCTTCGTTTTACAGAAATAAAAAGCTAATCACAAATCTCTTCAAGATAAGAACTGCACAGTTTATTTTCCCTGATGTTTTTATCTTGCAAGCTGACAGTAGCCACACACACACACACACACACACACACACACACACACACACGCACGCTGATCCTTCTATACTGGCCTTTCCACCACTGATTATGCAAATTGTCCTATGCTCTCCCTCCTGTCCTGTCTGTGAAAGAATGAGCTGTATTTCTGTAATCCTGGATGATTCCATTCAGTGGTGAATCATTCTTCCTCTTTCTCTATCTCTCTCTCTCTCACACACACACATTCTCACACACAGACACAGGCCTTATGGGGATTTAGCTGTAAATACAGCATAAATACACTATCATAAACTTCAGTGTACTGGCATTAAATACAGCCATACTGAAGCTACAGCAGAAAATATAAGTGCTGATTTGGTCTATTTGGGATGTAGTACAATGGCCATTTGTTATATTGCCTCTCTGCTACTACAGCAGATTTTTCCGAATCTGAATACTTTATCTGCAAACCTATATTGACCCCTGACTGCAAAAAAAAAAAAAAAAAAAAAAAAATTCACTCGCTGAACCCACATTTCAATAGCATTTTCAATCAGAAAATGTTCAGGTTGGTCCAGCCAGTGCGCATGTGCAATGTAGGCTAGACTACGTTTCACATAAAGAGTTTTGTGTAAAGACCATGTAGCCGATTTGTTATTTCGTTTGAATGGTGGGATTTACTTTACTAGCGACTATATATTTGGTGTTAATAATACCCGTGGTGGAAACTGATGTGTAGGTTTGTTTGGATCACCATCCTTCTTAAAGTTTTTCTGTTTATTTGTCTTCAGAGTGAGTCATTTCATCGTCTTTTCTGCGCAGTTGTAGGCCGCTCCCCATTGGTGAAGATCAGGTGAGCTTGACTTTACAGCCCTAAAGGTGAACGATCACTCCGAGGCTCTCATAAACCTGTAGAGCTGTCTCTCTCTCCTATCATCCATCATTTGACCCTTCCCTTCAGAGACAGGCAGTGAGATGTGGGACGAGTGAGAGAAGAGAGCTCCGAGGCACTCTAAATCTCCAGCCCCCTTCACTGAAGAATCAACCGCCAGAGGAAGGAATTTCCTCTGTCAGTCTGCTCTCCCTTTCCATTCATTTTTTGTCCACACCTTCCTCAGGAGTGAGGGTGTCCTGCAAAACTGAGAGAAAGGATAAGAGATGGAAACTTTCAGAAAGGGGCCAAAGCAAATAGTCCGAGTGTGGAATGCTGGGAAAACTGATGTTTGCATAGGTCTGACTCAAATTCTCCAGTCTGAATTACTAAAAACAGTCAGGCGAAACAAAGGATTTGGTAGTGGCATTTGCTGTATAGTTCATTCGGCTCGGATTACATGTGTCATTATGTTCCAAAATGTGTTATTTCTAATCTGTTTTCAGCATTGCCACAAGTGCGCACACGGAATTTGCAGACATTAGCATAAAGTCTTTCCCTTCAGGTCAATTATTGTCATGGTTGAACAACAAAATGAAGACAATTTTGCTGAACAAGTTAGTCATAGTTGAACTGTCAACCTTACTAACCTTACATACAACTAACTACACTTTAGATTGGGACTGTGCGCTAGCATTCTTGTTTGTGTTTGCATACTAGTGTGAAATATGTTTCTGGCCTAACACTGGCTGTCTGTCCTCTTAACATTTGTAAAACATCTGTTATGTATCTGCAAAAGTCATGTGCAGTCTTTTTTAGTTTTAAGCCCTTGAAACAAACTTTGCAAAAAATGTATTGTCCTTGTGCTTATTTGATAAGATTGGAAAAAATGATTGTGTCTTGATACTGTTTTAAATATTGCAGATAACAAAGTTAGTACAGCATACTTAAAGCTATAAGAGAGTTTGATAGTACATGCCAAAATGGTCGTGGTTTTTGGTTAGCTATTTTCGTTGACATCTATTGAACCCTCTATTGAACCCTTTTGCTAAGGGAATTTTGGGTTCTAAATAAAGGATATCTTCAAAGCTTTATGTTTACATGTCATGTATGTTTATTTAATCAGACTTTATGATATATGTATATGTGGTATATGATATAGCTCTAGGGCAGTAAATTAAATAGACATACTGTAGTTTACCCAAAATAAAATGAATCACCCTTGGCCTATTCACCAGACGTTCTGGTGCATTTTATACACTTAAGCCCAAAGTATACTTAGATTTTTATGTGTACACTGTATACAGTGTGCGTAAATTTGCCTTGGCCTATGTTTATACTTCAGAATTGCTAGACAGTTGTCAGCATAATCTACCTAATATTTCTATTAAAATTATATTTGAAATAATGTCAGAAAGGCTTTGGGCCGGCTGCTGTTGGTAAATAACAGAGTTGACATTTTACAACACAAGTACGTTGTCATATTGTCACAAACTATATCCTAATATATAGTGAGCCAGGATCCTTACCAGTGCCCAATATTGTGTACACAGTGTACTAATACATGACCTAGGGATCGAGTGAGCTGGTTGAAACACACTTGAAGATCTTCAGGATCACTAGAAACACCAGACAGGTGTGTGAAAGTAGATTTTAGAATTGCGAGATATAAAGTCAGAATTGCAAGCTCACAATTCAGATTTATTTATTTTGAAGTTGTAAGTTTGTATCTCACAATTCAGACTTTTTATTTCTCAGATTTTTCTATATTTTCTCAGAATTGTCATAAGCTTGGAATTCAGATTTTTTTCTCTGTATTCTGAGATATAAACTCGTAATTCTGACCTTTTTTTCTCGCAATAGTGAGTTTGTATCTCACAATTCTTTTTCGCAAACCTTTTTCCTCAGAATTGTGATATAAACTAACAATTCTGACTTTTTTCTCAGAATTGTGTCATTTAAACTAACAATTCTGACTTTTTTCACGCAATTGTGAGTTTGTAACTCGCAATTCTGATTTTTTTCTCAAAATTGTGTCATTTAAACTAACAACTCTGACTTTTTTCTCAGAATTGTGCCATTTAAACTAACAATTTTGACTTTTTTCATGCAATTGTGAGTTTGAATCTCGCAATTCTGACTTTTTCCCCCTCTGAATTCTGAAATATAAACTCGTAATTCTGACTTTTTTCCCACAATTCTGAATTTGTATCTCGCAATTCTGACTTTTTTTTCACCGAATTCTGAGATATAAATTTGTAATTCTGACTTTTTTTTCATGCAATTGTGAGTTTTAATCTCGCAATTCTGACTTTTTTTCCCCTCTAAATTCTGAAATATAAACTCGTAATTCTTTTTTTCCCCCCACAATTCTGAGTTTGTATCTCACAATTCTGACTTTCTTCTCAGATTTGTGTCATATGAACTTGTAATTCTGCCTTTTTTCTCAGAATTTTGTCATATAACCATTTTGCGAGTTATAAAGTCCAGTTCTCCAGTTACAATTGTGAGGGAAAAAAAGTAAGAATTGTGAGTTTGTATCAGGCAATTCTGAGGAAAAAAAGTCATAATTGCAGGTTTTGGATCTAACAATTCTGAAAAAAAAGTCAGAATTGCAAGATGTAAATTCAAATTGTGAGAAAAAAGTCTGAATTGTGAGATAAAAAGTGGCAATTAAAAAAATATTCAGTGGCAGAAATATTCAGTGCTTCCATAGTTTGTTGATGGCCTAGACAGTTTAAATGCACCCTAGAAAAATAGCAGAAATAGATAAAGGCAGGGCTGTGTGAGTGTGTGTGTGAAGTGTGTTATTCCAAACTGTTTAGATAATTGAAGCATTTACACAGTGTGGGTGCGAAACAAGCCATCTGGTTTGATTTACGCCAATATTGCTTTAATTAGTGAGTAAGTGTGAACGTGTGTGTATTTCTGTATGTGTGTTTTAGCACACGAGTATGCAGCTGTTGTTGTGTGTGTGTGGACAGATAGCACAAATACTTGTTGTGTTGTTGGACTTGTCAGGATTGTTTGGACTTGATACGGTGGATTTATTTTGCTGATGGTTTGGATTTGGTTTGTTGATGGTGCCTGGAGTTCTCTGAGCTCATGTTTAAACTCAGTAGGATTAGTTTTTTTTCCAATAAAGAACTGTTTGCGAACAGGAAGGTATCCTGCTAATGTTTGAAAAGCTCTTTGGAGTTTGGTTTTCAATTCCTGTAAGAGGAATAATGGATTTCTCTATTCGCTGTCAGGCAGTGTTCTGCATTTATATATCTGCTCTTCTGCTGTGTTCTGCACATGCTATATGTCTTGCTAATTGAAAGCAGCTTTTAGTATGTGTGTGCTGATAGATGTGTATGTGTGTGTAGACCGTGCTCAGACAGTGTAGACATGGCTAATTTTCCTCCATCCGCATGAGGCTGCTCACTGCTGGATCTAATTGACCCTCTGCTCCTCATCAGCCATTTCTCTGTCCTTCGGTTCCTCCTCTTCATTCCTTCCTCTCCCTCCTCCTCCCATCCTCTTGTAGCTTTTCTGTAGAGATTTTAGTATATAAGGCTTTGCGTATCATTTTTGTGCAAGCAGAAGCATGCATGTCAGTTATTAGTGGTTAACTAAAACTCAATTTTTTTTTAATTTGTGTGTGTGTGTATATAAAGATATATATTAGGGCTGTCACTTTTAATTCGAAAATCGATTGCACAATCGATCGGACCAACCAAAAAAAGTTTCGAAAATTTAAATAGGGAATCGATTTTAACCAAATATGTACACTATTAATTTTAAAAGAATTAAACAATAAAAAATATTGATGTAACAAAACTCACAAACAAGCAGAAAAAGAAAAAAAAAGAATTCCGAAAGTGCAGTATGCGTTGCGAAAGCTAGACAGAAAATACCAGCAACTTTAAGCGCCTGTAAGTCCCAGTGACGTCGAAAACGATCTCTTATGCTGCGCTCACATTAAACGCGAATTGAGCATCTGGCTTAATGATTTCAATGTTAAGTCAGTGTAAAGACGCGTTTACGTGCGTCTGGAGGTCTCGCAATATTGCTGACTTGTGCGTTTCCAGCGCTCTTTACGTTCGTCCGTTATTTGACGTTGAAAAAGGAAATGTCTTTTTTTTTAGATATGGAAAATCGATTTTACAATCGATTCAATGAACACTTATGTCTTAAAAATCGAAAATGATCTTTTCACAAAAGTGATATATATATATATATATATATATATATATATATATATATATATATATATATATATATACACTAAAAAGTCTGAAGTAACACTGACACATAGCTGTTTATTATTTGTGTGCATTTAATAAGAAATTAATAAGGAATTTTACTAAGCCTGTAGCTGCCCGGAAAATCAGTAAAATTACTTATCATACAGTATATTACATACAGTATGTATACGCATATACACCCCCCCCCCCCCCCCACACACACACACTCTAGAGCACTAGTTCAGCTTCCTCTGTGTCTTATGGGACTTCAAACGCTGTGGGCACTGTTAGAAAGGAGAATTTATTTTCCGTAAGCCTCTGATTTATTAGATTGAGAAATGAAACCACAAATCAAACAGATATTATTCCTTCCAGCTTTAGCAGGAACAAGTTAAATTACTAACAGGTCTAGATGTGTAGGTCTCTGTTCTACAACATCATGGGGAAGAATATTAAAGCATCATGAGGGGCTCCCAACAAAAGATACCTTTATTTTGGCCAAATTCAAGGCAATCCAAGCACTCATTCTTGACATTTTAAAGGCACGGTAGTAAAATAGACTGTATACTTCTAAGGAACAGGAATCAAAATACTCATGAGCTAAATAAAATTTTTGGTGCAAGAAACCTTGACTAACATTATAAGTGGACCTCAGCAGAAGAAATAAAATTATAACAGTGTAACCTATAATAAACCTTTTCAATGAACAAAAAATAAACTTAAGTTGCTGAAAGAAACTTCAACGGCAGATAACAAAAAAATGAAGAGGAGTTTGTGTGGATAAAGAGGGGATTGGGGACTATGGGGGAAGACAGAAGAGGAGAGAGGGAATTCTGTCAGTAGATAAATTAGACAAAGGAAGCAGCATGTGATGGCTCTCACAGAGACCGTTTGTCTGTATATGTGTATCTGTGATATTGAGAATGTCCTTTTATTGAGTTTTTCCCTCACTGAGTGCATGTGTGGGTCTTTTCTTTTTTTTTTTTTAGTAACCCTGACTGTGAAATCACCCGGTCTTAAATTGTGGGGACATCTCAAAACTGTGTAGTTAACATACTAAATAATGTCTTAAAATAAAGTTTTCTGTAGTCAGTAGTTCTCAACTAGTGTGTAATAAGTTTGGTCTGGTTCGCTAACAGCAGGGAAAACATGGCTACATTTAAATCACAGGAGTATACATACAGTCATTAGTTTGATACAATATTAGTCAAAGGAAAATTGCCAACTTAATATAAACTATTAATATTGAATGATTGAGATATATAGTATATTCAAAAGTCACAATGATATAGTGCTATTAATACAGGAAACATCTTTATTTTTAGTGATTTGACTATTAGTATCTCTCTCTCTCTATCTCTGTGTGTGTGTGTGTGTGTGTGTTATTCTTTAAGGCCAAATTATGTTTTTTTTTTATGTTTTATTAATTGCGTCCCTTAGTTTATGACTATGCACACATTCCACACCCTCCTGCATCAGCTATTCCACTAATAAACATATTTCCAAAAACGCACATATAGATATACAAGCTTTATCATTTTTACTTGACAGTATACAAAGTGTACAAAATCGAAATTATGTGGTTTAATAATTACAATTACTAGAGCAGTCAGATACCGGTATATGTGTTTTGTCTTTCTGAATTGCCACTGTGTTTTGTTTTAGGAGCGAAGGATCTAAAACTGAAAAGGCATTGGTTTTTCAACAATTAATTTTTCTTACAGTATATACAGTATGTTGAAATATATCAAAAATGAGTAAATGATCAAAGTAGCTTACAGTCATAAATATACACAAATTTAGTGGTCTAGAGTTTTCCAGCTACCCTTAGATCACACTCTGGGAAATAATTTATCCAAGTGGAGCTGTCCAGACTATCTCTCTCTCACTCCTGCCATCTTTCTCTTTCCAGCCAAATGGGAGGAATTATGGATGACAGAGGAGGAGAAGGGAACAAGGGAATGGAAAACAGGAGGCGGGTTAAAAAAGTGATTAACATGTAATTATTGTGCTAGTTTGATTTAGAGTGGTGGTTTTTCCAGAAGATATTGGGAGTACCACACACACACACACACACACACACACACACACACACAGAGAGAGAGAGCTCTCATTCTGATTTAATTTTTGAAAATATACACTCACAGTCAGCTGCTATATTGTAAGTGCTGGAATGATCTCACTACTGATACTGGTGGTCAGTCCAGTGTGTGTGTGCGCGTGTTTATGTGACATATCAGGACACAACTCTGTGTAGTGACATGGGTATGACACAGGTATTACAAGGAGAGGGTGACTTATGAGGACATAACCCATGTCCCCATTTTTCAAAAAGCTTATAAATCATACAGAATGAGTTTTTTTTTTTTTTTTTTTTTTTTTTTTTGAGAGAGAGAGAAAGAGTAAAAATGCACAAAGTTTCCTGTGAGGGTTAGGGTTAGGTGTAGGGTTGTTGTAGGGACATAGAATATACAGTTTGTACGTATAAAAACCATTACGCCTATGGGATGTCCCCACTTTTCACAAAAACAAACGTGTGCGTGTGTGTGTGTGTGTGTGTGTGTCTGTGTGAACATTATTTTCTTTTTAGATTTTAAAGAACTTTAGATTTTGTGTAACCATGTCACATGACCTTTCTACAGTCTGTGTGTCCAATAACACACATAAAACATTGCAGCATATTTGGAAAAAATGACTCTTTTTAAACAGCAGCTTCCAGCTGAAGTGAACACTAGGGGTAATAAAAAACTGTAGCATTCTAGTGCCACTCACCGGACATTTCATTTCCAAACTTCCGCGATACATACTAAATGACCAACGTAATAAAATGACGTCAGATTCATGTTTATCTGTTTTGGATAAAACCAGTTTAGTGTGTAATATAATGTGGAAGAAACAATGTTATATCATTTCACAGAAATGTCAAAACAGGCATGTTTTCCTGTGAGTAAATATGATGAGTCTAATATTATAAGTCTAGAGTGATAGAATCATTGATTTCATATCATCACCATGTAAAGCCAATAAACTGCAAACATATCCACAATTGTGTCCACCAAGAAACTTACACCCATTTCAAAGAAAGAATTAGAGAATACCATAGTTTTTAATGGAAAATGTATATAAGTGCTTTACTTAAAACATCACATTTCTGCTATTAAACCATCCAATCAACCCATGAGACCAGGTAGCAATCAACATACCAGATAGGGTAGCGCATTTCAAGTGCATTGCTGTAAACACACTTTCCTTTGGTAAGACCTAAAGTTATCACAGACTGTTGCTTCCAAACTTAATCCTGTGCTGATCCTAAAGTGGTCATTCACTAGAACAAGAGAAGTGTGAGTTCATGGTAGTTTGACAGGAGCTTATGTTTCAGAATCGTTCTTTCTATCTTAGATGTTCATTCAAACACTCACATACTAGACATCACACAACATGGTGAAAACTATAAAAAGAGTGTGTTCATCATGTTGTCAGAGCATGTGTGTGTGTGAGAACGCAGAGCGGAGGTTGCGTGAGGATGAGTAGATAAATGATATGCTTTTGTGTCACACATCTAATGGTGAGAGGTCAGCAGTGTGTGTGTGTGTGTGTGTGTGTGCGCATTGTGAAAGGATTTTTGTCTAAACCTTTGTGAGGCCTGACTGAATATGTGCTTATGCTGCAACTCTAGCACGTTGCGTTGCACTAATGTAACTCCTAAAACTCTCAAATATCATCACAGTGTTGCATTGAGAGAGACACAATAGTCACGCCCAGGGGAATGTACATTGAAAGGGTGTGTGTGTGTGTGTGTGTGTGTGTGTGTGTGTGCATGTTGGTTAAAGGGACCTGCCCTCCTTTGCTGGCTGTAGAGAAATTCTGCAGACTTCTGCAGACTGGCTTTTAATATGAATAAATTTGTTACAGAGCGTTGAAAGCACTAAAGTTTACTGATATATTATGAAAGGGTTAATGCTCAGAAAGCTGGGCAATGTAACTGGTGACTGTATATTATCCTGCTTACTACATGATTATGCACCAAATAACTAAATGAACATTAAATATTGATTAGAATTAAACTGAAAAAGAAAGTGAGCGTGGTGTGATTCAAGCCATGTGAAACTAGCTCATCTGTATTACCAATCATTTGGACAAAAAACTGTTTGTATTTTTGATTTGTGTTAAACTTATGAGAAGAACCAGAGTACAGAGTGATTTAACACATGTGAAACTAGAACAGCTGTCTTTAATCATTAGTACAAAAATCAGTTATACTTTTAACGCTATTATATTTTAGCAAAACTCCAAAAGAAAATGTACTGCAGTTTCCAGCTGAAATAAACACTAGTGGCAGTAAAACACAAATGATTACATGAAAGATTAGTTAACAATAATGATGCTTCTTACTTATTCTTGCAGAGTTCCTTCTGCCATAATGCATGACTTGTAAACTAATACATTTTGATGTTTACATCTCATAACCTTCAGAACTTAAACCTTCATATGTATTTTTTTCCTGACATAGTAAACTTGTTTTAACTCGCTTACAATGTGATGCATTAAAACAGTTCCGAACTGCTGCTATGTTTACAGCAATCAACGTAATGAAATGTTGCCAGATACACTTTCATCTGTTTCAGAAAAAACTGAATACACTTAAAGCAGCACTTACTGGACAATTTTACTTGTTGTTGCAAAACGTGCAAGATGCCATGTAATATTATTTTGCAGTAATTATACCACAGGCACATTTTCCCAGTGAGCCTTGCTTGCATTCAATTTAAAGACTCTTGTCTTAATGTATCCCAATATGGCGTCGTTATGTTAATTTGTTAGCTAACAGCTACTACAAATTCAAACATGATGCTAATTTCAGACGATTTTGAATTAAATGCTTCAAACCAACATCTGTTTAAACTCAAAATCTTACAGATGCTGAGATAGAGACATTATTATTCCCTTTGTGAGACAGTGTCCCCATTCTCCCATGCATTGTATTTAAACATTTTTTCACTATTTTGAGAATCAGTTATAATGAGGATGACCAAGCAAACAAAAATACAAAGGGTCAAGATCCAATTAGCCAAGGGTCGAGATGAATCAATTTTGAATTTCATGAGAATTTACAAAATGTTTTAGCCACTTAAGACTCATACAGCCAAATATATCCCATCCAAAAATGGCATTATATTTATGTAACATGTATGATATCTCATTAAAAATCATTGTAAATCTAGTTTGGGATCTCTAGTTGACTATTGCCTACTGAATTATTATTACCATTTTTGGTCCCACTTTATATTAGGTGGCCTTAACTACTATGTACTTACATAAAAAAATAAGTACAATGTACTTATTGTGTTCATATTGTATTGTAAAACACTTTTGCTGCTATTGAGGTGGGATAGGGGTAAGGTTAGGGAGAGGGTTGGAGGTATGGGTAAGTTTAAGGGTGGGTTAAGGTGTAAAGTATGGGTCAACAGTTTAATTATAAATGTAATTACAGAAATTAAATACAGATGAAATTACATGTCGTTTTTTTTTTTTAAATATAAGTAGAATGTAAAAACATGTATGTACACAGTAAGTTAATATAAATTAACATAAATTAAGTAACTTAATATAAAGTGGGTCCCAATTTTTTTTCCATTTTTTCTTTTTCTGTTTGCATTTGAAGGTAATACATGATATTAAATGAAATAAATATTAGACTAAATATATATTCAATTCTTAATTTAAAACAAATAAAAAAGATCTCACTGGTTAGGTTTTTTTTAATTTTTTAATTTGCTGTATGGGGAAATGCATGTTACCTTCCCCCACTCAACAACCTGGTTTCATCAAGACGTCCTTCTCTGTTTCATTTAAATATGCTCCCTCTCTATCTTTACCTGTATCTCTCATTCTCTCTGTTCTATCAGTGGCTGGGATCGGCCGGGGTTCACTCTGTGTGTGATGGCTTTATTTGCTCTAATGATCAGCTTCACCGTCAGTGGGATGAGCTAATGAATTCTAGAGTGTGTTTGGATCGGCTCAAATCTGCTGATATAGCGGCCTGTGTCCTTTCAGCTCTTATCAAAGACATTTAAATGCTAATCAAGGGCCATGGTGACCCCCAACATGATGCCCGATGTGCTTCAGGGGGGCCGTTATCTCAAGTGTCCTGCAGTTAAGTGCGCGTCATGAATGCGAGTCATGTTAAATTAGTCTACTAAATTAATTTACTAGACACTAAAACAGAAGAAGACGTAGTGAGTCTATATGCATTACTTCGGTGGTCTAGGATGAGTTCGCTCTGCAGCTAGAAGACCACACTACACACATTCTCACTATCTAACCCAAACACACACACACACTCACATGCTCCTCCTCTTCTTTCTTCTTATTGATATGCTGATCTTCTTCTTTTCTCTTTAATGAAGAGGTTTGGAATTTATCCATTTCATTACCCCCAGCCCGTCCCCCACAAACACCCCCCGGGCTCTGGGGTATTTGTCATGGGGCAGGGATGAGGCTTTGTTTGCTGGATTTCTGATGTGCTATTAGCATCTCAACTGATTCTGACAGGACAGGCTCATTTCTATAGCTCACACTTATCCAGATCACACACACACACACACACACACAAGACAGAGTCATCAGTGCTACTGTGAATATCAGCTTAATGTCAACTGCATTTAAGTGGTTTGTCACTGCTAAGTGTGCAGGTCATTTCCAGTCTAATGTTAGTGTCCCATCATTTGCACTTGCAGTTTCTAGTTAAGATTTAATAGTAATTTGGGAGGGAAAAAAATGTCTACTGATGACATTACAATGGAGTGGCTTTTAGCTCATGACTGTTAGAATTTAGACTAACATCTATATGCTAGTGCACTCCTAAAAGTTGAGTTATCTTTTAGTGGATAAACATTTAGAAAATCTATTGTTTCTCTTCATTTTGTCCAATCAAATGCTCTCAGGAATGAGAACTGTAAATAATTGTAATAATAATTAACAGGTCAGTGTCTACCTACATACTTTCCTGCTGAACAATGACATTTACAAGTTTGGAAAAATCATTTTATAAAAAATACAAATACTCATTCGTCGATACATACATTTTAATTTTTCTATTTAAAAAAAATCGCATAAACATTAATGGAAATCTGCAGACTAGCAGATTTTACTGGTCTGAACCTATTTTTGTGACCCAGAACTGCTTTTTCTGCTGTGGAGATTTGTGGAAAGGATGTAGATTGGACACCAGCTCTGCTTCCCCTGTTGGAAAAGTGGCTTCTGTCACACTTACTGTTAGTGCGCTGTGTATCAGATGTGTTTCCATCACCCGGGGCGAGTCTCAAGTGCATGTCATATCGGGGGTGTCGGGGGTGGCCATGTCATAACGCAGAGGGCACTAGCACACACAGGAAATCCATTTAAAGCTCCCCCCTCCCCCCATCCAATTCTCCCAATGGTCTAATCCTCTCCAGCAGCACTCAAGCCGAGAGTGTTTCGTTTTCACTGCTCTTGACAGTGTTGGCTTACCCCAGTTCAGCATCACGAGGATGGGCTTTTACAGCCACTTTGCAATGGGTAGATGGATGAATGGACAGAGTGAGCGTGTTAGAGCTTCAGAAACCTTAGCGTCTTGTGAATCCGCCACATTAACAGGATCAGTGTGGAACAGGACTGAAGTAAACCCAGAGCTCTTTTTCTCTCTCACCGACTATAGCCCTATTTGGACAGAACTGGTTTTCCAAGAGGTCAGATTCATGTTTCCCAGACGTACTTTGTGATCTTAATCCCGTCTGAATTAAACAAGTCTGTGTCTCTCACACAGTCTTGAAAAAAAGAAAAAGACTTGTTTTTCAACTAAATTGGGCTTCCTCTAAGAAATCTAATCCCGTTCTGGATAGGAATGTCTGTGACTGTTGTACATTAAATTTTTTCAGAATATCCCCATTCATACTAAACTAACTATTTATTTTGCAACTAAAGCTACATTTCTGCTCTGATGCACCTTCATTATAGTTTTAAACCTTGCTCATGGAGACCCACCGTCCTTGTTTATTTCCAACCTGCTTCAACACACATTTCCGTGATTTTCAAGCAATCCTGAAGGCCTTGATTAGCTGGATCAGGTGTGTTTATTAAACTCTGCAGGACAATAGATTTGGAGGATAAGGGTTGACCTCTAATCTAGACCTTCTGATAGCTTTCTTTACAAAATTACAGTCCGTAATGATGGCATTCAACCTGATCTCAGAAGAAAATGAAACTATTTTATGAGGTGGCATTTGCGCACAATTTCTGCAGTGGGAATTGTATGAAAATATACAATTTTTAGAAAAAAACAAACAAAAAAAAAACAATTAAGATCCAACCATAACATTCACATTCAGACCCTACCAACTTAGTTAAAATAAGTTATTCCAATTCTATCCAATTATATTTTCTGAAATATAAGATGTTCTCTTAAAAGTCATATCTTAAACATCTTTTAGAAAACCTATTGTTATGTTCCCGGTTAATCTAGGGCTATAGGACCACGTAACACAATAAGAAAAGGTGATGTGTGGAGGCAGCAAGGTTCGATTCCAAATAGTGTGTGTTTACATTCACAGATTTATGCTAGTACAGTTAATTGTTGTTGTTTACAGCATCTACATCCATCACAGATACAGATAGAATTTCTCAGAACACCTTCAATAAGGTTTAGGGGTTTGTACAGTATGAAAACCATTACATTTATACAATATCCCTATAAAACATGGAAACCCAACGTGTGTGTGTGTGGGCATGTTTTTGTGACATATCAGGACACAACTTTGTATAATGACATGGGTATGACACAGGTATTACAAGGAGACTTATGAGAACATAACCCATGTCCCCATTTTTCAAAATGCTTATAAATCATACAGAATTATTTTTTTTGAGAAAGTAAAAATGCACAAAGTCTCCTGTGAGGGTTAGGGTTAGGTTTAGGGTTGGTGTAGGGCGATAGAATATACAGTTTCTACATTATAAAAAACATTACGCCTATGGGATGTCCCCACTTTTCACAAAAACAAACGTGTGTGTGTGTGTTTTGGAAGCAGTTTTGGAATGACAGTGGTGTTGAGTAAATAATATCTTTTATTATTATTTTTAGATGGACTATCCCTTTAATACCAAGTGTAAGGGGGCTACATTTGTGACATATGCTTTTTCAAGTAAAGTCTGTTTAGCTAAAGGTGTATATTGGTCATTACAGCATGTAATGGCTGCCGTACATCAGCCGTTTGCCATAAAGACCTCTTGCCAGAGCTGCAGCGTGTGCCATAAATGCCTGAGTGTGCTCTATAGGGCACATTAAAGGGGCCTTGCCTCTCTGTGTTTGAGGAATGATGGGTCAGAGAGAATAAAAGTGCAATGTGAGGCCATGTGGAGGTCTGTTGTTTGTGTAGATTTATGAAACACACCACCCTGTTAAACTGCCTGTTACAGCTTTGATATACTTAGTGATGTTCTGATGACCCACTCCAGCACTACTAACATTCTCACTTTCCTGTGTGAGAGGGAGGTATTTGGATGTGCCATTTTCCACTTTTTAACCCTTAAAGACTGTAAAAAAAAAACATTTTGGGGGCACCTGATATGCCTACACTTTTCTTTGTTTTTAAGGCCTGTTCTATTTAGTGAATTCTATTCAGCTATTTAGTGAAAACAATTGCAGAAATTGTCTTCTGCAACAAAAATACAACCTACACACAAAATGAGTGAGAAAAATACAGTGCAACAGAAAACATTTTTGAAAATTATCTTTATGTACTATATAATTATTGTTTACATGATATACATAATATAAATGGATCGATCCCCAGGCTATACTCTGTGTCAGAATTGATTTTACGGGAACATCGCCAAGTGACGCAAAGACAGAAATTCCAGTGCTTTATCCGATGGGTATCTCTGTTTCATCCTTTTTTTGGTTTGTTTTATGTCAAAGTTGTGTGTTTTTCTGTGCTTTTTCAGAGTGTTCTCTCATGCAAATGTGTTTTTTGTGTGTGTTTGTTTTCATACACGCATGATCACATTTCCAAAGAAGCATCGTGAATGGTAGTTCAATTGGTTTATTGGTTGAATGCCAATTCGGGCATGGGGGTGTGTAAGCGTAAGTACAACAACCGTACCTTTTTGGCTCAGAGGAACGAAATGTATGTAAGATATACTACTGTAATCAAAAACAAAAATGTAACAAATTATAGAAGCTTTTTCTTTTTTTTTTAGATTTTTTTCCTTCCCATTTTGAAGTTTATTTTGGTTTATTTTATTTTAGTTGCTATATATGTTAGTTTAATTTACTTACATATAAATATATCCAGGACCTCAGTAACTCTAGTCCTCGTTTGAATATTAGTAGTTATTAGTTACAATAACAGTTAGTTATTTCACTTTCTTCTCACAGTTCTTTATGTGGTAAAAAGGGTTCCCACATCACCATTCCCAGATTCTTGATGTCATCCTGCCTAGTTAAACCATGTCTTAAAATCTAATGCACAAGCTCAATGATCCAAGAGCAGACTAGCTTAGAGCTCATCCCTATGGACATAGTTCACAGCTAGAGTTTCCTCAGTCTTTCCTCCTTCTGGCATTGCACTAAAAGATGAAAAGCTGTGTTTGGTTTGAAGAGGGATTTATTGGTATTAGAACAACACAAACTGTGTGGCGCTTAGAAGCGACGGGCGTTGGAGGAAATCAGACCCAAATGATATTGCAATAACTCCAATTTGTCGTTCAAACAGTACAAAATGCCTCAGAAATGGTTATTATTACTGCATTTAAACAAAACATTAATTCTATGACTGTTTTGCTGAGCAAACCTATGTAACGCAGTTATATTACCATAAATTCATGAAATAGTCTTGAAGTTCACTTGTTCTCATTCCATCACTTTAGAATAGAAAAGGCTGATAGCTCTACAGTGCTGAGTTTTTACATTTACATTTATCTGACACTTTTATCCAAAGCAATTTACAATTGCTATATACAGTATTGTTCAAAATAATAGCAGTACAATGTGACTAACCAGAATAATCAAGGTTTTTCATATATTTTTTTATTGCTACGTGGCAAACAAGTTACCAGTAGGTTCAGTAGATTGTCAGAAAACAAATGAGACCCAGCATTCATGATATGCACGCTCTTAAGGCTGTGCAATTGGGCAATTAGTTGAATTAGTTGAAAGGGGTGTGTTCAAAAAAATAGCAGTGTGGCATTCAATCACTGAGGTCATCAATTTTGTGAAGAAACAGGTGTGAATCAGGTGGCCCCTATTTAAGGATGAAGCCAACACTTGTTGAACATGCATTTGAAAGCTGAGGAAAATGGGTCGTTCAAGACATTGTTCAGAAGAACAGCGTACTTTGATTAAAAAGTTGATTAGAGAGGGGAAAACCTATAAAGAGGTGCAAAAAATGATAGGCTGTTCAGCTAAAATGATCTCCAATGCCTTAAAATGGAGAGCAAAACCAGAGAGACATGGAAGAAAACGGAAGACAACCATCAAAATGGATAGAAGAATAACCAGAATGGCAAAGGCTCAGCCAATGATCACCTCCAGGATGATCAAAGACAGTCTGGAGTTACCTGTAAGTACTGTGACAGTTAGAAGACGTCTGTGTGAAGCTAATCTATTTTCAAGAATCCCCCGCAAAGTCCCTCTGTTAAAAAAAAGGCATGTGCAGAAGAGGTTACAATTTGCCAAAGAACACATCAACTGGCCTAAAGAGAAATGGAGGAACATTTTGTGGACTGATGAGAGTAAAATTGTTCTTTTGGGGTCCAAGGGCCACAGGCAGTTTGTGAGACGACCCCCAAACTCTGAATTCAAGCCACAGTACACAGTGAAGACAGTGAAGCATGGAGGTGCAAGCATCATGATATGGGCATGTTTCTCCTACTATGGTGTTGGGCCTATTTATCGCATACCAGGGATCATGGATCAGTTTGCATATGTTAAAATACTTGAAGAGGTCATGTTGCCCTATGCTGAAGAGGACATGCCCTTGAAATGGTTGTTTCAACAAGACAATGACCCAAAACACACTAGTAAACGGGCAAAGTCTTGGTTCCAAACCAACAAAATTAATGTTATGGAGTGGCCAGCCCAATCTCCAGACCTTAATCCAATTGAGAACTTGTGGGGTGATATCAAAAATGCTGTTTCTGAAGCAAAACCAAGAAATGTGAATGAATTGTGGAATGTTGTTAAAGAATCATGGAGTGGAATAACAGCTGAGAGGTGCCACAAGTTGGTTGACTCCATGCCACACAGATGTCAAGCAGTTTTAAAAAACTGTGGTCATACAACTAAATATTAGTTTAGTGATTCACAGGATTGCTAAATCCCAGAAAGAAAAAAAATGTTTGTACAAAATAGTTTTGAGTTTGTACAGTCAAAGGTAGACACTGCTATTTTTTTGAACACACCCCTTTCAACTAATTGCCCAATTGCACAGCCTTAAGAGCGTGCATATCATGAATGCTGGGTCTTGTTTGTTTTCTGACAATCTACTGAACCTACTGGTAACTTGTTTGCCACGTAGCAATAAAAAATATACTAAAAACCTTGATTATTCTGGTTAGTCACATTGTACTGCTATTATTTTGAACAATACTGTACACGTCAGAGGTCGCACACCTCTGGAGCAACTAGGGGTTAAGTGTCTCAGGGACACATTGGTGTCTCACAGTGGATTCGAACCCGGGTCTTTCACACAAAAGGCTTGTGTCTTATCCACTGCGCCAAAACCACCAAGATATTTATGCCAAATGAATGAATTAATTCTTAATTTTAAGATTCTAGATTTAGACAAATTTTTTAAAAGTTTAAATTAACCCAAAGACCCCAGACGAGCCCCCAATTCATGTTACCCAAATTACTCAGCATAAATAATAATTTTGTGGTCTGTCAGGAGTCTCAGTTCAACATCAATGAAAGCTTTTATTTCTAATTCTATTTTTAATTTATTTTTTTCTTGTCCAGGTAGAGTCCTTCTGAGAATGAATTTGGGTAGTGACAGCAACCTTGAAAAGAGCAACCTAATGCATTTGAAAAAGCTGCATGTGGCTGGTGACAACCTATGTGTCCTGTAAAATGCTTAACGCTATTGTCCTGGTTTAAGGCACCTTTCTTAACTTCCAGGAAATAATATATTTTAGGGTGGGTTATAAAAATAGTTTAACACCCTCAAAGGTACTATCCACAATTACCTCCATTAGCTTGGCCCATAAACCCAACTTTACAAACTCTGGCTGGCCTGGAATGGGGGTGGGTGGCTTTGAGCATGTCTCTTATGTAATCTGCAACGTGTAAATTAGGTTTAAATGAAGAATTTGTTTTTTAAGATAAATGCACATGCACAAGCTTCTCAGTATTGAGATATTTCTCACAACACAATAAAAAGTCTTGCACGTCATTCCCAGTGAGTTACAAAAACTCACGCCCGATTTCCTCTTTCTGATGAAGTATGAAACTCACTCACTTACCTCACATACTGTAAGATCCACTGGGTGGGTTGCAACATTAAGCATTAATTGATTAAATCAAATTTATGTATTAATTCATCCATTTTCCAAACCGTACTGTAAGTATGGGTGAGTGACTAGTTGCTTTTGCTGTTTAATGATGGGAAATCCATAATGACAAACAACTAAACCAGTTGGATTTGCGAATAAAGCAAGGCATAAATGAAATGCATGCTTACAGCTAATCTAGCATTCAGCTGCTGTGATTGTAGAGTGGTCCAGGTCTCAGTGTACTGAAAGACTGGAGGAGGGAAAGTGCTGTAGAGGAATGCTGAGTTTGCTGTCTTATCAGCAGGTACTGCATTAAAACACTGTTTTATATTCACCCTCTGCTTAGAATCACCATGACACTTGACTCAGGAGTACACAACAGTTGTTATGTATTGACCCAAATTCAGAACATACAGTGGGCACATGGTGATCACATAATGTTATGTATTATCTTGCATTAGGTTAATACATTTTAAATCTGGTGACATCTGCGGACATGATGCTAGAGCTTTTCTTAGAACAAAACTTGTTTTTTGTTTTCACAGTGACTTTTAATCAGCTGGTGTTGCAGTAATTTTTAGTAGATCGGTTTCCCTCAAGTTCATAGTGTTCAAGTTCATCATCACATAAACTTTTGAGTGTGTTCCAATAATGCATGAGGCTGTTCCTGGAGAGCTACTGTCCTGCATAGTTTAGCTCTGTTCTCAATTAAACATGCCTAAACCAGCTAATCAAGGTCTTCAGATTCACTAGAAACTTGTAGGAAACTGTGTTGGAGATGGTTGGAATAAAACTCTGCAGGACAGTGGCCCTCCAGGAGCAGGATTGGACGCCCCTGCAATAATGGGACCATGATCCGCATAGTAGCACAATCTTGCCTTCATTTCAAACTGTGCATCTGTTGGTTTATCATGTCAGGCTTAAAAACCTTTCTGTGAATCATTTTCCATGAAAACTTTATTTAAAAATGAATGCCACTTGGTTTTGTATTTTGTTATTTAATGCAATGACATTTATGATCCAATCACTTTTGGGGGACACTTTCTTGAATCAGTTTGTGAGATAAAACTGGATATTCAGAGTGATATAAGAGTGATATAAGCACTTACAAAAGTTTACTGAGCCACCTCCAAGATGTGGCTGTTGTTTTGTGACTCATTTGAGGCTGTTTCTCTGGATACTTTCAGCGCATCATTCAGAGGAAAGCGCAATTCTTGCTGAGTGTGGTTATGCAAGGCCGGTGAACAAGGTGGAACGCCTTTGTGTGATGTCAGATGAGAAAGGCATGGAAGCGAATCGGTGTCATGGAGTGGGTCATGGAGAGGTGAGGCTGACTGCTTCCATGGGTTCAGCGAAAGTTCAGCCGCATAACATTAGGCAAATTAGTAAGACGGCAATGGAGAGAGAGAGACAAATGAGCCATGTGAGAACTAGAGAATGGCCAAACTAGTTGAGAATAAGGAACTCTGAAGTTGGTTTAAAAAAACAAAACTTAGAGGATGTGCATTATGTAATTCAGAAATTGTGAAATATTGACAATGAGTTGTGAAAATGCATTATTCATGATCTGCTTCTATTCTGTTTGGAGGCTTAGAGATCCCTTGTGCAAATTTTGTAATTTAAACAGTAACCTTGACTCATGTCAAATCTATTATTAAAGGACTGAATTATTTAACACAACGATGCAATACTATATATATATGGACCACAACATTTTTCGAACAGAGATGTATACATTATGAATAAATAAGCTTTCCATTAATGTATGGTTTGTTAAGGTGGGTCAATATCTGGACGAGATACAACTATTTTAAAATCTGGAATCAAAATATTGCAAAAATCACCTTTAAAGTTGTCTAAATTAAGTACTTAGCCATGCATTTCTAATGTGGTAGGAAATTTACAAAATATCTTCATGGAACATTATCTTTACTTAATATCCTAATGATTTATGGCATGAAAGAAAAATCGATAATTTAGACCCATACAATATTTTTGAATGTTGCTACAAATATATTTTTGCTACTTACGACTGGTTTTGTGGTCCGGGGTCACAAATGTGTTTTTTATTTAATTTTAATTCATTAACTTATTTCTTTATTTGTTCAATTTACCTGCAGATATAAAACAAACTGAAATACTGAAATATATGGCACATGTAGTTCGGTACATCGACTACAAAATAATCTAAATTGTATACTTTCATTAGATGTCCTGGAATAAATATTGGATCATGGACTTTGTTTACCAAATGTATTTTAGTATAATGTTTTGTTTGTTTGTTTGCTTATATATATATATATATATATATATATATATATATATATATATATATATATATATATATATATATATATATATATATATATATATTTGTTTATTAATTTATTAGCTTATTCATTTTAATTATTAATTTAGGTAGATTTTTATGATGAAATTAAACTTTGAAGAACTTTCTGAATCTAACTTTGCACATACTGGCTATTGAATGGTTTGGTAAGAACACCTAAAAAAGCTCCTGTCAGATAATGGAAATGAATAAATGAATGAATAGCTGGGGAGTTAAAAGCCGTATTGAAATAATAGACAGTTGAAAAATATGATTATTATTATAATTTATTTATTTATTTTATATATTTTTTTACAGCTAAAAAAACTTACATGTCATCTGTAATTATTAGTTTAACTTAGTAAAAGTTATTGAGAGGCAATGTGGGCGGGGCTTTGGAGACAGAAGTTAAGGCGGGCAGAGATTAAAGGGCAGATATTTCAATGTAGGCGTGGCTAGAACGCAGTCACTTGCCTCGTCATCATTAATGGGCGGGACACACAGTTTGCTGCTCACTCGGGTCAAGATCCTCTCACATTCTCAGCAGCTCCGAGCGCGTGAACACAAGGTAACCGCGCGGATTAATAACACACGCGCACACCAGCTCTTTAAACGCTCGTTTGTGTGCTGTTTATAACCGGGAGGACATTAAACATTCAGAAAGGATCCTGTTTAAAATCGCTGCACGAGTTTTATGATAACACGAAAATAATCACATCACTAAATCGGAGCTTCGCAAATAAAATTGGACCAAACTCACCGCTCAACACTGGACATTTGATGGATTTACTGATGCCTCGTTCGTTCTGTATGTTATTATTGTATTAACCGATCAAGAAGTAAATGCAGTATATATGGTTTAAAACATATAAGCTACATATGCTCTTTAGAAAATTGCGCGTTTGAGACATTGTTGAGCCTGTATGAGAATAGGCTATATTTTTTTTGCAAAAGGTCTTTCAGCGGACATTGATTTGACTGATCTCTGACCATGCACAAGCGCTTCAGCTTGAGTTTTACTCGCTTCTGTAGTTCCTGATCTCCTCTGGGAATATCTGGGATGGCTCCATCTCTCTGTTAACGCTCTATGTGAAGTGGACAGTCGTGGATCAGCTGTTGTCTTGAGGAATCGAGTCCGACCTGATCATGTACGAGAGTGTGGATGTGAACCCTTTCCTCATGATGGATTACTATAATCAGAGCAGAGGATGTCTGATCCCGGACAAGATGCCCCATCCCTTCAGCTCATCCATCAGACATCAGCACTGGAGCGGATCCAACCACTGTACGTGCGTTTACATTCAGCAAAACACTTTATGTTTGTTGATTCTCTTAAACTAAACTGCATTCTAAGTTGTCTGATTTAATTCCATTTGTTTCAGTCATTCTTATACTGATATTTAAATCCAGCTGGTTGACCCACTTACACACACACACAGAAAGGGAGAGAGAGAGAGAGATGCTCTTGTCTGCATATTAGCAGCATGCAGATCTTTACTTTGGATTTAACATGCCTGTTTATTTCTTTCCATTATCAGTCTGGAATATTTTAACAACCAGTCTGTAAAGATAGCAATATCTAGCAAGTCATATAAAGCACATGGCTCTGAAAACATTTAATCATGCAGATCTTGGCTCTTGAGAGCCGTGCTTTTATGACAGCTCGTTAACATGCTGAGCATTAATGGAACAGAGAAAATGAATGAAATTCAGAATAAGGTTAATGGGAAACTTGCGGATGTGGGATTGTGCTGTGCTTAATGGTGAAATAGTGTTTTATGGGTCATATGTGAGAGATAAATGTGATGAAGAGAGAAAAGTAAGTGCAGGAGTTTTGCTTGAACCAGTTTTAAAAGAGTCCATCTGCTGTATCTCTGAGCCGTTGTGGATGGTGACCCGGGGTGTACAGGGTCACGCATCCATGACCTTTGACATAGAAACAGGGACGTAAACACTGAAATCTTACCAAAAGAGTGTAAGAAACAATAGTATACTAAATGTTTAGCCAAAAGATCACGTACATCAGACTCTCAGGTGGCTCAGGGATCCTCAGTACAAAAATGCAAAATTCTGTAATAACATTAACATACATGACTACATTGTGCATAGTAGTGTTGACCTAGTTTCGCAGTTAACAACTTTTACATGCTTTGCCTCATCCTGGATTCTTTCAGCTATTGTTTTGTCCAACAAAGACATTTGTATTTGTTTACTGATGCTTTTACACTCATCTACTGAAACTATGGCCGCCTTTAGAAATACATTTTGTGAAATGAGTATTTTTTTCATGTTATATAAGAAATGTCTATAAGTTTTATATAAATAAACTGTGCCGTTTTTAAGGGATCCCAGCAGTCTGTGGACCTCCAGTTGTCCACATAATCATACACTGGTTGTACTGTTTTGGTCAAATAGTTCCATAGCATCACTTTGGTAAAGACAGCATTACAGTTAGGTCAAAAGTGCAAGTTTTGTTGGAGGTGTATGGATAAGATGCTTTATGTTGGGGAACTTTGAGCCACCAGGAGACCCTCACTCTTGGCTAGCTCTCTGCAAACACTCTCTGCAAGCACTAAATTACATAAGAAATGGTGTTGTGCAATAGCAAGTGTGCCATTAGATGCATCATTTACCTTATTAAAATAGTGTTTTGAGTTATGATAAATTGAAATGTTCTTAATCTGCCTTGTTATTTTTTGTTTTGCAACAGCATTTCATATACAAAGTTGACATTTCCAATTCCAATCCACTTTTTTTTTTTTTGTGCATCACATTGTATTTGGATTTTAGAATATAGTTTCCCATGCCCTTTGTGGTTGTTGGCATATCTTAAAGCACAACACTGATCGCTCACTACCACAGGCAAAAAAAAAGTTAGTTGAATCACATTACGATGTTTAATTCAAATCAAAACATTATGCAAGTAAGTATTCACAATATAGGGAGGAGAGATTGAAGGTCTTTTTAGCTACTTAATGGCTAAAAATGCTTCTGGAAACTTACTGTTGGAGCTTCCTGTGTAAGCCCATCCAAGATGTAAATAAGTCTGTATCTTCGTTGCAACATATTTGAAGAAATTAAGCATTAAATCACTTGCTCACCAAAGGATCCTCTGCAGTGAATGGGTGCCGTCATAATAAGAGTTCAAACAGCTGATAAACACAGCTCAGTAATCTACAAATAATCCACATGACTCCAGTCTATCAATTAACATCTTGTGAAGTGAAAAGCAGGTTTTTGTTAAGCCATCAAGACGTTTTTAACTTCAAGCCATTGCTTCTGAGTAAATATGAGTACTTTAGTGGAGAAAGTAATCTAGTCTTAATCAGGAGAAAATAGGCACAGATCAAGCACCGATTAAACGGTTGTAAACAAAAACATGTTGGTGGATTTTAAAGTGAGAGCACAACAGGAGATGGATTGCTTCTCAGGATTTGGTTCTTACAAGCATGACATTTTTCACTTCTCGACTCTCATTCTGACAGCACCCATTCACTGCACATGATCCATTGGTGAGCAAGTAAGGTAATGCTATGTTTCTCCAAACCTATTTTGATGAAGAAAGAAACATCTACAGCTTGGATGGCCTAAGAGTCAGTACATTTTGAGCACTTTTTTATTATGAGGTGCACTTTTTTTTCCCAATGTTCTTTTGATGAAATATTCCTTGGCATATCCCAGTTGAAACAGGCTCATAAATGGCATGTATATTACATTTACATTTAGTCATTTAGCAGACGCTTTTATCCAAACCGACTTACAAACGAGGACAATGGAAGCAATCAAAAAACAACAAAAAGAGCAATGATATATAAGTGCTATAACAAGTCTGAGTTAGCTTAAACTACTGTACTGTACTGTACATGTAGCAAAGGCTTTTAAATAATGTAATAAATAAAAAGAAAACAGAATAGAAAAAGAATAGAGCAAGCTAGTGTTAGAGGTCTTATATATATATATATATATATATATATATATATATATATATATATATAAAATTGTATAATAAATGAAAAGAAAATAGAATACAAAAAGATTAGAAAGGTAGTTAGATTTTTTTTTAATAATAGAATTAGAATAGTGAGTGCTAAAAAATAACTTACATACTTAATATCTTAACTACAGCATGTAGTTGTGCACATTGATTAAAGTTTTTTTTTTATATCATAACATGAATTGAGCAGCAAATTGCAATATGTTTGTATCATATTCCCGCACGATAAACCACTCATAAATGAGAGTGAGAGATGAGGGTGTTGATGTGTCCGTATGGTCTCAGTCATCAGACTGACGGCTCAGGGTCTTTACGGGGGTCGATCGGGATCAAACACACTTGATCTTTGATAGTCGGCTTCTCTCAGTGCTGAGGTGGGGTTTCCAGAGAGATTACACGCCTCAGCGTGAAGGAATGCACTGCCTCTTATTCACATGACAGTCACACACATACACACTCCCCTTCACGCTGCACCCACGGACCTTTGTACACACTCCTCTTTACACATGCACAATTCTTACTTGCATCTATTCTTAAATTCTTTTCATGTATAGCATGCCTTTGCACACACTTCACATGTCAGTGCATTGTTGTGCCTTAATAAGTATGGCTCACATCCAGCTTTCAAAATACACCTTTTTAGAGTTTTTATTATTTACTTTTTATTTTAAGCATCTGATCTTATTTAACCTGTCCACATTCTATCAGTCAAAGCAGTACAAAAATGTTTTGATAGGATTACTACTGCTTCTTCAATGGGGCGTCTTCTTTTCTTTTCATTCTCATCTAAGGTCAAATCTCAGGCGGCTTCAGGCTTCATCTCGCATGGACATTTGATCTAGGCCACTTCTTTATTTTTACATTGTCTGTTTTATTGTGTGGTGTTGAATGGGACTGATGCTGAAATGCCTATGTTGCCGATCACATTAACAGTTCATTATGCGTCCCCTGGCTTTCAACGCAACATCCCATAGCAGCTTTTCGAAGTCTAAACAGATGGCTTACTACATCAATCATTACAATGAAAGACAATGTTACATGATCCCTCAGAAATCATTCTAATATGCTAATATGGCCCTCAAGAACCCTTCATTATTAGTTGAAAATGGTTGTACTGTCTAATGAAGTGTGAAAACCACAATAGAATTCTTTAAGCAG
The DNA here is from genome assembly GCF_003368295.1 of Carassius auratus. Taxonomy (NCBI): domain Eukaryota; kingdom Metazoa; phylum Chordata; class Actinopteri; order Cypriniformes; family Cyprinidae; genus Carassius; species Carassius auratus. The sequence continues at coordinate 13,237,883 of NC_039254.1, read as the reverse complement.
AAAGTTTGAAGGACAACATTTATTTGAAATCTAAATGTTTTGTATAATTTTAAATGTATTCACAGTTATTTTTAATCAGTTTAATGTACCTTAGCTCAAAATATCCCATAGTGGCCCCAAACTGTATCTACGGTCAGAGCAACATTTATCAGTTTCATGGAATATTAAAACTAAGGTAACAATAAGGTAACAATTTTGTATATGTACCAATTCTCACTATTAACTCTGGTTGCTTATTAGCATGCCTATTATTAAGATATTTATTAGTATAAGCTGATACAAGCTGTTTATTTGTACTTAAAAAAGCACACATTCTGCATGACCATATTCTACATCCCTAACCCTACCCATTACTAAACTTAACATTTACCGAACTAACTATTAATAAGCAGCAAATTAAGAGTTTATTTAAACAAAAGTCATAGTTAATGGTTTGTTAATGGCGAGAATTTGACCTTTTTTTTTATTACAAAAAGTAAGATGTTCTCTGACCTCCATTAACTAAATGGAATCAAACTCTGCAAAGCTGAATACTTTACAAGAAATAGGATAATGTTGAATGTGTGCAGTGTACGTGCTCAAATGTGCATTTAAGGCCAAAAAGAAAGGCATCCTGTCCAACTTTGCAGAGTTGCGCAAGGCTGACATTTTTCATGCAAGAATGTGCATTAAAATCCATGATATTAAAGTAAAACATCTCTGACTGGACCAGCTGAAAGCACTCACGCACACACACACACACACTCACACATACACACACGCACACGCACTCATGTCTGCTCCAGATAATTGAGTTTTGCTTTAGCCTTTCTGAGAATCAGAATTCTGTTGTAAAGAGGAGGACATGATTTTTTGAAACTCATTGTGTGAGTGTTTGTGTGTGCAGGCTGGTGGAAAGACAACACTTGAACCTGAATACTTTCGTCTGAACTTGAATGACTTCTGGTAACATATGCTGACACATGATTGGCTGAGAGCAGGAAGTATTCTGGTGCCAAATGAACCACATGTTTGCAGAGTTATACAAGTGTTCACAGAAACAAGGAGACGATGTGTGTCTAACTGTTGACTGTACTTACTTTGAATAGGTCCTTGTGTACGTAGTGAAAGGGTTCTCAGAAATTCTCGTTGTTCATGGATATTTTGCTCTGCGGGGAAATCTACTGTAAATGGTTGCAGAAGGATTAGGTTTAGGTTTGGTTTCTTTGGGTGTGCGATATGTATCGTCTACCATAATATCGTAATTGTTGTTTTAACAATGTGGAAGCTGACATTATTGAGTATGTCAATCAATTTGCTACAAAACAAACAGAAACACTCCTTTAATTATGATTTATGCAACAGTTGAGTAAGAAGTTAATATTGTGCGGATACAATAATGTCAGTATTTTCTGTTTGTGCTCTGTTTCGGTAACAAAACCGTTTCAAACAGAGCCATTGGTGTTTTGAACCAGTGGTGTTTTGTTGCTGAATAAATCAGCATCTTTGAACAAATTAGTGATTCAATGATTCATTCATAAAGACTTTGTTCTTGAATGAATCAGCAATTTGAACTAATCAATTGAGTGAATGACTCAATGATTCACTCATTAAAACAATGACTTGCCTCCGCTTACTAGGGGTTCTAGTTTATTTTTATTGTTTAAATTAATATTCTATCATATCTAAAATAGCATCATGTATGCAGTGTAAATACATCTGCTGTTACATAATGCTGCTTTAAATGCAGCCTCTGTGCCAAAAAATATAATGTAAAAAGGATTTTGTTGCTACAGATTATTTTACTTATTGTGTTGTTTTATTCTGATGGAATTTATCACTATTTTTATCTAAGAATTCAGCATAAAAGATGATGCGTACATATAATATGGTTAGGAAAAAAGTTATATCAGTGTGTCCTGCACAGCTGAGAGGATGCAGGTGAGACATAAAAGCTTGCACCTCCATTTATACATCCAGTGTTTTCATTAACCTGTGCAAAAAACCTTCCTGTAGCTTTAAGACTTCTGTAAATTATCTCTGCAATGATTGATTGGCTACTCTTAACATACCAGCAAATGCTTACTCTGATCATCAGAGCGGTTTTAATACGCTGAATAGTAACTGAATAGATGTTTATATGTTAAATGTATAGGGGGTTGTATGTTAATTAGTTGTGATGCCAACAACTTGACAATTTCTGATCCGGTGGCCTCAAGTACAAGCTCGATTAGAATACTCACTAAAGAATACGTTGTGAATTTCATAGGTTACTCCCGCTGACTTTCTGAAATATAATAGGTAAAGTTAGGTTGGTTATGGCATCTGTTTACTCAGTGATGTGGGTTGTCATTCTATATATATATATATATATATATATATATATATATATATATATATATATATATATATATGCGTGTGTGTGTGTGGTGGTGGGGGGGGAGGGTTCTTACTAATTGTAAAATATCTGTATTATAGGTATTAATTCAAAACAATATATTATAATACAAAATATTACAAAATATAGTATCTCAGTGAAATTAAAGTAACACTGATCCCAACTCGAATGTGTTGTAATAACATGATGTTATGTGTGTTTACAATAGATTCTAGATTAGTTTTCTTATGAATCATATTAGTGTGATGCTGACAAATGTGTGGTTGCATAAATCACACATTTCAAATGTGATTGTTTCATTTATTTCTTGATTGTGGATTGGCACTTGTTGGGCTCCACACTAGTGTATGACAGCAGAAATCATCTGTTAACGCTTTTGTGTCTGTTGATTGTTGTTGAGAATTCCATATGATGTTACCCTCAGCACAGGAAGAGCTGATCTCTGTGTTTAAGTATGTGGTAGTTTTTCAAAGACCTCAGACACTCACAGGAAATTGATGTCTGAAGAGGGAACGAGATCGTCTGATCCTCAGAAATCTCCCTGAGTGAGTGCACACACATATTCAAGGTATTACCCCAGTGAACTCTGCTGACAAACCAGCGACCTCTGAGGTAGTCGACATATGTTCATTCAGTCTACCCATGGGACAGGGGCATGATGGGAAATAAACTTCTGTGAAACTTCTTCACAGCAGAGTGAAGCGTGTCAACCTTATTTTACTTTAATTATTGAGGACAAACGAGAGCAAGTGAGAGACGGGACTGTTTCTATTTTCATTCAACCTCCTTATTTTGCCAAATGTCCCCAATGAACCATGGGAGCAGACCTCTTAATGAGAACATCACTGACAATCAAAACAAACATAATAGTAATGAGGTTTAAAGGAAAAATACACCCACAAGTAAGAAATTAGTTGAAAGTTGCCTGAGGATATCCAAGATGGAGAAATGTTTTGTTCTCTATTGGAACAGATTTGGAGAAATTTAGTATTACATTTTATTCTCCATGCTCTGCAGTGAATGGGTGCCGTCTGAATGAGAGTCTAAACATCTGATAATAACACAATAATCAACAAGAAATCAATGCCAGTCCCTTATTTAACTGGCTCTACTTCCAGCTCCACTCCAAAAAAAAGGGGTATATATATATATATATATATATATATAATGCATGTATGTATATGTAGATGTATATGTTTAGTTATTGTACTGCCAAGGTCTTCATTCATTCATATCCTTTCTCCCAGATAACAGCATTATATTTCAGCATATTTTCAGATGTCATGCGCTAGTGGACCTCATCTTGTATATTGCTTACAAAAACAATTGAATATGTTTAAATAATGATGCTGGCCATTTCCACTGCACTATTTATGTTAAAGCTGCCCTCTCTAGCAATAATTGATGCTCACGGTCCTTAAGCTATCGAATCCATACACTATACACTAGACAAAAACACATGCTCGTGAAGCAAATAGACCCGTGTCTGTTCTGGAGAATTCATGGGAAATAATTGAAGGCAGTAAAGGCTTTGAAAGGGCCGATTTGAGTGCTTTTTGCTTTGGCAACATAATTGGCCTACTTTCTTTCTCTATGACGTCAAAATCAAGAGATAATAGCAAATCATGAAACTGGAACAATCTAGTTCATGTCAGAGCTGTGTGTCTTTGTGTTGTTTCTGTACTCTAAAGAATCATTTTTTTTTTTTTTTTTTTTTGCATTTTCCAATAGCCAATATACATACAATTTAGTAGGGGTGTGCAGTATTGACAAAAATTATATTTAACTTTTATTAAAAGAATAGTTGAAAATCTGCAGAAAATGTACTCACCCTCAGGCCATACAAGATATAGATGACTTTTGGAGATGAGTCTCATTGTGATCGATTTGGAGAAATTTAGCGTTACACTCAAAAAAATGACTCTTTGGCTGAACATGATTCTATCATGGACAGTGGTTCCACATGTTTGTACCATGTTATTTGGACATGAATAAATCAAGTTATAAGGACTTGTCTACCTTTAGTTGAGTTTACTCAGTTTGCTTTAGTTCATCCTACATGAAATATCTGAGTAGAGATAATATGTTTACATCATGTAGAACCACTGTCCATGCAAGTTTAGCCAAAGTGTTATAAAAACATTAGCAAGTAAGATATAACTTTTCTTTACACATGATGTTAATTGTTTGCAGTTTAAGGATGTTACTATGTGTACATCATACACTAGCACTCTCATTAAAGTTGCTTTTTTTTAAATTAAGTATTTTAGACGTTCTTTCAACCAGGTCCTCAACCCAACCACAAGCTCCACACTTCACCACAATGGTAACTCACACAAAATACACCAGTATAAAGTCTTTTAAAATGCCCACATAATAGAGCATTATACATGAAAAAGTCTCCTTATTATCACATTTTATTAAAAACTGCATAAAATAACACTTTATTTCAACATTTTCTCTCCCCATATCCAGTCCTGTGCAAAGCATGATGGGAAGTGTAAAACTTATTTTGAGGGACTTGATTGAAACATGTTCTTTCAAAATGAAAACTTTATGTTAAACCAACGAGAGACAGGTTTAAGTCAGTTTAACATGACACAATCATGTTGAAATGAAAAATAGCCAAAATGGCATTAATTCAACATGAATTGTTCAGGTAAAGTGAACAAAACTAAAAATTCATTTTTTTGAGTGTACTTGACTAACAACTCTGCAGTGAATAGGTGCCTTCATAGTCCAAACAATTGATTAAAAAAAAATCTAATTTGTATGCAAGTAATACCTGTACATAGTGTCAGCTTCCACATCAATACACCAATTACAATATTGTTATATATGATGTATATATCGTATACAATACAATTTAGTGACCACCATTGAGCTGCATAATTACTATATGAGTTACTTGTAAATCAGTTTTGCTAGGGTGGGATTGTGCTCAGGTACTTGACATTCATTGTCCAGTTATTTATAATGTTTATGCAATATTTAATGGTCACTAAATACATTTTAGTCATTTGGGTTCAGACCATTATCTAGTATAGAAAAATATGTATATGTAGGCTACAAAATCACTAATACAGGTGTGTTTGTGTGTCTGTGTGTGTGTGTAATATAAACAGGAGGTGTGTGTAGGCAGGGAGTCTCCTAATCTCCTCCACTCAGCATGAACACATGCCCCAACCATACAGAGAGAATAACTCTGACATTACAACCAAGGTTAGATGATAAACTGGAAATATTATGCCATGATGATATTTATGTTTGTCTGTAATGGCTTAAACGTAAATGTCAAAATGTTAATATATATATATATATAAAAGTTAACGTCATTAGATCAGATTAGATTAATTTGTTTTTAAATCTTAAAGGAAATATTTTATTATGGAACATTTTTTATGTAAATGTACTTGCAGCTAATGCCATTTTTGCCTAAGCTTAAATCAGTTTGATTTCTTAAACATCTCTTTTAAGCGAGACAAGGAAGAATTTTATTGGGCCTTTAAGTTTTAGTTTGTTTACATACTATATTTGTTTGTACTGTGTTTATTTATTATGTTGATATAAATGCAAACCCATGCATTTATATATTAAGGTATTTTTTTTTATATATATAAAATATTTATATTTATATATAACAAATTATATACATATATATATATATATATATATATATATATATATATATATATATATATATATATATATATATATATATATATATATATATATATATATATATAGAGAGAGAGAGAGAGAGAGAGAGAGAGAGAGAGAGAGAGAGAGAGAGAGAGAGAGAGAGAGAGAGAGAGAGAGAGAGTAGTTATATACACAGAGACACACACACACACACACACACACATATCATATAGAAAATATTTTTCTGAATGATTATTTCAAATAAAGCAACCTTTGTGGCTTAAGCTTTTTCATAAGTACGGTTAATGAAACAATAATCTAAACAAATAAAGAAAAATAAAATATTAAATCTGCCTTCCTTTAACAGTGCAACTGTGAAATATTTGCACCCGATAACATGACTGCTATTTTTAACATTGTAAATGTATATTTAAATAGTTTATATATTGTCCGGTGGAGTGTTTCATTGACAGTTAGTTACACTTTCTACCCGGTAACATGGCTGCTATTTTTAGTATTGTCTCGTGGCATGTAATGTTTGACTATTGATTTTCAGGGCAGTAGTTAATTGGTTTTAGTTTGTCATAAATAGAATGGATCAGACGTACACTTGTTGACCCAGTGAAGTTGTGATCCATTTGTCTTCACTGATGGTAGACAGATCATGTATAAAAATGCCTTGGGTCCTGATGCTTAAAACACTCTGTCACTGCAAGGCAGTGCATAATCTAATAGTGAGATAAGTGTGTGTGTGTGTGTGTGTGTGTGTGTGTGACTGCTCTCCCATAGGGCCTGTCTCTACCCCGCTAACACACTTAAGCTGGACTTAACCAACCCAAATCTGATTAATACCCCCTCCCGTCCTCTCCCAGCGCCCTTTGGGCCGCTCATAATGAGAGCTAAACAAGCCCAGACCCAGACCTGAACCCACAGATGAATAAACTGGTGATTACAACAGGCACAGAGAGAAAGGGAGACATATTGTCTGACAGGAAGGAGGAGTTAAAGGCTCCTAAAGATGCAGAGAGAGACCGAAGAGGAGAGCAGGATAGAGGTTGAGTTACAGTGTTTGTTGGTTGTCAGAACATTAGGAATGTAACCTCAGCTTGAACCTAGAGAGATAGACCGATAGACGGAGAGAGATGACCGGTTATAGGGTCAGCGTATATTCAGGGCTTAGCCCAGACCTCCTGGGATACTTACGGGATGTTTTTAATTAAATGGTGGAACGGGACACTCTTAAATGTTGAAAATGTTACATCTTTGAGCCAAATTACTGTATTTGAGAAGAACGGGATAGCTTTCTCCAAATACATTAGCAAACAAGAGAGTCTAGTGTTAATCAATGATTAGTTTATGCTGTGTATCTATCTATCTATCTATCTATCTATCTATCTATCTAGCTAGCTGTCTGTTTGTCTGTCTGTCTTTCTGTCTATCTAAAAATACCTACCTATATTATACTTTTAGTTTCTGAATTTAGATTTTTTTTTATTTTTTAATCGTAGTACATCACCAACAAAATGAGCTATTTGGCATTTCTAAAACAACATAAAAAGTTAAGCGCATTGCATTATGGAATACTCTTAAGAATATTCCATACATATACCAGGGTTCCTCAATATGCGACATGCGGGCCACATCCGGCCAACAATATAAAAATGTTTGGCCCGCGCTAATTTGAAATATGTGGCATGAAAATTCAAATGCAACATCAGAAAGCAACATTAACTTATATTGTGTCTACACTGGACGCGAGCAGCGTGACATAACAAAATACAATAGAGCTTATGATAGTCGGGGATGCTGTCTACGCTTGATGTAGCACAGTACAGCGCGACAAATCTCTGACAGAAAACTTCTGACTCGTTCTATTTATGATGCGGCTCTGTGTAGTAACAGCTGCTCTATGTGAAATCACACACCTGATGGAATTAACCGCTGATTAGAGAACCGGCTTTACTGAAGAGATGCGCATTAACGATCGGCCGATCGTGATCGGAGCAGCCCTACTTGTTTTACACTACCATTAAGGAATTTTAAACAAAGAATGTTATAGACTTTTCATTAAGAAGCATATCAACTTGTGGAAAATGGGCATCTTATGACCCCTTAAAAAGAGTTTGCAAGTAAAGCAGACGCAGTGCATTTTAGTTCGTTCTGCTTTAGTTATTTCTAAACATTTGTAACATTTGGATGGGACACCATCAGTATGCTGTATGTCAGTAAGACTTATGGCAGCAGTCAGAAGAATGATTTCTGGAGTAGGTTGCACCTCTGAATGATTTTCTTAGTGACAGAAATGACAAGGCATGAAAGGTTAGTGTGAAAAACAAGATGATTAAAAACATTCAGGGCTTCGCTAAAAAAATTCAGAAGCCTGCACATGGAGAAAAACGAGGAGAGAGAGAGACAGCGGAGGGGTTGTTGTAAATGAGCAATAATGTGGTGTGTTATATAAGTGTTCTGTGTGTAATTCGGTTGACATGAGAGAACAGACTGACATAAACACTACAACACTCACACTCATACACACACAGTGTGCTCGCTCTATTTTTCCCCGGATCACTTCATTCATCTCTCTCTTTCTGTCTCTCTGTTGTAGTGGGTGTCCTGAGTGCATCTATTTGTTTGCACACACATTATTATGCAGTGGCACCAAATTAGGATATGCAACAAAATGCGAAGAGGGACACCAAAATCATGTCCTGGATCTTTGTATTCTGGCTATATCTTTTTTTTTCTGCATTTAAAAAAAATATATTCATTTAAATTTCTGACATTTTGCTCAGTCATATTATATTTAACTGTGGTTTTAGAGTGTTCCTATTGTTTTCAGTGTTAAAATTTGTTATCCTATGCCAGTTTATTGTGCAGATATAACTATATGGTCTTAAACATACTTGAGGCAAGCATGTGACACACATGCAAAAGCTTCTAGCTATTCAAGCTAAATTTTTACCCATCGTTTACAACCCTCTACATTGCAAGTAAATTACTCGCATATGCGACTAAATCTTCACTCTGGGCGACTAAATGATGTCTAATATTAGCCAAAGGCTAATAAATTCTCATATATTACTCGCCAGTATGTGAGTTGGAGGCTAAGTATAAGTTTAGCTCAGATGTATGTTCACTAGCCGAACACTCTCTGTTTGAGCGCTTCAGAGTTTCTTTCTCTGTCAGGCGATCAGTGATATTTCTCAGTTTATCTCAATGGATGCACAGCGTACCTGTGTTTGACGTACCGTAAACTCTACTGTAAAGGTGCACCACTCACCAGCGCTTTGGTGAGAGCAGAGAGAGTGAGAGAGTCTTACATACATGCAGAATTGATGCACTACATCTAAACAATATACTTTGTTGCTATGATTTATTTTTCAACTTTTAAGAACTGTCGGGTTTTCTGCTAGTGGGCGGAGCTAATGTGCATACGGCAGTATCATTGGCTGGTGCTCACCTATTATTGTCCCTGTTTTGATTTCAGCAAATCAGTTCAAGCGAACGCACACAACCTGATTAATATTCATGAATCCAGTAGGTCGGTAAATCCTCAGTGCTTTTTATAATTTGCTTATTAGTAGAATTTGTATTATTATTATTATCATCATCTTATAAGTATTATTGTTAGTTTTGCCCTTTTTTTTCTTTTTTTTTTTTTTACAGGAAAACTGAATGACCAACAAAGCACCACCACCAGTCCAGTTAAAATGTTCAGTTAAAATATCTATGCATTCATACATGATATCCAAGTTTTAATTCTAATGACTAAATAATTAGAATTAAAACTAAATAATAATACATTAAATAATACTTGATTCTCATATTATAATACTTCACTGACTGATGTTAAGAGTGTAATTTCAGATATTTAAAAAGCAGTGCCATTTTAAAAATATATGCAGTGTGTATATTAGCATATCAGTCTGGAGAGTAAACAAAAAAAAAATGTACTAGCCAATTGCCAAGGTGTCTGTAGAGGGTTGGTTAAGAATGCACTTCATAACTCAAGTATGTGTTAAATTTTGTCTCATCTCCACAAAGGAATGCCAGGCACGTACCTTGAACATCTTCTAAAGTATGTTTCTGGTTTTTCAACAGTTGACTTCCTGAAAAGTGAAAACCCTGGCTCTGTAGTGCTGTCAAAACATTGTTCTGTTGACTTGAGCGACCGGCATGTCACCTTCTGACTCAGCCGGTGCATGAGTTTGGGTGGGACTAACTGTAAATTGGTAAAAATAGATGGAGGCGGCATGGGAAAATTTCTCTACTTTCTTACTATATAAGTAATTATTCAGATTTTAACTGAAAATCACATGATTACACGAACATCATAGATAAGTGGCTTGTTTGCTGAGGAAAATGTTGGCACCGCCTTCAACATTTGCAAATATTACAGATGTCAATTTCATCTAGTCTAGTTTTTTCAGCAACCATTTAAAAGTGGCTCATGAATGAAATCAGATGATGTTGGCATGAGCAATCACCTACAAACCACCCAGGTGCCGGATTACCAGTATAAAAATCTACGTAACTGCTATTTTTAATATAATTTTAAAAAGTTAAGAATATTTTGTATTTCCAAAAACTTTTCTCAATATTTTCTGGGGTTATTATTATTATTATGGTAATAATAATAATAATTCGGCATGAGCCGCCAGATAACACCAAAACCTGTCGTGTCGTGAAGAGGCATTGTGTATTACGAATGTTGTTGGCTCTTTGACGACCTGCTTTTGTACCTCTTGTATAGGTAACTTCGAATCTGCTAGATGCCTAAATGTAAATGAAAATGTTTCAAGAATTGCATTTCAGAACATTGTTGCAAACTACTTAGAGCTAATTACAATATATATATTTTAAGAAGATTGACGTGAATCTGGCCTCAGAACATGGCGATACATCCTGACAGCCACCAGGAGCACCATAGCACTGTTGATGGGCAGTTTAGTGCAGTTTCCTCAGACCAGCGTCCACAGACTTTTGGCCTAATTCGTGTTGGACTCAGGGCAAGGCGTGGGTGTTGTATACTCTCCTCCATCCGTCCACTCAAAACAAAGCTTTAGCTCTTGGTACGTCCCGGATGTTTTGCCCAGCGATGTGTCTGTGCTTATCTTAGCTGTCATAGCCACATGTTTGAACTTCAGCTGTTTGATTTTCGCTTCCATTCTCTTCATTCTGATTCTCTCCCCTTCCACGGCTGAGTCAGCTTTTCATTCCGTCAGTCTGTTCCAGGACGTCTCTCTGAGTATTTCCTGCCAACAGGGAGACAGGCAGGAACATGCACATTGACACTGTGTGTGTCGGTGTTTGTGTGTGTATGGTTGCTGTTTCAGATATGGGTCTGCAGTCGTTCTGTGTGTGTGATGTGCCCGGCAGGGCCGACAGCAGTGCTGTGTAAATAAGAGTTCTATATTTAACTTGATCTCACAAGTTGAGTTGCCCTCTGCCACAGCTGGGACATACACACACAGACACGGGAAAGAAACTGCAGCCAAACCAGCAAGAGAAACAAGCGCATACTTTCACCTCGTATACCCTCTCCACCTTCTCTATAAACAAAGAAATGCACACATTGTGTCCTGCTGAGAACAGCATAATATTGCTATTATTTGTAGTCATATCCAGGAGTCCCTAAGTCACATGCTTCCTGCAGTATGCACAGTTTTCATTTAGTGATTGATCCCTAAATTGTGTGTGAATAATTTTCGATTTTTTCAAACTTTATATATCCTTTTTTTTTTGGCTGATATTGCCAACAGTTCATTGGACAGAGGAAAAGCAAGAGTTAAAATTATTTTATTTTAATTAATGAGTAACATTTTTTATGTTTTTATATGCGCTTAAAAGTGCATTATCATCACTAGTGAAATAATATATATGTGTGTGTGTGTGTGTGTGTGTGTTTATATGATATGATTTGTGGTGCAGTCCTGGAAGTCTTCCTTTGTGAATAAATATATTAATAATAATAACAGTTAAATATAATCAATAATATATTAATAATGTAATTAACATAATATAAATAATTGTGACAATTGTGAAAAAGAAAATGATTAAACTGAATAACAATATTAATGTTAGATAAATATAATTAATAATAGTATAATGAATTATAGTGATATGAATATATCTTATTAATTAATATTAAATAATAATAACTGTTGTTATGATAGAAAACAATGCTAAAACTAAATATATGAATAGTAATAGTACTTGGGGAGTAGGAGTAGTATTTTTTATTTTATTTTATTTTAAATGGTTTTATTAAGAGATGTATTTAACTGATTTATTTAAAAAAAATTATCGCCTGAATGTACTTTAGAATTTTTGTCTTTTTTACTTTTTTACTTTTTGTTAATTGTATACTTTGTAAAAATATTGTGAGATCACAATGAAAATAGCCTTGATGCTGACATGGCATTAAAAAGTGAATAAATAAATATTTATTTATTTATTTTTGTTTGTTTGTTTTTGTTTGTTACTACTACCACTACTACGTTGACTACTGCTACCACTACTACTTGTGTTACTAAACATGTATAAGACGTTTGTAGTTCCTGTGGCACAAACCACAGGAAACCCATCTAGAATCCAAGCCAGTGCTGTCTGTTCACCTTCCCATCAGTGGTTTGAATGGTGTTTAACAGTGTTTGTCTGTTGTTCTGATGTGCGATGGCTGGCTAATTATCATCAGCACAAATGTGTTACACGTGTTTAATGAATGTGCTAAGATAATCTGCTTCTTTGACAAGCTCAGTTCCTCTAGAGGAGCTGCTTCAGGACGTCTGTGTCTTTGATCTCTCTTGTAATGTTCCTAGTCACACACAACAGCGCAGCGCAGCGATGTGAAGCTCTGGGACAGGGTTCAGGGTCAGGGATTTCACACTGCCATTCCGGCAAATACACGGGTAAAGTGTTCCGGCAATTGTTCCCGGGTCGCTAGATTTTGCACGTTCACACTGCCAGTGATTACCCGGGATATGTGCGTGCTTTCACACAGAACACGTAAAGATCCCGTAACGACACGTGACATCAGCGCGTGACGTGTAATGTATGAGTCAAAAACGTTAGGCATGTTATACTTTCACTGAAGCAAGCGAACACTCTCTGCGTCAGTGCGGAAAGTGAGGAACTAACTGATCTCTGCTTCATTACAGTTTGCACATATTTTTTCGTTGCGAACGTTGATCTTCCTTCATAACAGCCGGTAAAAGAGTCGCGCGATAATGTGCGTCATCACTTTCGACATGGCATTAGATCTTGCTTTTGTTCACACAGCGCTAGGTCCCCCGACCCGGGTTCAATGCTGTAATCAATCCCGGGACGTGGTTGCTTTCACACAGAAGGCGACCCGGCAATGTTCCGGCAATTTGCCGGGCCCGACGTGCAGTGTGAAAGGTGCTCTAGAGGAATAGGAAAGTCTGCATTATTCAACATGGTTTGGATTAATTTGGACCTTTAAATGTTTTATGCTTCTGAAAAACTATTTTCAATAAAGGCTTTATTTTAATGACTCTATGCTTGACAAAGATAGTATTACAATTAATTTGAATGAAAATATGAACATGAAGCTCATAGAAAAATTTATTAAATAGATTTTTAATGTATTTTTGAACACTGAAATAATATACGTACACACAAACCAGAAAATGTCATGTCATTGATCCATAAACTCTCTCTTTCACAGCTATCGAGACCCAGAGTACGAGTTCTGAGGAGATCGTCCCAAGCCCACCCTCTCCGCCCCCTCCTCCTCGCGTCTATAAGCCTTGCTTTGTGTGTCAGGACAAATCTTCAGGGTACCACTATGGCGTCAGTGCCTGTGAGGGCTGCAAGGTGAGTTGCTGTGACCCTTTCTCATTCAACCCAAAAGTAGCAACACTACTAGCTTACCTTATTAGTCAGCTGTTTTTAAAATACAGTAGCTTCAGCTTTTTCAGTAAGCCTTTTGCCCCAAAAGGAATTGGAGAAGAATGACAAAATACTGTTTATAGACACAGTATACATAGTAGTGTTAGTTAAGTACATGTCATGTACACATAACTTCACAATACTTGAGCGTTTTTACCCTCTACCTCAAAAATTCTTATATAGTTGCTTATCAGAGATATAAACTTTTTAAAATAACTGCTTCAAAATGTACATTTTCCAGTATAGGACCAGATTTACTAAGAGCTTTTGCCTGCGTTAACCTTTAAAATATAAAAATATTACTGTCATGATTTACTAAAGATGCGCATTGAAGAATTTACACTGAAAAAGGCATTAGCAGTTATTTTTGTGCCTGACCTTATAGAATATGCATTTGTAGGAGTTTCCACTTTCAGATGCAAAATTTATGGGAAGGACGGTATTAAAATGAACCACGCAACGCAATGCACTAATGTTTGTGCTCGTCAAATTACTGGTATTTTGCACCATTATTTAATGCCCAAATAAAGAACATCTTAAAGTAGACATTAATTTGCACTGCTCTTGGTAGATCACGCTGGTCATTATGGAAATGATCTGGCTGTGTCTGTGCTCTTTAATGTTCACATTGTGAGTAAATCACCCACAGAATTGTCCCCTTCCATCTGCAATTTTATGAAATTGTGCTCTAACGATAAGTTGCCCTGTTTAGGGAATCTATGTAAATACAATTTACATTGTAGAGCAAAATGTCCAAGAATCATGAATTTACCAGAGACTGTGTTTTATTCAGAAATGTAAAAACCTTATTATAAAAACGCATAGGAAAATCGGGGTGTTGATATCTTGGCTGCAACATTACCTCCTTCATTAGCTTTAGCGGAAATGTAGTTAACCATTTTTTGTTACCTTGTTAACTTTGTAGTGTAGTAGCCATTTGTTATTAACTTGATGGGTTGTCCACTTCTATGTCAAGCTACTGGAATCTAAACTTTTCGTATGGTAAAGTAGTAGTTCAAGTACTATTGTATATAGCTACTCTACAAGTTTTAACGGACATGTTCAAGACTATCTGAACGGATTGCAGTGAACTGGCACAGATTCATTCTAGTTAACCATCCTGACCCATTATACACATTCCTTTGTCTCTGTTCTCCGTGTGAGACAGACTGCTGACCTTTCTCGTGTCCAGAGTGCACTGGAATCAATAGATCTGGATGAGACTTACGAATGTTAAAACCATTAAGAGATCACCTTCAGCAAGCTCACTGAATCGCCTGGCTGCATGTGTCTGCATAAGTTCTGTCATTACTGATTTTTGCTAAGGCCATTGTTGCCAATGTGACTTCAACTATTTTGACAGCCCTTTAAACCTATTATATCTCTTTGGGAGACTCTGATTACAATGTTTGATTCACATGGATGATTTTTACAATCCCTTTATGAACTTTTTTGAAGCTTGGAAGTTTTGGTCTTATAGGGAGTTCAATAAAATATCTACTTTGGTGTTTTATAGATGAACAAAAGCCTTGTCGGTTTGGAATTAGAAAATCCTTGTAAGGATAGTTTGCCCCACAGCTTTCTGAAAATAAAATAAAAAAATAAAACACCAGCAACACTTTACCACCATTGCTATGAGTTTTGTATGGAAAATGCACCATGTGAAAGTTAAAATCTAGATGTTTTGACATATGACTGGTTTTGTCTCACAATCCTAATAGTGTTATTTGTGTTTAGGGTTTCTTCAGGCGAAGTATCCAGAAGAACATGGTCTACACCTGCCACAGAGAGAAGAACTGCATCATCAACAAAGTCACCCGCAACCGCTGTCAATACTGCCGACTGCAGAAGTGCCTGGAAGTGGGGATGTCCAAAGAATGTGAGCAATGCATCAGTAATCCTCCCTCCACAGCTGAAGAATTCTTGCCAAAATATTAAATAGCAAGGAGCAATATAAGTACACACACACATACACACTCACAGTCAGTGCCTCCCTCTGGCTATACCAGAACACGTCTCCACACTGCTAGGTGCTGTCATACTTGAGAAGTTAATTGGGAGAGGTGAGAATATACACAAACACACACTCACAAGTCTACAGCAGAAGTTTTGAATGTGTGTTTGTTCAGAAATCTTCCAGACATATTTGACACGCTCTCACCATCAAGTGGATGTGAGTCTCCACTGCAGCAAGGTACACAAATAGTGCATTTTATTGCACTGTTAATAGTGCAGAAAGAAAGAAAGAAAGAAATCGCTTTGGTTGGTAATTTGCACTTTAATTTATTTTGATGAATAATATGAAATAATAATTATTAGTTGTGCACCAAAATGTTTTTTTTTAATAAAACAAAATTATTGTTTATCAAACCTAAAAAAAATTAATAATTAATAATAATTTAAATAATAAATGTCACTCAAAAAAAAGTTTTACTCCCACAAATAAGGACATTTCTATTAACCTTTTAATTATATGATTGTTTCTACACAAATCTGTTAAATATTAATAATAAACTTTTTTTTTGAGAAATTGTTTATCTTTAAATGACTAATTAAAATATTTAAATGTTGGATGTAGAAGTTTGTTTTATATACACTTTATTTAAACATTGATTAAATGATTGTTGTTGTTAAATATTGTTTTTGTTTTACATCACATTATAGAAATAAGGTTTTTATTATTATGATACAAAAATGAGATATTGCAATCATTAAGTATTATCAAACTTAATGATCCTGAAAATAGTCTTCATGTACTTCATGGGTTAGTGAGCAGCATTTGTCCTTGACAGGTTTCGAGTAGTTCTTTCAGTGATCATGTGCATGTCAAGCTTGACATTATGGGCAAGTCTGAAAGATGCATGCACATAAATGTCTAGCAGGCATCATGATGAGACTGTGTTTCTGCGCAGATGACCCATCACATCCATCACAATGACACCACACACGCTCGTTTCATTAGTGTGAGTTTATATGAAATCACACCTCTTGACTCATAGTACATTTACAATGTGATGCACAGCAGCATTTTCACTCTTCACTTCCTGCATACATTAGAACGAATACATCTGTAATAAAACACACATGCATTGATTTTTTTTTTGCACAACATGCTAGGTTCTCTCTGCTCCAAATGCATTAGGCTCACAACTCATCTGCCGCTGCTGAGGAGGAGGAGAGATTATGAAATAAGAGGAGTGGAGAGCGCGGGAGTGAAGGGAGAAAACATTGACATTTTTATCTTTTCATTGAATTTCATCTTTGTGATGGACGATCTGTCAGCACTTTAATTTTCTCCTCTCATATTATCCTTGTCAAGAGCCACACACACACATTCACACACACACACACACATCCTGAACCAGACATATGTGAGCATTAAGGGCTGTTCACACCAAGACGAATGTTTGTCATGAAAATTTGTTGCGATAAAGATTTTAATTTGAATCAGCAGTTCTTAATGCATCTGTTCAGACTGACATGAACATATGCCCGTTGTCAATGTAAGAGAAGGGATTTAAAGTATTTTCCATCACACTGTGGAGAAAACATTTGACCAATAAAATGTTGTTACATAAAACTATGACCTGGTGGCACTTAGTGGATATTGAGTGACTTTTGTTTTTATGCTTGATGTTGGGATTAAGGCTGCAACTATCCATTGTTTTTTTTTTCGTTTGTTTTTTTGATCCATTACATATTTAAGTATTTTTTATTATCATAAAATTCTGTTTTAAAACTTTACATAGACTCTGTTTGTATCCAAATATGGTAAAGGGCGTAACAATTCCGTCACTTGCTTGAAATATTCGGCCAATCACAATGCACTGGATAGCTGGTCAATCAGATTTCGGGGGCGGGAAGGGCGGAGCAGACGGGAAACAATAATGTATTTGAATAATGATGTGTTTTTTTTTTTACTTTAAACTGCATAACCATTGCATTACACCAAATACACAAAATAATGTTATTTTTAGCATTGTCATGTGAGCTCTTTAAGTTTGCAGCCCCAATTTTGATTCAGGGGCCATTCACATATCGTGTTTTTGTGCCCTCAAGTTCGTTATGTCCAATGTAGGAGCACTCATAATAGCGACGCGGTTGCAATGCGCACGCGGTGCGACGTGCTCGTTTTTTCTAGACACATCCACAACGCATGAAGTTAAAAACATCTAAACTTTTCAGAATGACGCAAGTGCACCACAGGTCATGAGACAAGAACCAACAATTCAGCTTCATCCTTTCCGTTAACAACGTCGAAAGCTCAGCCAAGATGAAGGAACAGCTGATCATAGCTGTATATGGATTGCCATTTTGAAATAAATTTTGTAGCAGAGCTACTGCAAGCGAATTTTAGTGCTTCACAATCAAATCCATTTATCCATTGCTGAAATTTCAGCGTCTTCATGGGAAAAGCAAGTCATGGTTGCTTAGCAACGGCAGACGCCTCAGGAGCGCAACTGAGCCTAGCGTTTTCCATGCGTTTTTAGGCGAGATATGTTAGCGGCCCCTTATTCATACTAAATTAGCATGCAATTACAATTCCATGATATTCTGCATTACACTGTAAATTCCATTATTATACTTAAGTGTTTCCTGCATCTCTGAAAACATACGGTCCTCCTTCAGCATATTTTGAAAATAATAATGTGGTGTGTATTATTTCTGCAGTTATGTAATGAGATCACAATACACAGACCCAAAAACCTTTATGCAAGTGGGTTAACGTAGGCACTTAAGTTCAGTTTCACACATTGTTACAGTCTGAAATGCGTCAAAGCACACTTCATATTGCAGCTCAGGTTATGTAGATCTGTTTTAATAGTACAGACTTCTGAATGTAACTCTACTGGCCCCTTGGATTTGTTACCACCACCACAGTGACTCAAGAACACATGTTAAGTATATACAACTGAATTGTGTTCTTGGTGATTGCATACTTGTGCAGATCCCATTTCTGGTCATATCGTCAATGATTGCAGTGTGTAAAAATCACTTTTCCAGAAACACACAAAATACTCATCATACTGCTGGAGAAAGATGTTTCTTGTTCTCTCTTTCTCTCTCTCTCTCGCTGCAGGTCTCTCAGTAACGCTTGTGCATGAGTGATGGTGCAGCCAGGCTAATAGTTCTTTAATGACTTCATTAAATTGTGTTTTGCGGCTTATGATCGCTGTGCCAATCTGTCATAGGGGCTAATGTAGGCACGTTAAGATAGCCCACTTTTATTTAGGAATTAATTCCGCATCTCCAGAGGCCTGAGAGAGGGATGCAGTGACGGTCAGAGTGTTAGTGGAGATTGGAGAGAAAATAATGCCATGGCATTAAGTTTGTGTGTGTGTGTGTGTGTGTGTGTGTCATATAATGAGATTAGATTAGCTCTGGGTCTAATGAAACCTGTGGTGATCTATCAGCATTATGTACGACTTCATCCACCCGCTCTATTCATCAAACTACTAACACACAGCCCGCAGAGAGAGAGAGAGAGAGAATATGTTTGAGGTGGGACTGATGGTGGGGGTGTGATGGCATTTCTGCTTCCTGTCCTTTTTCTTCTTCTAACGCCTTTTTTTTTTTTCTCTCGCCTTTCCTCCCCTCATGGTTTGTCTTCACAGATGTGATGTGTTGGCTCTAACACGTTTCCTCTATCTGTCTGTCTCATCTCACTCCATTACTGCTGCTTACTGCATTTCAGACAGCCTTTCACTGCTACTCATGCAACCTTTCTCTATTTTTCTCGTTCATCTCATCCCGCTTTATTTCCTATCTGTCTTCTTGTGATCTCTTTTCTTTTCCGCCCTCTTCATTTCTTTCTAATGGCATGACGACACATCACACTGTGTGATAGTAAACTTATGTTATGATAGTTACTTGTTTTAAAGGTGCTATAGAATGCATTGATACAATATTTTCAATTATTCTCTGATGTCCCCAGAGTGTGTATGTGAAGTTCTATCTCAAAATACCCCACAGATAATTTTTTTATAGCTTTTTGAAATTGCCACTTTTAGGGTATGAGCTAAAATGCAAATTTTGTGTGTGTGTGTGTTTCCCCTTTAAATGAAGATGAGCTGGTGCCCCCGCCTCTATTCTCAGGAGTGTGGAGCTTCAAGAGCTCATGCTCACCGGCAGGCCGGTGCTACGGTTTAACTGGTGGTGACCATGTTACTGACCTCACATTGCTTCCAAATGAAACTTTTAACTACCACATTCCTATTCACAATCATTTTGGTAGCACGTGAAGGCAGCATTAGTGAAAACAGGCAGAGACAATTGTAGCTTTAGCAACATTAGCCTAACAGAGAGCCAATAAGTTTTTTTGTAAAACAAAATATGATGCGTGATGCTTTTTTTGTCTGGATTCTGGACGTTTGCGCACGATCGGAATCGTTCCCTCTTTCAGAAGCAATCTTTGCACAACTTCCGCACTGAACTGACCCTTGTTAGTGAGGCAGTCCGGTGTAAAATGTTAGCACAAACGTATAGGACATTTCTGTTTTTTGTTTTTTTTTCGGGACATTTCCTTTGCAAATGAAAATGAAAAGTTACATAGATTATTTGTGTTAGTGTACGATTATTTGATAAATGTTACATGATTTAATTATATTATTATTATTATTATTATTGTTATTATTGTTATTGTTTTATTATTATTATTATTTTGTACAATTCATTATAACAGCTTAATAACAGCTTAAGATATCTGTGTCAAAAGTAGATTATGATCTACATCTTTGAATGTCATCTGAAGATCAAGAAGTGTTATTAAAAAGAATAATAAGAAGAAGAATTAAGAATCATTAACAGACATTCAAATAATGTACAATCAACACTGACCTATGTCATCTGTCTTTTTGTCTGTGCAGCGGTGAGGAATGACAGGAATAAGAAGAAGAAAGAAGAGAAAAAGCCAGAATGCACAGAAAGCTACACGCTGAGCCCAGACACAGAGCAGATGATTGACAGAGTCAGGAAAGCCCACAAAGAGACCTTCCCCTCGCTGTGTCAGCTCGGCAAATACACCACGGTAAGAGCGTGTGAGGGCTGAATTATATACTAAATGTTACCTTTTTGTGGTGGTTTTTCCTTTTTGCTGTTTATAACCCATTTCCTTATTGTATTTTTCAACATTGTCACTCTTTCATTTACATGTTTCAGGAAATATATTTGTAGGAAAATATTGTTTGTTACAATATTGGTCCATATACAGTAACTGAAAATTATTAAATACACCATTCATTCAGGATTTTTCTGTATATTTATACAAATTACTGTAATGTCCTACCTGAGAAGTTGACGCATGTAGAATGGCCTTAAACAATTACATAAAGCTTTTCCAATTCATTTAATAAACATATATTCTAACACGCATGCCTCATTTTGCAGTAAATGCTGCTTCACGTGAACTAATGTGCCAAGATAAATCCAAAATCAAAACTCTATGGTTTGAGTAAAAGCAAATAAATGGAGACAGCCATTAATAACCATTTTAAATTATTAATGTAATTCACTGTTGTTCTGTAAATTATTATGATTATTATGTTCTTTTTTTTGTGTACAATATTATTATTAGTATTAGCATTACTAATATATTTCTTTATTAGACATTTTGTCTCTCACTAATCATGTCAGATCATTCTTCAATGCATTTAGTATTTCAAACTATTTTTACTGTATTTATTTATTTATTTACATTAAACATTTTAAATGTACTTGGCAACTTGTTTTAAATGCTGCCTAAAAATATTGAGATGTATCAGTAATATCCTAAGATATGCATTAAATGTCGTCAAAAGGCTGATAATTATTGACATACTTTGGCTGTATCACCAACCCTAGTGAAATCATTGGATTGCACGTAATGTGGCATTTTGACTTCTTCACAACCCAATAAAATCTACATCTGTGAGAATATGACCTCGCTGTTTTGGCGCTGTATTGGTTTTTTAATTAATGAGCTGACACTGAATGATGAATCAATACTGTAATTACATATATGTGTGTCAGTTTGTCAATAACTCCCAGAACTCCCAGATTCTGCATCTGTTTACATACAGACTTCACTAAAGCAGACAGTCACAGTTCATGTGCCACTCTTTCATTTTCTTTTACTGATGCTGTTATTAAACATTTACCATAGCGGTCTGTGGTAATTTTGTCTTAGCAATGGTCTCTCTCTGTGTATAGAGTAACAGCTCGGAGCGGCGCGTGTCACTGGATGTGGATTTGTGGGATAAGTTCAGTGAGCTCTCCACCAAGTGCATCATAAAGACGGTGGAGTTTGCCAAGCAGCTGCCAGGATTCACTACCCTCACCATCGCAGACCAGATCACACTGCTGAAGGCTGCTTGCCTCGACATACTAGTGAGAAAACCCTCTTAAACTGGCTTTTGCAAAGTCTGCACTGATTCAGACCTTACAGCAGGCTACAATGCATCACTAAAGCTGTATACAGTACATACATTTCGCCTGTTGAAGGTTGTAGGTTGAAATCCCACAAGCATTTTCTTGTGTAACTTAAAGGGATAGTTCACCCAAAAATAAAAGTTCTGTCATTAATTACTCAACTTTGTCATTCTAAACCTATAAGAATTAAGATATTTTTGATGAATCCGTTTTCTGACCCTGCGTAGACAGCAACGCAACTGCAATCTTCCCATTCCCAGAAATGTAGCAAGGAAATGGGGAAAAACAGTTCATGTGACTTCAATTTTGCGAACCTATGAGAATACTATCTGTGCGCTAAGAAAACTAAAATAATATAAATGATTCAACAATTCTTCTCACAGAGTTGTCGACTTATGTATGCGTGCTTTCCCCAGAACACAATCAATGTAATCAGTGTTGTTCTGTTTAGGAGAAAACGTGCGCATGCTGAATGTAAACAGCGCTGATTATGTTTTAGGGAAAGCGCGCACATGCATCATGGTACTCTCCAAAATGGCGGAAGACAGTAACTCTGGGAGAAGAATTATTGAATAAATTGTTATTTTTGTTTTCTTTGTGCACAAAAACGTAACTCGTAGCTTCGCAAAATTGAAGTTGAGCCACTGATGTCACATGGACTGTTTTACCGATGTCCTTGCTACGTTTCTGGGAATGGGAACATTGCAGTTGCATTGCTGTCTATGCATGGTCAGAGAGGTGAACGAAGGTCTAACGGGTTTGGAACGACAAGAGGGTGAGTAATAAATGATAGAAACGCTATCTGCTTTAGGAGTGCATCGACTCCAATGCGAATCCACTGTCATGGTGGGCCAGTGGTTGCGCGATAATCAGTCTAGATTTCCGCTGCTGTCCGAAGTCGCGTACAAATACATACGTGTAATACATGTTAGAAGTCTTTGATTTCTTCAAAAAATAATTATTGGAAAACGCATGTTCTTGTTCCTGTATGGCATTTAACAATAAACAAAAATGTTTCAAAAAGTGTCTCTCTGTCAGTTA
Source organism: Carassius auratus (assembly GCF_003368295.1). Lineage (NCBI taxonomy): Eukaryota > Metazoa > Chordata > Actinopteri > Cypriniformes > Cyprinidae > Carassius > Carassius auratus. The sequence continues at coordinate 13,214,503 of NC_039254.1, read as the reverse complement.
AAAAAGCAACTATACATAACTCAACGATAGAGCTTTGCAGCAGAATCAGGATAAATTAGGTATGTAAAAAAATAAATAAATAAACGGCGGTAATACCGCATATCGCGCTATAGAGCCACCCATAATAACTGCAGTGGAAATTTCTTAACCGCGACAGCACTAGTGAACTATCCCTTTAAAGACGTAGTTCACCCAAATAATTCCAAATTCTGTCATCATTTACTCACCCTCAAGTTGTTTCAAACCTGTACGAGTTTCTATCTTCTGTTAAACATAAAGGAAGATATTTTGAAGAATATGGGTAAACAAACCTTTTCTTGTCCCTGTTGACTTCCATAGTAAGAAAGAAAAAATATTATGGAAATGAATGTCAAGTATTGGTTACATTCTTGTTTTGTGTTCAATATATGCAGAGTTCAGACCAACACATCTCCACTTCCTCTCTGTTTTTGTGTTTAGATTCTGAGGATCTGTACCCGTTACACACCTGAGCAAGACACCATGACGTTCTCTGATGGGTTAACGCTGAACCGAACACAGATGCACAATGCCGGCTTCGGTCCGTTAACAGACCTGGTGTTTGCCTTCGCCAATCAGCTAATACCTCTAGAGATGGATGACGCGGAGACAGGGCTGCTCAGTGCTATTTGTCTGCTCTGTGGAGGTACAGTACACACACACTGTGTATAATGACCTACAGGCTACTTATTAAAGATGCTGTTATTTTTACGTATAATTGTGCTTTTAAAAGACTTGACATTATTAGTTAGTGCTTTTAAACAATAGACCTTAAGTAATAGATAAATGCAATAGGTATTTTTGGTGTGTCTTGCATAGTGAAAGGTCACATACTGTGCACTGTGTTATATGCTGGAGAAATATATAAAAGATTGAAATAATTAAGACTGTTTTAAGAAGTCTCATATAATCACTGAGGCTGTATTTATTTGATGAGACAAAATAAAAACCATAACATTGTGAAATGTTATTATAATTTAAAATAACTGTTTTCAATTTAAATATATTTCTAAATGCTATTTATTCCTTTGAAGTCAAAGGTGAATTTTCAGCAGCCATCAGTCTTTAGCCAGTAGTCTTTAGTGTCACATGATCTTTCAATGTTTTTTAATACATGGACCTCTAGTGCCATGCAGTGTTTGGTGGTGGTATTGCATCTGCTCATATAACATATAGTGAAAAAAAATATATATAAGTATGATAAACAAGTACAAATATTTAATGTACAATTTTTTTATTACAATTGTTTTTAAAGAAACAAATGTTTTTATCTTGTAAAATCTTCATAATTAAAGTAAAATAAATAAAATACTTATAAAATCCCTTTAGTATGTTTCGTGCAATTTAAATGATATGATAATATGAAATTGTTATCTAATGTTTATTTTTATGATATTTAAAAATAATTAAAATATTAAGTTTTTTTAAAAAATCATTAACGGTAACAAGAATTCTGTCAGAAAGTATAGATAATGGTACAATACAAAAAAAATATTTTTTGTATTTTTATTTTGGGGTGAAATACATGAATGTTTTTGACAGGTTTCTTAAGATTCACCTCTAAAAGCATCTGTCTCCTTTTCTTCTTTTTTTTTTACTCCATCTGAATGTGTCCCTTTAAGCGCTTAACCTATGAACTTTGTGAGCCGAATTTGGAGTCTTTGTTGGTTTGTGCAGATCGACAGGACCTGGAGGAGGCCGATAAGGTGGACATACTGCAGGAACCGCTGCTGGAAGCACTGAAGATCTACGTGAGGAACAGGAGGCCACACAAGCCTCACATGTTCCCCAAGATGCTGATGAAGATTACCGACCTGAGGAGCATCAGCGCCAAGGGTGAGTCCCATTCATCCACATGAATCATTTCTGGATAAGTTCTAATCCTTACATGTCCATTTTATTGCAAGAAAATTTATGTTTAGCTACATGAAACTGAATTTCCATCTCTCACAGGTGCAGAGCGTGTGATCACCTTGAAGATGGAGATTCCCGGCTCCATGCCTCCTCTCATCCAGGAGATGTTGGAGAACTCTGAGGGTTTGGAGAGTTCATCAGGCGGGATCAGTTCACGGGCCTCTGGCGCTCCTCCAGGCAGTTGTAGCCCCTCCCTTTCTCCAAGCTCCGCCCAGAGCAGCCCACCCACACAGTCACCATGACAGTCATCATTGTTGCCATCATTAGCCACTTACCGACTACTGTGTGCCCTCCCCGACACGACAGCAGACATGTTCAAAAGCATGCGCTCATATTGTCGCTCCTCTGCCCGTGTTCTTCAGAGACTAAGGGGGGATCAAAGGTGTTTTGACGGAATTTTGTTGTTTTCTTCCTCAGATCAGACTGTGATTGTATTCCTCCTCGATTTTGCCACTTTGTTTGCTGAGTCCCTTTGGATGAAGGGAGGAAAACCGCTGGAGGGTAAAGACAAACTGCGCAAAACTTTATGGACTAACGTGTAGAAGGAATTAAAGACTTTTCTTCTGTTTCGATTCTTATGGCCTGGACTTCTGTTTCAAATGACCAGAGACTGATTTCTTACAAACTAAAAATATATATAAATATATAGAGAGAAAATGTGGAATGACTGTGATTGAGAAAAGAATGCAATGTGGACTTAATGTAAAGATGCAAATGTATTTCCTCACTTTTTCTCTTTATGCCTGTGAAAGTGCAAAGAGTGAATTGTTTTATTTCAGACTGATGATGATGTTTTTCATGGAGAAAAAAACATTGAAAAGACTATTAATTTCCACTCACAAAATTGTGCACAGAAGATATAAAAATGGTTGCAACAAACACCATTTGTGTGATGCGTTCTTCTTGCTCTTTGTCTTTTAAGCTACTAGCAAATATCTTAAAGATGCATGTCATATTTTAATACAGTGTGCTTTGCTTAATATTTGTGAAATAAAGTGTCAAAAAGTATCGCTGTTTAACAGCGAGTTAAAGTTAAGTTCAATGCTAAGTAGGCTTGCGCATACAAGGAATATGTGACAAGCTTCCAATACACAGACAACACAATGACAAAAATAAATAAAAATACACATATGTAAATGTAAATAGACAAATATTGCAAAATAAATCAAAAATAAAAACGTATGAACAGTTGTGCTATAGATGATAATTAATATAATAGAGTGAGATGCTGGGATGTACTAGGATGGAGTTGGTAACAAATGTAAGGAAATTGCACATTTTTATCGCGTAAGTGGGGAACATTTAACTGTTCATGAGGTAGATTGCCTGGGGGAACAAACTGTTCTTGTGCCTGGCTTTCCTGGTATTTGCGGCTCTGAAGTGCCGGTCAGATGGCAAAAGTTCAAAAAGGTGATAACTTTGATGTGAGGGATCCATAGTTATTTTCTGAGCCCTGTTTCTCACACTGGAAGAATACAGTTCTTGAAGGGTGGGCAGGGGAGCACCAATAATCCTTTTAGCAATCTGAACCGTTCTCTGTAGTCTTCTGATGTCTGATTCTGTAGATGACAGTTACTGATGTGCACAGGACAGACTTCGTGACAGCTGAGTAGAACTGTTTCAGCAGCTCACGTGGCAGGTTAAATTTCCTCAGCTGGTGAAGGTAGTACAACTTTTGTTGGGTCTTTTAAACAAAAGAGTCAATGTGATTGTCCCACTTCAGGTCCTGAGAGATGGTGGTTCCCAGGATTCTGAATGAATCCATTCTGTCTATGACGGTGAGTGGGGGGAGTGCAGGGGGTTTCTCATCTCCCTGTCTGTAAGCAGACTTGTCATCATCCTGGATGAGACAGATGACTGAAGTGTCATCTGCAAACTTCTGGAGCTTGACAGAGGGGTCTTTAGGTGCAGTCGATGGTGTACAGGGAGAAGAGCATAGGGGAGAGAACACATCCCTGAGGGGCACCAGTGTGGGTGGAGCAGCTATTTGACATGAATTTCCCCAGTCTCACTAGCTGTTGCGATCTGTCAGACAGCTGGTGATCCACTGACAGACTAGCTAGCTAAGAACAGAGAGCTGGGTCAGTTTTGTCTGGAACGCTGTTGGGATGACGGTGTTGAAAGCCAAACTAAAGTCCACAGACAGGATTCTCACATAAGTCCCTGTTTTGTCCAGATGTTGCAGGATGTGCAAGTGCAGTCCCATGTTTACTGCATCATTTACTGAACTGTTTGCTCAGTAGGCAAGCTGCAGGGGTCCAGTGATGTCCTTCAGATAAGCCAGAACCATTTTTCAAACACCTTCATGGAGACATACATTAGAGCCACAGGTCTCTAGTCAGTAAGTCCTGCTATCTTGGGTTTCTTTGGAATGGGGAATGATGGTAGAGCATTTGAAGCAGGAAGGGACTTCACACAACTCCAGAGATCTGTTGAAGATCTGTGAAAAGATGGGGGCAGTTGGTCAGCACAGGTTTTCAGAAAGGCTGGTGTAGTATCATCTGGGCCTGGTGCCTTTCTTCTTTTGTTCTTCCTAAAGACTTGGCACATTTCATCCTCACTGATTGACTGGGGGGTTGCAGAGGTGTTAACGGTTGTGTAGAGAGATGGTCAGAACGGGTGTGGGGGGTTTCAAATCTACAACATAACTCATTCAGGTCATTAGCAACTTGTTGGTTTGCCTCAGTGCAGGGGGATGATGTCTTGTAGTTTGTGATGGTTCTCAGACCTTTCCACACTGAAGTTGAGTCATTGGAATTGAACTGATCTTCCAACTTTTTAGCGTAGGTCCTTTTAGCCACTCTTGATTTCTGCAGTCATCCTCTTTGGCCTGAAGAAGAGTTTTGCTGTAAACCATAGCTTATCATTGTTTCTGGTAGGAATGCATATATCCTCACAGAAACTAATATAGGATGTTATAATCTCTGTGAGTTCACTGAGGTCATGTGCGCTTGCAGAGGAATGTAAGTTCATGCCAACAAAATGTTTTGAACCACTGATACAAACTCCAAAAACACTTTTATTTTGCTCTGAATTTGTTCAAAATTATATCACACCTTTTTGTTCTTTGATTCAGTATATTGGGTCCTTAATTTTAGAGAGCATTTGATTGGACAAAAAGTTGTGTCACTTAAATATTTTTTTTATCTGTGACCATAAATGTTAACACAATAAATGTATATATCTTCTAGTTAGTAAAAACACCCTTTAAACTGTTAAGAAATCAACAGTTCCATGTTCTTGTTGAAAATAAACTCTGGCCATTTGTTTCTTATGTTGGGATTCTTAGGAAGGATCACAAACTAACACTCTCATTTAGCACTTGTAATAACACGTATCTCATATCCCCAACCCTAATTCCAGAGAAGTTAGGACATTTGGTAAAAAATTTCTATGCAGTGATGTTGCCGGGTTCTCTGGGCCAGTCTCATCTCAGAAAGTCAAAAAGACAGTAAAAATGTGTTTTGTACTCAGATGAGTCCACATTTAAACTTAATAAGCAGTCTCCTGTAATTACTGCATAGAAACTAAATAAATAACATCAACAACAGTCAATAGACAATGGTGTTTAGTTTAGCAAAGTTACACATCTTTATCACCTTTGGCATCACAGATGTTCCATAATAATATTTTCTTCTCAATTTCACACTGTAATCTTCACTAATGCATTGCAAATGCTGACAATAGGTTGAAACTAGAATATTCACTGACACATATTTTCATTACTAAAAATGTGACAAAAGGCATACAGAAGATTGTTAAAAATGTGTTTTGATCATTTGAAGGAATTCGAAATTTGCATAACATTTGATACAGTCAGCTTTATAGGATCGAGGTTATAAGAAACTATTAAAAGATTGGAAAAAATAACCCAAATATTAATCGAACCCCAAGATTATAATTGTGAAACCTTGACTTTAGCTCAGATGTTGAAGCTGCTCTTCTGAAATGCAAATGCTTCTTGACAAAGTCAGAAGTATATGAGCAATGCAACACTTCTGTTCATGCAAGTTGGTATTTTCATTGGTCACTGATGTCCTCTTTCTCTCCATCAGTGGGATTCAGGAGACGCTGCAGAGACTGACCGCGATGGTCAGAGGAATAGGAGATCCACTGGTGGCTGTATTCGCACGCACATATTTATGCAGGGTGAGAAGTATAATATTATTTGATTATATTGTGTATTTTAGCAGGGTTTCCCTACAACTTCTACTTTTTTGTTATTACATTTAGTTTCATGCATTTAGTTGATGTGTAGTGGAGGATAAAACAAGCAAAAACCCTGTATTTTCAAGCTGGAGGAGAGACCTGAGCCATATTATAGAGATTTTATCTCTCTGTCTTTCTCTTAGGTGGGGATGGAGGTGGCTCCGCATCTGAAGGACAGTCTCAATAAGAATTTCTTCGACCTGCTGGCCTCATTACGTCAGGTTCATGGTGAAAGTGTGCAGAATCAGCTGGTGCAGCAGCGGGTGGAGATTCCCATCTATCTGACCCTCTATTCTCCTGCCATACAATGGATCCTGCAGTGTGTGGCTTACAGAGCCCCATAGGTATATACACACTCCACTCAAGAGGAAATGCTTGACTAATTGTCTAATTTTCAATTAATCCTATGTTGATTTAAAATCAGACATGGAATATTCCTACCAGAAAACTCAAACCTCTGCCCATAAAGACGTTCCATTGCATGTTTGGAGGATGTGTAAGAATGAAAGCACTATTATTAGCTTTACAGATGTTTGATTGTCAGACAAAAATGTCTCAAAGTCAAAACCAAACAACAATGTGCAATTCGTGCATCTGACCTACAGGTGTACAATTATCAACAACTGTGTTTTACAGTACATCCCCTCCTATGCAGACGTTTCCTTTTAGGCCTCATTTGACAGGCCTGTTATTTGACTGACTGATGCACACAAATAAAAACCAAACACAACTAAAAGCCCAGGCCTGGTCCTCTCTCGTCCTTCACTGTCGTCGCTCCTGTTTTATATCCCTCCATCTCCTCCGTGGGACTCGAGACCTGTGAGTGTCGCAGGTGTCACTCATCTCCAATCACTCCACCGGCCTCGCTCGTTCCCATGTCTCTCGGCCCCGCCCCGCCCCACTCGTCACAGTTACTTTTATTATTAAATTAATATTACCATTAATTTGCTTCGCAACAATTTCATAGCGCATCACCGCTAGGGGTGCCCGATAAATATCATCCGATAATGAATGCGCATCGCGTCAGTAAAGCCTGTTCTCTAATCAGGGGTAAATTCCATCAGGTGCGTGATTTCACATAGAGCAGCTGTTACTACACGGAGCCGTTGTTAACTGACAAGCTGCAAAAATTTGCGTTCATTTTCAGCGTTGATTTGCGCTGCTAGTCAGTTAACAATAGCTGCGTGTAGTAACAGCTGCTCTATGTGAAATCACGCACCTGATGGAATTTACCGCTAATTAAGCCCCTTTCACACTGCACGTCGGACCCGCAATATTTCTGAAACATTGCCGAGTCGCCTTCTGTGTGAAAGCAACCACGTCCCGATATTGATTACCGAATTGAACCCGGGTCGGGGACCTAGTAACATTGCGGGGTTCGACCCGGGACGAGCGCTGTGTGAACAAAAGCCAGATCTAATTCCGTGTAGAAGTGATGACACGCGTTACCGCACGACTCTTTTAGCGGCTGTTTTGAAGGAAGATCAACGTTCGCGACGAAAACATATGTGCAAACTGAAATGAAGCAGAGATCAGTTAGTTCCTCACTTTCCGCGCTGACGCAGAGATCGTTCGCTTGCTTCAGTGAAAGTATAACGTGCCTAGCGTTTTCGACTCGTACATTACACGTCACGCGCTGATGTCACGTGTCGTTACGGGATTTTCAAGGGGTTGTGTGTGAAAGCATGCACATATGCCGGGTCATCACTGGCAGTGTGAAAGTGCAAAATCTAGCGACCAGGGACCAATTGCAGGAACACTTTACCTGTGTATTTGCCAGAATGGCAGTGTGAAAGGGGCTTTAGATAACCGGCTTTACTGACGAGATGCGCATTAATTATCAAAGGATATTTATTGCGCACCCCTAATCACTGCATAACTGACACGCTGTGACTCTCAGCCTGTAAGGGAAATGAATTAGGCTATTACCATAGGCAACTCCTCACTGAAAATGTTTTAAAAATGTCTTTTAAAACAGGTCTATTATCACTATGTTCAGGCAACAAGAGAAAAATTAAAGAAATAAATTCAAACAGTTAGCATATATATACCACATGTTAGGAGATTTGCCTTTGTCGTCTCTGAGAGAATACGTGCTGTTAAGGTTATCACCAGCAAACTGAAGCACTATATTAACCCTCATAGCTTAACCAAACGCATTCTATATGAGAAAAATCTGATTTATATGCATAAAATAAACACAATATTACAACGTACAATTGCACAAAAGACTGTGAATGCACAAGTGAACTTAACTGTGCTAGTCGTGTGGATCCATTGTGAATGAGCTATTTCCTTAACAATGTGATAAAACACAGGCAAACAAAGATTCAGTTACATTATTTTTCAGTAGCTAATAATCTCATTATAATATAACAAACTTGCCCCGCACATTGCAATTCACTGTTTTTTCCTTTTCAAAGTATTTCCTATGATATTTCAAGCAATTAAAAAGCATCATAGTGAACATTGCACATCTGAAGTGTCTCTGCAGGAAATAATTCATTATTTATCGGCTTTAAGATATCAGCCAAATTCTTTTATTGGTTCGATAACGACAACAGAAATATTTACATTTATCGGCCGATACCGATATTGTGCATCCCTAGTTATGATACAGTTGTTGTCAGTTTTTATTTGTGATTTCAAATATGAAAATTAATCATAAACTTGGAGAATTTGATGTTTCCCTATTCAAAGAGATGCACTTGCATGCCCGAGAGGCATTCCAAAGATGGCCGTCGAGTGACATGACTTGCCTTAAAGGGACGTTGGCAACATTAAACAGTCTGTGCAAATAAACATGCCATGTTAGATGCAGCTTCTTTGCAACTTTGGCATTTTAAAGATGGCTTTTGTTGTTGTTGATCCTATTTTATTGGTAGGAGCCTAAAAGTTTTTATTTATTTATTTATTTATTAAACTGATTCAGTTAAATTATTTATTTATTTTAAATTCATAAGTTAATAATAATACAAATAATAAAATCTTTATAAAGGTTAAGAAAGACATTTTAAATAAAAAATAAAATCCAGGATAAGAAATAATGCAAAAAAAAAAAAAAAAGTCAGTTTCGTTTCCAGTCACAAATTTTCTTTTGAAATTAGTCCAGATGTGATCAAAATGTGTTTGTCTTTTAAAGGTTTTGCTTACAGAGATGATGGACAGATGCAAGAAGCTGGGAAACAAGTAAGATATGCTAACTCTGCTGAAAGTGCTTCTCTATGAACCCTTTAATTCCAATTTCCAATTTTTTTTTTATTTTTATGCTATGACAATTTAGAATTGTTCAGATGGCAAGAGGTAAGTGGCCAAAAATTTAGAAAATTAAGCTTGAGGATCATTGTTGTTGGTGCCTTCTTTTTGTGTAGTCACTTTGGACTTTGTGAGAGGCAGACATTCTTGATAATCAGTGATGCTCACTTAGGGAAGAATCCACATTAGTATTGCTCACACTTATGAATTTCTTAAGACTGAATATGAATCTTGAGCAGGTAATTCCTGCATCGGTTGTGCCATGTACAGGGATGATGATCTGTTTTGTTAAAAAGAGAGTGACTTTTATTATTAAAAAATTAAATTTAAATTTTAAATTTTAGCTTAGCAGATGGAAGAAAAATCAAACAGCCTAAAATAATCCCATTAAAACCAGAATATCACAGAAATTTGGTGGTGGGCGCTTTTGACCAGTAAGCGACCACCCAGAACAAACTAGCTTTGTGGTTGTAAATTTTGCATGTCCATGCATCTTCAGAAAATGTAAAAATCCAGAACTGAATCCACAGCTGCTGCATTTATGTTTGAATTTGTAATATTCATTCATTTTCCCATAGTGCTCTCCTGCTGAACTCTGTCATGTGGGCATTCCGGCAGAATTTGTTGCAATGAGAGCAACAGACTTCTTTGGCATGATCAGAGACTGTGATGAAGCTGGATTTCCCAAGGTGACAAAACACACATCTATAGTCTACAGACAGGCCAAAAACTCAGTGACTATGTCATAGTTTATATTCATATTTATATTTTGTGCAGCACCTGTTGTTTGCGTCACTGGGTCGCAGTCTTTCTGTTGTTGACCCTCCAGAGAGTGAGAGACTCTCCATACTCAACGAAGCTTGGAAGGTCATCACTATAGTGTGCAGTCCAAGGGTAAACACCTCTGTTGGTGTCTGAATGTTTTAAAGCACACAGTATAGAAAGAGAATATGTAATGTGAATCGAGCACAAAATTGAATAAAATCCACATTTATTGTGTGTCCTTCAACTCAGGATTACATCAACTGTGCTGAGATCTGGGTGAACTAAAGCACTATTCGGACGGGACTAGTTTTCTAAACTACGTTTGAGTTTCGATTCTTACCACCTGACGTCTGTGATTTTCATGTATCAATTCGGACGGGACTAGTATCTCCGTGTTTATTACAGAGGTGGGAGGGTCTGATTTGCGCATCTGGGCGTCACTGAGATCACGCGCTCTGTATGTGTGCATTGCATTCATTCAGAATGATTCCCTTAGTATTATTACACAATAAATACTAAATGGCTAGTACAGCAAAACCATTTTAATGTGTGGTTCCTTTAGTTTAACTTGTTTTCCTTTTTTTTTTTTTTTATTAAATGTAATTAAAACATTATGTACATAAATGAACGTTAGTATTGTTACCTGATGCTGATATTACAATAGCGATCTTGCTCTTGATTTTATTATTTGTATTATTTTTTTATTATTATTTATTTGCCGCTAAGCAAATATATCAAACATCCGCGCGGTAAGAGCATCTACGGTAATTCACGTTGGCCAAAACACACATGGAAATGCGTTGTGAAATAAAATATCACCGGCAATCACAGACATTCGCATTCAGACGGGATTAGTTTTCTCAGAGGATCACTGAGTTTGCTGAAAAACGGTAGGTAATTTGCTCTGGAATTATCACAGAGGTTGTGTGAGAAAAACACAGACGTGGCAGATTCGGACGGGATTAAAATGACCAAGTACGTCTGTGAAACGCAGATTTCTCTAACGACCCCCTGTAAAACTAGTCCCGTCCGAATAGGGCTTAAGAGACATGAACCAAGAGAAAACATTACCGTCTCCAGCCGCGAGAGGGCACTCTATGTTGCTCAGTGCTCCTGTAGTCTACACTGAAAACAGAGCGCCCTCTCACGGCTGTAGACGGTAATGTTTTCTCTTGGTTCTTGGATCTAAATGAATGCGATTTATAGTTCAATGCGACTTAAATATGTTTTTTTCCTCATCATGAAGTATTTTTGGACTGATGCGACTTATACTCAGGTGCGACTTATAGTCCGGAAAATACGATACACACACACACACACACACACTATGTGTGTTTGTTTGTAATTACATATATATATATATATATATATATATATACTGTATATACTGTATATATATATATATATATATATATATATATATATATATATATATATATATATATATAACTTTCTAATAATAATATTATAATAATAGCCTGCATCTCATGTGTTCATGATATCTGTTTAACAGAGCTGTTGTATCTGATCAGGGTCATGATAGAGGATTTATTAAAATACATCATTCATATTCAGTCTTCATCTCTGTTTTAATGTTCCTATGGGCTTTATTATAGTAAGCAGATTGAAACTGCAAGCTATAAAGTCTAACATTAGTCTAATGGAGTGCTGAGGGACTGTCTGTCATGATGATATGTATGTCTCTCTTACAGACGGTGAATCAGTTAGCCATGGAGACCAGACGTGTAATGAAAGGCAATCACTCACCTAAAACGGCTGCTTTTGTCAGGGTTAGTTATTATTCTTTATCACTTTTACATAAAATTGGTTGAATTTTATGAGGGACTTTTTCAAGTTGTAATTGGTAAATTGTAATTCAAATCAAATCAATCAAATCAAACTTTATTTCTATAGCCCTTTACAGCAGCCACAAGGTGTCCAAAGTGCTTCACATGAGATACAAATAACACATCATTTGAACACAATATTCGAATAGAGTAGAAAAATACAATGTTACAATGTTACACCGCTACTGCGTATCAAATGCCAATTTAAACAAATACGTTTTAAGTTTAGTTTTAAAAAGTACAATGTCTGTTTCAGTGCGCATGTCAGGGGGGAGCGTGTTCCAAAGCTTAGGGCCAGCAACAGCAAAGGCCCTATCACCCCACTGTTTATGCTTCGACTTAGGGACCTGTAAAGTGCATTGATCAGAAGATCGCAAGCGCCGATTTTGTCCACCCAGAGTTAAAAGCTCAGACAAGTACTCAGGGGCTAGCCCATTTAGAGCTTTAAAAACAAACAATAAAATCTTAAAATCAATCCTAAAACGCACTGGAAGCCAGTGGAGAGTAGCTAAAACCGGAGTAATGTGTGCTCTTCTAGGAGTACTGGTTAAAAAGCGAGCAGCAGCATTTTGTACAAGTTGCAGACGGGAAAGAGATGTTTGATTCAGACCGACATAAAGAGCATTGCAATAATCAAGCCTTGAACTAATAAAGGCATGTAAAGCTTTTTCCAAATCGTGCCTTGTAAGAAAAGGCTTAACTTTACTAAGCAAACGAAGTTGGAAGAAGCTCATTTTTACTACATTGCTAATCTGTGTATCAAATTTCATGCTGCAATCGAAAGTCACGCCCAAATTCCTGACAGTTTGTTTGGCACATGGAGTCAAAGCTCCCAAACTTAAACTTGAATTTGCTGACATGCATCTTGTATTGAAAACAATGCATTCAGTTTTATCTTCGTTTAAAGTAAGGAAATTGCGAGAAAGCCACAGCTTAATTTGATTAATGCAATTTTGCAAGCGGTTTAATGCGACACTGTCATTTGATTTTAAAGGCAGGTAAATCTGCAGATCATCTGCATAACAATGAAATGACAGATTATGCTTGTTTATTATAGCCCCTAGTGGCAACATATATAAAGAAAACAGGGTGGGGCCCAGAATTGAACCTTGGGGCACACCACAATAGAGGGGGGCGGACGATGATGAGCAATCTCCCATTGTAACAGCAAAACTCCTATTTGTTAAATATGACCTGAACCATTTAAGTGCGGAGCCTTGGATGCCTACACAATGCTCAAGACGTGCAAGAAGAATTGAATGGTCCACTGTATCAAATGCTGCCGTTAAATCCAGGAGCACTAATACAGTAGGGTCCCCTGAATCTACGGATAGTGCTATATCGTTTTGAACCCTTAACAGTGCCGATTCAGTGCTATGACGTGATCTAAAACCAGATTGAAACTTCTCAAACACAGAATTATGTTGTAGAAAAGCTTGTAACTGATTAAAAACAAGCTTTTCTAACACTTTCGAAATGAAAGACAGATGTGAGACTGGTCTAAAATTCGACAAAACATTAGGATCAAGATTTGGTTTTTTAAGCAGGGGGCTAACCACAGCATGTTTAAATGCATCCGGGACTGAGCCAGAACTGAGACAAGAATTTAAAAACGTGAGTAAACTCGGCCCAACAGTGCTAAAAACTTCTTTGAGCAACCAGCCAGGAACAATATCTAAACTACAACTGGTAGGTTTCATATGGTGTACAACCTGAGAGAGCAACGACAAAGAGATAGGTGTAAATTCCCCAAAAACAGCATAGTGCAAAGGATCATCAGGCACAAACTCACTAAGATCAACACTGGCATTTTGCCTAACTGAAGCTACTTTATCAACAAAGTAACATAAAAACTTTTCACACATACTGGTTGAAGACTCTGTCAAAGCTAACGTACGTGGATTTAAAACAGAGCTTATAGTGTTAAATAAGACCTTAGGTACATGACAGCTGTTAGATATGACAGATGAGAGATAATCCATCTTTGCCATCTTTACTGCCCTCTGATACTCTACAAGACTATCCCTTAACATTCCCAAAGAAACTTGCAATTTGTCCTTCTTCCACTTCCTTTCAGCTTGTCTGCAATGTTGCCTACTGGCTCTTGTGTTGTCATTTAACCAGGGATCCGGTTTAGGTTTAATAGACTTAAGCCGGTAAGGGGCAACTGTATCTAGAATTTCTACAGTTGTTGAATAGAAAGCAGAGAGAAGGTTATCTGAGGACGATGGAAGAACCATACCGTTTTTGGCATAAAACTGAGAGTCCAAGAACATCGAAGCAAACTCTCCTGCTGAAGAGGGTGTGAAACGGCGACGCTTAGAAACTGAAAGTACAAGTTTAGGAGGTTGTGGAACAGTGATCTCAAATTTAATGGGAAAGTGATCTGAAAAACCTGATTCTAATATTTCTGTGACTGAAACTGAAAGACCAAGGGAAATAATAAGATCCAAGGTATGGCCTAGATTATGTGTTGGCCTGTTTACACATTGGTTAAGCCCAAAAGAGTTTATCACATTTTTAAAATCATTAGCAAAGGCATTTAAGGGGCAACAAACATGAATGTTGAAGTCCCCACAAATCAGGAGCTTATCAAATTTAGGAATGACATCAGCCAAAAACTCAGAAAATTCACAGATAAAATCTTTGCTGGGTTTAGGTGGACGATAAATGACAGCAAATAAAACAGGTGAATTCAGGTCAACCACTAACAATTGTAGCTCAAAACTAGCATAACAGTAAGCAGGTAATAATCTGCATCTATAATCGTCCTTAAAAAGAGAAGCCAAACCGCCACCTCGACCTGAAGCTCGCGGAGTATTAAAAAAAGAGCAACCGGGTGGGAGGAGCTCCGTAAAAGCACCATTTTCCCCTGGTTTCAGCCAGGTCTCAGTCAGCATAAAAAAGTCAAGATTATTTATCATAAAAAAATCATTAAGGATAAACGTCTTATTTGTGACTGATCTGGTATTGACCAATGCCATACGAAACAAACACGGCCCAGTTTTTTGTGACTCCCGGCTAAGGGGGCGGAGATTCCCGAGCATGCAGCCACGTTCGGAAAGTCTCACCGTCCGGCAGCGAGAAAGCAGGCGCCCAGAGTCACAAGGATCCGCAACAGGCCGCAGCCACCGATAACAACATGCGAACGATCGCCGCCCCCCGCAGCCGGCAAACTCCGCTGGAAGCCATCCCCAGGAACGGTCCGGATTGCACACGGAGACTGAATCCAGGTAAGCTCGTAGCCTCACACGAACTCCGCCTCTCTTTCCACGTCTCCTGCGGCGATTTTTATTTTTGCGAGGTAGAAAGCAGGGTTGACGCTGTAAGAAAGCTGGTATAGACTCAAGGAAGGGCGGTGGGATCTTTGACTGTTCATCAGTACCGTCGATCGAAGAAATATAACCCGATTTGCCTATAGTTAAAAGGGTCAGGCGATCATACACCAGCAGCGGTGACACATTTTGAGTGATTAGTAATAGAAACAGAAAAATCAGCAAAAATCTCAACAGAGACAAGCGGCAAGCCACACAGAACGGCGCCATCTTGTTGACTAATTGATAGGCTTCAGGAGATTCCCTCTGATACCATTGGATCTCTGTTTTATCCCATTTTATCCCATAAGTGACTGAGTTTTTGCTGCCTGTTGTGTGTGTATTTGCAGGCATGTGCTGCCTACAGTGTCATCACCATTCCGTCCCTCACCAATATCTTCAGCCGTCTCAACCTCTATCTGCTTTCTGGACAGGTAGCTCTGGCCAACCAGTGTCTGTCCCAAGGTGAGTGCTGGAGCCTCTCTTAGAATGAAGATGCTCTTGTACATCCTTGTTCCAGTTCCAGAATATGATCGATCAATATATATATATATTGTAATGACCCAAAAGTCAGCACTGACAGCCAGGTGCATTATGGGTATTTGTTTAGCGTTCAATTATGGGTTATTTAAGCAAGATGGTTGAGTTCTAATATTAGTAATGTTATACATGTTCATGTCTAAGTTAATTGGAGTTGATTTGGGTTCATTTACTGCCATGTTATAAAAAAGGATGACTGTCACCGTCATGGAGAGAGATGTGTTGAGGAGTGACTTGTGATATGGCCTTGCCTGTGCAGTTTGTTGATTGTGTTCTGAATTAAAGAGTAACAGACACTTATTGCCTCCTGTTGGCTGGTTTGTTAATAACTCTGCTCACAGAGACACTCACGGTCGTGCGGTGTATGGGACGCGAGTGCTCGCTCTGCCCGCTGGTGAAGATAAGTTGCGACGTATAGACGCTAGCACCCTGCTAGCCGTTAGATTAAAAACAAACAGTCTAGCTTAGCTCTAGTCAGCCCACGGTAATAGAACAACTACAAGTTGTTACACTGGTGTCAGAAGTGGGATTTAGGCCGTTTAGAAGACGCAGCTATGGAGCTAAGTATAGGCGAAATAGAGCGTGCTCTCAGAGAGAACCGAATCACGTTGGAGCGCTTGACAAATGAGTCGACGCGGAGAAGGGTTCCGTACTGGCCTGATGGCGCCAGCGTTCCCCGGACTGTGCATCGCTCTCCTATGCATGGGCAGAATGAACCTTCGACTGTCACACCAATGCACCAAATTAGTGCCCAGTCTAGCCTCCTTCCACGATCACCCGCAAAGCTACCACGATACAGCGGGTTGACGCCCCTGGAGCCCTACCTGGCCCAGGTCGATTTGGCTGCTCTCCACGATGGATGGACCCGTGAGGAGACTGCCACTCACTTGGCCCTCGCCCTGGAGGGTCCTGCACTTCAGGTCCTCAGCGATCTGTCTCCCGAAGAGCGGCGTGATATCCAGGCCCTCACCGCTGCCCTTAACAGCCGCTTCGGGCAGAGAACTTCTGCAGAGCAGAGCAGGGAAGAGCTTACTAACCGACGTCGACGTGAAGGAGAGAGTGTGGGTGCATTCGCCGCTGACATACGGGTCCATACTCGGAAAGGCTACCCTACCTTCCCAGCCACAGCGAGGGAAGAGCTGAGCCTCCACGCTTTCCTGCGGGGCCTGACACCTGAGCGCCTACGTCAGCATGTCTGTTTGTCATCACCCCAAGACCTGAGTGAGGCACTGAGAGAGGCTGAGTGAGCTGAGGAGGTGCTGCAGGCTGGGCCGACAACAGGTCGATCTCAACTACAGCGCCAGCTGACGAGAGCAGCAGAACAAGAGCTTGAAGGAGTTCAGCCTCAGGAGGAGGAGGTCAGCCGGGTTCAACCAGTGACCCCCCGACGGAGGTCGAAACTAGACCGCTGCTACCGCTGTGGAGAGCCGGGGCACTTCGCCAGGGACTGCCCTGCCCCGAGTCCCCGGCCCCGGGCAACATCACCCCCGGGAAACGACCTTGGAGTGAGGCAGTGAGGGGACCCTCACCCCGTTCTTTGGCACCCCTCCACAATGACTGCCCTGTTGTGGGGCGCTGTGGGCTTATCAGAGGATTGTACCTTGACTGTGTTATTGACGGACAGCCCTGCAGTGCCCTGGTGGATACGGGGTCCACCATTTGCTTATTACAAAAAGGATTGTTGCCAGGGACAGCCGGTCCTCTTCCAGGGGACTGGACCCCCACCAATACCGAACTCCTCACCGTCACGGGTGAAAAGACAGTAATGCCTGGGAAGAAGTTGTTGTCTGTATCGGTGGGGATGAGCCAGACAAGCCATGAGTTCTGGCTCGCCGACATCAGAGATGAGTGCATTGTTGGTTTGGACTTGTTAGCCCACTGGGGAGCATGTGTCGACGTGCTGGGGCCCACACTGTGCTTAGGTAACGAGAGAGTGCCACTCCGGTCGGGTCGGAGCCATCATGGAGAGGCTGCCGCCCCGCTGCCACCGCTTAGACACCAGGGTTCACTGGCTCCAGCCCCCAGCCGCCATACAAGATCTGTAGAGACTCAAGGGGTGCTCCCGGGGTGTATTGCAACTCAGACCAGTGCATCCCAGTCATTATCAGTGCACGCTCCTTTCACCCATCCATCACCTGAGACTGTTGCTGCTGTTGAGGAGTTGGGGCGACGAAGTAGTGAGCATCTGAGCGTGCTGCAGCAGGAGCAGCTGCAATGCCTATTGAAAGACTTTGTGGACATTTTTGCAGCTCGAGAGGAGGACTGTACTAGAACAGCTTTGGTGCAGCATCACATTGACACTGGTCCCGCTGCTCCCATTCGCTTGCGGCCCCACAGACTGCCTCTCGCCAAGCGCCAGGCTGCTGAGGAAATGATCAGAGATATGGCAGCTAATGGCATTATAGAGCCCTCAGACAGTCCCTGGGCTGCACCTATGGTCATGGTGCGGAAGAAAACGGGGGGGTGGCGCCCTTGCGTGGACTTTCGTCGGCTAAATTCGGTCACCCGCAAGGACTCATACCCACTTCCGCGCATTGATGACGCATTGGATTATGTTGCTGGATCCTGTTGGTTCAGCTCTTTGGACTTGCGCAGTGGGTATTGGCAAGTGGAGCTGGCGGCGGAGGCCCGGCCCAAAACTGCATTTACCATAGGGCAAGGACTGTGGCAGTTTAAGGTGATGCCCTTTGGGCTGTGTAATGCCCCAGCCACCTTTGAGAGGCTTATGGAGCGGGTCCTTAAAGACATTCCCCGTACCCGCTGTGTGGTCTATTTGGATGATCTGTTAGTCCATGCCAGAGACTTTGACCACGCTGTCCACAATTTAAGGGAGGTTCTGACAGCCATCCGTAATGCTGGGCTGCGGTTGAACCCGGCCAAGTGTAACTTGCTCACCCGCCAAACGCAGTTCCTGGGTCACGTTGTTAGTGAGAGCGGAGTGGCCACCGACCCAACAAAGGTGGCCACAGTGAGGGACTGGCCCCCACCAACCAACCTCACTGAGTTGCGGAGTTTCTTAGGCCTGGCCTCCTATTATAGAAGGTATGTCAGAGACTTTGCCACCATCGCCAGCCCCTTACACCAGCTGACAAATAAGGGTCGGCGATTTGGGTGGTCCGAGGACTGTGCGGCAGCCTTCCACCAGCTAAAAGCCGCTCTTATAGATGCTCCTGTTTTGGCCTACCCTGATCCCAACAAACCTTTCCTGGTGGACACTGATGCCAGCAACGTGGGGGTTGGCGCCATACTCTCCCAGAAGGGGGAGACTGGAGAGCGAGTGGTGGCCTATTATAGCTGCAGCCTCAGTCGTTCTGAAAGAAACTACTGTGTCACCCGGCGGGAGTTGTTAGCTGTGGTCCTGGCAGTCCGTCACTTCAGGCCCTACCTCTTGGGCACCAGGTTCACACTGAGGACCGACCACGCTAGCCTCACCTGGATGCTGAACTTCCGCCAACCAGAGGGTCAGGTGGCAAGGTGGCTGGAGATCCTCCAAGAGTATGACTTCGAGGTTCAGCACCGACCAGGGCGGCAGCATGCCAACGCTGATGCCCTCTCCAGACGTCCATGCCTTGCTGATGAATGTCGGTATTGTGCTCGTCAGGAAGAACGAGATCTGGGCCCATCGTCGGCAGCCACCGAGCCGGGTGGCAGTGATGGAGACGGAGGGCCATTCACCATCGAGCAGCTGAGACAACAGCAGGCAAATGACCAAGTTCTGGTGAAGGTGAAGGGTTGGCTGGAGGCTCGAGCACGTCCGGACTGGCCAGCGGTGTCCTCACAGGGGCCTGAGATCAAATCACTTCATGCTCAGTGGGGCAGCCTGGAGCTCCACGATGACGTGATCTACAGGCGGTGGCAGGCACCCAGGGGGGGAGTTGACCATCTCCAACTTCTAGTTCCCCACGCTCTGCGGCCAGAAGTCCTCCATTGGGTTCATGGGGCAGCTGGAGCTGGCCATTTCGGGAACTCCAAAACAGTGCGGCGGCTGCGGCAGCGGTTCTACTGGCCGGGGTGTCGGCAGGATGCAGAGCTACATGTTCACTGCTGCGATGTCTGCACGGCGCAGAAGGGACCCAGCCAACGCTCTCACGCACCGTTGCAGCAGTACCTAGTAGGGGCACCCATGGAGAGGATCGGAGTGGATATCTTGGGACCATTTCCCATCACAGAGGCCGGCAACCGCTTTGTCCTGGTAGCTATGGACTATTTTACAAAGTGGCCTGAAGCATATGCGGTGCCGGATCAGAGTGCTTCCACATCGGCACAGCGACTAGTGGATGAGATGTTTGCCCGTTTCGGGGTGCCGGACGAACTTCACAGTGACCAGGGGCGGAACTTTGAAAGTCGGTTGTTCAGTGAGGTGTGTCAGCGGCTGGGGGTAAAGAAAACAAGAACCACTCCCCTCCACCCTCAAAGCGATGGACTGGTTGAGCGGTTCAACCGCACCCTGGCCACCCAACTTGCCATCTTGACTAGTCAGCATCAGAGAGACTGGGACCAGCATTTGCCCCTGGTCCTGTGGGCATATAGGACAGCAGTGCAGGAGTCAAGTCAGTGCACGCCGGCAGCGCTGATGTTTGGAAGGGAGCTCCGCACGCCGGTGGACTTGGTGTTCGGGTCGCCTCCCGAGCCGGAGATTGCTGGTGGACCAGAACTGGACTACTTCCGGCGATTAAAGGAGCGTCTGGGCACAGTCCATCAACTGGCCAGAGAGGCTCTAGAGGACGCTGGAGCCCGCCAGAAGCGGGCGTACGATACCCGGGCCCACGGGCCTACCCTTAAGCCAGGGCACAGAGTGTGGGTGTTCTGCCCCCAGAGGAAGCGCGGGTTGTCACCCAAACTGACTCATCATTGGCAGGGACCTGGAGAGATTCTAAATCAAATTTCGGAGGTGGTTTTCCGGGTCCGAATGCCTGGACGGGGTAGGCGGGTGGTGCTTCACAAGGATCGGTTGGCACCGTACCACCCACTGGCCCCAGAACAAGAAAATGGTGGAGGCCAGGGAGGCTCCCCACTATCCACTCCCAGCGCTGCAACGGACAATAACGGACTCAGGGTTGAGCCTGGCGCTGGGGGTAAAACATCCGAGAGGCCGAAGCGTGTTCGACGTTGGCCAGGACATTTGTTAGATTTTGTTGTGGGAGAATAGGGTTGTGGGGACACTAACCCTCTTGGGGGGGGGCTATGTAATGACCCGAAAGTCAGCACTGACAGCCAGGTGCATTATGGGTATTTGTTTAGCGTTCAATTATGGGTTATTTAAGCAAGATGGTTGAGTTCTAATATTAGTAATGTTATACATGTTCATGTCTAAGTTAATTGGAGTTGATTTGGGTTCATTTACTGCCATGTTATAAAAAAGGATGACTGTCACCGTCATGGAGAGAGATGTGTTGAGGAGTGACTTGTGATATGGCCTTGCCTGTGCAGTTTGTTGATTGTGTTCTGAATTAAAGAGTAACAGACACTTATTGCCTCCTGTTGGCTGGTTTGTTAATAACTCTGCTCACAGAGACACTCACGGTCGTGCGGTGTATGGGACGCGAGTGCTCGCTCTGCCCGCTGGTGAAGATAAGTTGCGACGTATAGACGCTAGCACCCTGCTAGCCGTTAGATTAAAAACAAACAGTCTAGCTTAGCTCTAGTCAGCCCACGGTAATAGAACAACTACAAGTTGTTACAATATATTGCTGTGTAATATTTTTGTGGAAACAGCAATACATTATTTTCATGATACCTTGATAAATAGAATGTACTTTGCTCTCTGTTGTTGAGCCCTAAGACTGACCAGAGATGCTTCCAAATTTTAAATATTTATCTTGCTGGATCTGTCTGCTGCTTTTGACACGGTTAACCACTAGATCTTTCTGTCAACCCTATTGGCAAAGGGCATCTCAGGAACTGCACTCCAGTGGTTTGAGTCTTACCCCTTAGATAGTAGGGATGCACCGGTTGACCGGCCATAAATCGGAACCGGACGGTTTTTGCTTAAAATACGCTATCGGCAATCGGCCATCCAGCTAGGTGCATCAACCATTTGGAGAGTTGTGATTGATAATCAGCAGAATTTCTCAGAACACACTGCTAAAACTGTCTAGTCCTGCATATTTGCATTATACAACATTAGAAAGATCAGGCCCTTTCTTTCGGAATTTGCTACACAACTCCTTATTCAAGTTCTTGTTTTGTCCAGACTGGACTATTGCAGTGCTCTGCTGGCAGGTCTTCCAGTCTGTTCTATCAAACCTTTACAATTAACCCAGAATGCGGTTGCAAGATTAGTCATTAACAAGCCAAAAAGAGTCGCACCTATGTTTATCAATTTGCACTGTCTACCAGTAGCTGCTCCCCAAAAATTTGAGGCATTAATGTTTGCTTACAAAACCACCACTGGCTGTGCACCCCTTTACTCGAATAAACTACTTCAGAATTGTGTGCCTTCTAGATGATTGCATTCTGCAAGTGAATGGCGCATTATACTGCCATCCCAAAGAGGCACAAAATAACTATCACAGACTTTTACATTAAAGGGTTAGTTCACCCAAAATGTAAAATAAAATTACTCACCCTCAAGTCATCCTAGGTGTATATGACTTTCTTCTTTCAGACAAATCCAGTCTGTGTTATATTAACAATTGTCTTTGATCTTTCAAGCTGTTTCAAACAGTGGTCTGTTTGCATCATCAAGCCAGCAGCTGTTTATCCCATTGCTTAGTAACGGCTGTGTAGGAGAAGGTGGCAAATGCATAACATTGATTTCAGCACTTTTATATATTTAAGTTTTTGAACCGTTTGTTTTGTTTTGTTTACAAAGCTCCGGGCAGATGATGTATGAGGTCAGCTTTGTGCATGTGCGACTCAGAAGTGACGCATGTGGAAGCGCAGGGGAAAGATCAAAACAAAACAACGGTCACTAATTAGAAGTACAAAATGAGGATTTCTGAAGAATGTCGGAGGATTGCGATGTAAGCCATGAGGAGATTGGTTTTCATTTACTTAAGTAAGGAAACTTTGCTTCCTTTGCTCCTGTTAAAGGTATAGGCTGTAGGACCTGCCACGAGAGGGCGCACTACCAAAACAATAACAATCGCGTGGTTTGATGATGCTAAGAAGGAGCGTGGAATGATGGGATTTGTTGTCTTCTACCCAACTGCAGACGGCCATCAATCAGACGGAAAGATAAATCATGGATTTAACGAATGCAAAGACGCGATCAGACTATGGATCAGATGCGTCCTCGTTATGCGTCTCCTCTTGTCCCAAACTCTTCTTGGGCCATTTAGTTGGCCCGTACGCATACATTTATGGGAGCTGTCCTTGTCGACAGAACCAGTGTCAGATGGTAAGCAGTAATTATGTTGCATAAATAAGTAACACAATCCACCATAAAGCGTGCAAGAAGTAAATAAGGAACTGCTTGAAGCAAGCTAGTGTTATGCTGGACGCTAAACACTACTTCCGTATTTGTCCACGATACTGTTGTCATGTGGTTTCTACGTCAGTAAAGGCGGTAACAAAGGGTACCTAACTAACTTATTGACAGGCGACTGCACTGCCCCATGTCACTGTTTAGAATGGAAATTTTCTCATAATTTACAAGTAGTTGAAAACATTAGAGATATTGTTAGTAATCAGCCTTGCCTTGCCTTGCCTAGCCTAGTGGTATTTGGATATTTTACTGCAAATATCTTACAAATTGTACCTTTAACAAATGTTGGTTTTCATGAAACTTAGCAATACATGCGCAATGCCGATGTGATACATGTGCTTTTTGTTTTTTTTATGGATGGGCGCTTCGTATTTAACTGAGTGGCATTAAACTGCTTGAAAGGTCATAGACAATTTTTTAAATAACTCAGACTGGATTAGTCTGAAAAGAGAAAGTCATATACACCTAGGATGACTTGAGGGTGAGTAAATTTATGGGAAAATTTTCAATTTAACTGTTACTCTTTAACTCTAGAATTCTTTTTTTTCCATTCGTTTAACTTATTTTTATTAAAAAAAAATGTATCTAAATGTTTCTATTCCATTTGTTTGCTTTTTATTTATTATTATATAAAAAAAACCTTGCTACATATACAGTACTGCGTTACGCTAACCGAGATGTCACAACACTTCCTGTACATATTATTGCTCATTTGTTAGTTTTGATTGCTTCTATAAGTCTTGTAAAAAAAAATGTCTTTACAGTCATAATTTATCAATTTAATTCATCTATACTGAATAAAAGTATTAATTTCTTTAAAAAAAAAGAACATTTATTCAGACCTTTTGAAAGGTACTGTATTGGGGTTTTCCCAAAAATATTAAGCAACAAAAACTGATTTCAACATTATACAACTAATAATAAGACTTGTTTCTTGGGCACCAAATCAGCCTATTAGAATATTTTCAGAGAGTTCATGTTTGAAATTTCAAAATGTTACTGTTTTACTGCATCTTTGATCAAATAAATAGAACCTTGATGAACATCAGAGACTCCTTTAGTGACACGGGAAGTTGTGGCCTAATGGGTAGAGAGTTTGATTCTTAACCCTAAGGTTGTGGGTTCGAGTCTCGTGCCGGCAATACCACGACTAAGGTGCCCTTGAACAAGGGCCCCGAACCCCAAACTGCTCCCTGGGCAGGGCAGCACAGCATAAGTGACTGCTCCGGCTGTGTGTCTGCACTTTGGATGGGTTCAATGCAGAGCACGAATATTGAGTATGGGACACCATACTTGGCTGTATGTCACTTCACTTCTTTCTAAAGAGCTTAAAGATTCCCAGCTTTCAGATGTATGTGTACAAAACTGAACTCATATCAGTGCAAAGAGCAGTCATGATCAGCCAAGACTGGTGTAATGTAATGGATTTGATATGAACTGTGAAAACTTGATTTTAATTTCTGTGTCTATTTCTCAGTGGATGCATTCCTGAAGGCAGCAATCAGTCTTTTGCCAGAAGTCCCATGAACCATCATCATTGAGGGTAAACTGCGATCATCTGAGCCCTTCTTCCTCGACTTTATTAACAACTTCTTCTCCACACTGCTCGTAGTGCCAGTAATACATGCCTAAATATTTGCAGGAGTGTTTTGGCCTCATTTCGCTAGTACATTTCTTAACGAGATTCTTGACTTGGTCTCGTAGGATCATCCGGAACAAGGTGTGCTGTATCTGGTGCGAGGGGTGTTGAATATGATGCAGGACTACACCTGGGAGGACAACAGTGACGCTAAGATCAGCGTGTACATCAGCGCTTTACCATTACTAGCAGCAATGAGCCAAGAAAGCTATCTTTACACCATTCCTAATGGTACCTCAGTGAATAAATGCAGACATATTCTCTAATAAACACACCAGCTTAATGTCTTTTTGACTCTAAGTCTAAATGCAAGCATGTTTGTTCCTGTTGCAGTGGATTCCAATGAACCCATTTATGGAGGAGACCCCAAGTTCATTGCAGAGATCAAACAGTTGTGTGAGACTCTGATTGGTCAGGTTCTGGATTATTTAAAGGGGCTAGGCCGAGATGAGGTGAGATACTTTGTCTCTAATGGCGCTTTTCCACTGCGTGGTTCAACTCTGTTTAGCTTGGCATGGCTCAGTATAGTACGCCATGGCTCGGTTTGCATTTCCACTGCAGTTTTTAGTATTTCCACTGCAGTTTTTAGTATCGCTTTAGAGTGGGAGGGATTATTCACATGTCGTTATAGTTCACCCCCTATGGCCTAGTCCTGGTTTAAGCTAAGCCCCATCTGTGAAACAGGGCCCTATTGTTTGCCGATTAATCAGCACTGATAGTTTATCGGTTATCAGTAAAAATCCGAGGCAAAAGTTGCTGAACGTTTTAGTTTTTTTCTTTAATTCATCTTTGTTCTTTGTGCCCAGAGTTTGCAAACCCACAGTCTGGGTTCTACATTGGAAGTTTTGGTTCACAGTAGAAAAGTGTCCACGGAAAGTGGCTCTCTCTATGTTTGGCTGTCTGTTGGCTCATGGTGAAATATGCAAAAACAAACTCAATCAGCTGGCTGTCAACCTATGGAACCGGAGTCACAAACACGGCATTTGTGACACGCACACATCAGTTAGTCATATGCACAATAACATTAGCACTCAGTGGCAAATACAATGCCCTGATCTCTCTCTCCTCCTCTCCAGGTTCGGACTCTGGAGTACATCAAACATCAGGCGCTGCAGGGAATGAGCCATCTCTCTGACATGACAGCACATCTCTCTCTGCAGTCCAGAGCCTGATGCACTGATGGAGGCTTTCCAGTCAGAATCCCTGAGATGGTTTGACATTCATACATTTCAAGTGTTGTTCAAATGATTACTGAAACTAACCTATAAGGTCCTATTGGCTCAAACTTTTACAGTCTAGTCCCAAATCAAGTCATGATATATTAATATTTCTAAATATTATTTGATTGTCTATAATGTCAGTTTCACTTGTTTTTGTACAGTTTGTGTACCTAACCAGGTATTATGTAATAAAATGCTTTAAATCATGACATCTTGTGGATTTTGTTCGAGGACAAAAAAATTTCTATGACTCCGTACTGCATATAGGAAAAACATTGCCGTGATTTGTCTTGATAGAAGCTGCTTAAGCTCCATCTGCTCAGTAGGTCTTGCTGTATGTATCACATTGTTATTTTAGTATCATTGAATATTGCGATTTTTTATATTTTGAATTAAAGGGCTAGTTCTGTCATAATTTACTCACCTTCAAATTGTTCTGAATCTCAATCGAGTATCTTTCTTCTGTTGAACATAAAAGCTAAAAAAGAAATTGCAGAAAAAATATGACAAAGGAAAAGAAAGTTCAACACTCTTCAGCAATAAAACATGAATGTGATGTTTAGCTAGTCATTTTTGCTGATTCGTATAGTTGAAATGGATCATGGAAGGTCAACAGCAAAGGTCTGCACTTACTCCCGATTTCTTTCAACATGAGGACAGGAGGAATATCAGTCAATAAATAGGAATCAGTAAACTCATTTGTGAAGATACTTAGATATTACACAGATATTTTCATGCAAATTATTTCATTATTTTATTATTCACCTGAAAAAATGTCATTCGATTACGGAACTTGTGCTACTTGTAATGCATTATCCCCAACCAGTGTTGTGGAAAGTTACTTTTAAAAGTTATGCATTACAATATTGTAAGTATTTACATTACTTTTGCATTACTTTTTAAATTTGAGCAGGGCTTGATTGTTTTCAATATAAGAAGTTCTATTTATAGCGAATGTAAGAGCCCTTTCACACCAAAAAGTGCCATAAATAAATCTCAGACTGAAGGAAAGGTAAATTCAGGACTGTACAGTAAAACGCGGGAGGAGAAGGTGGTTAAACACGCTTAAGAAATTAAAAAAACAACAACAATGAAGCACAATTGTTAGTTTATCTAAAGTCACTTTTGCTTAATCATCAAAAGGTCAGCAGCAAAGACACTGGTTAATAAAATGGGATTAGATACATTTGTGTTAACATTTAATTATTGGAGGTTTGCGTCATATTCTGAGTTTGCATTTTTTTTGCGAGTGAGATTAACTAATGCACATCCACATTTAGTCTAGAACTACATGTTCACACAGCACACACAACGCCTCTATACCTCTTGATTTCTTCCAATATGGGACCAGGAGACTTGTTAGTCAATAAATGGGAAAACAAAGTAACTGGCGTTACATTTTTGCAAAATTAACAAGATATGTTCTTGTAAATTAAAAAAGAAATGCGTTACTTTACTAGCTACTTGAAAAAGTTATTATGTAACTCAGATTCCTTGTAATGCGTTACCCTAAAGGCTGGTTCACACGGCAGGATAATTAGGCCGATTTTAGCCCCGATTCACCCCTTCCGACAATCTTAGGATGCTCCGATTATCGTAAAATAATCTGATCAAATATTCCTGCCGTGTGTGGTGTGTTAAGACTGCTCTCCTCTGCTCGGAAGAATGTCGGGACCGCTCCGATCTCAAATCGGGGATATCCAACATGTTGGATTTATTTGGCCCGATTTCTTCTCGTGTGTGGTGTCCCCCGAGGACAAACAATCACGCAGCCTGTGGACTGTGGCGTGTAGCCAATCAGAAAGCGAGGTGACGAGGCGGTGAGGAAGTAACGTACCGGGAAACAAAATCAAAACAGCCAGCGTATATAATATAACAAATACAAATAAAGTCGATGGGCATAACTACATCCACAACTGCAGTCCACCAGAGTACATGGAAACGAATATATGAACGTTTATTTCAACGGTTATTAATCTGTGTAGTACGCAACAACATTTCTATGAGATAAAACAACAACTTATCTCCATATTATGATATAGCAAGTATAGTCCATGCTCGCGTTGTCTCCACCTCTTTGACCATCGCCTTTTCTTGTTTTTCTTACGTTTTTTTTTCCGTTAAAAACAAAGCACAAACTATGGCAACTGCATCCTCTTCGTCCGCCATGATTATTTACTCTAAAGTCACGTTTGATCTCGAGGGATTTTGTGAGATTTCCTGTCTGACCTGGGAATGCTCGGGAGTCAAATCGGTTTGTGTGATGTGTTGATATTGCCGTGTGGCTGCACACCACACACTGAACGACCAAAACTGTTAGACCCGTGATTTTTTAATCGCTGTGTGTGGGGTCTCTCAGGTTTGGAAAAATCGGCCGACAATTTTAAAATCGTCCCGTGTGAACCAGCCTTAACACATATTAACTATTACGTGTTAGCCTCACAACAGTTTTCCAAAACAATGTCCAAATAGCTATTTGGTTGACTTTAACCAATACCGCTGTATAACCCCCCCAAAAGCTGTAATTAGAAGCACTTGTAACTTCACGTTAAGATCTACAGTAATGAAGACAAACAGGACATTTCTATGTTACATCCATGTTCTATTGTTTTATTATGTTCAATCACTCCTCAGCAGACAATGAAGCGGCCCCCCTAGTGACCGAGACATTTATAACGGCACATTCACACGAACATGCATTCATCCACCCGCTCGCACACATTTGTGAGATCTGTGCTTTTCTCGTTCTCGCACACACAATGTAACTGAAGTGGTGAAAATGTCCCATCAAGGATACCGTAATATCCCTAGCTGTGTAGACATACACAAAACCAAGCCTTGTTTTGAGCTATCATACTGTAGAATTTGTCAAAGTATATTAGAATGGATTATAAATTAAGAGCAATTTAACTACTATTATTAATACATTGAGCAACCACCACCCTCAGTGGCAGGACAGGAAAGTCCCTCTCACAAACGAGGGTCCCTGACACCAATAGCTCAGCAGAACTACAAATGAAGGGGAAATCACAATTACATCTGAAGTGCGTCTGTTTCTGCTCTTTTACGAATATTTGTTTAACAGTCCGGGAAGTTTGATATTGTTGCACCTTCATTCTTTAAAAACTATACACAGAACAAAGTCCAACAATAACAGGAAAGAGTTAGTTATTGAAAAAGAGCGCCCAAACGGATGTTTGATTGGTCATTGTTCACATCAGTGAATGGTTTGGTATGGGGCTGGTTTATGATGTTATGATCAGTCCAGATGCTTCAGTCCAGCTCTATGGGGCTGCTGTCCTCTTGAGCTTCCTCACCCTCTTCCTCCTCACCTGAGCCCATTAGACTATTCAATAGGTTTCCTATTACAAAGAAATCAAATCAGAATCTTTTTTTTTTTTTACTCTTCACAACATAAAATTTGAATAAAATGTGCTGTGTATTATGCTGAACAAAAACACAAGTACAGGAAAATTCGAAACAGGAAAACCTCGTAATTAAAACAAGAAAGAAAACTGACTTTTTAATCTCACTATTCAGAATTTTTTTGCAATTCAAAGAAAAAAAGATAAAAAGTTTATTGTGAGAGAAGTCGAATGTACATATTTATGCAGTTGAGATTATAAAGTATGCTATATATACACTACATCCCCCTTCATCAGTACGCTTTGTATGTGAATAAAGTTGGACATAAATAATTACACACGCTGCAATAATACATTAACATTTTGCAATGATAATAGATTTGCTATATCATACATAGTACATGACTATACTGTATGTAGGCAGATAAAGTAGGATTTACTGTATAATTTAATATACCGCTGAACAACCATATAGCTTACTTTTTTCAATGATGTAACAATCAAGCAGTATGCCATATCATTTGCTATACAGTACATACATTACTAAGTTTGGATATACGTATAGTAGTTTTATTATTCATTGTTAATAATTAATTCAATTAATTCGGAGATAATGAGAGATATGAAACCTAGGGCTGGGTAAAAAAATAGATTTTTCGATTAATCGTTTTTTAAAATGTGGTCGATTCAAAATCGATTCTCAAAGGCCATGAAACGATTTTTTTCCATATTTATTTTCGCAGACATTGAACGTAAGATTAGCGTTAATCTAATTACAAATCTTCTCCACTAGATGTCACCCTCTTATGTGCCTTGTGCGATGTTACCAACGAACCTATCATTCATTCATTCAGTTTAAAGCAGTGGTTCCGTCACGAATTCAAATGCGGCTCACCATATGCTGAACACATTTTCTGCAATGTGTGTCAGGTCATGCTCCCGTTCGCGTCTTACAGACTGCATCTTAAAGCCTCTTATACTTTCTGCGTCCACATGTCCGCTATGCAGGCTTGATGTAAACATCGCCATCGGAGAGTGTGTACCGAGTCTGAGCAGACAACCGCACGGACAGGTGCGCGTGGTCAGTTGTCTTCAAAAGCACAATTGCACATGTTCAGGCAGTATGAAGAAGCCCATTGCCAATCAAACCAATCGGGCCAGGCTCGGGCTTGTGCAGTAAATGATCGGTCGGTAGGGGTGTCACGATTTCGGTTTTAAATCGAAATCGATCGAAATTAAGTCACAGTCTCAAACTTCGAATTAAAAAATGGAATCGGCGATGCTGCCACGCCCACATGTTGTATGACGGCAAATCAATGACAAAAATAACCGAGCATACAACTGATGCTGGCGCGCGCGCTATATGGCTTCCGCGAGAGGAAAACTGAATCGGATGCGAAGAAACGGGAGCCTGCGAGCTCATTTCAAACTCTCGCGCGCGGATGCTCATTCCCCACATCCTCGCGCTCGATCATCTCACCTCTGCTCGCGCGAACAATTTTATTTTTGTCAGTCGTGGGGCGGGGCTTGCTGTTTTAGTTGTTATCTCAAATGTCATTGGTTATTCCCCTTTTCCTAAAGTCAGTATTCGACGCCTGTTAGAAAATGATTAATAATTCACTTGACTTGACCCATGACTTCATCAGTGGACCAGATACATGTGAGCAATCATTTCTTTTGCTTGTTTAATTTATTTTTGTCTTTAATGTAATTTAATGCATTGTTTATAGAGTAGATCTTTTGTAGATACTTGATTAACTGGAATTCTTCTGATTGCTAGTGATTGCAGTCTTGTAATAAGAGATACACATATTTTACAGACTGTAATGATGCACACACCCACACATACATACATACATATATATAAATCTAAATGAATGACAGTGAAGTGGTTAACAAGTGTTTTATCTTTAATCTTTTAAATAGATACATCATAATATCTTTTGTGAAGAAGACTGCACTTACAAAAGAGAAACTGGATGGCAGTTTATTTTAAGTTTTCAATTGACTAAAGATATAAGTTATTGTTACATTATGTTGTTAATAAAAGTTTTAAATTTGACAATGTAGTGTGGTACATTGCAAAAAAGGTCAGATATTATATTGCATAAAAGTCTAGTTTGAAAAATGACAATCTGTGCTTTAAAAAGAATAAATGTAAAAATCGAGAATCGAATCGAACCGTGAGCTTAGAATCGAAAATGCAATCGAATAGAGGATTTGGAGAATAGTGACACCCCTATTGTTCGGTCATGTAATGTGTTTCGATTAGCGCGAGAAAGATGCGAAAATGTATGCGGAGTAGTTGAAACTGAGGCTTGCTTCTGACGATTACGCTTTGGTAGCACCAGCAACTAAAGCAAAGTCTGAGGTTTGGAAAAGTTTTGACCTTGTTTATAATGAGAATAATGAGTGAATAATGACGCCCCATCAGTGAGCGCAGGAGCGCGCTGAAGACATCTACAGTGGATTCAATCATTTTCCTCCACAAAAACACTTAGGCCTTACCTAATCTTGGTGATTAAATGTTTTTCAAATAATAACTAAATATTATTTGAGTCTTAAGTGCATAATGTAGACAGAGTAGGCTATATAAGCTAATGTTGGCATTATTATTTTATTATGTCAGCTGCTATAGCGAAGAAAATCCGGCAGAGCCTTTATCTTAATTCATTTTGTTATTGCCAAATACCCATCTTAATTTATAATTTATCTTAATTAAATTTTTTAAGAAAGACTTGTTTTTATTGGTGCGTTGGCCTATTTATATGCTAAATGAGCCTATACCTAGGGCTATTATTTATAGAGTGCTGAGATGTTACGATGTTACAGAGGACTTATTTTATTTCTTTGTTCAAACTTCCAAGTGGCCTATTAAGTTAGTCATGTATAAATTATTTTAAACCATGTATAAATGACTCATTCCTGACAAAAGGCAAAAGAGCTGTGTGCTGCATACATTTGAATAATGTCCGGTTGTAAATGGGTTCGGGCTTTTAAAAAGCTGTCAATCAAAATGTACGTGTCGGGCTCGGGACATGTCGGGCTTAACTTTTAAGGCCGATTACAGCTCTAATAGAAAATCGAATCGAAAATCAAAATCAAATCGATTTGAGAGCTTGTGAATCGAAATCGAATCGAACTGGAACATCTGAATCGATACCCAGCCCTAATGAAACCTGTGGTGTTTTGTTCAATTTTGAACAATTTGTTGTAACACCAAGCCTTGGTGATGTGCATCACCGACTGTCATTCATTGTCATTAACTGCTTTAGCATATAACATCATGAATCATGACCAGTAGTCACACAGAGGTAGCGGTGTTTCTTACCTAGCAAACCACCATATGATGATGACTGTTTAGGTGGCACTCCAAAAAACAGTTGTCCTATTCTATCCAGATACTGAGGTCAAGAGAAGGACATATTGCATGTTATACACAAAGTCCAAAAGTCTTATCTCATGCCAAATCCATGCCACATTATAACAGTGAAGGTCAATCTCTCTGAATGATGCCTGCAACCTTTAACATGTTTTACTGTGTGTACATTAGCTTAGCATCAACCAAACTATTTTGTAATCTACCGTGCAGACACTGATGTAGAAAGCTTATTAGGTCAAAAGTGGAACCCTTTTATCTCTAAGTACTGAGAAAGAAAAAAGGAAGTTTGTGATGCGTTAAAGAGAATTACTATTACTAACTCACCTCATTGTACATAGGGTCTCTCTTCAGTGATGGCTGATACTGCTCGCATAACACTGTGAAGACCGTCAACTTCCCACTGGAAATAAACCACAATCATTCAGAGGTTATGTTAACCGTTTTGTTTCATCATTTGCATAATACTGATGGATGATTCAAAATGTCAGATAAAGTTAGTCAGTCTAGCACATATCTCTTCAACTCTAGTCCTAGAGGAACAGTGTCTGTAAGACTTTAGAAACACTCCAGTTTAACCCATGTGTCTAGTAATTTACAAGCAATTCTAAACATTTTTAACATTTTGATCACATATGCTTTTTTTCCTCACATTACAAAAGAAAAAGCCAATAACCTGCAACACAGCTCTTAGTAAGACTAAAATAACTCCGTCACATGGATATCAAAACGGCACTATTCTTACTCCTGCATAAAAATAGAGCAGCAGACCAGAAAATGTGCACTCAGACTGTCCAAGTGATTATTTGTAGAATTTTGTCTTAGAATTTTAGTATATAGAGCAGGGGTTCTCAACTCTAGGTCCATTCCTAATGAAACATCTAAACAAGCTAATCAAGGTCTTCAGGATTACTAGAAAGTTACAGGCAGATCATTTCGATCAAGGTTTGAACAAGAAAGTGGACCTTGAGAGACAGAATTATCAAAAAACAGAATTATCTATAATAGACAGAAAGGGTCTGATGCTAAGATGCAGAGCATGAATAGAGGACAGTATCTCACCCGTCCACAGCCAGCAGGAGGAACCACAGGAAGTTCAGCAGAGGCTGCACATATGGAGGACCCTTCTCTATAGACGGGTGCTTCTGTGTGTATGTGGTGAACACCACCAGTGCGCTTGTCTTATTTTTTAGACAAAGGAACCTGCAGTCAAAAAGAGATACTGAAATGTATACAAATCATAAAAATAAGCATTCAACAAATTTACTGAATGTGACAATATTAGTTTAAATCACTGCTTTAACCGATTTTTATAAAAGCAGGAGTAGAGTAAAAAAGTTAATTAATCATAAAAAGCAGTCTATACGACTTCTGCACTATTTTACAATTCTTCTGAATGCTATTTCTATGATAGATTGTGTGAAACAGATCCAAACTTAAGTTGTTTCCTTTCATTTTCAGTTCACTTAAAATTGTATCAGTAGCTTAGGCTACATTTACACAACAACGATGTAGTAAAAAAAAAAAATTACACAACGTTTTCAAAACGATTCACGTTTACACTTATCCACGAAAACGGGCAATGCTGTATTACATATGCCTGGCCAGTAGTTGGCGCTGTCACCTTGTAAGTAAACAGTACCATTTTCATTGTTTCTTTCCCGCTTTGATATTAAACGATACATGGTACAGCAGGCACCAGCACCTTTGTGCATGCAATTCAGTCTGGTTGCTGAAGTAAAGTCATTTGATGCTGTCATAAAGACGTTCTGTTTAAATAAACAATGGTTCTAATCACCAAAATAAAAAATAGTGAGTGTGAGCAGCAGTTGTGAGTGGGGTGGCCAACTGTAGCACCGCCCCTGCATCACCAGCGTACGTTTTTTTTTTTACCCGTTAAACTGGAAAAAAAATGCACTGCATGTGTTAACGCGCTAATTTTTACGCCACTAGTCTATACCCAAATACTTCCACAAAGTGTGTAAATGCTGCTCTCTCCCTTTTGGAAATGAGCAGAGTTTGTGTTCTGAATTTTCTCAATGACTGTGTGATGTGTAACAACTAGCAATACTCTGCTGCTCAATTGAATGCAGTCTTTGGGGTTAAAAGTCAATATGTAGGAACCCAGCCAGCACATTTCCCTTTTAGTCAGAGTTAAACAACCTGACTATTCAAGCACATATTATAGTGGAGAACTGAGACAATAGAAGCTTTCACACCAGATAGTTATAGGAACTAGCCACCAGGGCTAAAATGTTCCCTAGGACCATTTTCTTGGTTAGATTTGAACCGACAATAGGACCTGACATAAGCCTGCCAACAGTGATGACATTTAAGCGCAGAAAAAAACTCCTGTACAGTGGAGAACAACATATGAAGTATCATTAACTGTGAAACAAGCAGTGCATATATTTATTTAAATAAATCTTTAAGTCTTGGTCTGAAATGTTGCAGGAAGCGTGGTGTGTCTGCTATGCATTTTTTACTCTTAGATTTATCTTTGAGAATTTGACGTTTTGTATTGATATGATATCTCGGAATTGGCTATGTATTTGGCATAATACATATTTATCTGACTGATAATAAATTGTTACATTTAATTTTATTCTTGTTTAGTCCGTAATTATTGACTCCAGTAGATTACATGTATCCTTGTTATTGCATTCCCTGTGTCAGGTTAATAACGGTCTAAAATTCAGTTGAGATGGAGCAAAGGGCACACCAACTGTAACTTTCGAGATCCAGCTAACACTTGGTATTAGTTCAAGTGTACTTAGATTGTAAGGGCTTATAGGGAGCTTTTAGTAAACCGCTGTTTACTGTAATATTATTCTAGCTAAGTGTACATGGAGAAACCATGGCATGACCATACCAAAACTACTATCAGGAAAAGTAATGTTGGTCGGCTTATCTACAGTAGTGGTCGTGACCTCTGACTAGAAATAATGTTCCTTTAAGTATGTACAAATCTATAGGAATTAAATTAAAGTACTTTTAGAATGAGCAAGCATAGAAGCGGCCTTCTAAAATATTAGTAAATATCATATGAATGATCTATAATAATTGGCAGTATAACCCAAATGCAAGGTCATAATAAAATGGAGTCAGATTTGCATTTAACCTACATTTTTCACACTGAAAAGACCGAACATGTAAGAAACCTTCAGCCACCATTGGAAACCTTTCTTGAGCCAATTGTTTGGACCTTGCAAACGTAAATTCATCACTTGTAGTTCTTATTATGCGGGGTTAGAACCTCCCCCAAATCCATTCCTAGAACCAAACGAGTTCCCAATTCCTGTGGTGCAAACACGCCAAAAGTGGAAACTTCCACCATAAGGAGCTATAAAATGCCAACACTGCAAAACCTCCTAATACTCAGGTTTTTGATGAAATGGGGAGCATTCTTATTCTCAAGATTTTTTTCAGAAAGCTGGGGCTGATGGCAGCAGTGTCAACTTTAATACCACTAGGGGTACTACTAGGGGTGCTCCGGTCATGATCGGCCGATCGTTATGCGCATCTCGTCAGTAAAGCCGGTTTGCTGCGCAAATCCACGTTCATTTTCAGCATTTATTTGCGCATCTTCTCAGTTAACAACGGCTCTGTGTAGTAACAGCTGCTCTATGTGAAATCATGCACATGAGGGATTAGAGAACCGCTGATTAGAGAACCGGCTTTACTGACGAGATGCGCATTAACGATCAGCCGATCTTGATCGGCGCACCCCTGAGGTAGCGGTTTGGTGCTATAGGGTACATGTGTTACTACACATGTACCCTATAGTGCCAAACAGCTACCTCAGTGCTCTGGCACCATGGACAGTGCACAGGATTTATCAAAAAGACATGGAAATGTTCCAGATTTCAAAATGAAAGAAAGCCTTACAGATGTGTCCAAGCACAGGTTCAGGCGTGTAGTGCAATGGCAGACCAGATTTCATCCTCAGGACTTATGTAAAGAAAGCATGGCACATAAATTGAAATGAAAGCACTTCCTTTAAATACAGCACTACTACTAAAGCTCTGGCTTTAGTGAAGCAAGTAGTTAATATGCAGGTGCTTTAGGTTCCCTCAGCCTGTTTGGGGTTTTAAGCCAGGTGACTTTAGAGTAAATTTTAGCTCTGTACTTCAACAGTGTGTGATTAGACACTGTTCCCCAGAGAGTCAGTTATTGATGCAATGTCAAGTGATTGAAAGGGAACATCTCAGGTTGCGTAACCTCATTTTTCACAAGATGAGTGAATGAGACATTGCGTACAACCTTCTTATGTGCTATGCCTCTTTGCCTTCAGTGAAAGATTATGAGAAATTGGTGAACAGCATTATATAACTACTATATATATATATATATATATATATATATATATATATATATATATATATATATATATATATATATATATATATATATATATATATATATATAGAAAAAATAACTATATCGATATATATATCACTATCGTGATATAATATTTTTTATATATTGTGTTATATGATTTCAGTATTGTATAGACAGGTGCCTTAATTCAAAAGGGTGCGCGGAGGACGAGTGAGCGTGATCATCCCTTCCTCTTTACTATTAGTTTTAAGAGTGAAATAAGAGGGAAATAAACATGAATTCCACATGGAATCACTTAATCAGTTTTTCAACTGCAGAAAGACATCAAAAAACAGCTTGTAAACAAAACGTCATGCAGCATTTCATTTACCTCAGGCAAGTGTCCACAGCTCGCTAATTCGCAAGAGAAATTAAGTCTAGAGAAGAGCATTTCACAAAATATTAGACTACTCATCATATTTTATCTGACCTGTTAGTGATGTCTAAATTATTTAATGCATGTTTAAATAAATATTTTATGAAAATCAGCCACTGTGTACATGAACATATTTCAACAACAAATAAAAAATGTATAATTTAGAAGTTAATTTAAAAGCTGCATTGTGTGCAATTTACGTTTGCATAATTTTATTTTATTGTATTTATTTATTTTTTAAGTTGAGTCTTGATTATTATATTTAAAAAGAAATAGTAATTCAATATAAGTTTGGGCTCTGTTAATTGTAACCTTATAGTAATGTAAAAGGGATCTAAAAGAGATAGTTTAGAGCATACGTTATGTTAAAGTGTTTGTTGTTATGTTATGTTATGTGTTTAGTTTACACAGACATATGGAACCGAACATTGACGTCAAAATCGAGGTACGTACTGAACCGTCATGTTGGTGTACCATTACACCCCTAGCCATGCAGCGACATCATTTCTCTGCTGTAGCTCTCAAGCATGATGG
Source organism: Carassius auratus (assembly GCF_003368295.1). Lineage (NCBI taxonomy): Eukaryota > Metazoa > Chordata > Actinopteri > Cypriniformes > Cyprinidae > Carassius > Carassius auratus. The sequence continues at coordinate 13,176,319 of NC_039254.1, read as the reverse complement.
CGTTCAGCAGGTCACATCAGGTTTGACTTTAATAATGACTAGCTGTATGTGCAATCTCACAACATCAAACCTGAAACATCAGATGTTACATCTGAACATAACTGAACAACAATAACCAAGATTCTCTGGGAACTTAAAACTGGGTCTGTTCCTCACACAAAGCTATCATGTAGATTTGGAAGACATGAAATACAATACGTTTTTTTTTCTTCTTCACTTTAAATCAATTTGGAGCTAGACAGCCTCAGTCCCGATTCAATTCTGTACACTGTATAGCAGAGTGGCCTAAAAATTATTTTTCTTATATTCCTGCTTTTGTATTTTGCAATAGAGCCAGTCAAACCAGTCTGAAACTGCATTTTGGTTTAAAAATAATAATAGAATTTCCAAACCCCAGAACTCACTGTAAAACGGCCTGTGCTACAAACATGTCCACCTCTCCGTGAAAACCTCGCGCTGATGAATACTCCACCAACATCTGTGCACAGCCTTCTCCATCAGATGAGTGTAGGAAATGATAGCGTGATTCACTGTAGTTTTGCTCTAAATGCAAAAAAAAAAAAAAAACATATAACGTGGGTTAACCATTCTCGAAACTGTTGACTGTTCCTCTAGAATTTATTGAATGATTATTAATGTCTGTTTTACCTTTCCACAATGTGAGCGCCAGCAGCTGGTGTAGTTTGGGGTGGCCCAACTTCCCCGAGCCTCCTGATGACCACTTGATCGCTCTGGAGACAAACGCCACTCGCTCTGGTGAATTTGGGTCCATCAGGCTGAAGAGTTTAGCCAAATGCTCTAGAACAAACACCGAGAATGTGATCACACAATTAAAAGCCTATCATGTATTTGCTGCAGATTGTAGGTATTGTAGATTGTATAAGGTTTGGAAATGCTGAATATTTATTATACTCTGTATTGTATAAGTTTATTGACTGTATGAGGTTTACCAATATTGTCAATATTATGCAGATTTGAATGTACTTCTCATTTTGCCATTAAAATTAATTAATTCAACTATTCCTTGTTTCACGATGTGGCTAAATGAGTGTTAAGACAGAACTGAACTTCAGTAGCAAAATTTCTGTTAAGTTTTGAAATATATGATTATACCATGATTATTTTAGACCACTATTACATTAAACTTTTTCTATCTAACTTGCGGTTTGTGGAAAGGATGGTTGCACTGACTGACCAATACACACACACACACACACACACACACACACACACACACACACACACAAACACAAACACACAAACACACAAACACAGCTTTTCAACAAATTTGAAGAAGCAGTACATTTAAACTCAATATTGGCTACCAATATTCACACACTTGTATTAGATTAAAAATAAATAAACCTTCTTTGCCAAATTAATAAAAACCACCAGCATAACAGCCTTAATAATATAATGCTCAATAAACTCACCTAGTGTCTCATCCTCTACTTCGGCCCCAGATTTCTCCAGGGACTCTAGTACCAGCATGGACAGATCTGCAGCACTGTTTTGCTGTTTAGAAAATGGCACATTAGTGCAGAGGGGGGAAAAAAGTGAACTAATTGTGAACCAGTAACAACTGACCTTTACAGGGATGTCACGACATGATAAATTACAGTTTCTGACTGACCTAATATTGATAAAAGAGGAACACATACCTGATTATAACTAAAGAAGAGCAATGCTCCATTGTACATCAACTCTCTGGCCTCTGCGTGCTTCTCTTGTGACATGTACCTGCACCCAAAGCAACATGGCATAATACAAATAAATAAATCAATGTACATGATGATTAAAAAAAGATGTAATTAAAAAATATATCAAGTTTAATACACGCATCAAGTTCTTCAAAATATATTAAAGGGGGGTGAAATGCTATTTCATGCATACTGAGTTTTTTACACTGTTAAAGAGTTGGATTCCCATGCTAAACATGGACAAAGTTTCAAAAATTAAGTTGTACGTTTGATGGAGTATTTCTGTTCCAAAAATACTCCTTCCGGTTTGTCACAAGTTTCGGAAAGTTTTTTTTCGAGTATGGCTCTGTGTGACGTTAGATGGAGCGGAATTTCCTTATATGGGTCCTAAGGGCACGTCTGCCGGAAGAGCGCGCGCTCCCGTATAGCAGAGCACTGAGAGCACAACAGACTTCACTGATCAGAACGAGAGTGTCGCGAAATGTCACAAAAGAAGTGTGTTTTTGGTTGCCAGGGCAAGACAACCTGCACAGATCACCAAAAGAGAAACAGCATTAAGGGACCAGTGGATGGAGTTTATTTTTACAGAGCATCAACGGAGTTGTGCAAGTGTTTGTGCCCTGCATTTCGAAGATGCTTGTTTTACAAACAAGGCCCAGTTTGACGACGGATTTGCGTATCGTTTATTTGTTAAGGATGATACAATCCCAACGAAAAAGGGTCATGATCGTGTGTTGGAACCGCAGGCGGAGAGTAAAACTGCTTCAAATATCTCTGCCTTCTTGTTAGTGCGTCCCCTCTCATGCCGAGACCCGGGTTCGAGCCCCGCTCGGAGCGAGTCGTTGCTGCTGCTGCTCTCGTTCAGTTTCAGCCTCGGGATCTGATTCTGAATCATAAATATACGCTGAATCTGACTGTCAGCCATGGTTTGTTCTGGTTGGTTTTTTCCTCACGGTGTCACAGCTTCCTAACGCTCTCAACGCAAAAGCCTACTCGCGCTCATGATTCTTTAGCTCCGCCCACACGTCGGTCGTGTTTTCCGGGAAAAATCGGTACAGACTATCTTTCTCTTATGAATATAATAAAACTAAAGACTTTTTGGAGTTATGAAGGATGCAGTACTACTCTATAGGTACTCAAGATTAACAGGATATTGAGTGAAAACGAGCATTTCACCCCCCCTTTAATTGTAAAATGCAAAAACATTTTCTTTGAAAAACATGAAACATGTGACTGTGCACATTGTAACTTTTCATATATATATATTTTTTTTTTTTTTTTTTACAAATACAGTGAATTTTCAGAAAGTTCCATCCCACAACAATTTACAGCCTGAACTAACCTTGCCTTTAAAGGCCACATTATCTGATTTGAGTTTGACACACAGTCATGTGGCTCCTTTCTGCATGTTTCATCATGTAGTTTGCACCTTGTGACTTACCAAATATTAATAAGCAGTTGAGTCTGTTAAGCCTACTTTTTTTCCCCTATGACAAAACATTACATTTGACTACTAAAATTTTTATTTTCTATTAATATGGCTCTTTTTTCCCCAATATGGTGTCAGTACATGTAGAGTGCATTGCTCTGATATTTACTTGCAGTCTTATGTGTGCAATATTTGACATTGCGTCCCCTTGGAATTATATGGTTCTATCTGACATTTTTGTCAAAATTGAGTTATTCACATATTCTTATTCTGTGTCAATGTATTTACATTATGTGACAGATTTTTTAATTTATTGTTTAAAAAACAATAAGGTTCTAACTACACAGTCGAATGGAGCAAAAACTTTAAAGCTCAATATCTCAAAACTACTCGGAATGCAGATAAAACCTTGTAATTCAAAGGGACGACTGGTGAAGTTGCTCGTCTCTGCATAATAAGTAAAAGACGTCTGGCCATCAAATACAAACTCATGTCTATAAATGCCATCTTAAACGCTGCCGGTGTATGTTGAAATCATGATGACCCAAAAGCCTATGAAACTATGATGCTCAAAATGATGCCTAGGTAGGCAGCTGACTAGACAACAGGTCAACAAAAGTAAGAATGAATGGTAGGTGTGGTTAACGAAATCATTTTTGTTGTCTCTATCACATTTGTCTAAATTCATCGGAGGATTTTAGAAAGACTGTAAACTTAAAGGTGAAATTTCACAATTCTTCCACTGTCGCATTAAATAGTATTGTTTTTTTAGGTTGGTATTATTATATTACAATATAACTGACATTCAAATTAATTATCAACCTTGCTCTTCAGGTTAGCATGTAGCTACATAGCTCACGCTGATATTATGAAATAAATGACGTTGAGAATAGCCAATCAGAGATAAGATCCAACTCAAAGGGCGGGTGAGGAGGAGTAGTTGGCCAATAAGCACAACCGAGAAACGTGCTCGGTTGACAACAAGAAAGATCTGGAAGTGACGGGGCCCCGTCCAGTCATTACTACTTCTCGATAAATCTCACCTGAAGAATAACGTCCGGTACATCTGATGGGCTTCATAATAATCTCCTCTCTCCACACTGGCTCTCAGTTTGCCCTCTACTCGCTGTACTCCTCCGCGGTTCCTCGCGCTGGAGCTCTTCAGAGACTCCTGCTCCGACATGACTGCTCCGACCAACCGAACGTGATTACTGAACCTTCCGACTCGCCGTACAATTATCTATATGCCATCCACAGACGGACAGCTAGATACTTCTTATATTTATTCCCTCGTTTTAATTATCGCAGATAAAAACAGTATGTAAAATAGTTTTGACACGATGGAGAGAAATACAAAATTATAAAGGTGGTGAAATATGGCTGAAATGTACAGTACTATTTTCAATGATATATGAGCTACAGCAGTTAATCAGTTAATCAATCAATAAATCTGTCAATAATAAGTTAACAAGTATAACCAGGTAGACAGTGCAGCATAAATGTAATATAAAAAATATGTAAAGGAACTTTAAATTAATGCAATTTCTCATACATGAGGTATGAAAGCAAGACCAGTGCAATAGATTAAGAGTTTAAATATAGAACAGACTTTATTATTTAAATTTTGACATTTATTGTACATATAAAATAGAGATTTTGTGGGTAAAGTTGCAAATTGAGCAACTTGGATCAAACTAATTGTATTAAAAGAGCTAACCTAACTAACAGAAAACATGTTTCTTTAAAATAAAAAAATAAAAAAATTGAATCTTTATTCTGAGAGTTACTAAATAGGCAAAATGTTTTGAACTCAGGATTACAGTCCAGCTTAATCTAAAGAAATGAATTCTTTCCCCAAAGACAATCAATATGTTTTCAGAGGTCATACTGTCATCACTTACAGTAGTAAAAGAAAATGATAAATTTCCGATCAGTTAAAACAGCATTGGACCTTCATCTCTAGAAAAGGTGAAAATTCAGAGCAACCAGAGCAAGTTTGCTGAAGAAAAGTGGGTCAAGAATACAATACAACAAGCAACAACTGTGCAAAATCACACCTTCTTCATACTGGTACTTGGGGCTCTCTGGATGGGATTGTTCATAGATCTCCTGGCCTTTGTCTGTGAGGTTGAGAAGCAGATCAGTCGAGTCATGATAATGTTTATGGCAGTGAACGAAAAGACAGAAAGGGTTTTTTGTTTTTCTTCACATTTTCTGAAGTAAATGGTGTTTGCCAGTGCAAGGGTGCTGTTATGTGGTTGCTTAAGTGTTCTAATTGGTTGTAGGCATGTTGCTATATATCTGCTAGGATTTTCCGAGTGGTTTGTTGCATTGAGTTTTTGATGATTTATATGGCTAGAAATGTCTCGCCATTAAATGCTTAAGACTCACTTTATATTGTGTCTATATAACTGCAATTCTTTAATTACTATGTACTAACATTGAAATGTATGATTTGACAAAATGTACTGTACGTAACGTTACATTGTACTTATATTTAAAAATATTTTAAAAAATCATGTCTGCCACAAATTAAAACTAAATAATTAATTAAAGTGACATTGGCCTAATAAAGGATTGCAACTGATAGTATTGGGGATAGCCTTAACTTTAAACCATTGTAAAATATTAGCTTCTGATACTTTTACTTTTCTCATCCCTTAAAATAATCTCCTCCAATAGAAAATCTTTAAAACCTCCAATCCTATAGAAAAATTTAAATAAGTTGTAACTTTTATGATTGTAAAATGATTGTATGACTATATCATTTATTTATTTAGTTTTTACTTATTTAATTATCTTTAAGTTTTTTTTTTTTTTACTGTACACACCTGTTCTTGTGCTTGTTTTAATGTTCATGTGTATCTTTCTAAAAAGGAAAAAAGGGGGCACTCAGAGCCGCATTCATGAAGGCTGTTAGGCACAAATGTAATATTTTTTTATTAATCTTTCCAATCTTTATTATTATTATTGTCATTATTATTATTATTATTATTATTAAAAGGGTAAACAAGATTAAAAAAAAAAAAAACAGATAAACCTTCCATATATAGTTATACCTCTTTCGTCTTACAAAACACAACAACAACAACAAACGTTAAATTACATTAAATAATTAATTTTAACTTGCCAACTTTATTGTTGTCTGGACAAAAATATGTTTATTAACATATTTGTGTTTTTATGCAAGAGCTTCAGAGGCAGTGATACTTGTCTTATGTTTAAACTAGTTTATTTTTTATTTATTCATTTTTTTAAACTAGTTTATTTTTATTTTATTTTATTTATTTTTTCTCTTTGGCTTTCAAACGTGTAAATAAGATGTGTAAATATTAATCGTTAGTATTTTACTCAGGCGCATGCATGGGCGTCACTGTGGGTCCTGGAGCAGCTGTCGTCGCTGTTATTCAGCATGTGATATTGTTGATGTGAATGGACGTTGTTAGATTGAGTTATGTTTGTATAAAGACTATAGTATTGCTTTTATTAAACAATTGACAGTGCTATCTATTAGCCAATGGAGTATTTTTGTTTTGAACTTTACAGCTAATATGTAATTTAACTTCTCATACCGCAAATTTAAGGAGCGACAAAAGTGAAATGGTTAGATTTTAGTGTACGGTAAGTTATATAATGTAAATTACCCTAACTGTGTTATAGCAAACTGTTTATCCAACGCACATTGCGGCTGAAGTGTGAATGTTTTTGTGTGTGTGTGACTGTATGTGTGTCTGGCAGTAAATTATACTATATCAGGATGTCCTCGAGTGAAGATGCAGTGATCTCTGCACGTAGTTCATGGCTGTGCTCATCACAGAAACAGCTGTCTGATGTTCTCACTACAACACAAGACAACAGTCCAAGCGATGAATGCAGGTTTAAACATGACAGGTGAGTCCGTTTTAATTGATGCTGGTGTCTACAAAGCCAACCTAATAAGGTATTTAAAAAAACGTAATACAAAAAGGATATAGTTCACCCAAAAACTGCTTAAAACGTACTCCATCCTGTGGCTTCTTTGGACCAGATGTAGAGAAATTTAGCATTACATCACTTGCTCATCATTAGATCCTCTGCAGTGAATGGGTACCGTCAGAGTGAGCGTCCAGACAGCTGATAAAAACATCAGAAAAATCCACACGACTGCAGTCCATCAATTAATATCTTGTGATCTATTAGTGACCAAGCGATGTAATACTAAATATTAAAGAAACAAACATTTCGATGTCGGGATGTCAGGTAAATATTCTTTAAACTTACATTTTTGGGTGTGCCTTACCTTTAATATGCTATTGATTCATGCAATTTCACACACACACACACACACACACACACACGTGTATATGTATGTATTTTTGTGTATATGTGAAATTTCATGAATCAATAGCATATTAAAGGAAAAGCACACCTAAACTTACATTTTTGGAAATGTATAGAGAGAGAGAGAGAGAAATTGCATGAATCTTAATTAAGTAACATTTTGAATAATAATCTTAATTAAGCCACCTTAAAATCTGAATGTAAAGTATCGAGAGACATTTTATTCATATATTTGCACATGCATTTTTATTCACAGGTGTGACCCTGTCTGTCTGGAGAGAGTTGAGGAGGGCTTGCCATGTGTTGTCACACTTCTGTGCACACCTAACTCTGCATCTGTGATCAGCAGTCTTCAGGTCGTCAGTGAAGCCCGCACTATTGAAGTGTACTCACTGTCTGGAGAATACTGCGGCACCTGCCGCGGAGAGCAAGTTCAAAAATCACACAATGATGGGTGTTTATTTATTTTGTTCTTTACACTTACTTCAAGGGAGATAATATTGGTTAAATTCAAGAGTTAAACAATATAAAAAAACTTTTATATAACAATATAAAAGTTTAACATACAAAATAATAATCACAGAATTTATATTATTTTACTCAATTTATTTTTATTCTGCATAACCTTAACCTTTTATGTTGACACTGTTGACAACGTCTCTCAAATGCTGACTACCTTTTTTCGTAATACCGTAAATATGCAAATTAATATATCTAAGGTTTCATATTATCTAAATCCCTAATTTCATTTTGTTACTAATATTGATTATAATTGTAACAAGGTGTTTAAAAAAAAAAAATTATATGCACAAAATGAATTATTAAAATTTGTTTAATAACCTTTTAATCCCCAAAAATACAAATAACATCACTGAATCGCTGATCGTATTCAGGAAAAAAAAAAAAAAAAAGTAAATAAAAAAATAAATAGATTATTTTAATCCCTTTTAAACTAAGTGATTGCTGATAAAAACAAAAATGTTGACATTTTTATGAGTTATATATCACTTTTTATATAATGTGGATTCATTTGTAGCTTTGAAAAGGCAAAATAAAAATGTATTATTACTTAATAATCAATAGATTATTATACATTTTTGAATCAGTAAAAGTATTATTTTACAATATTATAGACTATTTATGATGACTCTTGCTGATTCTTCTGTTGATTTCTTTGTTTTTGGTCAGTTCTGAAGATAAGAGGCGTTTCTACAGGAATCATCTGGTGCTGGAGATCCCTGTTGCATCCTGTGAGGTGAAGGTAAGGAAAGCTGGAAGTAATATCCAGGCTCTTATCACAAACACACAAACTGATCTCTGTGTGGTGTCTCCGTACAGCTGCTCTCTCTCGGTGGCCGCTCATCTGTGGCTATCACCCATATGGCTGTGGGACTGGAGATGCTCAAGGACAGACAAATTGGGCCGAGTATAGACCCAGGCATTGACCTTCAGCGTGTGCAGACCATGATGGAGGAGATGGGCACCACCCTTTCACCAGGAGCGCAGAACCTCATGGAACTTGTGCAGTGCCAGCAAAAGGTCTGGATCCAGCTTCTTATTATAGCAGAATCACCACTGCTTTAGGCTTTTCAATGTGTTATTATATCTCCAGTGTAGAATTTCTTGTCTCCGTAAGCAGTCAGTAGCAACACACTAACATTCAGAACACTTTCGCTAACTCATAGCAGCACACAATCATTGTGGTGATCAGTTTTGCATGGGCAAGTTCCATTCCCACTCACATTTTTGTATAAATTTATTAGATTCAGCAGATTTGGCCCTTGTGGCAGATATCATTTCTTGTAGGCGTTTCTTGTAACAGTATGTCAGTGTTTTTTTCCCCACAGCTCGTATAGAATAGCTTTAACTATGTGATATTTGAGGGCTTTCTTATTTGTCTTGTATATTTAGGTTTTTTTTATTCATTATAACATGTTTTGTGTGTGTGTGTATGTGTGTGTTTCGATGTTATTGTGGTTTATATAATTACAATATGGACATCATGGTTGCCTTTAGCCGTAGACCACATCTTCATCGTACATTACCACTGTACACTACCAGTCAAGTTATGAATAATTAAGATTTTGTGTTTTGTTTTGTATTTTTTTCCTTATGCTCACGAAGTCTGCATTTTTATTTATTTGTTTGTTTGTCATTTGATGACAAGTACAGTAAAAAAACGCAATGTTGTCAGATATCATTGCACTTTAAAATAACAATTTAAAAAGCTTTTTTTTTTAATGTAATTTATTCTTGTAAAATTTCTGCAACCATTCTTTTAGTTTTAAGTGTCACATGATCCTTCAGAAATCATTCTAATATGCTGATTTGGTGCTTAATTATTATCAATTATCGGTACTCCATAAATTATTATTTTTTCTTTTTTTTTCATAATTCGTTGATAATTAGAAAGTTAAAAAGAAGAGTGTTTTAATAAAAGTAATTATATATTTAAAAATTTCCAAATGTTCATTTTACCATTTAATTGTAATAATCCAGTGAGATTTTTGTGCTCCACACGGAGATCTGATCTCATCATCATCAGTCTGACTGGAATAACATTAAGAAACAGAACAAACTGAATGGTAATATAATAACACACCTTCTCATTCAAAGTTTTTTTCTTTATTTTCATGACTATGAAAATTGTAGATTCACACGGAAGGCATCAAAACTATGAATTTACACATGTGGAATTATATACATAACAAAAAAGTGTGAAACAACTGAAAATATTTAATATTCTATGTTCTTCAAAGTAGCCACCTTTTGCTTTGATTACTGCTTTGCACACTCTTGTCATTCTCTTGATGAGCTTCAAGAGGTAGTCACCTGAAATGGTCTTCCAACAGTCTTGAAGGAGTTCCCCGAGAGATGCTTAGCACTTGTTGGCCCTTTTGCCTCCTGTCTGCGGTCCAGCTCACCCCTAAACCATCTGGATTGGGTTCAGGTCCGGTGACTGTGGAGGCCAGGTCATCTGGCGCAGCACCCCATCACTCTTCTTCTTGGTCAAATAGCCCTTGATGCCTTCAGTGTGACTCTACAATTTTCATAGTCATGAAAATAAAGAAAACTCTTTGAATGAGAAGGTGTGTCCAAACTTTTGGTCTGTACTTTATATATATATATATATATATATATATATATATATATATATATATATATATATATATATATATATATATATTTTTTTTTTTTTTTTTTTTTTGCAAATTGTAATTATTATTATTCATATATTTTTTCACATAACCTCGCATTACATGTTCACTCTTAAAGTGAGATTTTTTGACAATAGTTTATTTGGAGGAAAAGCACAAAGCTTCCTTACAAATGAACAATCATTCTTTGTGTGTGTTGTGTCCAGAATAAATCAGACATGCTCAATGGATTCATTCCTCTGCTCATGGGAGGACGGGCTTTGAGTTGTTTGCCAAGAGGAGGTGGGGATTCTAGTTCTGCAGTAGCAGAGTCAGGCCTTGGGCAGCTTCTGAACCAGACCCCCGGAGCCATGTCTGCCATGCTGAGCTCTGAAACGGGCACGGTCAAGACAGACCTGCTTCCAGTGCTGCAGAGGGTATGCGGTCAGGTCACACAGCTCCGACTGGAAGAAGCCACATCTCCAGAGAGGAAGAAGAATGGAGAACGGTAAGTGTGAGTCATGTGTGTTTTTTTCATAAACAGAAATTCAGTTACAATGGTGGTAGAAGCCACATAAGATTGGTTGTGGAAACCAGCTCATCGTGATAACAGTGAAAGTACTATGAATAATGAATTATAATACTGATAAAAACATGATGTTTTTAATACTTTTTGGGCTGCTAAAGATGAAACATTAGTTAATCACAACATTGAAATATGCCCTCAAGACTTTTTGAGCCTGCATTGGTTTATTTCTTACGGGGGAACACAAAGTACTACGTACTATAAGTACTGTGTTGTATACAGTGAGAATCCATGACTTGTACATGATATATTCCAAATTTATGAAGCTTAATGATAGATTTGTATGATGAACAGACAGGTTCTTTTTCACTGAAAAAGTTTAACCCCAGTGAAGCTCTGCAGTTTCATTCATTTCAAATATGATGAGATGTTTGGCCCATCATATACAAACATTACAGGTCATGTTTCGATGTTTCATGTGTGAATCAAATGTGAGAGTGAATGAGATTGAAAAACTGTTCTACAATGATATAATATGATCTCATAAAAAAAATGTCTGTTCTTGGCAATTCGTTTGACACGGAACAGAAGAAATAGTTGAATCAAGTTATTTTTGTTTCTTTGCGCACAAAAAATATTCTCATAGCTACATTACATTACGGTTGAACCACTGATGTCACATGGACTACTTTAACTTACTTTCTTAAACTACTTACTTTAACTACTGTCCTTAACCACATTTCTGGGCCTTGAATGTGGTAGTTCCCTTGCTGTCTATGCAGGGTCAGAAAGCTCTCGGATTTCATCAAAAATATATTTATTTGTGTTCATAGTTGAGCAAGGGTCTCAAGGGCTTGGAACAAAATGAGAGCGAGTAATTAATGACAGAATTTACATTTCTGGGTGTACTATCCCTTGAATGTGTCCTTTATTTTGTCCACTAATTGTATTATTGTTTTTTTTTTTTTTGTATTACAGGGAGGGTCATGTATGTTGTGCAGGGTTTGAGAAAATTCTGGAGACTGTTGTAGGGAAACGAATGGATGAGATGGAGAGAAGATTAAAGGAACATCTGGACCTGCGTCTGGATGCTCTTCAGCAGAGACTGGAGATCACACTTCAGCAGGCCCTCTCTCAGAAACAACAGCAGTAAACAACATCCTCCAAAACACAATACTAATCTGAACACTTTTAGCAAGATCTCCGTCCTGAGCTTTAATGACCACTGTATTATTCTGTAAAGGAACATTTCATTCATGTCAACTATCCCTTCACAACAAAAACGGTTGTAACATTTTTCTTTTGCCTGCAGTCTCTAAAGCTTTGTGTGGAAATGGTTTATGGTTTAATAGCAATTGCTGCTCTTCATGTGCACATCCCAAAGAGAATGTACTTATTTGGTTCATGTGGTTAACAGCTTGATGAGGCGATTATCTAATGCAAGTGCACAAACAGTATCAGGTGATTTTCACAAATCACAGCTACTTGAAGATCTTAATAACACTGTTTATACTATATGTAATAATTTTATCTAAACGATACTACAAACATTGGTTGCACTGACAGACTGTAAATTGCCTTTGTGTAGATCATGTTCATGTGTTTATACTGTTCATACTGGAGAACTAAGAACAAAAAAAAGAAAGAAAACAATATTAAAAATGTTTATACTAAAGAATATTATGTATCCGACAAACGTTTGTACTGTTTTTATCTCAAATGAAACTTTACATTGCATTGCATGATTTATTTAAATACTCTTTGAATAAATTTACTGTCGGAAGGAGAACATTTCTGCAAATACATATGCAACCGGGTCAGAATTTCAGAAATTATGAGATAAAAAAAAGGTTCATGGATACAATACATTTATTAATTTGTGTTAATGTTAGTTAATAAGACAACCGTTCAGTGTTGTTCATGTTTTTGTCGCTGTTACATGATTAGGTGTTGTCTGACTAGGGACGAGACGTGGGCTGATGATGTCATTGTTTCAGAAAATCTATGGATCCACTGTCCACACAAAAACATTAATTAAACCCTAAGTTCCCACCAGTAAAAGGGTGATGTTTACCATGTTACAATTCAAATAGCATATTTTTGTACGGACTAATTACAATTAGTCCTTTAACAAAAATACAAGCTTCATATTTTTCCTTCTAAACCCTCAAGTACACTTGCTTCATAGATGGTTTGTATGGTGTTACTACAAAAATATTTTGCATATTGAGGACAAATTAAACTTTTGGTAATTTGCACATGAACTTTTGAACCCAGAACTTAACGCGACAGGTCTGTAAACTTCCACTCTGCCTAAGGTGGTCCTTCTGGCATCTCTCATTAACCTCATCTTTTCTGAGTAGTGCATGGTTGTCTCAAATCCTGCATTGCGGAAAACCACGTCTACCTTTTTTAAAACCATCTCATGCATCCTATGAACATGTACTTGTACTATTCTTGGCAGTCGCCCATCAATCATGAAGGAGAGGTACCTCACTCAGGAACAGCAAAGAAAACACAGCTGAATGAACAAGCTCCACATTACAGGAAACTTTGCGTGAATCAATGAGAAAATTAACCAACACCACTACAAATTAGCAGTTTTGACCCATTAGAGTAACTTTCCACTGTGACCATGTTGGCCTCGTCATGTAAGACTCAACCCAGATTGACATGGGTGTCTCCGGTCTACCCCACAGTGATGTTCAATGAGCAGATTTGTTCAAACAGTGAGCTGTTGTTGTCTTATGACAAACAGAGATGTCCACTTCAGAAGGGGTTTTGTAGCCACAGAGAAGTGGGTCAGCAGTGGATGTGGTACCGATGATGAACAGTGGCTGTTTTTGTGCAGACACCCACGCCAATATCCCCATGGACCAGAGTCAAACCGGCCCAACTGAATCAACAAAGTTATGTTTCTGCCACACTTCACGCAAGTGCTCATGGACTGAGTACAAGCAAACAGCTTTAAAGTCAGCTTGAAATTCACTTGACCATTTGCTAAAACCATCATAGGACTTACTGTAAACCATTAATCCATGAGGCTGTAAAAGTTGAATAGTGAGGAGATGAGTTTTCCTGTTTCTGCCTCGTCCCAGTTAGACACTTGTTAGTAACTTCCTTTTTCAAGACAATCACAAGGGGGTATGACTAATGTATTTTATGTAGTATAGTAAAACATAAAAATATCCTGAGTTTGTGTTTACCACAGACAATATTTCAGGCATTTAAGCAAAAGCTTCTCATAACCTGAGCACTGATGAATCTCACAGTATTTGGGTGGAATTTGTCTTTCATTCAGTAACAAACCTCTGATAGAAAGGACAGAAATAATCACCATCCAAAAATATATGAACCAGACACGTCGTCTTTTCTTTAATAGAGAGGTTGTAAGATTTCGAATGGAAGTTTTGAAGATGTTTGGCGTAATAATTCTGAGAATTAACAGTCAAAATTTGGACAGCATTAGTCCCCATGGACAAATGCACTTAACAATAATTATATTGCAGAGTGCCAGTAAAATATGACTTAGAGTTTTAAATGACCTAATTCTGTCTCTCATATTTGAGGTTTTATTTCATCTCTGACCTGAGGTCAACCCAAAATTCAATCAGTCATCCAAGATCAACTGAAGCTAATACGTTAAAGAGGAAATGAATGCAAACCCGCCCTGTTACTCAAGTCCAGAGGCTGAAGTCATCCTGCAAAGTTAAAATGAAAAGCATCTTCTATTTTACCTAATGAACTCAGCATTAGACACTGCTTGTGCAAATTGTGTGCCAAAAGACATACTGAGTACAGTTCGTTTTAGAGACATATTGAGTAAGACTTTTGTACTTCTTTTACATAATGCCTGGAGTGTGTAATCTTCCTGCTTGTAGACACATCACATTGTGCCTTCAATAAACCAACAAAGGAGGGCAGCACATCACAACAGATCCTGAAAATGTTCTACAGTTTTGTGTATATCATAATGGAAGAACCTTTTGTCCAGGCTTGGTGTTTTACAGATATATTATAAAGAAAGTACCATTTTGAATGCACGGAATGTAATCTTGGGTTCGAGGCAAAGCGTGGCTAAGCTGGACATTTCTGAACCTACATCTTTTATTAGTGAACAATTTTCTAATTGTGTAATTGTTGCAAGCAGTGTATATATATAAGATATCATCACTGCTTTTTCTCAGACATAAATAGGGTACAAGTACTATGTACAAGTAGATGTACAAAGTTATACAAGCTCTTTTGGATATAATTTCTAAAACATGGGCAGAAATGTTCCATGAAATATTTAGATATAACCCTAATAATCCTATAATTATCAAACCACATCTTATCCAAATTTGGCTGCCATCTTTGAAACGCCTCTCAAGTGCAACTCCTATCTCTTTGAATGGGGAAACATCAAATTCTCCAAAACTGTTCAATAAGCTTACGATTAAAGTTCATATTTGAAATCACCAAAGAAACCTGACAACAACTGTGTCTTTGTTACTTTTGCTCAAATAGCGTTAGCTAAATAGTTTCTTTTTCAGGCTAGATCATGTTTCTGTTAACAGTTGGGACTTCATATTGGGTATTCATTCTATAGTCTAAGCCTAAACATAACCCACCAATAAAATCTAATTAAAATGAATATTATATTAAACCTATTTCTAGTACTAACTCTATACACTCTCAGAAAAAAGGTACAAAAGCCGTCACTGGGATGGTACGCTTTCAGAACCTTTATCTTTGTACCTAATTATTTACCACTTAAGTATGCATTTGAGTAATGTGATGGTACATAATTGTAACTAAACTGTACGTAAATAAATGGTACATATTAGTAGGTACCACCCCAGTGACAGCTTTTTCCGAGAGTGTAACCCAAACTGCAAATTCTGATTTGTTAATTGATCTAAGAACAGGTACTTCTGTGAAAACCATGTTAAGTGAGTTCTGAGGTCATTTGTGATAGATGGGACTAATATGTACTAAAAGAACTCCAGGGGTGAGCTCAGCAACTTGGTAAGATTTTGGAGAGTAACTCTACAAGAGCAATAATATTCAGTCAGAGTTTTATGTGTCCCTCGCGGTCCAAACTGTTTAAGGCTTGTGAGGTGAAGCAGACGTTGAAGAAGAATGGGTCTGATACGTAACTGATGAAACGCTTTGAATCATTAATGCTATGGGGAAAAGATGTTATCTTAATATGAAATCAACCATGACATCCATTCAAGGCAGAATATTCAAATTCATTCCAGTACAGGCATGACAAATTGCTAATGAATGGACCAGACCTCAAGAGACCAGATCTACACATCAGGACCTTTAATAAAACCTCAGGAATGGTTAACAGAGCAATTCTGGCCACTTACTTCCTCGATATTCCCTGCTAGATTGTTTCTTGCTGGTTCAATCTAGTATTGCATCACTTAAAAATGACATTAGTTCTTGTTGATTGTGAAGACAATGAGTATGACACTGAAACGGTTTAAAAACATTAACCTTTAATTTCGTTTCAGAAATTGCCGTCTGACAAACACAGACACACATTTAAGGAAGTGATGGTATTCCAAGATAATGGTCATCCTCTAATGGTCCACGATTCTGTTTCAAATAATGTCAAGTTTGAGATCTGAGTGTAAATATAAAAATATGTAGAAAGCTGAATACAGACAACAACATTTCATGATGATTTGCTGATGTATAGGCTACATAAGGACAAAATATAAGGTCTGTTCCAAAACCTAGTGAACTACCTGCCATACATGACTGATTTTGAAAACACATAGGCGGCCACTCTGCATGTCGTTTTTACATGTCATTTTTAACATCTGACGCGAAACATTATAGAGACAGACATATTGAAGATGAAACCAGACAAAAAAGTAAGCATAAAAAAAAAAAAAAAACGTAACCTTCTACACCATATAAATGTTCTATAACACTAATTATTATGAAAATGAACCACGGTATTTGTAGTGAAACTGTGATTATACAAATAGCAATCAGTCTGCCAAAAAACATTGTTACTATATTCTTAATATAATACAACTAATTTTCATAAGGGAGGCTTACAAATAAATTGCACACATAAAAATGGGTAAAACAATTATTTTTTAATTACATCAAATTATTTTAGTAGATACTTTTCAGTAATGAATAAAATATAAGATTATAATCAACATTTACCTGCTTGCTTCACCATCTTTAATGGAATCATTCTGCTCATCACAAGCTTAGGCAGCTAACTAGGTTTTGGAACAGTATAATTATATACGTTTCGGAGAGTTAGTGAATCTAGCCAGCACTAAATTCTCATTTCTATTTACAAAGGGCTCATTCTAACATGGTATACTAATGAATAAACAGAAAATGACTTGGAAGATATGGGGAAAGATAGTGAGAAAGGACATATCCTGTTCTAAAGCTAAGAACAATATTCAGGCTGGATGATGGTTGACTGGAAAGTGTTCACTGTGAAGGAGTGTGGCTCCGGACACACACTCAGTAAAAGTCTGAGAACCAGCTCATGGGTGAGCACGAGGGAGGTCAAGGGTCGATCTCCTCAGGAATGATTGTGAGGATGACGTCTTCATTGCCGCGTCGTACCACTGCTCTCAGACTGTCATCTTTCTTGATAGCCGTGCTGACATCACTGGCTGATGTGATCCTTTGACCGTTAATGCTGATTATGACGTCACTCTCCATCAGACCGCCACTGGCAAACAAAACAGGAAGCAGTTAAAACGGACTTAAAATTAGGTTATTGTTCTCTTTTATTGGCTTCACATTATTGTATATTGGATTCTCATTACAAAACAGTATTAGGTTTTATTAGGAGGTGATGTCATCATGTCTAAGCTAACTTTATAGGGGTCATGAACCGAGAAATAAAAATTCTCTTGATCTTTTGAAATATAAGAGGCCAATATACTATAAAAAACATCTCGTAATTTTCCTGTCAGTCTAAAACCAACTTATATTGAAGCTTATTTGCCAAAATGACAGGCTGTGGAATGGACAACTCTATGATGTAATAGTGTGGCTAAACACCGCCTTCACAGAAGAAGATCAACGCCTGCTTCTACATCGCTGCCTATTTAGCCCCGCCCACCGATTCGTGCATGTGTCGTTTATAAGAGAGACAAACACGCAGGTCTATGTGGAAACTAAATGCTAAAGATGGCAATAAGATGCTGTGCAGTACCAAGTTGTTTTTGCATTGCCTTTCTTCTGATCAACTGATAAAAGTGAGCATTTACTTCCAAGTCTACAATCCGCTACGCCTATTCAAATGGAGTGTTCAGATGAATGGGGTGAAAAACAGGACATAAAATAGCCTATTACTTCTAAATTATGTAAAAAAAAAAAAAAAAAAAAAATCTTGATAACATTATAAGTGGACTTCAGAGAACAGTACTTAATAAAAATAAGATAAAAAAGAGGCAGTTCATGACCGTTTTATGCTCGATTGTTTAGTGAGAAACTCATTTCTCCTTAGTTTCAGAATATATTTGGCTCATTCTCATTAAGTGCTTAGGTGTTGGCTTAATACTGATATGGTTTTATGTAAATATTCATTCTAATCATCCCTTAACTTTCTGTTCAATCGTATGTTTTGACATTTCTCATTTAAAAAATGGTTTGATATTTCTGACAATAGTTTCTTTCCCGTTTTTTTTTTTTTTCTTTTCTGAAAAATTACTGCGATAACCCCCTTTTGGAACATTTATTTTTAAGAGAGTTTTTTTTAAAGATATAGTTTCAGAAATGTTCATATACTTACAGCACCATAACCATGAGAGTCGGCACTAGTTGAATTTGTAATAGTTACATGTAACTGATTATGCTGGAATTCATGGTGATTTTCTGTAGATTCTAGCCACAATTTGTTCCTACAGTATGTTTTGTACTCGTATACTAAATTGCTACCCACAATGAAAGGAAGTGGCCACTTATGTACTGTTCACATCATCTGATGTAAGATTAAACTCTGTGGACTACTTGTGATTCAAAGTTCTCCCACACACACAATGAAATCCCAAAAGTTAATTTTAGTTACAAAATCGTTTAACTTCTAAACAAAAAAAGAGAAAACTGCTGCCTCAGCAGGAAGATGACTATTTTGGAAAATGTTCATTTAAACCATTATGGATTCAAATAGACCATCTAAATGGTAAATACAGAATCACATATAAACTGCTGGACAGCATAAAAAAATCGGTTGCACTTTATTTTACAGTACGTGTACTAACATGTACTAATAGTGTACTTACAGTGTATTTATCTAAGAAAGTTCTGGTTATACAAGGTAACTACATGGGGTAGGGTTAGGTTTAGGGGTAGGTTCAGGGTTAGTACCTAGTTATTACATAGTTATTGTTACTACTATAATAAGTACATAGTATGTACATGAGGAACAAGACTGTAAAATAAAGTGCTACCAAAAAATCAGTGCACTTCTTATTGTGATCTGGTTTGAGCGCACATATCCCTCCAACCACCTGACTTCATTCTTGCATGTACCTCCACTTTTCCCTGTTGAATATGCTTGGTGTATTGTAGAAAACTAGAAGCTACCTGCGATGGGGTACTTACACTTCAGCCGGTGTTTTGGGGATAACTTCAATGACGTACGCTCCAGAGGTGACATCTGGGAAATCACTCTGTTTTTCCTTTAGCTCTTTAGCAAGTCTGTGAGTGACACAGTACAGACATAAATATCATGCTTTCTGGAATCCAGCTTCTGCTATGTATATGTAAAATGGAAATTGTTTAGATGGCCGATTTAACTGATTTAAATGTCTTTCCATAATCACAAATGCACAAAAGTATTCAAAAAGCATATAGACAGCATTTGAGACTTACATTGGAGTTAATGTCATCATTCTTACACCGATATACTTCTTTTTTGTGGCTGTTTTTCCTGAAAACAAATATATTAATTGATACTTTTATGAACTTTTGATTGGAAATGTTGTTCGAACAGAGTAAGTGTTTCAGATTTAGCACATTTAATCGATCATTATTCTCCTGACCTTTAGCCTGCCTGTCGTGAGACTCGGCCAGGAACTGTCGGATCTTGTCCGAAGGAATTGCGAAGGATATTCCTGCTGTCACCTTCAGCGTGTTGATTCCTATCACTTCACCATCCTACAGCAACGGACACAATCAAGACAAAAATGTAAATGTGAACTCACACAAAGAACACGGCACATCTGTATGCCCAGATGTCTTCCTGTCATAATGGGATGTTTCCTCCATTGATCATTATGCATGCACACGTGTTTACGGTCAGGGCTGACTCAACACAGAGCCCTTCTGCCAACATATGTTTCTAGGCTCATAAAAACATGCTATAAACATTATCAATCCTGGCTGCAATCTGTTACTCCTGATAATTCACTAAAAATAAAACTCAAGCTGTTTCATTATTTACATATGCGAAGAACATAATAACAAAGAGCAAAACTCTTACCAGGTTCACCAAGGGCCCTCCTGAATTACCGTACTGAAACACAGAAAGAGTTTGGGTTTATGAAATTCTGTGATTATTTTTTTTCTTTTGGTAATAAGGAACTCTTAAATAGAATAGAATAAAAAAATATGTATTTTACAAGTAATTAGATTTTACATTATTAACTGTTTCTACTGTATTGTTGATCAAATAAATGCCGCCTTAGTGAGCATAAGAGACTCCTATAAAAATAAATATATATTATTCCAAACTTAAAGTGTAAATATCATGCTAAATATACATTACTATATTATATTTGTGCAGTGTAAAATAGCTATTTCTACCATGGTTTAAGCTTTTAAATTATTGAATTTTTGACTTGAATTAAATTTTTTTTTAAATGTATATATGTATATTAGGGGTGTCCATGGTTAACTGGTTAACCGATTAACCGTTAAAAATTGCGTAACCGAGTGAAACATTTTGCTCGGTTAAGTTACGTCAATGGCGTGCATTGAATTTAGTTGTAATAAATTTTTGCACCACCAGAGACCGCCAGAGCGCTCCCAGACATTTGTAATGTCCACAAGAAGTCGTCATTTTTCTAATATGAACATTATGAAGCGGGCAAAAAAAAAGTACAGCGTTGGAGCACTTTAAAATTGAGAGTGACGGGGCAAAATGCAAGTATTGCAATACAGTGCTTAGATATACTTAAAGTAAAACCTTGTTGTTGTAATATCAACAGCCAACACCCAGGCATCATTAGGCCGGTCAGGACACACTGGATGCGTGGCGAAAGCATCTCAGCTGCGTTGCGTGTCTGTTTTTAATTCGGCTCTCATGTTAACAGGTTAGAGCTTGCAGACTGCCTGCGTGAGACGCGCGGGTCAGGCGCGGCTCGACGCGTGCATGCTAGAAATAGAACCGACGCCTTGTTGGAAGCGTTTCCAGGCAAAGTATAATAGGAAAATATGTTTATATGTCATTTTGTACACAAATACATATTAATTCATGACATTTTGATATTTGAAAGTCTATGGGTTGATATAAATTCAGATATAAATGTAATTAAAGTAAATTAATAAATAATTATCGATTTTCAAATATTGTACCTGTCAAACATACTCATAGTCATAGCCGCGGAGTCTCCTTGTTATACATTCTAGGCTTCTTCTCAAATTTAGATTGTGTTAATGGGCGGCATTATTAGGCAGTTTTAATAGGACAATTTGACCGGAGAGATTACATTTTGTCGGATTTTTTTTTTTTTCCGGCCAATGTCCGGAAATTACTATGGTTATGGTTACTATGGCACACTATGGTTAACCGAGTATTAACCGCTAAGGGCCTCGGTTAACGGTTAATGAAAAACTTGAAAACGTGCAGCCCTAATGTATATGTATATGTATATATATATATATATATATATATATATATATATATATATATATATATATGCAGATATATGCACTCACTGGCCACTTTTTCTAGGTACACCTGTTCCATTGCTTGGTAACACTAACTGCTAATCAGCCAATCACATGACAACAACTCAATTTTAGGTATCTAGATTTGGTGAAGAAGATTTGCTGAAGTACAAACCAAGTAAAAGAGTGGAGAAGAAAGGTGATTTAAGTGACTTTGAATGTTGAATGGTTGTTGGTGCCAGACAGTCTGGTCTGAGTATTTAAAAAACTCAACTGGGATTTTCACACACAAGCATCTCTAGGGTTTACAGAGAAGGGTCCAAAAAAGAGAAAATATCCAGTGAGTACGAAAATGCCTTGATGATGTCAGAGGTCAGAGGAGAATGGGCAGATGGGTAAGAGATGATAGAAAGGCAACAGTAACAGAATACCATCTCTGAACGCACAACACGTTGAACCCTGAAGCAGATGGGCAACAGCAGCAGAAGACCCCACTGGGTGCCGCTCCTGTCAGCTAAGAACAGGAAACAGAGGCTACAATTAGCACAAGCTCACCAAAATTGGGCAATAGAAGATTGGAAAAACGTTGCCTGGTTTGATGATTTGCGATTTCTGCTGTGACATTCAGATGGTAGGGTCAGAATTTGGCGTAAAAGAACATGAAAGCATGGATCCATCCCGCCTTGTCTCAACGGTTCAGACTGCTGGTGGTGGTATAATAGTGTGGGGGGTATTTTTTTGGCACACTTTGGGCTACTCAGTAGCAAATGAGCATTGTTTAAATGCCACACAGTTCTTCAGTAATACACCTGAGTATTGTTGCTGACCATGTCCATCCCTTTATGACTACAGTGTACACATCTTCTGATGGCTACTTAGTAGCAGGACAATGCACCATGTCACAAAGCTCAAATCATCTCAGACTGGTTTCTTGAACATGACATGGCTGGGGAAGTCGTGGCCTAGTGGTTAGAGAGTTTGACTCCTAACCCTAGGGTCGAATCCCGGGCCGGCAATGACATGACTTAGGTGCCCTTGAGCAAGGCATTGAACCCCCAACTGCTCCCCGGGCGCCGCAGCATAAATGGCTGCCCACTGCTCCAGGTGTGTGTTCACTGCTCTGTGTGTGCACTTCAGATGGGTTAAATGCAGAGCATGAATTCTGAGTATGGGTCACCATACTTGGCTGAATGTCATGTCAATGAGTTCACTTTACTCAAATGGCCTCCACAGTAACCAGATCTCAATCCAGTAGAGCAGCTTTGGGATGTGGTGCAATCATGCATCTGCAGCAACTGTCAATATATCATGTCAATATGGACCAAAATCTCTGAGGAATGTTTCCAACACCTTGTTGAATCTATGCCACGAAGAAACAAGGCATTCCTGAAGGCAGCAAGGATACTAGCAAGGTGTACTTAATAAAGTGGCCAGTGAGTGGAGTCTATATATATATATACAAACACACATTATTTTATAGTCTAAATCTAAATCATGGTAGAAATAGCTCTTTTAGAGTGAATTCTAAAAAATGGCAACTTCTTTTTTTCAAGTCAAGTATTATTTACCATCATTGAATCAACCTAAATATAGTATATTAATTCATATTTAAATACTAATTTTTATAGGATAAATCATGGTTAGTTATAACATAAGAATGGAAACATCATGAATAGAGGAAACAATAAGATTATGATAAACTACTTCATAAAATATTGATTTAGTCTTTGATATTTTGTCTTCATATGTTCATTACAGTCTAGTATCTTTTTTTATTTTATTTTTATTAATACATATAAATGAAACTAAGCATCATGTCACTGACCCACTTGGCCAACAAACTGTTTGTAGTCAGTGCATGATTAAGTGTGTTTGGGCTCACATTGATGATGGCATCTGTCTGGATGTAGTCCATGTCAGAGTTTCGCAGGCCCAGCTCTTTGCCCCCTCTCTGGGTGGTGCTGACGATGCCTGTGGTCACTGTGTTCTGAAGGGAAAATGGACTTCCGATAGCAACCACAAACTCGCCTGGTCTCAGATCAGCTGACCGGCCCAACAACAACACTGGAAGTTTCGTCTGCAATATGAAATCAGATACAGCATGAGATTTTGACAACATTGTCTCAAGCCATAATTCATAATTTGATTCAAATTAAAACAGAATTTAGGCTTAAAGATTTTCTAAAAAAGCAAGTATGTCTAATGAAAATAAGTTTTTCAGTATAATATTGTTATTATGGTTTTTATTTGATCAAATAAATACATTTATTTTAAAATATTAAATATTTTAACAATTATTAGTTAAATACATTGACTGGGTTTACTATTTCTATAAAGTAAAGTTTCAAAACAAAGCAAAGTAGAGTAAAGTAAATACAGATGTGAAATTACCGGGATCTAACTGGGAAATTACTGAGACCTAAGCAAAAGTCTGTATTTGATATCCATTTAATGTCATTGTGGTGTTAATCTCACAGCTGCGATTTTTTTTATGTAAGAATATTCTTAACATGAGGAGATTCTTGGGTTGGGAGGAGTGTATGATTTGGTTTGGCAAGCTGAAAATGATTGCGCCATTGACCAGGTCTAAAGTCAATGCCGCAGTATTTATTTATTTAAAGGAACGTTAGTAATATACACCTATATGCGGGTGCACAACGCATGTACAGTACACTCTTGCTTTTTACACACCGGAACGCACAGCACACAAACATGCCAAATATCGAAAATGAAAGGATTACAATGTAAAAGATTATTATTATTTACATAGAGATAAATATGCCTACATGTCACAATGGAGAGTCATTGCATGTATCAAAATGACCTATCTGCAGTAATCGTGAATGAAATTGTCAAATTATTTTACCAATCGTGGCAATACACACATTTCTGTCATGACAACTCTGATTGGCATAGTAATGTACATATATCACAATGTCAATGTACTTAGTCTTGGCGTAATAGATCTGCTATTGTACACTGCTTCAGGAGAGCAAGTACCAAGACTTGCTACTGCCAGTACATCCACAACATGCTGCTGTGAGCATGTAAGAAATATTGCTGCTGCACATATATAAATAACCAAATAATAATGAATAACCCCCATAGCATAAATGATCACCCAGTAGCAGATCTATACAGGTGGAGCTGGGGAAGGGGAGGGTTTCTGAAGTGTACTGCAAACTGCTACACAAAGCATTAGCCAAGTATTTGAATGTTGAGCAATGAGCTCATATGTTACCGATAAAGGAGAGAACCAATCAGTTGTGACTGATGTGATGATGATGTCATTGTATTATACTGAGTTATACCTATTGGACTGCGCCATTTAGAGTTTCATGTCAGACCTTTGTATGTATTTAAACTGACTCCTCAAGATAAGGGTATCTATCAACAACCAACAAGCCAGACACTGTTTCCACTCTGGAGAAGCATTCTGTCTTTGCTCTTGCAAATTCTGCCATGCAATAAATCCACCATGATGCAAACGCAACTGGCTTTTAAAGGGAATGGAAGATAAGACTCTGATTGGTTTATTGCATGTTATGCCCAAAATACAACCATGACTATTAAGAGAATAGGTACAATCCTTTTGGACCATGCACCTGGAGCGGCAACCATTTTGTTCATCATTAAAGTAGCAAAAGTGGATTCGGAGACCTGCACCAAGTGCTTCGAACCATGAGCTAAGAGCCCATTGACTGGTTCGTCTAAAGGCAGTTGCCTTGTTCCCTCACTACCAACCCAGGCTCATTAGAAAAAAGTTTATGTTGTGCCAAAATTATATTACTTTTCTTCTTGCATGTTTCACAACCAGTGTTGGGCAGTAATGCATTACAAAGTAACGTATTACTGTCATTTGATTACTTTTTTTAGTAACGGAGGAGTAATTTAATGCGTTATAATTTGCTAAATTAGAGTTACTAGCTGAGGTCTCTATAAATTACTGCCACATTACATTGCTGACAGTACATTGACTGTCACATTGATTGACATGTACTGCTGAGTGAAGTGCCAGTGGAATAGAGACCTGCACCCATGAGACCCGACACAACAGCACCACGGGACAAGATGCTGCTGTGAGTGGGTAGACGTGTGTGGGATGTGGGAGAAAAAAGTGATTCACGGGACTCCCGCAAAATAGAAATATCTAATCATTAAATATCTAAAACAAATAGATTTTTATTCATCTATTGCACAAAAGCAACATGAACTAGTATAAAATATTTAAAAATATAAGCGTTGCAATGCAAAGAGTGTTGAGCAATGCAGTGCTGAAATCTGCATGCTCACAAATCCTCAAATTATAACACACGAATTGTAGACATTATGAAAGATTCATTACTAATTAATTATTACTTTTAAAAGGAGTAATCAGTAATTTGATTACATTTGCAGAGTTACTTTCCCAACACTGTTCACAACACATTCATTTTCATCTCATTAGTTCAGAAATTACACAATTTTCATCCTTTTCATAGGTTCTTAGGTTCTATTTAACAAAGCAAATCTGTGCAACTGATCAAGTAAGTGAACTGCAGCTCATTAATTCTGTGTGTGGAATTACATGGACCGATAAATCCTGGTTATGCACAGACTGTGAACTTTCTGTTGTTTGGAAAAAAAGAATAAATCAAAGTGCAATTAATGCCTGCGGTGGCCCCAGCTGTATGGTTGACACCATTCTGAGTCAGATTAGATCCTCCCTTTTCAGTCTTGAGATTTCAACACCATTCTCCTTCTGGCAACAGGAAAAGAGGGAGGAAATGAAGACAAAAGTGCAGTGAGAAACAGAAGAGGCTGCTCATATCAAGCTGGGCCTGGATGAAAAACATAGCTGTCGAAAGACACAATATATTTCAGTATGTGTAATCTGAGAAAAATAAATAAAAAAAGAATAAAAATAAATTATTGATATTATTATTTATATTGGATGTCCTTTTCTAATGCCTCATCACATACTGTTATCTATCTGCGTGTGCACTGCTGGTATGTACAGCTGTCAGCTTGTAGCCTAAGGATAATTCAAGATGCAGGAATAGAAATTATGGTATTCTTATTAAGGGTAAAGACAATTTTCAAAAAGCTGTAATGACATTTGGCAAACATGTTATCTGTGTGCTGAGTCAAGCATAACTACTACTGCTTGAAAGATAAAGTGCTAAACCTTTTTCATGTAACTCGTCCTGTACTGTGCTACAGAAATTAAAATGAATAAAGAGGCTGCATAATTATTCAAAATAAAACTGAAATTGTATTTTCAGTATTTAAATTTCTAGTGTAAATAGAATGGTTATAATAATCAAAATATTTTTTTTATTTTTTATTTTATTTTAGGGAACACCAGTAGTATAATTCTGTCTTTCTTTTTAAAATCATTGGAGTTAAAACTAATAATAACTATTATATTATATTATATTATATTATATTATATTATATTATATTATATTATATTATATTATATTATATTATATTATATTATATTTTTTAGTGTTTTCAAATGATTAATCGCAAAAGTTTACATAATATATGTGTGTATATTAATGGTAATATTAATTTATACATGCATGTGTTTTTATAACACATGAATGTATGGATTTAAGAAAAATATGTTATGTTTATATTATATTATATTATATTATATTATATTATATTATATTATATTATATTATATTATATTATATTATATTATATTATATTAGTTTTTCCAAATATATATGACTTTCTTTCTTATGAGGAACTATCCAATTAAGAGACACATAAGTGGCATGAGAAAACAGACAAAAGATATCTCATAGAATTACATTTTTATTACTAAAAATCAAACAAAAATGTGCCCTGATGAAATGTACAAGACAAAAAAAGGTCTTAAAGTTGAACTGAAACCCTAACTGAGGGTAAAGAGGACAGATATGAGAAAACAAGCCCATATTTTTGAAAGCGACTGGAGGGAGTATGGGAGAATGGCAGCTGAGCATTCCATTCGCTCTTGTTTGTAGATGCACAATCAATGCTTATCTAAAGATAACATGCTACTGTTCTCCTCCTTCCCTAACTCCCACAACCTCTGACTGCATCTGACAGCCTACAATCATGCTCTTAAAGCCAGCAGGCTGCGTCCTGCACCAAATTTGGCCTTGCTAAATTTAGTCTTTAAATTACATGTGCTTTTGTGTGTAAAACAATATATGTTATACAGTATGTACCGACCATCCCTTCTCTAATTTCTCGACACTGCACGTGTTTGAATTGTCTTAGAAAGGCATAATTTGAGTCCTATTTTGCTCTTATTATTGCAACAGCATAAAACAGAAAGAGAAAATGGTCAAATTGTGCCCTCCTCCTAAATTTTAAATACCACTTATCTCTGACATGCAATTGTCTTGTAACAATGCTCATGCTTCTAACTTCCTGTTTCCAATAAGAAATAGGTCAGTGAAGGACAGAAAACAACATTCATCAAATTATTTGATGGGGTCTTTAATGATGAGGATTTTTTTCTCATCGTCTCTATTCAGAGATGTTTAATTTCTGCATCAGCTTGAAACCTGACACTTTACCCCTTGCTGAGTGCTACTCAATAAGTATAGGACATTGACATTTAGTTCTGACTGTACTGTGCAAATGACTATCAAGGACTCCTTGTAAAATTGGAAGTAGAGTAGAATCGCATCTATTTTTAATTAAGTAATTTTAACTACATAAATATTATATTAAATAATAATATTTAAATATGTTATTATTATTATTATTGTTTTACATTTATTGTATTTTATTCCTTATTTTTTATTTATTTATAAATAATTTTATATAGTGACACGCATATATTGTTTGAATAATAATACAAATGTCAATGAAAATATTTTTTTAAATATAAATGTGTGTGTTTATGTATACATATTAATTATACAGAAAAAAAATTAAATAGTATACATTCTTAAATATGGAATTTTATATAACTTAAAAGTTGCTTTAGGCATCCCGTTTATTATTATTTAAATGTATTGTATTTCATGAATTATATTCTATATTAAATATTGATATTATTTTTATATTGATCAATATGTAATTTACACAGAAGTTAATTAGTTTGTTTAATTATTTATTTATTTACTATTTTTTATTTTATATTTATATGTAGACCTACTTTAAATAGGTGACACTATATTGTTTGAAATACAAATATTCCATTAGAGTTATTTGGCAAGCAAATACATCTTTCTCATATACCTTCTAACCTTGAGTTTAGATGTTTTCCTATTTTCTTTTAGTTTCATTTTCCATCAGTCATCTAACCAAAGCATAATGTTCATTGATCGTCCTACAAGGCGATTTAATCAGCTTGTGTTGTCTGTAAGAGTGGAAACGGATTTGACGACTATTTCATTAAGTCCCTCTAATCTCTTTACAAGTGGATCATTGAAGTGAATTTAGAAAGCTCTCTGGGAAAGAAAACAAACAACCCCTGCCAGACCCACAAAGATGAATTATCCCAACTGATAAGTCTGAATTTACCGGACCGTTTCCCCAGGGCAGAATGACTGTCCTGATTTCAGACAACTCAGCCTCAATGCAGGACCAATCTGAACTGATGTTTTGTGTCTGTTTGTCTCCTGCTGAAACTTTATCCCATGACTCGGTGTGCTCAACACCCTCAAGATGCCCCATTTATCAAGGAAGGGGTTATTGGGAATCGCTTTGTATTTAATTCAATTTTTACTACTGTATGTTAAATTCTGGGTATGATTGTAAAAAATAACCCAGATCTATTTGGAATTAATACAATTCACCACAATTAATAAAGTAAAAGAAAATGACATAATATTTTTTTTTTAATCTTTTATACTCACACATCAAGCTCAAACAGTAGAGTGTGGCACTAACAATGTGCAAATTAAATTTTTATCATATGAACATAACATTAAGGACGTTTTTCACATGGACTATTTTAACAATGTCCGTGCTACCTTTCTAGGCCTTGAACGTGGTGGTTGCGATTCTGTTTATGAAGGGTCCAGAAGCTCTCGTATTTCATTAGAAACATCTTAATTTGTGTTCCCAAGATGACAGAAGGTCTTACGGGTTGGAACGACATGAGGGTGAGTAAATAATGGCAGAATTCCTATTTTTGGGTGAACAGTTGCTTTAAATCTATAGTGTATGCTGTCTAAAGGCATCCTGGAGATGTAACTATTTTCAATGTTGAAGATGTCCTCTCAGCACGCCCATAAAGATGGTAGGAAAACCATCCATATTATAATGGCATTCTCTCTGTCTTAAAGTGACTGTCCTTTTTGCAAGGGCTTAATTGATAAATTGGTTAAAAATAAAAAAAAAACAACTATATGCAACTGTCCTGATTCAGAAGACATCTATAAACGCAATATTGGATGGGACAACTCTTCTGTAAAGAATTCCATTGTTTTGAAAAGGTTGTTGACTCAAGCGACACATGATATGGATATGTGTTTACTGTGAGCAAAACTAGAGAAAATCAATCCCAGCTGAGTCCTTTAATACTCCCATGTTCTGCCAGAAAAAGCAGGAATCTTTGACTCTTCCTGTTTCTCAGCAACCGTAAATCAGATCCCATCGGGCTGGTGTTTTCAAAGTCACAGTCACCCTGGAGTGGGTCAAACTGTCTAGAAATTTCTGACTTGGGCTTCATGTAATTTGACAGACAGGCTTTGCTTTTTGCCAAATCTTAGCTTTTAGCATCACTTCCACAACATTAATGGCAAGGCAGGCATCACTATAACACACTAGATGTGAAAGCAAGAACACAGTGCCCTGAAGATTCCAAATAAAACATTTCTCACAGAGGGACATATTCATAAATTAATTGTGACATTTCAAAAACATCGCTCTAAATCATCCATTTATCACTTTTTCACACAATTTCTGAATGAAGGACTTTGCAATAAGGAGTCTGACCCAATTTTGGTGTCTTGCCCCATCACGGAAAACCTCAGCAAGACTGCTTTCTTGGAAGACAAGACCAAACCCTTTCAAATATGTGCTGAAACAACTCAGGATGAATGACGACTGCATGTCTGCCAGACTTCGTCTCCTGAACACCCCGGAGGATGCCAAGACTCCTTGTATGTCTTTGAACTGGCATCGATCAACTTTGAATGCAACACTGCCAGAACGAATGTTTGCGGACTAACTTTGTGGTACGCATTAACCACTGGAAAAGTACACACGTAAAAAGAATTCAATGACAAATACAGCCGCTGTTTACCCAAAAAATGTTTACCTTCATTTGTATAAGCAATTGAATGCCAACAGCCAAACATTGAAAGCCACTCTTTCTTTGCTCTGATGAGTCAGGAAGATGTGTCTGAGCAAGACCTCTACACTACATGGGCCTTAACCAATACCAGCTTCAAAAACTGACCCAGATTTTAGGAGACATGTGTCCTTAAAGGCAAACTCCCCCTAATGAGGCCTATTTAGAGATATGAAGAACATAAGGCAAGTAACAACAGTACCAGGGTAGCCTGCTGGCATTGCAAATGAACAAATATCATCTTCATATTATCTTTACAGTGCACTGACATGAATTGCTTTTCATTGAGAGAGAAATGATGCCAGCGGGGCTTCCCAAATTACTTTAAAGGGACATTTCAGATTCCAATTCCAGCCAACTACACTGAACATGGACATGGTTTTCATTGGCTGCATGAAGATGTCCTTCAAAGCTATTTACTTACCTTTTTAAGAATATTTGCTTGAAAAAGTGGCTTATTCTATTCATTTCAAATGGTACATCTTTGTTTGATGTAGTATTTTGTACCTAATTAACTGATATTAAGACATTTCAATTTTGACTGCAGAGATGTTATGTTATTTTATGGAGATGTTTTTCTTAAAATCTTCAAACTCAAAGTTAAAATAGAAAATGATTAAACACAAATGTGTAAAGTCTAAGAAAGTTGCTCATAGGCTAATATGTTGTTTTTCTTCTTTTTTTGTGATATTGGCTAAAATGTACCACTTTGGCTTTGTTTTCTAATTGATACTCTCTGCAGTCCTTTTTGCAATGCTTTGACTGATCTCTGCAGATTCCCTGCACAGAATCGTATCGATGGCCAATCTACTTTTAGGTCATTGCCTTCAGCAAGTATGAAATAAAACAAAAAAAAAAACAAACAAACAAAGCCAAACTCGGACATTTTAGAAAATGTAGAAATCCCAGCCAGGACAGGTCTGGGAAAAAGAGGATGTTTGGTCACTCTAAAATTCAGAAAAATAAAGATATTTGCATGCTCAGACTTCCATCAAACACCCCATCAGTCTTAAATACAACTGCAGACAGTTGTACATCTCAGCTGGCATTTTGAGACTGTTTAATGACAGGGACTTTTCCTCAGACTGTAGTAAATTAAAAAGCACACCGTTTTGTCAGGCTTGTTCATCTGTTTGTGTAGTCTTCTAATAACATGGAGCTAGTAATGGGCAACATAACCCACATCAATGAGCATATCCCACAAACCAAAAAATTCTGAACAAAGAAAGGGCCCAGATAAAAGAGACAAGATTGAACCTAGCCTTCTGCATATACTATTTTCTGTGGCAGTCTGAGATTTTGTGGTATCCATAATCCATCTTTGAATTCTAGTTACACTCCGCTTGAGCAGCTATTTTCAGTCATGCAAGTTCAGCTCCTCTTCAACTGCGTAGGGAAAATATGGAAATCTCAAATCCCATCTTCCAAACATAACATTTCAATTACATATCTCAAATCAGCAATCAAAACTGACATAAATGGTAAACCCCCAGATGACATATATTTCAGGTTGATCCAGCCAATGCATGTGTATCACATATGAATGCAAGGGTCAAAT
Source organism: Carassius auratus (assembly GCF_003368295.1). Classification (NCBI taxonomy): domain Eukaryota; kingdom Metazoa; phylum Chordata; class Actinopteri; order Cypriniformes; family Cyprinidae; genus Carassius; species Carassius auratus. The sequence goes on along the minus strand of NC_039254.1, from coordinate 13,143,482 downwards.
AAAGACCAGATCTTTGTTGATTGCCTCTTTATTTGGAAGAAGGGACTTATTTTTCTAGAGCTGCCAGTGTTCCAATTTCTCCTACTTTTTAATTTTATTTTATCACAATACCAAACATTGTAAAATCATCTCACTGAGATATATCACTGGGAGATATAGAGTGAAAACTGAAATGCAAATGCATTTTTAGTTATACTTTTATAAAGATCTTCTTGATTTAGATTAAAAGCTGTTTTGCCTATATACATATCAGCAACTGCACTACTGTAAATTGCATAATTTAGCAATTGTTTTTCCTCCTTAAATATGAGCTCCTTATTATGTTCCGTTAAAGCTGAAAAAAAAAAACACATGTACAAACTTTTTAAAGTATTTCTGTTTAAAAGTTCAATAAACTGTTCAGATGACAGTGTTGCATGTTTTGCACACATTTGTGATTCTTATATTACAGAATATTACAGAATCTGTAAACCAGAACTTCCTGAATGTACATTAATTCAATAACAACCATCTAACAGATCTGTCTATTTCATCTACGAGCAACGTGTTTGGCAGACAAATGGACAGCTGTTGAATAAAGACAGCCGTGTATAGTCAGACCTTGAGTGGAAATACATCCTGACACACAGTCCCTCTTGCCAAAGCTTGCGTATAAACAGCAGATATACACATTTTTAAACATTCACACATGTTCACTGATGTTTCATAAGTATCATGACCCAGATCTAAATGCAGAAGACTCAGTGTTAGTCATCCTTACCAGATATTTCCTCTCATCCCTCTTACCTGATGTGGCCTGTCGAGACCCGTCTATAACATTTATGTAATACAATCTGGAACTCAAAGAGTAACATGCTCTAACATGCTCTACTGGCATCTGTTTTCCTCTGTATCTCTGCAGGGTATGCTTTTCTCATGCAAGGTTTGGCCCGTTTCACACATATTGCATCTGCAAAGTTACAGCAGCAGCATCGCCACGATTCTTGGGCCGACACAAAACTTTCATCTCAGGCCCCGTTTGCAAAAAAAGTCTCTTTGTCCATTTGTCCCACCAATTAGTCTATGTGCCACAGTATACAACTAGAAAAGCAGTTATTTTAAAATGTGTGGCTGATACTGATAATTACTTTCATGCTATGGCTGATAATTAATGTACAATGATAAAAGTGTTTCACTCAGCTTATACATTTGGTATACGTTTTGTAATGGTGGACTAATAATAATAATAATATATTTTAATGTATAAATTATGGTAAATCTGCATTATCTAATTAAATATGCATTCATTTGCATACATTTCCTGAACAAAAATTTGACATTTGAAAAAAGTCAGGGTCTTCTTCACATTCTTTTCGTAATTTGTTGACATTTTAAGAGATGAAGGTTCTTTTTTATCAATTCATAAATCAAATATACTCTCATTAAATGTAAATTTGAACCATACTTTAAAGAGTGAAATATGATATAAATGAGGTAAATATTATATGAACATCTATAATAAATCAGTTTGGTGTATGTATGTTTGGTGTATGTGCAGATTTCTGGCTAAGTGTAGTAGATTTTGATATTTTTATTGAATATTATAATATTTGAATTGAAATCTACAGACAAAAATAGATAAAGTGTAAATAAGTCTCTGTTCGATGTTCGATGATATATATATATATATATATATATATATATATATATATATATATATATATATATATATATATATATATATATATACATACATACAAAGATATTTTGCCTTTACAACTTCTTTTTTTTACTATTTTATTATTTTTTATTTTTTTATTTTTTGCATACAGTATCCAAATAAACCCAAACTTCAAACTGAAGCTATAAACTGCTAAAATGAAGCAAATTACTCAGATCTGCTAAATAGAAATTGCTTGTGTGCCAGTCACTGCATGTGGAATCTGCATCAAACATTACAGGGTAATTCCCTCTATTTTTATGTGGCTTCATAAAAAAAGACTATATAACAAAGACTGAGAAAATAATTAGGTCTACAGTGCATTTTTTCTCTATTTTCTGCTGAATTCAATGTGCTATGCACAGCAAAAATAAGTGCACATAAACTATACTTCTAGATCTGTTCTGTGGCATTGCTACACAGTGACTCAATGCTTATGCATGCAGCCTGAATGACTACTGTAACATTAGCGCTAAAATGAACATTTTGTTGGGTGCTTAAATGCAGATGCAAGACACAGGCCTAAGTGCACTACATCCAACAAGCTGTCTAAAACAAGGTCAACAAGTTCCTCAAGCTGTTTTGGGGATGTGAAATGATGTTGATTTAGGCTGCAATGTTCTCTCTGGTTTAAGGAATTGGCTAATTTAGTGCGAAAAAATAAAACAAGAATCAGATTAGATCGAAAAGCACAGTGAGCAAACCTGAGAAAAAACAGGTGTAAGCCTAAGCCACTGGAAGGCAAGCCTGCAACATTTAGGCAAAAAAAGCATAATGGCTAATACTAATGCTGTGGCCATAGATATGTATTGGCGGTATGTAAGGAAGGAGACTAGAGGCCACTGTATGATTGGCTGAGGTGTCTTGTTATCCAAATTAGTTGTTATGCTTTTTCCAGTGGGAATTAATACAGATCCTCTCATCTCCCAATAGTAAGAAAATATCTATATAAGTGCAGACAGGGCCTCCCTTAGGGCAGTGCCACTGGTGTTGCCGTACTGGCCCAGCGGGTGAACCCAGCCCCTTTGGTTTTCTAGAGAGGGGATACATTGAGAGCCTTTTGACATCGTAAATAATCCGTAATGAGTTTGAAAATGACTTCCGTCCAAAAATAACCAGGCAAACAAGAGGGTTGCTGTAACAACCCTGCAGAATATTTAGAAACAGCATGAACATTTCCCATGTCTGTCATTTCATATCATTTTAAATAGAAAGAGGTATTCTGACATCGAAATCTCAGTGGTGACAGAGACATGAACCAATCAAACGAAGTCTGGCATGAAACTCAAGCTGAAAAGAATATGAGACAGTTACCCAATATAAATTATTCACAGAACGGCAGTGACTAAGCCGAACCTGAGCCAGATTGGAAGGGGGAGCTATGCATAGGAGTCCGGAGAAGAATTACAGAGACGTGGCACTGCTGTCTGCCAACACAAAAGCCTGTAACTGGTACCAAACCCCAACAAACAGTATTGCCATTCCTATTGTTAAGTAAGTCCTGCACCACTTAAGATCATACGCTTTCTGGGTCAGTGCTGCCTATATATTAGGTAAATAAATCTGAATTATATAACTACATTGTCACAGTCTTCTGTATTTCTGTCACTGTCTTCTGTGAGTGTTGTGTTTGTTTGGTGCCATGTGCTCTCTCCTGTCCTTTTCTGACCCAGCCTACCTTGTCACCTCATTACTGTTTAGTTGCTCCACCTGTTTTTCTCCCTTGCTCCCGGACTCATTACCTTCACTCCACACACCTGTCTATCAATCACACACAGCTGTTGCTCATTGTCATGGACTATATATTCTCTTCTCACACACCACTCTGTCTGGCTGTATTATTAGTTGTTTATGTATGCTGTGGTTGCTGGTTTCGTGTCTTCATGTCTGCTGCATCCACTCTTGTTAACGGTGTTTTGTTTCTATTTTGTTTTTGCCATGTTGGCCTTTTTGTTTCATTTATATTAAAGTAATTTCTTCCCTGCATTTGGACCCAGACCCTGTTTCTTCCTGTGCGTCCCACTGCGCCCTAACAGAATACAGTCACCAAATATGGGTTCCAGCAGGGAGATTCCTCGACGTCCGCCAGGGAGAGCGAAGCATCGAGGATTATGCTTGGGACTTTGTGGGGGCAGCTCGGCTGTCGGCGACAGAGAGGACCCTTCAAATCCCTTATGCCATTCTGGCATCCCGACGAGACGTTGGAGGATTACATCAACCTGGTTCAGCAGTTGAGCAGCTCAGCCATCAGGGTGGAGTAAGCTGCATAGCCTGCTCAAGGTTCTCCCGAGGTGACAGTCCAGGAGTCAGCAGAGGCCTTGTCGGATGCACCCAGTGCCTCACACCTGTTCCTGGAGTGTCACGGGCTGATGCGCTGCATGCGGGATTCACCGCTGATGTCGGTGCGAGCAGCATTGTCGGCTCGCAGGACTCACAAAGTGGTGGAGCCTGCTGATGTTCCCTCTGAGGCAGCGGTGTCCACTCAGGATTCCCCCGAGGCAGCGGTGTCTGATCAAGATACCCCTCGAGGCGGCGGTGTCTGCTCACGATGCCCACGAGGCGGCTGTGTCTGCTCACGATGCCCACGAGGCGGCTGTGTCCGCTCAGGATTCCGACAAGGTGACGGTGTCTGCTCAGGATTCCCACGAGGCGGCGGTGTCCGGTTAGGATTCCCACGAGGCGGCGGTGTCCACTCACAATGCCCCCGAGGGGGAGGTGTCCACTCACGATGCTCCCCGAGGTGGCGGTGTCTGCTCACGATGCCCCCGAGGCGGTGGTGTCCGCTCAGGATTCCCACGAGCCAGCGGTGTCCGCTCGGGATTCCCACGAGGACGCCGATGTCCGCTCAGGATTCCCACGAGGCGGCGGTCTCCGCTCAGGATTCCCACGAGGTGGCGGTGTCTGCTCTGAATTCCCACGAGGATGCGGTGTCCACTCAGGATTCCCCCGAGGCAGCGGTGTCTTATCAGGATACCCCTCGAGGTGGCGGTGTCTGCTCTGAATTCCCACGATGATGCTGTGTCCACTCAGGATTCCCAAGAGGATGCCGGTGTCCGCTCAGAATTCCCACGAGGCGGCGGTCTCCGCTCAGGATTCCCACAAGGTGGCGGTGTCCGCTCAGGATTCCCACAAGGCGGCGGTGTCCGGTCAGAATTCCCACGAGGCGGCAGCGTCCGGTCAGGATTCCCATGAGGCAGCGGTGTCTGCTCACAATGCCCCCGAGGCGGCGGTGTCCGCTCAGGATTCCCACGAGGCGGCGGTGTCCGGTCAGAATTCCCACGAGGCGGCAGCGTCCGGTCAGGATTCCCATGAGGCAGCGGTGTCTGCTCACGATGCCCCCGAGGCGGCGGTGTCCGCTCAGGATTCCCACGAGGCGGCGGTGTCCACTCTGAATTCCCACGATGATGCTGTGTTCGCTCAGGATTCCCACGAGGACGCCGGTGTCCGCTCAGAATTCCCACGAGGCGGCGGTCTCCGCTCAGGATTCCCACAAGGTGGCAGTGTCCGCTCTGAATTCCCACGAGGATGCGGTGTCCCCTCAGGATTCCCACGAGGCGGCGGTGTCCGCTCACCATTCCCACGAGGCACCGGTGGCCGCTCACCATTCCCACGAGGCACCGGGGGCCGCTCACCATACCCACGAGGTGCCGGTGGCCACTCTGAAAGCTCCAGAGGCGGCGGCATCCACTCACTACCCTCTCGGGCGGTGGCATCCGTTCTCAGTTTTCCAGAGCGGAGGAGGTGCTCACAGTTCCCCCGAGGCAGCGGCATCCGCTCTCGGTGCCCCTGGGGCGAACCTTTATAACCTCGTTCTCCAGGCACTCTTCCACTACACGGGTCTGGCACTCCACCCCCCACCCCTCCCGGACTCATTACCTTCACTCTGCACACCTGTCTCTCAATCACACACAGCTCTCGCTCATTGTCATGGCTGTATTATTCGTTGTTTGTGTATGCTGTGGTTGCTGGTTTCGTGTCTTCATGTCTGCTGCATCCACTCCTGTTACCGGTGTTTTTTTTTACCATGTTGGCCTTTTTGTTTCATTTATTTTAAAGTAATTTCTTCCCTGCATTTGGACTCAGACCCTGTTTCTTCTGGCACGTCCAACCGCGCCCTGACATACATATGCTATTTTTTAACCACTATACTATTATCTGAAGATATTATGTACCCATGACGATTTTAACATACTTGAGAATATTTTAGATAAAGCTTGTATATACTGTAGATTATGAAATTGGTCCAGGATGCTGATTGGTCAGTACAGCATTCGAGCTGTTCTAAAATACTTGACATATTTACATCAACTGTACAACATGAAACCATCTACTGTGTAAGTCTCCATGCAGCACTCCTTTCATGCAGAAAGGAAACTGTTACTGTATATGTTCTATTTGAAGGATGAAAAATTTGCATCTGTAATATTTTTATGTAAAAACCACTTTATAAAAGCTTTAAGGCACTTGAGACTGTGGTATATTGTAAATATAGTCACTCTGTTGCATAGAATTTAAACTTTTGCACCTTATTTAAAAGAAAAAAAAAGATACTGTTCAGGATTTATAATTAAATTTTAATGATTTTCATAAATATTTAAATATATATATATATATATATATATTTTTTTTTTTTAACACATTTATTGTACTTTATCATACTTACCTATGCAAGGTTAAACCTATAATCCATTATAAAGCATTATCATTATATTGCATTATAATGCATTACAACATGATATACAACACAATATTTGGTGTCTTCACATGAAATGCTAAATTTTTTAAGGCATAACTATAAATAAGCATTATGATTTATTATGATTTATTACTTTATAATTATAAAACCTGGAACTCATTATATGTGTAATTAAAACAAATTATGAAATCACTGGAAACATCCATACTTTAACAGTATGTGTAACTTTTTTGTGCAAAATAAAATTTTCCACTGAGCGTAATTTGTTTAATGTGCTGGCAGAGTTATATGAGCAACTCTAATCAAACCCTTGTCAAAAATGGTCTCTTCATGTGTTTTTATTTAATTTAATTATTATTATTTTTTTATTTTTTTTACCCTGTCTGGGTGTGGAGGCAGGCTTGTTTAGTAGAGCAATTCAACATGACTTATCTGGATCTGTCTCCCTTCCCGATACAGAAGTGCCTTATTTAAAGCAGGGTCATTATCCTCAGAGCCAAAAAAAAAAAAAAAAAAAACATATTTCTGCCTGCTTCTATGCTTACTCTGTTGGGAAAATGGCATGAGATTACTCTGATGATGGGGCAACTTCTTGGGTAAGGCATGAATTTTGTTTGCAATTCATTGCTGAAGATCTTACGTCATGGAAACAATCTCAGATTCTAATTCAACAAGACTAGTCATGTTATCAATCTCTTGAAAATGAAAGCTCCTGAAAAAGGAAAATCACTTGAGTGCTTATCTAAGTATGTCACAAAAATATGTGCATTGAGTTGAATGCACATGAACGGAAACACAAAGTTGTGATTGCAAGTGGGAAACCCCAAACTTTGTTTGAGCCCAGAGTTTCCAAATTAAGGGCATATCAGTGAAAAAACATGGCAGACGCAATAGATGCAGCATCAGTATTAACTGTAAATTTGAAAATAAATGATTTTTTTTTATTTTTTATTTACAACACAACTACCTAAGTCACTACTATCAAAATATGACAGTATTGTACAGTTATGGATGAATATATAACGATTTGATTAACAGTACTTTCATGAATTAAACAAAAAACATTTTAAAAGCGTGAAACACCTGATGGACATTCTTATTTAATCTTTTTGACGAAAGTATAGTTAAAAATTTAAGGTACATCAGCTATTCAGAATTCACCCAAATAATAATAATAATAAAAATAAATAAGTAAATACATCATAAATATGTAAACAGTCTCCTCACAAAGTGCACAGTAATGAATTTCAATGGAGTTTGGTATTAGCTTGCTGCTAAGCTAAATATGTGAGACTCTTATAAGCATTAAATTCATAGCACATAAAAAAATGGGTAAAACTGTCAATTGTTTGTAATAGATTGAACTATTTTTAGCTACATTTTTGGTATTAAATATTATTTACATTTTTCTTGATTCATTAATTATCTATTTTTCCACTGAGCTTGTTGCTATTAAGAGTGTGGTTACTCCACGAAGGATCATTTCATTTCATTTATTTCTAAAGCACTATTCAAAAAACAAGGAGTTGCACCAAAGTGCTATACAGACATTAATAAAACATTTTGGTAAGGGAAAAAAATCACATCATAAAACAAAAACACAAAACCATAAAAGCAATAAAACTCAAACTTCTATACTCGCAAAGGAGTGTAGAGAAGAAGTGGATGTTTAAGTGACTTTTAAAAATGGCTTATGTAGGAGCAGATCTGATATTAAGTGGTAGGTTGTTCCAGCTAAAGCAAAGGCCCTTTCACCCCTTCTCTTAAAGGATGCATCTAAAGCTCTCCTAAAATTTTGATAAAAGAAGGTACAGTATGATGCCCTAAATTCTTAGCTATGCAGGGTTCTCACTAGATTTTGGAACAAACTGAGTCTTAGTTTATATGTGGTATCCAAAAGACCTGAGTGTGACATACTATGTGAACAGGTACTTACCGGAACGTCTATCTTGATGAGAGCGATGTCTGCTTTTTCATCTACGTCTTTGATTTTGGCTTCATAGGTGGCACCAGACTTAAGCTCCACCTTCACCCTGTGTTTGTTGGCTACCACGTGAGCATTGGTTACAATCAGGCCATCTTCAGATACCACGAAACCAGAGCCGCTGGCCACCGCCACTTCCCGCTTGGAGAACATCATTCTAAGAAAGAGGAATGAAGAACTTCTTGAAGATTACTCTTGAGGAGCAACCTCCTCATAATACCGTAAGACAACTTTCCACAGAGGAATGGCAAAGAATGATGGTTGCTCAACATTCTTGATTTGACTATATTTTCCAGCTAGATTTGAGACCAAGGAGGAACTTCCTCTGACAAGTGATTTGTGGAAAACATGACGGTTGTTCTCCAGATTGTTTTTACTGCAGTGCTCAGTTTCAGCCTAAAATCGAGGTTGGCTGTTTTCTACATTCCACAAACTGTGTCTTATGCAACAATGAAGATATTGTGATAGATATTTAATCTATATTCAAGTGGGGGAAAAAAACATCAAACCCTACTTTATAACAATGTTATAATATAATGAGGATGCCATACAAATCATTTTTACGAAGCGATTGACCCTTAAACACAAACAACATGATTTATCCATAATTAGCATGTTCCTGGAACAACATCCTTGTCAATTAATCAACCTCTCCAAAAATCAGAGATAAATTATTAGCTGATAAGAATGATGTTTTAGGGCCAATTTAGATGCAGGGCCCTATAATACACCCGGCGCAATGTGACGCAAGGCGCAGCGCAAGTGTGTTTGCTAGTTTCAGTCCAGCGCTGTTCGCATTTTCCCATCCAGGGCCACGTCGTTAATTTAGCAAATGCATTTGTGCCCATTTGTGCGCCCATGGGTGTGCTGGTCTAAAAAAGAGGTGTGTTCAGGCACATTGCTAGCACAATGCTATTTTAAGAAGCTGAAAATAGACTCCGCCATAGACCAACTCAAACCTGGTTTAAAGTCTGGCGCAATGTTTTTTCTTTGTTGTTTAAAGAGCATGTTAGTATAGGCGGGTCCACAATGCGCGTAAATGCTGCTTAATAAACACAGGGCAGCACACAGACATGCCAAATATTAACAAATTAAAGAATTGCGATACATAATAATTTTTTGTAAAACATTTTTTATATATGTATATTTACATTGCATGTACTGTATCAGAATTAGGCTATTTGCTCGCACACGAACAGCTCCGTTTCATCTCGGAGACGCGTTCTGTATTTGCGCTTGCCAAATTCTGTTGTGTAAATAGCAAATCTGTCATGGCATGAGCGCAACTGGCTCTTATACGCCCAAAAAACACCAATTACTCATTAAGAGAATAGGGACAACCCATTTAGACCATGCACCGGGGTGCGTTAACCGTTTTTCCGTCATTAATATAGCAAAAGTGGATTTGGACACGCCCTGAGTGCACCTGCACCGTGTGCTTTGCACTTTGCGTTCAGATCGTTAAAATAGGGCCCGCAATCTTGCATACATGAAAGAAGTCTTTTTACTTATATTGATGCTAGAGGACTAATAAAAGACAAAACCAGACGGAATATCTGTTTTTGCTGACTCTTAAAGACAGCTGCGAAAGAGAATGATGACAAAATTTTAATTGATCAAGTTCACCTAAAAAAATAAATGTTCTAAAATGGTGTTTTTGCAGAGCTGTCATAGAAGATCCATCTTCGGCTCCTCAAAGAACCTTTTAAAGAACCAGTTCATTTCCTTGTGTAGAGAACATTTTAATAATCTAAAAAAACCTTGAAAGAACTTTTTGTGCAATGGAAAGTTTCCACTGATAAAGATGTCCTCTCTGAGACATGAGATTACTGATTAATGGAGTGTGTGATTCAGGATACATACTTGCGGAACAGCTCAATATGAACCACAGCTGGAGCGATCTTCTCCACCACATCAGCAATGAAGTTATATCTGTGCCGGAGGCTATCTGGATTATCCTCCTGGCCTGGAGAACACATGGCAAACAAAGAGAAAAAGTAAACCAATATGGTACAGGAAATAAACTGTATAAAATTTAAACCAAATTATAGAGTGCAGCTAATTCTAATTGTATATCATTATTTATTCCAGAACTGGATTAGGGATTGGGTCAGAGGTATTTTATTTTTATTTTTTACCATAATTTAACAGGATATTTTACCCAAAATTTACATGAAATATTGATTTGAATGGAAATTGCTTTATTATTTAATCAAAATGAGAAATCGGTGTGCTACTGGAAAACATGAAACTAGCACAGCTACTGCAGGAATGTCTTGCAAGGAGACAAGTGCAAGTTTTTAGTGTCATTATACAAAAATATCTGACCACAGAATTCCATGATTGCTCAAACAGGAAAAAGCAGCTATTCTGGAGAAAGTTTTTCATTAGAATTATTCACCAGCAGACATAATCTTGCTTATAAAAACAGATGAATGTGAGTTTTTGAGAAACAGGGGTCAACTTGTCTAGAAAATGATACATCCTTAGGCAGAAAGTGCTTATAAAACTTGGATCCGAGTCAAAACCTTTTATAACTTTGCACATGTAACACTACTTTTTTTTTTTTTTTTTTTTTACCTTGTATAACCCTTCTTTCACAACATCTGCAAGCAAGCACATCTGCACTGCCCCCTTGTCCATGTTAGGTAGGATGCTGTTAGTTCTTCCCTAAGGGTATGTGTACAGCTCTGTGTATCCACTGTTTGAAATCCCAAGTGATAAACAGCACCTTGACCCACAACACCAAAACTTTTATGGCCTTTTTTTTTTCTTTTCTTTTTTCTGGGAGGTTTGCTGCAATAGTGAATGCTTGACTATTTGGGTTGTAAAAAAGAGCAATTACCATAATGCAACACAGATGGGTAAAGCCTAATTGCACAATTGCCAAAACAAATACCAACTACAATACGAGTGTGGAACTAACAAATCATCTGTACCCCGCTGTTTTTTTTATTTTGTTTTTTTGCTATAATAAATAATATCAGATGCTAAATTCATGGGAAATGTCTTTTTTTAATGTCGCTTGACAACCTCTGGGAGAGGGAAAAAATCCTAAGTTTCTTAACTGAAAATTGGTTGTGAAAATGAATTACATTTTACTAAACAGGCTGGTAAAAACATATTTATAGGCTTATATAACTGATTGCCATTCCCTCTGGCATATCTCATCATGACTCTGGAATCTTGATAATGGAATTGTTTTTCCTCCCTCATAATATGGCTGCACATCTGTAGAGGGTTTAGCACGTTTAAACGAGAGAACATTTCATTTGTTATGTCATAGCTGGCTGAAAATCTAACACATTTGTGCAACCCACATACAAGTCATGTTTTATGTGAAAAGTACAAATAATGATTCTATAGACTCCAGGGACACGTGGAAAGGTCAGGAAATGGCCACATTGACATCTGCTCCATGCAAGTGAAATTTTAACAAACTGAAAATAAAATGTCACAGCTTTCACAAAATTTAATTAATAGCCACATTGCAGTGTTTTTGTTGTTGTTGTTGTTGTTTTTGACAGATTTGCTCTGTTCAGAAACCGAGTGAGCCCCTAGTTGGGTAAACTGATGTACATGTATAACCTTAGAATCTGAAAACGTTTTTCACTAATTATGCTCAAGTCAGAAGTGTGCATACGATGCCTTGCAATACTGGTTCATAATTGTTATGTATTTGATGCTGTTATGGGATGTCTGATGTGTGAGTTGGAAATTTCATAATTTCTTCTCAGCACTTACAGTAAAAGTGGGAAACTGAATTCTAGATATTACACAAGTTGAAAGGTACCTGTTGATTTGAAATACGACGGGAACACTGATCTACTACTGGTCAGAAGTTTCTTATGCTCTCCAAGGCATTTATTTATAAAAAATACAGAATATAACAGTAAAATTATAAAGTATTATTACAAATGAAAAAGAACCAATCACACAATTAAGCTTATTAGAATGTTTTGTGAAGTATTATGTGTCACTGAAGACTGAATTAATGGCTGCTGAAAGTTCTTTGCCATCACAGAAATAAATTACATTTGAAAATATATTAAAATAGAAAACAGCTCTTGTAATTACATTACAATAATAGTACTGGTTTTACATTATTTATTTATTTTTGATAAAATATGCAGCCTAGATGAGCATAAGAGACTTATTTCAAAAGCAAAGCAAAAAAGTCTTAATTATTATTATGAACTTTTGACCCATCAGGTATATTGATCTATCAAATCTGTTCCTTTCTCACACAGAAAAACCTCCAGGACATCAACCAATCTGGCTTCAGAAGTGGACATTCGACCGAGACTGCCTTGCTTTCAGTTGTTGAAGTCCTAAGACTAGCAAGAGCGGCTTCTATCTTCTATACTTATTTTTCTGGATCTGTCTGCTGCTTTTGATATGGTGAACCACCAGATTCTCCTGTCAACCCTATTGAAAAATTGCATCTCAGGAACCGCACGCCAGTGGATTGAGTCTTACAGTACTTCTCAGATAGGTCCTTCAAGGTATCTTGAGATGAGGTGTCCAAGTTGCAACATCTAGCTACTGGGGTGCCTCAGGGCTCAGTTCTTGGATCACTTCTTTTCTCTGTCTACATCGCATCACTACGTACTGTCTTTCAGAAACATGGCTTTTCTTATCACTGCTATGCTGATTACACTCAAATCTATTCATCATTCCATCCTGATGATCCAACGATAGCTGCTTGCATCTCAGCATGTCTAACAGATATTTCTTGTTGGAAGACAATTACCTTCAACTCAAACTGGTTAAGACAGAACTGCTTGAGGTTTCAACAAACCCATCACAAATTTCCACATCCAGTTAGGCTCATCAACCATAACTTTGGAGTTTGTGATTGTTGATAAGCTGAATTTCTCAGACCACATTGCTAAAACTGCCTGATCATGCAGATTTGCTTCATACAACATTAGGAAGATCAGACCCTTTCTTACAGAAGATGCAACACAACTCCTTGTTCAAGCTCTAGTTCTGTCCAGGCTTGACTATTGCAATGCTCTCTTGGCAGGTCTTCCAGCCACTTCTATCAAACCTCTACAATTAATCCAAAATGCCACTGCAAGATTAATCTTTAATGAGCCGAAAATAATGCATTTCACACCTCTCTTCATCAATTTGCACTGGCTACCATTAGCTGCTTGCATTAAATTCAATGCATTAATGTTTGCCTACAAAACCAGCAATGGCTCTGCACCCATTTACCTAAATCCACCCATTTACCTAAATTCGTTACTTCCTGGTGGAATGACCTGCCCAAATCAATCCGAGCAGCTAAGTCCTTAGCCATCTTCAAGAAATGACTACAAACACATCTGTTCCATCTCTCGAGCACTTTCTATTCTATTTTAATTCTACTTTTTATACCTTTTAATTGTTTTCTACTATTAATCTTTTTTTCTTTTTTTTTAAACACTAACTTTCTATTTTATCTATTTGTTTTTCTTTGGGTGTGGGTGCATAATATATAATATATGAAGTATATATAGAAGTAATTTTTTCTGGATACAGGGCTGCTGATTTTGTTTAATGAGAATGACTTTGGGATATCTGTAGAGACTCCTCTCACAACTCTCTATTGATTATGAAGCAGCTGTACACATCCGTTAGATGTTTATATAATTTCAAAATAACACATAACTCTGCATCAAATGACACCCACCCTACAAATGATTACTTTTTCCTTTGTTAGAGTGGAGCAGCTGCATCCGTTGCATGTTTTTACTGGCTATTCAGAAATTTTACCAGCCAAAAAAAAAAAATGTCAGAAATACTTGATCAAAGTCAGAGCTTAGCCAAGACAAAAATGTCAGAAATAAAACATATTATCAAAATTGCAGCTCAGATTCAAGTATATTTGCTATAAAATCTGATTTTGATCATGAAATTACTTTCAAGTTCATCAGTTTTACGAGAGTCAATCATTGTTTGCAAATACCATGAAAATAAAATAGTACTGCCATAAACTGAATTTTGCTTCTCCTGAAAGCTCTATGACTTCTTTTATAAAACAGCATTTATTTAATTGTAAACTGCAATTATAGCTTGCTTGAAAAATTAATGTTTAATGGTAAACACCCAGGCATAATGGATAACGTGCCGAAATTATATTAAATTTCTTCTTACAAGTTCCACAACTTTATAGGTGAAATGTCCAGTTTGTGGCGATGAAAGCTTGTTCAGTTTTACCAAAGTAAATGTATTAAATCTGGACATGTTTTATTATGTTGGTTGTCGTGCATATTGCAGCAGTGGCACCAAAATGTTAATACCTTCTCACAAAAGTAATATAACCAGCAGTGAAATATGTAAATGTGAGATAATGCATTTGCTGACACAACCATGCTTTTAGCTAGATTTTTAAGTCTTAAAGTCATGTTCCTGAGCACTCAGCATTGCGAATTCAGCTCTGTACCAGGTTCGCTACTGAGCAAGTTTACTGTAACTGAGAAAATTTACCTTGTCAGAAAAGTCACATACTGGAGCTGGTTATGTAATGCAAAAGTTACAATTTATTAGTTTACAAATCAAGCACCTTGGTAAATATTTTTTGAGGTCATAACATAGTATTGTGCAAGGAACCACGTGAAATATGTCTTCATTAATTGTCAAAATTGTCAAATGCTTTTTAATTGTTTTTATAGTTGCGTCCCGAAGTGTGGAACATTGGACACTTCATGCACTCAACTATCGCAGCTTTAATTACATCGTAAAGGTGGAGGGGCTATCAGACTCAGATTATAAACGATACAAATAACCTTAAATAATTAATACGCTACACATTTGAGTACATAGTACATAAGGTGCAGCTCATGTAAATGTGCACTAGGCGAACATCTTTGGATACTATTGTACAGCATCATGGCTCTTTAATAATCACAGTTTCATCAGAGTTTAATGACATCTTGATGTTGATGTGTGAATTTTAGCAATCAAAAGAAGGAAGTTGTTGATGTGATACAGATGTGGTACATTTACCAGAAAAGTCTGGCAATTTTATGGCAATTTACCTGGATCAGTGTTTGAAAGCGCTTATTAAAAGCAATGTGTTATAAAGACAGAACTGCAATAAAGATACTAAAGTGCAATTTGACACTGTATAGTGGTGTGCAAAAGTCTTAAACATGCAGCATATCAGATGTTTAGTGAGTTTTGGAGAAAAAAAAAAAGGGTTAAAAGGTTGCCCCTTGTTTCTTCATCAGGCATCATAAGTTTCTTCATCAGGTGTCCCAGCATGTTATACTTTGTTTTACTAATGTTGGATGATAGTGTTGGCATGCAAAGTGCAGTTTGCATGTTTGTAAATTATGTAAAAGGCTTATATGACATTATAATCCTTACAAATTTGTCCTGTTGTCTTGTTATAAACAGAGATCAAGTATGCTGGCAAAAATGTTTCTTCTAAATTTAGAAATTAATCCCATTTTGCTCTTTAGTTAAATTCAGTTATGTTGCTACACTATGTATTGCTTGTCATATAAGGATTAGTATATCATGGCCACCAGACAAAAACAAAAAAAAAGTCTTTGAAATTGTTTTGTATTGCAGATAGAATGTTATGAATCATGTGGAAAATAAGATATTCCAGGTGCAATCTGGAACAGTTCTTTTTATGAATGGGAAAACTGTCGTAATTCAAAC
The DNA here is from genome assembly GCF_003368295.1 of Carassius auratus. Taxonomy (NCBI): domain Eukaryota; kingdom Metazoa; phylum Chordata; class Actinopteri; order Cypriniformes; family Cyprinidae; genus Carassius; species Carassius auratus. Next base: position 13,127,444 of record NC_039254.1, on the reverse strand, counting down.
AGATGTCATATTAGCCTCATGTGAACTACAGTACAGCTATAGTAGGAAGGCTTGCAAATAGACTTAGAGACAGTTGTGATGTAAGAGACATTTGTGATGTAATGTCGTCTGTGTGCTATTAGTAGGTCACATCCTATTGACTTAAACAGAGAGACAATTTCTAACCAACTGTAGTATAAGTGTAGCCACATGAGTTTTCATATTTCCAGAGCACTAGGTTAGACCTGATTGTAAGTGAATATTTTAAGCATATATCTTATATGTTGCAAATATGAGCCTACCAGGACGCTAAGGCCTAGGTGCATGGCGTTATTTTTTAGTCAAAAGTTATGAGCGTGTAAGACATGCTCACGAGCACATTATGTTATTTCACACGCGCAAAAATTAACCTTTAGCTGACATGATAAAAGTACTCGCGCACAAATTCAACAACCGAGAGGTGTACAGGTAGCTGCGAGCGAGTGCCTGGCATATTCTCATAGGTTAACTCTGCTTGTACAGTGGAATCCTGCTCGCGGAGTGCTGTTTTGCTCGCGCAGTGGATTTCTGCTCGCTCAGCTGATTTCTGCTCCCTCGAGTCTACATGACTTTTGACAATTTAGGGGCGGAGACCAAGGAGGGCACTGACCCTCTTATGATCGGTCACTTTCACACAGGGACATCCTTGTACCTTGATTGATAGCTCTCATTACAGGAAGGACGGAGTTGGGTTAAGTTACCACCGAAGAAGAGTGGGAATGAATTAGAATGAGTTTTCTAATATACATAAAATGTCTCTGCACGTATAAAATGCTGCGCAGATCATAGTTAAATCAATTACCATCGATGTATATATTTGCGAACGATGAATCCTACGTTTTGTTAAGTAAGTTAACATTAACGTTACATATTTTTGAGCAACAAGTAACGTAACTAGCTAGCCTATTCGTTCTGTAGCTAACGCCTTAGCCAACACTTGTGATGCTAATCGCCCGACACTCATTTTTAAACTTTTAATCTTTAAAAACTGCATCTTAGACAACTAACGTTAGGCTAACTGAATCATAACATAATTGTTTTCACATGTAAAAGTATATGTGAAAATGTGTAACGTTAATGTTAACTTACTTAACAAAACTTCATCGTTCGCTAATATATTCATCTATGGTAATTGATTTAACTATGATCTGCACAGCAATTTATACGTGCAGAGACATTTTATGTATATTAGAAAACTCATTCTAATTCATTCCCATGCTTCTTCGGTGGTAACTTAATCCAACTCCGTGCTTCCTGTAATGAGAACTGTCAATCAAGGTACAAGGATGTCCCTGTGTGAAAGTGACCAATCATAAGAGGGTCAGTGCCCTCCTTGGTTTCCGCCCCCAAATTGTCAAAAGTCATGTAGACTCGAGGGTTTTTGAATTTGTGCACGAGTACTTTTATTATGCCAGCTGAAAGTTCATTTTTGCGAGTGTGAAATAACATAATGCTTATATGCTTGTGAGCATGTCTTACACGCTCATAACTTTTGACAAAAAAATAACGCTATATTAGGGGTACCAAATAACCACTTTGAAACTATTACTCTTTTATTATTATTTATTGTATTCTATTTTATTTTTTATTAAAACAAATAAAAAAAAAAAAAATGTATTTCTTGTTTTATCAACCACAAAGCTTTAACCATCCAATGATTTAGATCTCTCCCCAAAAAGTGATTTGAGGCATCTTCTATGTTTGTTTTATGAACATGTGGGATGAGTCACATTCCAAACTTGACTTATTGTTCAAATCACTAACCATTAAGAAAAGCGTAGTAAGAGTTTTATACTTGGTCAGTGCCGACAGCATTTTGGACAGTGTGCCGACATATAGCGTTGTTGAGTTACACACTTCACGAGTTCGAATCCCAGTTAGAAGACCTTTCACAATCATGTCCTGTGTCCTCTACAATTTCCTATCACAATAAAGGCAAAAAAAGAGAGGAAAACGCCACAGTTTTTCCATATTACACTATGTTCTTCCCTCAACTTAGACGAGTTGATACGTACCTCTCTCGTCTCAGTGCATGCACTCAATTGATGTAAAGTGATCAAACTTATCCATTCGTCATGTTATATCTGGCAACTATAAGTTTAAAATTTTGGCTCAGTAGTCCCATTCAATGGGGTAACACATGCCTACAACTTACCTGCCCTCTCTAATGATTTTTCCACATCAGTGGTGTTTTGCCCGAACTCAGAATTGTGGTATCGAAATAAAATTCTTAAACTTTCCTTATAGTTTTTATACTCTGCATGCCACCGGCTGAGATTAGCTTGTGGTATGCATTTCCTCGTCTGATGCAAACTCAGCACTTGGGGCAAACCAAAGAGAGTGTGTGTTGGCTTCACTGCAGCATTCAGTAACACCCTTATTTCTTCAGCTTATATTTGAGACAGACACTCTTTATGCTGTCATTTCTGCAAAAAAATCTACACCACTGATTCTCTTGCTCAATAAATCACCAGTTAACTCATAGACTGATGTCTGTGAGCAATTAAATCCCAATGCCCTATTTTTTCAGTTTGGGGAATTTCAAAACATTTCAAACATATGCCCTTCATGGAACATTTGGGCGTACAACAATGAAAGTGTTTGGGCAAGACCCCTAGACCTCTCATCACAGGGGCGTTGACAACATACAAGGTATGCATATAAGTGCACTTTTTTTTTTTTTAACTGTCATTTTCATTTATTTTTTATATGAAACATTTTTAAAATGTAATGTAATTTCCATCACAGAATAATATCAAACAAAATAATTATTCAGATGCGTTCATAAAAAAAAAAAAAAAAAAAAAAAAAAAAAAAACTGCTGGATATTATTAATGAACAAAATAATATAGTGACAGTGTGCAGGGCCATCCTTAGGGGGGTGCGACTGGTGCGGTCACACCGGGTCCCGCACTTGAGGGGGCTTCATGGCGAATGGACCGATGGGACCCCCCAAACAAACCAACCCCCCACCTGGAACACGATCACTAACGGACCCGGAGAGGAAAGAAACACGATCACAAATGGACCGAGGTGACCCCAACCCCCCAGCTAAAGAAGCCCCAGACAGTGTGAAAAGTCCACTAGGTCCAACGTTTCTCCTAAAGATTTCCAGAAAAATGTGGGTAAGGAAAAACTGCTCTGAGACTGTAAAATTTGACCTAGATCTGGGTCCTCAGAGAATAATTTTATTAGGTAATGTCCAGCCTCAAGAACTGTGATGGGAGAATCATGTGATGGGAGATGTCTTGCTGTAATAGCTTTGACTGAATATATGTGATAGCTTCTGAGTAGAAACAGAGTTTTGGCTGTAGATCTCAGAGTAACTTTTCAGCAGAACTTGGGTGCACAAACACTCAAGCTGTAAAGAGCTATTTTTGCCCAGTCCAATGGTGACCAGAACAGAAGTGAGGTGATAACTTAATGAGCCAAAGAGAATAAGAAGAAAGATGGTTTACGTGAATTTGTTCAGACAATGCCAGGCTTGATTTGGAAATCATTATGTCCAGTGACATAAAAGCCTGGAAATACCTAATTAATCACATCGGATGAGGTTTGTTCAGTGTGTTCAGAAGAACAAAAAGGAGTAGCAGATCAGCTTCAAAAACTTGTTGCTGCCTGTTGAAACACTAGTTTCAACCATTGACCAATTAAAATTGCAGAGAGATTGGTCCAATTGTGCAGTCAGAGATCAAATTTTCCATTTTTCTGCTTGGTTTCAAACTGACACGGCTCTTTTTACATGCTCAGAATGGATTTTATGCATCAGAGCCTTTAGAAACTGACTAAAATGGTTTTAGATGAAAGAATAATGTCGTTGGATGTTTAAAAAGCTGCTTTTAATTGCATTTGCTTTGATTGTGGATAACAATATGGGGCAGAATGCCTTTTTTGAAACATTTAGTGATTGAATTTCTTCATTTCATTTAATGAACCCCTCCTGATGGGACCGAACCCTTTGATGCACTGGATTTATGGAGACCACACTGTCTCTCTTGAACCTCAAACTTATTTGGAATCTACTTTTCCTTTTGCAATTGCAAGAGAATCTGGATGAACTACAGCTGACTCCTCTTGCAGGGAAGGGTGCAGGCATGTGGTTATCTGCTGTGATAAATTATTATTTTTTTGCACCTTGTTTCAGTTTGGACTTTCAAGTGCCAAGCATAAATCCCGGTGATGGGGTTGCAGATGAGCTAGTAAAATCTAATTAGCTTCTGTGTTTACTGTCTTGAGAAGGAGCTATTTTAAATCACACAATATCAGATCCTGAGCATTCTGCCAACATTTTTTTTTTTTTTTTTTTATTAGGGGAATGTAAAATGAAACTGTTTTCAAATCAGTTAGAGGAAATGTCTACCATCAGTGTTATTTAAATGTATTAGCATATTATAAGAGATCGTATAGCTGATAAAGACAATATTGAAGCATCATAAGAGAGGGTATGTTTGGGTAAAAATAAGCAGGGTATGTGAGACATTGTTAGATTGTATTTATTGGAGTGAAATATGATATTTTGTCTTGATAATTGCTTTTGGGCATTTTGAATGTATACTGTAGCTTTGCTTTTTCAGCAGACTAAATTGCTGCATCATTAAACCAAATATAACCCATTGTGACAAATTGTGCACACACACATTCACACAGACACACACACACAATAACTTTTTATTGTTGTTCTTTTAGAATTGTCTAAATATTGGAACTTTGAAGAACCCAGAAACCAGCATGCTGATCTGAAGATTTTTCTTTTCTTTTCTTTTCTTTCAAAAGCCATAAATAAACCCAAAAATGAAGCTGTTTTTAGGAGTGATATTCACAATGTGTACAGACCAAGCTCGGGTCCGAATTAGGATTTATAAGCTCACTATGTTGTGACATGATGATCTAAAATGTTTGGGAGTTTTGGTTTCCCAAAGAACCATTCAGGTTTGAAGAACATTAAATAATAATAATTAAATTAAATTAAATTAAATAAGTAAATAAACTTTTTTCTCCCTCTCTCAGTATGAAGGTTCTCAATGGAACCATACATGCCAATGAAGAACCCTGATTTTTAAGAGTGTAGGGAGCGAACCAGGTTTGGAGCGCCAGTCTTACTTTTCCCGCAGGCTCCTCTCTGGATGAAGATGATGGGTGGCTGCTGGAGTTTCTGTGCCCGGTTACTGACACTTTTGAGTTCGCAGATGTTCCTGTAGGACACCCCATCACTGCCGCAGACGGGCTCGGAGATCGTACACGCGCACACGCCTGTCTTCCCTCTCCTCCTCACGGTAGTAGTTGTTCCGACCCCCTCAGACACGGCGCACTCCAGTCCCTCTCCACACTCCGGGTCTCCCAGTTTCCCTGTACCGCCGCAGGGCTCACCCTCGCCGGCCGCGCACACCGGGCAGCAGTCGCACTGGTCTAGGATGTCTCCGGCCAGACAGTCGGCCGGTATGGGCGGACACCGACTCTTATCGCAGCGCTCCGGACAGCCGATCACATAACGCTTAGAGATCCGAGCATCGCACAGCAGAGGCACCAGAATAACAGACGCGCAGAGAACCCACAGATGCATTTTAATATTAATCTGTAATAACAAACGTTTCAAGTAACGTTAGAATCTATTCAAGTAAGTAATTTGAGGAAAACGTCACCGGACAAATAAAAATATAATGCACGTAAACTTGAGAGAGTTTATTGTGCTGTCAAATGCCCGTTGTCTTGCGCTTCAGTGACAGACTTTATAAAGCTTAGGGAGTATAAACAGCGACGCCGATTGGATGGATGTGTATGACGTCATCTTTGTGAGTGAGACTGGGTGCAATGGTAAACAAGGAGGCCACGCCTCAAGCATGTGTATAAATATTGTGCTGACAAATCCCATTCACCTGTTCAGATAAATACATCAAATGTTAAAAAAATTAACAAAAAATAAAATAAAACCCCTATGCAAATATATAGTTGAATAGATGAATGAATGAATGAATGAGCTTACACAATATGGAAACTTTGCTTCAAAGTATATTTTAAGGTATGTTAAATAAAATAAAATGGAAAAAAGCAATAAGAGGCTTGTCCTAGACCGATTTCAGATTATATAAAGCATACTAGACTTAAATAAATAAATAAATAAGTGTTCCAGTGTTTTCCTTCCCTCATGTGCTCCATATCCAAGTTTCTCCCATGTTTGATTATAATCATTTGTTTTAGGTGTTTCTAGTTTATTTCCTTGATTAGTCCCATTACTTAAAGGGATAGTTCACCCAAATAGCAAAATTATGTCATTAATAACTTACCCTAATGTTGTTCCAGATATTTTCGATTTAGTCCGAGAGCTCGAAGTCCCTCCATTGAAACTGTGTGTACGGTATACTGTCCATGTCCAGAAAGGTAAGAAAAACATCATCAAAGTAGTCCTTGTGACATCAGAGGGTCAGTTAGAATTTTTTGAAGCATAGAAAATACATTTTGGTCCAAAAATAGCAAAAACTACGACTTTATTCAGAATTGTCTTCTCTTCCGTGTCTGTTGTGAAAGAGTTCAAAACAAAACAGTTTTTGATATCCGGTTCGCAAACGAATCATTCGATGTAACCGGATCTTTTTGAACCAGTTCACCAAATCGAACTGAATCGTTTTAAATGGTTCGCGTCTCCAATACACATTCATTCACAAATGACTTAAGCTTTTAACTTTTTTTTTTTAATGTGGCTGACACTCCCTCTGAGTTGAAACAAACCAATATCCCGGAGCAATTCATTTACTCAAACAGTACACTGACTGAACTGCTGTGAAGAGAGAACTGAAGATGAACACTGAGCTGAACCAGATAATGAACAACAGACTGACTCGTTCTCGAGTATCTTTTCATAGCATTTGTTTGACTATACCCTGCTACGTGTGTGTATCTGAGGTCCTTGTGTTGATGAAATCTATATTTGTTCTGGATTCCATCCATCTCCTCGCTCCTTTGTCTTCTCACTCCAGCACAGCAGCAGAACGTGTCAGAATACTGGACCTACAGTACAAACAGTAAGCAGCACCTCATTTTCCCCACTTTCTTTTAGAAAGTTTTTTTGTTTTCTCTGTATTGTTCCCCAGCGACTATGGAGATCACTGCTCGTCAAATCTGCCGGCTACTCCTTTGTCAAGCCTGCTGGCCGATCGGAAATAAATTAAGGCCACTGGCTGCTGCACTCTCAGGCCCCCAGGACTTTCTTCAGGCAGTTCTGCTGGCCATGCTGTTGACAATCCCGCCAGCCACCCCAGTGTCAAGTCACCGACCACACCATTCATCCTTAACCAAAGGAGGAATCTAAGGAGGAAGCGACTGTCAGCTGGACCCCCTAAGTCCGCTCCATTGTTGGCTCCAGCCCTTGAACCCTGTCCAGTGTTGGCTCCAGCCCCTGAGTCCAATCCTGAAAGTTCTCCAGTTCCCAAGTCCAGCCCAAGGAGGGCTCCAGTTCCCGAATAAGCCAAGAGAGGGCTCCTGTCTCCATTTCAAACCCAGACAGGCCTCAAGTCCCTGAACCCTGCCTGGAGAGGGCTCAAGTCCCGAATTCAGCCCAGAGTGCCCTCCAATGCCCGAATCCAGCACAGAGTGCCCTTCAGTGCCTACTCCTCCACAATCCATCCTAGCCGGTATACCCCTAATTTCCCCCAAGTAATTTTTTGGGTTGGCTATAGGGGCATAACTATATGGGCATGGCCAGAGGGGCCGGCCTGAGGGTCGAGTCCAAGGCCACTGAGACTGTACCGCCATGGCCACGTGAGAAGACGTAATGTAATGTCAGTCCTGTGTTCCCGTGTCTTGCGTTTTCCAACCCTCACATGCTACTGTTTCTCTCGTGTTTGATTATGATCATTTGTTTAAGGTGTTTGTAGTTTATTTTCTTGATTAGTCCCATTATTTAAGCCCTGTGTGTTTCCATGTCTAGCGTCCGGTATTGTTCATCTATCTCTTGCTAGGTGTGTGTTCCTCAGTTCCGTTTTGTGTTAAATCTATATTTGTTCTAGATTCCCTCTGTCTCCTTGCTCATTCGTCTTCTCACTCCAGCACAGCAGCCGATCGTGACCTGTAATATGACAATGGTAACATGTAAATAAATTTTTATCTGGGTTAAATCATGTACATTATTTAAGGTCACAATTTCAAGTTATTTTTATGGGTTAATTCCGGTATAATTGCTCTTAGGTAAAGGTGGAATGTTATTTATTCAATTACAGTATCTCTTTAAGGTGACAAGGTTTTCAAGCTTTACAGTTTATATTAACATTTTTATTAAGTCATAGAGTGATGTGAGATCCTGTTGTCCATATTTATTGTCATTAAATTTAACCGTGCACTAATTTAGGATAGAACAAAATACTGAAAATACTTTCTTTTTTTTTTTTACATAAAAATGATAAAGGTCATTTTTAACTGAAAGGATGAGCTGTATTAGCTATAGTATTTTTCATTACGGTTGGTGTAAGTTGTCACGTTTTATTCAGTTTGTTAATTTCAATGTTCATTTTATGCTCTTTGTTTATAAATCAGAATAGACTGAACATTTATCTTGTTATTTAAGATATCCATGATCAAGATTTTAATTTGGCAGTCTGCTTAAATAATAAGTCTGTAAGATAGTTAGAGTCTTTGTGTAGATAACTGGAATTACACTAAAGTCTAAATTGTCTGCTATGCTGTGAATACTTTGTGGTGACATAAATTAATTGACATACTAAAACTACATTAAAAAAAAGTAGATCCAAAATCCAAAATACTGATCCAAGCTCATGGACTTGTCTTCAGCACTGAGGTCAGATTTAGTACTTGAAAATGTTTTACATGTGCTTCTCACAGAGTTGCGGGTCCAAGCTGTCCTCCCGTGCAGTTCTCTGAAGGGAGAAGTGGAAGTGGATCTCCTTATGCTCACTGATCCTAGGCAACATGTTGCTTTTCTCAATATTTGTGCCTCACAAATATCTCAATATTCTGGAATTTGAAGCCATGACTTTTCCACAGGGCCAAAATATGAAATGAATATGAGTCAAATGTGTCTGATTAGGGGGAATTTGCTAAGGCTATTAGATTTGCTAACACTTAATGATTTGTTTAGAGTTTTGCATTACATTTTCCAGAACTGAACTTTGTAATTCTAAAAGTCTGTCTAGATCATGCTCAGCTCATCTCAATTTGTAATTATGTGCCTACAAAAGAAGGGAAATCTATGACTGAAAAGACTTCTTACTGAGCTATATAAACAATAGAATTCTAAAAAATGAAATTAGTAATGAAATGAAAACAGTCTGTAGGTGGCAGCTAGGCACTGTCTTAATGACAGAGTTATTGAATCAGTCTTTTAACTGATTTGTTCAAAATGATCAAATTAATTCAGTAAAGCATTTTTATAAATTCGGCCACTCTTAACCTAATCAACTCAGATTAATTAATATATATAAAAAAATACTTTAATGTTGTGCAAGTCCCTGTTGATTTCTGATCCTGCAGCATAACTCCCAATTTTCTGCACAACGTGCTCCATGTAATTTATTTTTAAAGTGCTGCTATTTTTAAAATGAATGTTATCTTAGCAATGCAAAAGCATTCTGTTATGCTGCTTCATATAATAGTGATAAACAAAAATTTGTCGCATTTTACCGTTTACTGCACTTTGTTATTCTTCTTATTGTTTATGGAACGCTTGCACATTCACAGGAAATAGCCTAACTAAAGTCCACATTGAGAAATAAGGTGGGGAGTTTGGTTTGAAAGTACACATGCTAAAACATACTTGGCTCTTTACGTTGAGGATATTTCTTGTGCATCGTTCTTATTGGTGGCACCTTTTCTGTGAAAGCCTTTGTTTGTTGAAGTTACTGTTGCCAGCATCGCCTCACTAAGGGTGTACATTAACAGGAGATTAGGGGTGGGAATGATATGATGACATCATCTGATTGTATCAATTCCTGAAACACACTTTTTACAGAACATTACAATTTAATTAAATCTCATTTGCAATAATACTTTGACAGGGAGTGCCAAAACATTTAAAAACAACATTCAATATGCATACTAGTTTCCATAGCAGTACCATTTTGCAATGTATGACCTGTTTGATAATGTTTACTTGCATTGTAATGAATTCAGTGTTTTTTAGTGCTCAGTGTAACGGCATCTTACTGACGTCAATGGATTTTTAGGCTGCTTTATCATCTACTATGCAAAGGCATATGTCCAAACACAGAGGAAGTAAAAAAAAAACACATTTGAAGTATCTTTTAATGTTGTAACACAAATGGTTTCTAGACATGTTACATGTTGAGCTTATAGGGCAGATGCTGTATCTCAGCTTCTCCATTTATTTGATCAAAAAATTCAGTAAAGCAGTAATATTGGGATCTTAAAATAGGTGTTCTCTATGCCTGTGATGGCAAACCTGCAGCCATTTCTCTTCTCAGTGTCACATGATCCTTCAGAAATCATTCTAATATGCTGATATGATGCTTGGAAAACATTTCTTACTATCATATATGTTGAAAATAGTTTTGTGGAAACCATAATCCTTTTTATAGTATTTGATGAATAAGAACAGCATTTGTTTGGTAAAAGATATTTTGTTTGTAACTGTAATGTCACTTTTGGTCAATTTAATGTATCCTTGCTGGATAAAAGTCATTTATATATATATATATATATATATATATATATATATATATATATATATATATATATATATATATATATATATATATATATATATATATATATATAGGTAATATTGTTTTATCATTGAAAAGACAACTGATTCAGTCTGAGAGATGCACACAGAGTATGAGGTTAACAAGTCGAGAAAAACAGGTGCAGATACAAATATAAAAATAATAGGCAGTTTTTTATAAATTGCACACTACTTCCTTTGAGTCTCCAGGACGCATCACAGCTGCACATTGTGTTGATCCATCCCAGAGCGGTAGTTCTTCAACACTTTTATCATAAAGAGCTTAGTAAAAAGTTGGCAATCTTACACACATAAACACACTGATTCAAACATCTGGACATCTGTGGACTCACACACACACACTGTGTGCAGGATAAGATAAAAAAAAAATAGCAGCAACATGAATCATACAGAATCATACATGTGCTTGACTTGCTGTTTGTGTGGCCATAGCGTGTTTCAGTGCTGTAACTGAGCACATATTCCCTGCAACCGTTCATCAGGCTGTTCACTATTCCTTCCCACTTCATGACGTGAGAGTTTCAAGCTGGGCTCGTGTCAGATAAAAAGCAGCATTCCGGGAAAACTAGCCTACCTCCTCCCAGAGTTTCCTGAAACAATTCCTAGGACAAGTGAGTCACTCTTTCACATCAGAGAGCATATATTTCACTCAAGCAACTTTTAATTATGGCATATCGTTTATATTTGCTATGTTTTAGTACTACACTTAATCAATTTCAAGTCAAACAGGGACAGAAGTTGTCATAAATCATCATATCAATCATAAAACTACATTTAATAGTTATGTTGGCTTGCCAAAACTAACATGCAGTACTAATTTATTATGCAATTAATTTAATTCATCTAATGTGGCCTAGAGCTCAAGGTTTGACCATCAAACTCTAACTGACCAGACTTAACAGAATTTCTATATCAAACTTGCATGCAAATGTGGGAAACAAGAAATGCAAGCTCAAGCTAAATTTGTTCCCAACTAAGTTCCAAAGTTCCAATTTGGCTAAGTCTCTAAGAGGACATGAAAACAATAGTAGACTGATACGTCACGCCATGGCTTCTTGGCTGAATTAAAAGAATGCAAACTTTAAATTAGCAGTATATTTTTACATTTTGGATAAATTATGTTTTTTTTTAAAAAAGACACCGCTGAGTATGATGTAACATTACAACTGCAGTGTCTGTAGAAATATTCAAGTGCAAATTGTGATTGGGGCTTTATAACTACAACAATGTATTTAAGCTGTTTATCAGTAGCTAGCCTAGTTTTATGCTACAGCATTCTAGTCATGTGCTAAAACTTGGTAGCAGTACACTAGCAACATGGTAAAACATGCAATGTAGAAAAAAAATGAGAGACTTTGTACTGCAGCAACACAAAATGAGGTAGCTAAAATATGCTAGAATCCTATAAACATGCTAGCAAAACATGCTAGAAAGATAATGTGTGAGTGTGGCTGTAAACATGGTTACTGCCCTATTGCTAAAATAAAACCATGGTCAATTTTCATAAGGCTATGAAAATATCCATCCATTCATCCATTCAAAGCACTGGTTGTCTCCCAGGTCACAGGCAATGAAGAGTTCATGTGTTAAAAACACATTTTAAATGAAAAATAATTTACAGTTATTTTCCATATGTCATGTAGCCATGTTCCATTTCATATTTTCCAAAATGCTCAAGCTCAGTGAAAAAAATAATAATCCGAGATGGAGTGATTTTGAAGATTGAGTTTTATTCCATATTTAAAATTTACTGTTTTAACCGCTGTTTGTTTGTGGTGGGTTTTATTAGCTTAGCAACATGTTAATGCTTCTTTCTGCTGGAACCAGTCATATCTCTCAATTTTGGAACAGATCTTCCAGAGTTCTTCATTTTAATCACATGACCAATGCGTGAATCGCCTGTCCTCTTGTTTCCACAGTGCACTGGTGGTCCTGATTATCCATAACCAGCTGTGTTTTATGATGCAGACCTTTGAATGAGCTGTGAGAATTAGTGATGAAGTCAAGGTTCAGCGAGATCTTGATACATCATTTATCCTTTCTAAACTGAACTGTAGTAACTCCCTTAGTTGCAGTTGTTCTAAGATGACTATCACTCTTTTGTCAAGTTGTTGGCACTGCTAGAGTGTTAAACAAATGAATGTGCGTTTACCTCTTCTTAGGCATAAAGAAAAAATTGCACTGTGAAATAATGTGCTTTATAAAGACATATAAAGATATTATATAAATATTTCTTTCCAAACCTCCCCTTTCTGAAATATTTTGCATTTAATCATTTTGCACAGTGGTTTTGGAGAGTCTGATTATATAAATCAGGTGTGTTAAATAAAGGACACATCCAAATTGTGCAGTGCTGGATTGCAAGACCAAGGCTAGAAGCACTGACTAAGCAGATGCCTTTATCCCAGGCGTCTTAAAATACAAATGAAGAAAACCACAAGCAATTTATCGTACAGGAGATAAACACTATAAGCTTTTCCCGTAATACCAGATTTCAAAACTATTCTATACTATACTACTACTATTCTGTACTATAAAAGTTATCAGTCCAACCCCCCCCCCCCCCCCCCCTCCCCAAACGGCTCATTCTAACACGCCCCCACATGTCCAAATCACTATATGGGAAGATTTACATAACACCGCAATGTTATAATAATGTTCACGCAAAGAACGAAGTCTTAACATTTATTCTCTCTGTTGCCGCCGCTGCCATGTGGTGGAGTCGCTGTGTGTTTCATTGTGAAGGCGAAACTACTTCTAAATCAGTGGTAAAGTTGTATTTCAACATTGTTCCAGAACAGTCAAACCCAAATATTCAGATGTGTGCTGCGCATTTTATGGAGGATGAGGACGGTTTCCTGAACCAGTAGCCTGCAATGCATCTGTTGCATAATGGCTGTTTCTATAAAGTGGGGCAGTTCAAATGTTGCAAGGACAGTCCGGCGCTTCTGACTCACAGCCTTTAAATACATTATTTATATTTAAATAATTTGCCAATGATGATTCAAACACGAGTTTCGAGCAGTGTAGAGTAGGCTTATTTGTTGTCTCTCAGATCACAAATGCAGACATGGTTTTATGTAAACGCGGCGTGATACATAACATGTAAAAAGACAGAATAAATCATTATAATCAGTAATTATACCCAATTAATGCCTCATTTGTAATGGGTTTTATTGTTTTTTCTCGTCTAGTGATGTCCGGATTGCGAACTAATCATTCTATTTGATTGGATCTTCTGTCGAACTAGTTCACCAAATCGAAGTGAATATTTTGATACGGTTTGCGTCTACGCACTAATGCACAAATTACTTAAGTTATTCGGTTTATAAATGTGTCTTACACTCCCTCTGACGTGAAAAAAATCAATATCCCAAGTTATTCAGCTACTCCTAACAGTACATTGATTAAACTCCTAAAAGAGAACCGATGATATGTGCACAAGCAGAACAGTAGGACTGATCCCGCATTCCAGGCAACCCGTAACCCGTGTTTTTTCCCATAGACAATAAAAGAAATGGACACAGCGACCCCATTGGAACTCAATTGAGACAAGTGAAGGCCATTTTTAGCGTTTTTTAGCACTTCCGTTTCTGACGCGCAGACTCAAACGAAGCTTGACGATGTCAGCAACCTGTCTGACAGATGTAAATCTTCTAGTAGCTGTGTGTGCAAACTGCCATCGTTAATCTTGCAGAGACGGTGAGCTTGAGCGGGGAGTTATTTGGCGTGAGTGAGCAGGAGTAAGTATTCTGATTAATTATTTTGTATATTATTTTAAAATGTAACGCCAGTACGCCATATTAAGTTAATTGCCTGCGAGCTTCTCCTCCTGTCTGTACGGTAATGCGAGAGAGAGTCGCGTGGTAATGATGCAATCGTTAGCCTATTTTTTACAAAAACTGTTTATATGGGGCCATAATGTAACATAGAAGGTAATGGAGCCCTTTATACATTGTCGTGTATCTTTAGAAATAAATCAGGGACAAACGGAGTCTTTAAACACCTCAGATGTAAAGTTATTCGCTGTCAAAGTGACGCCAAAATGAATGGGAGTCAATGGGAATGCTAACGCAAGTGAAGTTCTGCTAAAAGATGGCAGCCCCCACCCGACTTCAACTTCCAGTCGAGTTCCTTGCCGCCTGGTTTTTCCAAACTTCTACCTGTGAAAGTGCACTGGAACAGCAGTCAAACTCATGACTTCCCACTTGTGAACTCGTTCTAGATCGATGTACTCCCAGTTCCGAGCTCTGACATCACATAGCCCCTACGGATAACATTGCCTACGGATACGGTGTTTACGCAAGTGGTACACGTTGAAAAAAAATATTTTTGGACAATATAACATTGCAATAAAATTAATAATCTAGCTACCTTCCTTACCCTCTAGCTAATTCCTTGCACCCTGGAAGTTTGGCGTGACTTGCCTTGAACGCTACAAAGTCGTGAGTCGTGGTTTGAAGTTCTGTTCAAAACCCTGCCTGGAACACAGCATGAGTCTCGTGCTTTTTCTTTTCTTTATTTTTTATTAAGAACATTGTATAGACAAAGTAAAAAGCAGTTACAATGTAGAACAAATAAACAAAAAGTAAAAAAAAAGAGAAAGAGAAAAAATAAAATAAAATAAAAAACAAACCTGTAAAGTGAAAGTGAAGTGACATTCAGCCAAGTATGGTGACCCATACTCAGAATTTGTGCTCTGCATTTAACCCATCCGAAATGCACACACACAGAGCAGTGAACACCCACACACACACACACTGTGAGCACACACCCGGAGCAGTGGGCAGCCATTTATGCTGCGGCGCCCGGGAAGCAGTTGGGGGTTCGATGCCTTGCTCAAGGGCACCTAAGTCGTGGTATTGAAGGTGGAGAGAGAACTATACATGCACTCCCCCCACCCACAATTCCATCCGGCCCGAGACTAGAACTCACAACCCTTCGATTGGGAGTCCAACCCTCTAACCATTAGGCCACGACTTCCCCAATTAAGGTATATACAAGACAGGGGGTACAACTAATCACAGATCACATCAAAGGAAGAGATGAAAAAGACTTACACATTTCAAGTGTTTTTAAAACCTTCTTGTTGACTGAGTCTCGTGCTGCTGACCTTGGGGACTAACATTTCTGTCACACGCTTGAGCCATTCAGCCAATCACAACACATTGGAAAGCTGGCCAATCACAGCACACTTCACTTTTAAGCCCGACGAGTCTTGTAAAAATTTCGCGTTCAGAAGGCAGGGCATAGAGAAG
The DNA here is from genome assembly GCF_003368295.1 of Carassius auratus. Taxonomy (NCBI): domain Eukaryota; kingdom Metazoa; phylum Chordata; class Actinopteri; order Cypriniformes; family Cyprinidae; genus Carassius; species Carassius auratus. The sequence goes on along the minus strand of NC_039254.1, from coordinate 13,111,460 downwards.
AAAGAATAATGTGCATTATATGGAAAATAATGTGTTTTTTGAACCTTAAACCGCTTAAACACATTGCATTACACCACATACACAAAATAATGTTCTTTTTAGCAACATCATATGACCCCTTTAAAAACCTGCCATCGCTTGAGCAAAGGATCTTTAGAGACACCAGGTTTTATAATAATTTAACCTTTTTGAAAAAGAAGTGCACTTACTTGTATTAAATGTGTACTTACGGTATTATTCGAATCTTACAAGTATATACATTGCAAATAATATTTTAATGACATAAAAAGCCACTTAAGTGTACTTAAGTAGACACTTTTATAAGGGTTTCTGAACAAACTTAAGTACAATTTTAAAAAGTGCACTTTGTAAAAATTTAAAAGTCTCATGAAATTGCAAGTTAAATGTACTTAAGTCCTTTAAATTGCAAATAACATGCAGTTAAGTGTCTAAAAAACATTACATACAGTTCAAGTATATCTCTGTAATAAGAACTTTTTTTTAAGCATACTAAAGTGTATTTCTTTTGACAAGGGAAAAATTAGCACCTTCCACAGCACATAAAGCTTTTGATTCACCACAGTGTTAGGGCTGCAGAACTGGGATCTACCCTTGTGTTGGCCCAAAGAACAACCCAAAATTCAGACATCACCTTAGCAATAGCCAAAGCCTTCCTATGACTAATATTTGTGGATATTAAGAGGGGATTTATTCAGTACAGGCACACACAAGCTCTTTTCCCAGCATTTATATAATAGTATTACTTTACTAAACTTCCATTTATCAGTTACATACTGTAGTCAAACCCACTCTTTTAATTTCATAATGAAAAATGGATTTAGCTTGGCAAAAACATGCTGAAAGATGAACAAAACAATCATATAAGAAAGGCCTTCATAATGTATAGCTGTGATACATTTCTAATGTAGTTTTTTTTTTCTTTTTTTTTTGTTAAATGCAAGACATTTTCTGTAGTTAAAAGAAACTATGTGATAATAGGAGAAAACCAGTAGATGGCACTATATGAACATCTCAGGAAGGCTGCCAGACCTGAAGATCAGGAGCCATTTTCACAAAGATTATTATTATTATTATTTTTTTTCACTAGCAGCTCTCAAAAGGATTCCTAGCTAGAAGTCTTTGCTTAAAATTTGTTCACAAAACTGATAAAAGCACGTTTCCCTTGGGGTTTTTTTTGGCCAGTATTGGATTGTGGATGTATGAACAGTGACCTTTATTGATGCAAGAGAAGCTGCAGTTCCTGGGATGTTGTCTTTGGGTCTTTTGTGACTTCCTGGATGAGCAATCATTTTGCTTTTGGAGGAATTTCAGAAGGTCGGCCAATCTGGGAAGGTTCGCTACTATGTGCTGTTTATTTTTTTTATTTATGTTTAATTTGGAGATAATGCCTCTCACTGTGGTTCTTTGTGGAATCCAAGAACCTTTGAAATAGATTTGTAACCATATCCAGACTGGGTTTTAGACAACTTTTTTTTTTCTTTTGTTGCATCAGTAAGTACAATTTTAAACTGGATTTTGTTTTATGTTAGATTTAGTTTTAATTTCTGAAACAGTTTGGTATAAGATCCTATCTATAAATACATATTCATAGGGCTACCCTATTTTCAACATACTTCTTTGTGATATTGGACCTCAGCTGATTCAGTAAAGAAATAGTCTTTAAATAGGGGCTTTTAATGGTCACATTTCAAAATTTAGTGGGAAAAAAATGTCCATTCACCATTGTGTAATGATGTATGAAGCACAGATCACACAGAAGCCACTTTTAAACCCGACAGCTTTCTCATTGTCAGCACAGCAAATCTTCTTGCTTGAGCTTAAGAGATATTTGTATAGTGAATTTTTACAATAGAAAACAAATAATATTTCACAATATTGCTGTTTTACCGTATTATTTTCCTCGATTAGACTTCTAAAAAAGAATAATAAAAAAATCTCAAAGTTTTGACCGCTAGCACATTGTTTTTCCTGTGCAAACTGACCATAGACATTAGAGACAATAATAATGTCTGCAAAGTAATAACTTCTTTATACAAAGATAATTATAAATCCTATAACCTAAACCACTTCTTAACTGCAAAGTCCTGCATTTTTTTTTATTTTATTTTACTTTTTTTTAGATGTTTTTACAAATGAACACACACACACAAACACACACACACACACTCAGTAACTGTAATACTTAATCTGTACGTATATAAAGCTAATTCTAACTAACCCCGAGTCAAACCATGACTCAAAAAACAAAAAACAAAACCATTATTTTGATTCATTTAAAAAATGTATAATTTTTCCAGCCAATGACAACTACATACATTGCACATGAAAAAAACATGTTGCAGTGTCTGAATCCACAATAAGACGACATACATTATTTATCATTGGGTTCACGGACTCGCATTCCCACGAATACTAACATATGGAGCCTTTTCACATATTTGTGTTACCATCTGCCTTAGTAGCAAAAGAGCATTTCTATAACTTTACAAAGCAAGCTAAATATATAGAGAGATTCATTACAGCAGTCAGAAGAGAGAAATACTGTATATCACCTCTTCCCCATGTGCAATCACACTGTAATGTAATGGCAAGGTAATATAAAACAAAGTATAGTGTTATGTACATTTTGTACAAAAGTACATACAATTTAAAGAGAGAGAGAGAGAGAGAGAGAGAGAGAGAGAGAGAATATGTTTTAAAATAATAATAAAAACAAAATACTTGGCTAGATTTTCAATGTTTATAAAATACAAGTCTGTGAAAGGGTCCATTCAACAGTGTTTAGCGAATGTCTGTGCTTTAGGTTCAATTAATTAACATTATGTAATGTACAGTATTAGGTATCATGAACTAACAATAAACAACACTCACAGTGTTGATTAATGTTCTTCTACATATACTAATATTATTTGTTATATGCTGAAAAAATCATTTCAAGTACAAACAATCATTGAATTAACATTATTTTAAAAATATATATATTAATAAAACTATTAATCATAATTGTGGAACATTACTATTCACCCTAAATACACGATAGCCTACAAAATGAATCAACTAATGTTAACAAATTGAACCTTTTTGCAAAGTCTAACGTTGCCAAACATCTGGAGTGTTTTTTAGATATACAGAGTCAAACGTTCACATGCATCTGACAAACAGAAGCGCCGCTAAAAAGAGTCTTGCTCCCAAAGGAGAGCTGCCTCATGGTGAGTGGCAGTGTGTTTTACACTGAAACATAGTAACACAAAACACATTCTCTCTACAGCAATACAAAACATATCGCTAGAAGCTTGCTGTGGTCAAACACAAAGTCCAATTCAATTTATACATAAATCATTCCAATAAAAAAAGAGAATGAAATTCAATTACCAATGAAAAACAAGACAACCAAGGCCCGATGGCATCTAAAGAAGGAATATGTTACTGTAGGACAAAAGTGTAAACCCACTGTAAACCCCCCAAAATGATGTAAAAACACCAGATTATTTCAAATGGGATTCCGTGGCTTTACCAGTATCAGCAATATGTAGCATATCATTTATTTCTCAGTATCAGTTTGATTAGGTCAATACTAGAAACTACTGTTTTAATATTAAGTTCTTTTGATTATATATCCGTTTTCTTTTTCTAAATAAAAATAAATATTTTATTGAAACTATATATTTTCCAGTTTTTTTTTTTGTCTGATTTCACTAAATTCACTTTATGTACATGGTATTTTAGATTTAAAAATAGGGAGAAAAACACAATAGTTTTATAATATTAACTATAATATAGTTTTTTTATTAGTCGTAACAGGAAAATAATAGACTTGGTAACAGCAACGTTTTTGTGTCTCAATGAATTTTCTGGTTTGAACATGTTGGAGTTTTTTTAAGAAGCTTGATTGGTGCAATCCCATGGTGCACTGGGCTCGATTCACATTCATCCAGAGTGCCTGTCCTGCTTTTGGCATTAACAGTTTGTTGTAATGTGTGTGTGTGTGTGTGTGTGTGTGTGTGTGTGTTATATACCAAATACATTGTTAACCCTGGGTAACATGCAGGTCTTTATCTTGTGGGATATTCGGAGGCTGTGTTACGCCGCTTGTGATTTGCCCTGGTGACGTGTCGTCAGCATTTACTTGAAGAATATTTGTGGTGACTCTTGCAGCGACAGGCGCGTTCGTGGCCCCAGGCGCAGGCTGTTCAGATCTGGCGCCTCCCACGCCATGCTGAGAGCCCGAGGGGGAACGGCATTCTGGGTAATGGACTTCTGTGGGGAGGGGTGAGCAAGGAGTTGAGAGACTCTGTTCGTTGGTGTAGAAGATGGAGGTGGGTTCAGCGTGCTCCTGTGGAGATTGAGGAAGGGTTACAGAACGCAGGCTCAGTCAAGACAAGAGGAAAGCACTTTGGTAGAGAGGGAAGATGGAGGAAAAAAGTCAAGAACAAGAGCAGGTGAAGCAGGAGGACCAGCAGGAAGTTTAGTACATGGGCGGCAGTCACATCAGCGAGCAGGGGCAGTGAAAGCTCCAGCAGATAGGAGGCTGGAGATCAGTCTGGGATATGGCAGGAACAGGACAGCTGCTAGTGCAGAAGAGGGGCTTGTGTTTGGGTTGTTAGTGTCTCAGTGTCATGTTTAATCTCTGAAAGGGGAAAAATAAGAGAAGACAGCATTCGAGGAAGGCACAGACAGAAAAGGTATTCAACATATAAAGGCAAGTTCAATAAAATGCTCTGAGGAGATCGTTTTCATTTTTTATATTCTTAAATTCAAAACTAAAGGCCTGTCAACAAAAAGATGTTAATTTTAACCCCCCTCCCCCTTTTTTGCATCGGTTTGAAAAGAGATGCAAAAACATTATTAAAAAAATAGCAAAAAAAGAACTCAGTTTTTTGATGAACATTTGTGTTGGTGTGAACAGGCAGTAACATCTCTTGTGACAAAGAAGCATACTTTACAATTCTTTTAAAAAGAGTAATTATGGAATCAATATGCTCCAATAGAACATGCTTATGTGCAAAATGGATTTAACTGCACGCTATTTACAATTAAATGAATATTAATTATAGCTTTGTTTTAAATGCAATTGGTTGGACTTTGTGCTTCTTTGATGCACTTCAGTAGGACTTAAGTACATTTTGATACGTGATTTCATAATTATGTCTGAAATATGGCTAAAGTGACAAGCATTTATGGTAACTTAAATTTTTGAGTTATTTTTACTGACACTTTCATGTCATGTTTTAAAACATTTGTAATGATAAACTTGTAATTTTGTACATTTAAACCAATCAATAACACATCAAAGAGTTAACAATTACAATAAAGCACTTCACATGTGCTTGTTAGCATGTTAGTCAATTAGTCAAAATAAGTGTTTATAGATATGTGTTTTTTTAATATTTAAGTGCATATTCAATACAAGTAAGCTTACTTCTTTTACACAAAGGATAGCTCTTCATTAGTGTTTATTATCATTATTTAAAAAAACTTAAAATTACAAGGCTGGTAATGTGACCTCAACATGATGGACTAAAACATATATTCCTAGTCACATATGACTAAAGTCTAAATTATTTCAAAGATATTTAATTAAAATAAATAAATAAACAAGTGAATAAGTGCATCATTTATACTGACATTTAGAGGTAAATTTAGTAATGTCCTCTAATTAAAAATAAATAAATAATAATAATCAAAAATAATTTTAAAAGAAAAGCAGGTGAGGTTAAGAAATGGGACTGTAAACTGTAAGTACATGGAAGTTAAATGTGGGCATCAAACATGATGAATACAAAATATGACAGATTAGAAAATATGTTGAAGATAATATATAGTACATGATGAGAAAATGTTATGTAATGTAATTGTAACACTTAAGTTTAGGGACTTATTCTAACCATTAACTATAAAGCAAGTAATGCAATATTCTGCATGCCAATATTTGAGATTCCTTTATCTTAAAAGATGCCTAAACTTAACAACTACCTCACTAACTATTAATAAACAGCAAATTAGGAGTTTATTGATGCAAAATTGTAGTTAATAGTGAGAATTGGTCCTCAAACTAAAGTGTGACAGTATTAATTAAGACTATTTGGCCATTCCAGACAAACATCTAAAGACCTACTGTAAACTTACTGTACAAACAGCGAACAACAAACCACGGCCTAACAGAGCAAACAACTAAGCACAAGTAGTTCTTGTTCAAACTCTATGACCTGGATGTGAAAAAATAAATTATATATAGATATATACACACATCTCTCTGGATGGGTTAACTTTCGGCTTTCAACATATTTGATAAAGTGTACTGTGTACTACAGGTGGTTTATAAGAGTAGTATAATTTACTTAAGATTTGATAATTAGATTTCAGTTTAATTAAACTCAGAATGAATTCAAGAGTTTCCTCATAATCTGAATTTCCTCATAATCTGATGAGAGTTTATTAAAATGACCCACTGTTTATAAACATGTAGAGTAATGCTCAACTACCGGATGACAAATGGAAATGTTTTTGAAAAGACATTATTAAATATTTTTTATTGGAAATATTGTCCTGCTGTGCTGCAAATTTCAAGATTCAGTCATTGTTTTGACATCATGCAGCACTGTATGAATATCCCCAATACATTATATTATTATTCTTCCTCTCCATAAATTTATAAAATTAATTCAGCCCAAATAGATTCATGTACAGACTATGTTCAGCCTTAATAAGATCTTTTCATTGTGTTGTCTTTTTTATTTTATTTTTATAAACACAACATTTTTCTAATAAGTTTAGGATTTAAGTAAAAACATCTTGAACTGTAAGAATGTGCTCCAGTGTAATATTTATCTATCAATATTTTATAATTGCATATTTTATAATAGTCACAGTAAAATGTACAAACTGATTCGTCTTTTTTTCTTATCTATTTGCATACCGAATTTTCTTTCTCCAATATACTTAAATTAATATTTTATTAATTTTATATAATGTTTTCTTTGCTCAAATAAAAAAATGAAATTTTTATAGCTAAGTTAAAATAAAATAAAGCAAAAATTAAATAATAAAGTTTTATGACAAAACTAAAACCAAACTAAACTATTTATTCAGTTTTGGTTTATTATAGTATATCAAGTTAAACTACATTAAACTGAGAAATGCTGTCTTAAGCACTATTCGGACGGGACTAGTTTTCTAAACTACGTTTGAGTTTCGATTCTTACCACCTGACGTCTGTGATTTTCATGTACCAATTCGGACGGGACTAACATCTCCGTGTTTATTACAGAGGTGGGAGGGTCTTATTTGTGCATCTGGGCGTCACAGAGATCACGCGCTCTGTATGTGTGCATTGCATTCATTCAGAATGACTGCCTTAGTATTATTACACAATAAATACTAAATGGCTAGTATAACAAAACCATATTAATATGCGGTTCCTTTAGTTTAACTTGTTTTCCTTCCTTTTTTCTTTTTTTTATTAAATGTAATTAAAACATTATGTAACTGAGTACATAAATGAACGTGAGTAATCTTACCTGATGCTGATATTACAATAGCCGGTATTAACGGTTTACGCGATCTTGCTCTTGATTTTATTATTTGTATTATTTTTTTATTATTATTTATTTGCCGCTAAGCAAATATATCAAACATCCGCGCGGTAAGAGCATCTACGGTAATTCACGTTGGCCAAAACAAACAAGGAACCGTGTTGTGAATTAAAATATCACCGGCAATCACAGACATTCGCATTCGGACGGGATTAGTTTTCTCAGAGGATCACTTAGTTTGCTGAAAAACGGTAGGTAATTTGCTCTGGAATTATCACAGAGGTTGTGTGAGAAAAACTCAGACGTGGCAGATTCGGACGGGATTAAAATCACCAAGTACGTCTGTGAAACGCAGATTTCTCTAACGACCCCCTGTAAAACTAGTCCCGTCCGAATAGGGCTTTAGTAACTAGATACAATTTTAATTATTTATTTATTTTCTCTAGGTTTAATTTGATTTCAGTTAATGCTTATTTTATTTCAAGTATCTTTCTACTTTTATGGTTGTGATTTTAGCTTCAGTTTTAGTTGAATATAATAACCCTGCTACACAGACGTGTGGGTAGTCAGATGAATGTGTGAGATGTTTAGTATGGATGTACAAAGTATATTAAAACAGAAAATGGGGATGAAGGATATCAAAGGTCACTACAGAATGACATGGGGTTTGGTTTTAGTTTGGTTTGTTTGCGGGGTTGGATTATTTAGGTGAGGCACCTCTACCCTGCTCAGATCTAGTTCAAGGACTACTGGCCTCTAAAGTCTAAGCAGGGGCTGGATGCAGTCAAACAGGGACAAAGCGCACAGGGTTTGTTCTAAACACATACGTGCTGCATTCACCACTGCAGGATGTATACCTCTGTATACAAGGGTTTGAGAGCCGCCTGGCCTGACGCATCTGTAACATAGCGCACATTCATTAGGCACCGACACGGCAGAAAAAGAGAACAGAGACAGACAGTCTGGTAAATCGGGCCAGTTATTGAGCAGACAATGACAAATGTTTAATTTTAGGGTAAACTATCCTTTTGGTCATTCCAGCAGTAAATATAAATGAGTGACGTTTGAAGAGACACATGGTTGGGCTGAACATGGACAGGATGTGTGGCTACAAAAAACTAAACAAAAGACAAATCAAACCAGAAGAGCACAAAACAGCTGAGAGCACGGAATGTCACTTAACAATGTCAATTCTTACAGAGGCTGCTGAGCGTCCAGGACCCCGCTGGGCCACTATGGCCCCAGAGATAGCCTTGATCCAGCCGTGCATCTCGTCTGGGCTGTCCGACTGAGAAAGAGAAAATACAGACAGATTTCCTTTTTGTTAAAATGTATAACATTTAAAAACAATTTAATAAAACATTTATTCATGCTTGAAATTATTTAGATCAATGGCTCTCAAAACTTTGAGACTAAGAGCCATCTCAGATTAAAAGGTAACATAACATTAAGGACCCTATCATACAACCGGCGCAATGCGATGCAAGGCGCAGCGCAAGTGTGTTTGCTAGTTTCAGTTCGGAGCCGTTCACATTTTCCCGTCCAGCTAAACATAGTTTAATTAGCAAATGCATTTGCACCCATTTGTGTGCCCATGGGCATGCTGGTCTAAAAAAGAGGTGTGTTCAGGCGCATTGCTGGCGCACTGCTATTTTAAGGAGCTGAAAATAGACTGCACCATAGACCAACTCAAATCTGGTCTAAAGTCTAAAGTCAATGGCGCAATATTTTTTTGTTATTTAAAGAGCGTGTTGGTAGTGCCTCTGGGCAGCTTCTCGCTCTGTTCAGTGTGCACCATCACGTCTAAACAAATAGCACATGCTCTCATTGATTTCAATTACTAGGGCCGCTCTCGCATTGTATAATGAAACAGACCCTTCTCAGCCGCTCCAGCAATGGACGCAACATGGAAAACTATCGGGATGGATTTTTGCCGATAACCAGTTATTCCATCTATCAACTATCGGTGACGATTAATCGGCAAAACCGATACATCGGTTGACCTCTAGTATTTAGTTTTGGGAAACAGTGTGTGTGTGTGTGTGTGTTCGTGATGGTGATTTTTGTGACATTGTTCCACCATTAGATGGCAATAAGTGATTGTTTTATGAGTCAGCAGTAAAGACTTTTATATTTAAGGAGACTGAAACTTAAGTTATTTTTACTTTTTATAACAACTTGTAAGATGCAGTTAACAAACGCAGTGAGCAGTGCTGTAATCCGAAATCACCCTTAACTGATCATCTAATCTAACAATAATCTTCTAATAGTATGATAAAAATAATTATTATGTTATGTTAATAATAATAATTATTATTACGTTTAAAATAATCACTGGTTTAATATTGTAATGAATGTTACAACTTTATTTTTCCAAACTACTTTGTTGAAAAAGAAAAAAAAACACTCAAATAAAGCGACATCATTATTTTTTAACCCACCACTAAAACATTACTGTACGAAAGAGTATGCATTTAGTTTACCATCAAACATTAAGGCACACTCTAATAGAGAGGGTGAAGAAATAATATGAATTAATAAATGTTTACCTGAATGTAAAATGTTCTTGAGGTAGTAACCAGTTCAAAAAGATTGTCCCTCATCATCAAGTCACTAAAAACACAAATCAGTATTAGAAACAACAGAATTATGGGTAAAATCCTAAGCTGTTGAAACAGCACAGCAGCACAGCAGCACAGATGCATAATAGGAATGCTGTTATTGTATATTAATGTTTGTTTGCTCACTATTAGTCTGCCCAAGTCCCAAATAGCACAACTTTTAAACATTGTGAACTGTCATATGTTAATATTAAGATAAACTTGGTGGCCTGGGAGTAAATAATAATATAACAAATTAAATGTTTGCCTGACCTATCCTGACAGAACACATACATCACATGACGTCTGTTCAGAGTGTTTGGTTTTGTCATGAAGATCCCATTTGTAAAAGGTTAGATAATGTTTCCTTAGAACGTCACTTGGCGGACGATTTCTTATTTCTGATTTTCCAGACGTAATAACAATCTGTGCCTGGTGAGTTGTCCAACACAATTACAGTTTAAATGCATGCATTTCAAGTTACAACAAAATGGAAGTAGCAACAGATCTTTTCTTCCTTATCTGATTTTAACAGATTATGGATTTTTTTTGTTTTGTTTATAAAATACATCATTTTTCATTTAATGATGGTGTGCTGTATGCAGTGATTTTAATGTTAAAATACTTTCCCACTTTATATCACACTTTAAAGTGCAACTATAAGTAAACATTGAGACAGTAATTTAGTAGGATTTGTTTAAACAGTTTATCTCTTGCTCAACCATAGGTGTATGTATGAGACATGACTTCCTTTTTGAGAAACTTTGAATGACAAGGGGTGTGGCAGAAGCGTATTTGGAAACCAAAACAAGTTTTTGTAAACAAAACAAGACAAGACAAAAAAATACAAATAAAACAATAAATAAATAAAATAAGACAAAGCAAAACAATACAAATCAAGCAAAAAAAAAACAAAAAGTAAAAAAAAAACGAACCACTACTGACCTTTGTTTACACTCCTGCACCTTGTTCACTTCTTTCAGAGGAATAATTCGTAACGGCTCTCGCTCCTAAAGACAGAGTTTCATTAAATAATATATTAAATATTGTCTTTATTTGATGTGAATGATTGAACAAGCACGGAGCAAACATTCCATGTGCAGTGAGGAAGTGCAGGCCTGAGCAGGGTGCTGCACTGAGCACAAGCCTGTGATTATCAGCCCTGAAATAGCCTTTATTGACATCTACTGTATTATTTAGCCTTTGACCAAGCCTTCTTCGTATGCCTGCCCTCCTCACACACACACACCGAGAACAGGAAGCAACTGATTCTCGGTGTGTGTGTGTGTGCATGTTTTTGTGACATATCAGGACACAACTTTGTATAATGACATGGGTATGACACAGGTATTACAAGGAGAGAGTGACTTATGAGGATACAAAGTTTCCTGTGAGGGTTAGGGTAAGGTGTAGGGCCGTAGAATATACAGTTTGTACAGTATAAAAACCATTATGCCTATGGAATGTCCCCACTTTTCACAAAAATAAATGTGTGTGTGTGTGTGTGCATGTTTCCCAGTACCAGCCCCAGTACCAGAGCCTAGGCAAATGGATTCCACTCAGGTCTCTCATGAGGAACGCTCTGGCCGACTTGCGGCAGGACTCTGCCTCTATTGTGCTGCTACTGATCACTACATTGGGGCCTGTCCTATGAAACCCCCATGTCCTGCAGTGAGTACCATTCAGCTAAACCCAGAAATGTTCATGCTTTCAGTGATTTCAGTGCAACTGGTCACCCCAGCATGTTCTCTTACAGTCTCAGCTTTGGTCGACTCGGGCTCCTCGGGCAACTTCATCTTGCAAGGCCTTCTAAGTCGTTTTCAGCTGCCTTGTTGCCATCATGCCCAGGAGCTCCAAACTGATGACTATCCTAAAAATGCCACTAGGATATGGGCATGTGAGATATAAGGCCCCTTACTTGAAACTCAATATTGGTAACTTCTATGAGGAGGAAATCACCTTTCTGGTACTGGAGGGACCCACGGTGGACATCAACCTGGGATGCACCTGGCTCATCCTCCATTCTCCAGAGATCAGATGGGACTCCTGTGAGGTTAATTGCTAGAGCGAATTCTGTCACTAACACTGCCTCACTAAACTTCTACGTCCACTCCACAAGCCCCCAGCTTCCCAGGTCACTTCCGTGCATATTGAAATTCCTGAGCCAAGTATAACTCCCTCAATCCCATCTGATTATGTGGCATTCCAGGATGTCTTTAGTAAGCAGGCAGCCTGAGTTTACCAGCTGTCCATCCTGGAGTGCAAAGCTATAGAGGTGTACATTAAGGATGCTCTTAACCAGTGAATCATCCAGCCGTCCAGCTAACCAGCGGCCTCAAGTTTCTTCTTCATGGGTAAGATGGACGGGGGCTTGTGGCCCTGTATTGATTATGGAGCTTTGAATTCCCAGATGTTCAAACTCCCTTAACCACTTCCCCTGGTCCCTGTGGCTATTGAGGAACTCTGTGGGGCCCGTATCTTCTCTAAGCTGGACCTGCGAAGCGCATATAACCTTGTTTGCATCCGGGAAGGCAATGAATGAAAGATGGCCTTCATTACCCCTTTGGGACACTATGAGTACCTCATTATGCCGTATGGCCCTGCCAATGCCCCATCAATCTTCCAGGGGTTTACGAACAAGGCATTCTGAGAGTTGCTCCACAAGTTCGTGATCATTTCCATCAATGACTTACACATTTACTCCTGGAACCTGACTGACCATTGCCACCACATTAAGCAGGTCCTTCAGAGGGTACGTCAGCACCACCTGTACCTCAAGCTGGAGAAGTGCGAGTTCCACTGCTCCATGGTGCAGTTCTTAGGCTACATCATCGGCCAGGAGAAAATTCAGATTGACCAGGGGAAGGTGACTGCCATCACGTAGTGGCCCATTCCCCAGTCTGTAAATGGGGTTCAGAGGTACCTTGGATTTGCTAATTTCTATAGGCATTCATCAAAGATCTCAGTCTGCATAGAGCCCCATTGACCACCCTGCTCCGAGGAAAGCCCAAGTCCCTGTCCTGGAACTCCAGCACCCACAAAGCCTTTCAGAATCTCAAGAACGCATTTCGCATGGCTCCCATTCTTCATCATCCTGATCCCCATGTGCTGTTTGTGGTGGAAGTGGATGCCTCCACCACAGGAGTTGGAGCTGTGCTTTCTCAGCAAATTAGTGAGTCTCCACGCCTCCACCATTGCTCATACTGTTTACTATTCCAAGAAACTGACCCCAGCGGAGTAGAACTACGATATCTGTAACAGGGAGCCGCTGGCCATAAAACTGGCCCTAGAAGAGTGGCAGCATTTGCTAGAGGGAAACAACCATCATTTCACTGTCATCAGTGACCATACAAACTCCAATTTCTCTGTGATGCCAAGAGACTCAATCACTGGCAGGCCTGCTGGGCTCTATTTTTCACCCAGCTTAATTTCATCATCGACTACCACCCAGGAAACAGAAATTGTAAAGCCGATGCCCAAGCTCGTACTCCTACCCATTCCTTGTCAGCCCTGATCACACATGGAAGTTGATTTTGTAACCAACCTACCTGAATCCAATGGTAACAAATGCATCCTACTGGCAATGGGTAATTTCTCAAAAGCCTGCAAGTTAATTAACCTACCTGGGTTACCAACAGCCCTGGAAACCACAGAACAACTGTTCACCCACGTCTTCAGGAACTTTGAAAACTTTGGACCAGTGTACCATGACCCAGTGAATTGTCTCTCAATATTCCAGATTATCACCTGCCATTTGCTCCTAACAATCCAAATCCAAGTCTTTCAATAAATCACCTTGTTACTCCTCTGACCTGTTGTTTCTGGCTCCATTTGTGATAGTAGTTTATTAGTTTCTTATTAATTTGATGGAATTCTGAAAATAGTCAAGGTTTGGTTCAGTTTAAATAGATTTGATTTCATATAATTATTTTTGTATGATTTGTGGCAGTTTCACAATTGAACATAGGTCAATTTGTATTCTGTATATGAAATAAAACATTCACGGTAAGTTTTGTAAGACTTTGTAAGATTTTGTTTATATGACTAACTCCCAGTAATAACTGCATTGAATTGTAAGAGGAAAAAGATCAGTTTAATAGGCTCTGCTATTCTTAACTTCATGGGAATAAAAATAATTAGGCTACTATAATGTTTCTCAAAAAACTTTCAACAGGAATTTGTGTGTTTGTACAATGAAACAACTTTCCATTGTTCTTCCACCTCAGTCAAAACAATTTATAACTGTTTACTATGGTTTTAATCCACTATAGCCAAAAAGTTATTTTAGTGGAAACATGTCATACAGTATGTTAGCCAATTGTCCTTCCATCGATACTCCAATGATTTGAATGTTATAGGCTTCTCACATTTGAAACGGTTAACCCAGTGGCACATTCAACCCTGGATTATAAACCGTTACTTTACCAAACCTGTACCTGTAGGATAAGTGATTCACACTGTTTAGCTCTCATACTGTGATTTGGAGCAGGGGTTCATATCTCAGGGTCAAAAGTGGTGTTAACATTTTCAAAAATTACAAGTGGCTTTGACCTGGGGTTAGGCAATTTAATCATAGCATAAAAAGCTCTTGGAAAGCTTTCCAAGCTTTCCCAATTATTAAAGACAGAAATTACAACAAAGAAAATACAATTTAATATTTGGTTCAACTTTATAGTCTGTATTTACATAAAAAAATAGCTTGGTAAAGTTTCCTTATTATGATCATGTTGTATTGCAAAACATTGTTACTGCTATTGAAGTGGGAGATGGTTAAGGTTTAGGATATTATGGTTAGGTTTAATGTAGGGCCAAGCAGTGTAATTATAGATTACAGAAAGAGTTACTGAATTAAAATTGTTATTTTTAAATCGAAGTACGGTGTAAAAACAAGTGTGTACATAAGTGCATTGTATCAAATGATTCATTTAAATGTTAACACCTCAGTTAAAGATACTTAATATAAATGTATTCTGAATCACAACTCACATTTGTGATTAAAATAAATACATGCAAACAAAAAAATTAAAAATAAAAAATTCCCCAGGGATCTTTAAAAGGTGAAATAAATAAATAAGTACATTTTATAAAATGTAAGGTCATGAAAAGTCTTAAATATATCTTGGTATAACATTGCATAACAAACATCCTAATTGTCATTTTAAAAAGGGGGTCTTTTAATTTCAGGATGGAATAACATTTGTGATGCTTTCAAAATTGTTCTCTGATGTCCCCAGAGTGTGTGTGTGAAGTTTTATCTCAAAATACCCCACAGATCATTTTTTATAGCTTCTTGAAATTGCCACTTTCATGGTATGAGCCAAAATGCTCTGTTTATGTGTATGTACCCTTTAAATGAAAATATGCTGCTGCTCCTGCCTCCCTTTCCCACGGAATTGGGCTACTTTAACAATTTGGGAGGGTTTTGTTGTTGTTGTCTGGGACATTTCCTTCGAAAATTATATTTAACCACCATCTCCTCAGTGGTTGGTGCATCCCAACCACTGATCTATGATATAGAACTGGATTGCTCATGACGTCTTTAAAGTGAAGACGCCGCGCCGCCATATTGGTAATCCCTAGTTGTGCGAAAAGGTTCCATTGAATTGATAGGAATTTGTATGATTTTAATTTACAAGTCAGCGTTTATAAATATGAAGTATCTTTGTACATTATTACAATGCGAACACCCTAGGCATGTAAATGTCGGGAATTTCCCCTACTTATTAAAAAGCTACGTTCAATACAGTAGTGAGCAGCATGAACATGATAAACTTCAGACGGACACTCAACACATATAACAAACGACAAAGTGTTCGTTCTGAAATCTGAATTCATTTAGAGAAATAACTGACTATATACAGTACGGATTTAAAGAAATAAAGGTTCATTTCCAAGATAGTAAATTAAGTTTTTAATTTCATTATAGAGCAATATTAACAACGTAATTGTATTATTCATTATAATGTTCATGTTTAATCATTCCTGAATAATTTTGTTCATAAAGAAATAAGCCATTTTTGTGTTTGATCAGTTACCTGTGTCGCCAGTGCGCAGCAGACACACCCACCAACACGATTTAAATATATCGCATATCCTGTCCCAAAAGACCGTAAACACTGCAGATAACATCTGAAGTAAACATTACTTATTACACATAACATAAAAACGAGTCCCTTTTGACTGATCAACTTCAAATCGAGTTATTTTAGGACAGCGGTTTGAATGTAACTCAATGGTGCTCTCTGCTGGTAGGGATTAGTAAGATGGCGGATCGAACACTTCCGGTGGCTTCACTGCCTGTTGGCAGTTTAAAACGCGATGAGTGATCCAGTTATATATATAGATCAGTGATCCCAACACACATCACTTTTAATGGCTCTTTAGCTCTGACATTGTATCTCCAGCAGCTACAGCAAGAGAACAGTAATGGTGGACTACAGCTTCTCACTCCGGGCTGTGAATATGCTTATAGGGCAGAGACCGTCACAAATGGGCGGGACTTTCCCCCGACTATGTCGTCATATTCTGAAACTGCACGTGTAGAGAGACAGTTTATGATTTTTTTTTTTTTGATTTATAAAACAATGAGGGAGTAGAATTTTGCCAATATAGGCTGGTTGTTTTCACACACTGCGGCCACACAACTGTGTTCAAACACCCTATAAAAGTGATTTTTGCATTCTATGGCACCTTTAATGCGCTCCAAGGAATTTTTCAACTCCTTGGTTAAAAGTATACATCAAGCCCTGCAGATATTTTTTATATAATAGAATTGTATTTGTTTCTAAAACGTAATTATGAATTCCCCAAAATTCTTATGAAATTTAAGAGGAAGATGTGCTTCCATTGTAGTCCTAAAGCAATCACCACTGGTGCAGACATGTTCAGACACAGTCAGCCTGTTGACACACAGAACGAGGAATTCAAATCACCGTGAACAAGTTTAAACAACCTCCAGGGTATGCACACACACACACACACACACACACACACACACACACACACACCATGTTACAGCCTCCACTGAACACAAGCTTTTCCTCCCACATGAGTCACTGGTCTAATTCTGGGTGCACATATGTAAATATACTTCACTGGTGAAATGTGACTGGACACAGGATCAGGTGGCATGAACAATACACAGGCCGGACTTTCACTTATCAGATGGGAGCTTATAGACGGCTCATAGACACACAGGTGCAAAACACAATGAAAACAAAGAGTTGGACAGGTCAATGGGTTTGAGAAGGATCCAAGATCAACAGCAGTATGCAGGACTCTAAAGAGATGCAGGAGGAAGCAAGAGAAGGAGAGACTAACCATGTCTGATTTGAAGTAGCTTAGTGCATTGTCATCCAGCAAGAAGTATCTCCTTTTCCAGTTTTTCATCTAGAAAAAAACAAAGCAAAAAAACGTGTCTAATCGCTAATGTGAACACACTATGAAGCATACTGTATTATATTTTTTGTAAGCACATTTGTAAGACTTCTAAAATATCAACATGATCATTCTGTAAAGTAAAACTCTTTTTTTTTTCTTTTTACAATTTTAAATACTCTTTAGGTTGTGGTACACTTTTTTTTCTGTGGTATATATACAGATTATTATAAAGTAAACACACGAATAACCTTAGTATACTGCAAGTGATCTTTCAGGATGAGTATTTACTTGACTGAAGAAACTTTGGTTTATGTGATTATCCACACATCATGTTAAAATGCATCAAATATGATACATCAAGCTTTCATAGAATCTCAATCATCACTTTATTGCAATGCATTACATTTTATTCCAAGCAATAAAAAAATATAAAAGTTTGAAAACTAGGTATTTACAGATCATCTCACTAAGATAAATTGTTGTGAGAGTGGAGTGACAATTTTATTTGATTTATTTGCATTTTATGCAAGAAGACTGCAATACTGTTGTCTATCAGACTTACATTACAAGCTATCAGAATTATTTCATCTTACTTTTTTGTCATATAAATATCAGCAACTGCATCAAACTGCATATTTTTGCTCAGTTCAGACCTCTGAACAAATGTGAGGTGTCTTCCCACCCTCCTCGAGTATGAGCTCCATATTCTATATCATATTATATGAGCCCTAAAAGTCTGATACTCATTTTACTCACCACAGCTCCCTGTTTGACACAATATCCAGCTTTAATAACCGACTGGTCTTGGTTGCTCCGGCTCAGGTAAAACGGCAGCTGACCAGGAGGTTTCCTCATCCCACTCTTATCGGCACCATTCTGACCTTCCCCCTTTTCCTAAGAGCCAGTGATATAGACAACAATGTTGATTACATATTTTTTTTTATTTATTCAAATGCATTGCATTAGCTACATCAGTAATGATACTGCACAAACACATGGCTAATAAAAGTGGTATCATTCAGTACCATGATATTTATCAAAGTATAAACCATCGTATTATCATGGAACTGCTCAGTACTTACAGGATTTTGTTTTTGTATCTTCAATATATGTTAATGTGTCATGAGGTTAAATGACCTGTGTGGTGGTGATGATGGGCACTCCTGCAATGATTTCGGTCTTGTATGACACTTGTTTCGCGGCACCCAATGTGTCCACACATGCTTCTGCTGTATTATGGGCCACCTGCTCACCTGACTTTGGCACCTGGAGAAGACGTGAGAAAAGACAAACACGCATAACAAATGTGTATGCGACAGCTGCTTTCTTTATATATTTACAAGTTTTTTAATGCAAAAAAGAGGCCTGACAAGGATAATCAATATATTCAATACATTGAAATATTATATCTAAATATTTTTAAAAAGTTACTTAAATTTCAATTATATTTCACAATATTACTGTACTTTTGATCAAATAAATGCCGCTTCTTAAAAATCTTACAGATGCCAATTATTATTATTATTATTTTTAATGTTGAGGAATAATAGTATGTAGCAGAGTTTTTAATGCTTTTCATGTTTTTGAAAAAAAAAAAAAAAAAAAAAAATGAAATTTAGACTAGACAAAACTAGAACTATTTTCTTTTCCCCTCAGTATAAATGAATAATTTGTCCTTCTGGTTCAGCCAATGCAGTGATCAACCGCTTGCTAGTATTGACTGACTGACACTACAGCTGTGGGGTTGGCAGTTCATCGTTTAGTGCCTTCAGGCCAAAAAAACTTCCCTCATCAATACACCATCACTACACATGCTGTCTCTGACCCAAAACAAGCTGCCAGTTCTAATCATGCTAGCACCCAACGGCAAACAAATCCTGCAATGCATGATAATTCTGCCATTACTATTCAAACTATGTTTTTAGCAGCATCTACATTAAGATTTGACACTCTCCATATTGAATATTCTGATTATGTATGCATCATAGATGACCTAACGTGTTTAAGCTGATTGAAGATGATTAAGCCAATATCAACATTTTAGATAGATAGCTGGCATATACCAATATGAATTGAAATTTTCAGCAAAAAAAGGCAAGAACATTTGCTGTGCATCACTTTTTTCGCAATAGAGGTTGTGATGTAAGCACTTTTTTTTTTTCAAACTGAGAACAATTTAATTTGATTTGATAGACCAACCAAATCCATGAATAATTTGTTTCAGTGTTTTTAGCATGCATGTCAGCATGCATAAGATTCTTTAATACTTCCCCTAATGTGCCTAAATGAAAGGGATAAAATTAATAAGAAAATAAGAAAATGAGGTTAACTAAGAATAAGAGCTCACTGTACTATTAAATCATCCTGTAGGTTTCAGAACTCAAAACTTTGTCGTTAGTCTAAAAAACAGCTTGTATTAAAAATGCCTGTTTCTACATCACTGCCTGTTAAGCCCCGCCCCCCAATTTGCACATGTAGTGTTTATGAGAGAGGCAAACGCGCAGGTCTGTACAGAAACCAAGCGATAAAGATGGCTCTGAAGACAAGATCTTGTGCAGTTCCAAGTTGTGGAAAAATGCTGTTTCCGTTGTCTTCCAACTGTTTTCATTACGTATAGTCACTATTGCTTTATCGCTTCTTACAGATCATTTGGTATCTATTGAGGTATTTTATGCCCCACAGCCTCCATATATGTGGCGTGTATGATGTCAAACGAACCATTTAGCCAATCAAAGCAGTAATTATTTATTTATTATCATAACAGACATATATTTTGGGTTTATTTTTACAGATTTTATGATTGGTCATGGTCTACTGTTGTTTCTCTCAGCTGATCAGGTCATTGTTGGTTGCTGATGTCGCAGGTGGTTTCCAAACTCTTGATTTCTCTAAGCCCTTTTTTTGTTGCTATAGCTCCAAATGACTTCCTCTTTTCTTTTAGCATCCAAATTGCTTGCTTTTCAAGTGAAAGTGTCGTGACGTGGATAAGTATGGTGACCCGTACTCTGAAATAGTGCACAGCCTTTATCCCATCCAAAGTGCACACATACAGCAGTGAATACACACACACCGTGAACACACACTCTGAGTTGTGGGCAGCCATTTTTTGCTGGGAGCAGTTGGGGTTCGGTGCCTTGCTCAAGTTGGCAACCTTTGGCAATCTTTGGGACTTTTCTTTCAATTTTGCTATTTGGAGAACCATCTGAACTGTTCTGCGGTTGGTAAGAAGACTCCAATCCAGGGTCAGGGACTTACTGTGATTTTGGTGGCATTGTTGAGTGCACTGACCCACTCCACTAAATCCTGCTTATCATTCGCCTGCAAGTAAAACTTCCTCATTCCAGCGTTGATGACTGTGGGAAGACACAAAGACTTGTATTTAAACAATTTGGAGATGATGATATAAATCACATTTTTGAGGCATTATTTATAACTTGGTCAACATAGACAGGAAGAGACTGTCTGACCTACATGTAATCTAAGTGTTTGCTTCTAGGCCTGAAGAAGGGTGCTTTCACATTACCACTTCTGGTGCACATCCAGTTTTCTTTGATGTGAAAGTTTGGTTGGATGATATGAACAAGGTTTTACAAACTCTCCCAATAGCGTTATTATAGTAAAATAAAAGTAAAACTAAAACCATAAAAAAAAAATTAATAATTACTTAAAATAAACATTCACTTTCAAATTAAAATTTCCTGATAATTTACTCACCACCATGTGATCCAAGATGTTTATATATTTCTTTCTTCAGTAAAAAAATAAAAAAAAAAATAAAAAAAAAAAGGTTTTTGATGAAAAAATTCCAGGATTATTCTCTTTATAGTGGACTTCAATGGCTACTAAAAGGTTGAAAGTCAAAATTACAGTGTCAGTGCAGCTTCAAAGGGCTTTACACGATACCAGACGAGGAATAATGGTCTTATTTAGTGAAACGATTGGTAATTATCTTTAAAAAACAAAACAAAAAACACGGATATGCTTGCCTTACTCTGCTTTGCAATGCATGTCCATGACTTCACATAATACATAATCATGTTGAAAAAGTCATAGGCGGAAGTACTATTTTAATTTTTTTGCAAATTACCAATTGTGAATCTGTAATTTTGAACTTCAACCATTTGATAGCCATTGAAGTCCTCTATAAGAAGAATATTCCTGGAATGTTTTCATCAAAAATCTTAATTTCTTGTCAACTGAAGTAAGACGTAAACATCTTGGATGACATGGGGGTGAGTAAATTATCAGGAAATTTTCATTTGAAAGTGAACTAATCCTTTAAAGGGGTCATATGATGCTGCTAAAAAGAACATTATTTTGTGTATTTGGTGTAATGAAATGTGTTTATGTGGCTTAAGGCAAAAAAAAAAAAAAAAAAAGAAATTTTTTCAAAACAACTGTACATTATTGTTTCTCCTCTATGCCCCGCCTTCTGAAACGCGTCGGTTTTCACAAGGCTCATACACACAACCGGAACATCCGGGAACGTAACTGTCAATTTCATCACCGCCCCTTTTTAGGGCAAAATAAACTAGATTTCCCATAGACTTCCATACAAAATAGGGGCAAAAGCAACGTCCGTACACAACCCACAGGCATGAATAACTAAAGAAATAAGACAAAACATATCAAGTAATTATATGTCCACCCTGCCTGCCACAGAGCGTGAAAGTCTATATATTTAGAGTACTGAGTGCACTTTTCTGTCCAGCCATACAACTAGCCTGGCTTATCTTTCGATTAGCATCATACATAATTCATGATATTTCCATAACAGCAAGATATTGATGATGATGGCAGGTAGCCATGAATTTCAAATTTGGGGTTTTACAAACATTAATGGTGCACCCAACCACACAACAACTCTCTGGCATGTTGTAAGGTTAGTCCACTTACTCGATCCAATACTGTATGGCGGTTTGTTTTCCCCTAAAAATGGGCGTGAATCTGTTCATAGACATTCTATGACGCGGCGTCGGTTGTGCGTATCTCTCTGAAAAGTGAGGTGTGCTGTGATTGGCCAGCTATCCAGTGCGTTGTGATTGACCGAATGCCTCAAGCCTGAGACCGAAATGTTACGCCTCTTAACATATTGCGAAGCCTTGTCCATCCGGAGCGACGAGACAAAAACATAAAACCCATTATAAACATGATATTAACATGATTTCTAGTCGTGTTTTCTTTTGGAAGGCAAAAACAAAGTAGTTTCGCTTTCTCAACGGAACAGTGTCACATACTGCCACCTTGAGTGAGCCACGGTCGACTTGAATGAGCAGAGGCGGGCGGCTTGAGAATGTTGCGGCAGGCGGATTCTACGAAGGAGCGTACCTTGGTCTTGCAGCAACCACATATGACGACCCCGGCCTGGACGCTGCTTCGTCCATGGTGAAAGCCGATTCGGCGGTCCACAGTGCAAAGTTGATGTATTTCTTCAGCGACCAGCACAGTTCAGCTCCAGGCATGACGAAGCGCATATTGTTTTCTTTTAGAAGGCCAAAAAAGTAGTTGCGCTTTCACAGTGAAACACACAGCGTCTATACGACATGGCGGCAGCGGCATCAACAATACTACAATGAAAATAAAAGGTACGCCTTCTTTCTTTGCATGAACATCCATGCGGTGTTATGCAAATCTTCCCACATACTGACGTAGATATGTGGGGGTGTGTTAGAACGGACCGTTTCAGGGGGGCGTGGACGAGTGTTAACTTTTATAAAGAATATCTCTTTTTGATTTGAGACTTTAGTCTTTGCAGCTTCACAGATCTCCTTTACTCACCATGAGCTTGTAACACTCCAAATAGAGAGAACAATTTGAAATTGCAACATATGACCTCTTTAACTGAAATAAAAAAATAATAATAATAAAACATTTTATTTAAGCTATTTGCCAAGACTACATTTCTCATTTTCAACTTGATGAACTAAAATAATAAATAAATAATACATTTAAATAAAAAATTACATGGGCAATAAAAACAAAAGAAAAAAACAAATAAAAACACAAAATTATTAACACTAAATCTATATAAAAAAGTAAAATCTATAATAAGTATCTGTTTAGCTAAAATAACACATACCAGCAAACCATACCAGAGTCTACTTGAAAAGGTGGTCATGTGAACTCTGATATGGTTAGTTACTGATAAATGCAAATGTGCAAGTGAACCGCTATTAAAGAGGTGTGATTCAGTCAAATGTGTGTAAATGCATGTGTGTGCACAGTCAGTTTCCTGACAAGAGCGACTAACATACACAGAAAGATTATAGTTCTCCTTTCTAAACATGTCACTGTGAATTAACTGAAGCTAAACATGAAATGTTATCTTCACACATCACAAAAACATTATCTAAACTCCACTGAAATCTTTTCCTGTGCAAGTGTAAAAGTGGAAACTCTCACGTCCCTTTTGTGCGGCTGGATATAGAAGCAGCTACTATGGTTACTGTTTTCATGTGGTCAACTCAACACACATGTAACTTACTGTCTGTTTCCAACAAAACTAATCAAATCAGCCTTGATATCAAGATTCAATTAACTTTCCATCGTGAGTTAAAGAACATCCATTTAGTGAACAGCTAACATTAAAGAATCAAATAGCGAACAGTGTTCACTGGGACTGAATCACTCCTGGAGGGTCAGATCACTACTTTATTAAACACTTTCAAGTAGCAGACTCAATGTATGTTGCTCACATACACTCCTGACAGTGGCCTCTTGTTTAACTTCACCGGGTTAAAGTCCCAGAACCCCCAGTGTGTGATTGTCTCTGATCTCAGAAACAATAGCCAAGGTCAGGGGTCATGGTCTAACATGCCCTACCTTCTGTGTACTGCGACCTCTGAGTGACACGTAGAAAGTAAATCAATTGCTTACCAAAGCAGAACTCTGCCTTTGGCCGCAATTTGGTGGCATCGCTAACCTTTAATGACAAAATATGACCAGATCAATAATATTGCACACATTTGCATATTTAAAGGTGCACTAAAACATTTTCCACTATATATATTAGGGGGTGTAATGGTACACAAACATGACGGTTCGGTACAATTAGTAACAATTAGCACCAGAGCCCAAACTTAAATTCAATTACTCTTTATTTTAAACTAATCCACACCCAAATTAAAAAAATAAATAAATTGTATGCAAACATGTACATTTTTTAATTAACCTCTAAATTACATTATCTCTATTTATTTCTTGAAATATTATAATTTACAGAGTCATAGACTGTTTCATACAATATTTATTTAAACATATACATTAAATAATTAAGAACTTATTAACAGGTAAAGTAAGTATAATTAATTATTAAAGTTAAGACAACCCATTATTTTCTTGGAAAAACAACAATACTTTATCCACATGATAAAGGATGCCTCAAATGTCCCAAAAATCTGAATAACTAATTTTATCTACCAAAATCGAAGTTACGGTCTTTTGTCTTTGCACTGCAGTATGAGGCATAGTCTAATATATAAAAAAAGCACTTCTCAAGATTTCCTTTCGCTAGCAAATATTGAGCTGTAGACACTGTTGACTTGACTAGGTAAATGAAATGCTACATGACGTTTGGTTTACAAGCTGTTTTGAAACATTATTTGAGCGACTACGTGAAATGTTGTTCATTCATGTATTTTTTGCTTTAAAACTAGTAATGAAGAGGAAGGTATGATCACGCTCACTCGTGCACAGCAGCGCTGTTAGAACTGAGGTGTTACAATAACAATAACGTACAATAAACCAATCAGTCTCATCTCCCATCCCTTTTAAAAGCCAGTTGCCCTCATAAAATGTTTTTTTTTTTTTTAAATGTGTTTGTGCTGCTGCATATATGCGCATTGTGCACACACCTATAGGCGGGTATTACTTACACGATCTTTAAATAACAAAGAAAAAATATTGCGCCAGACTTTAGACCAGGATTGTTTTCAGTTTCACAAAATAGCAACGCATAAAATGCATTTGCTATTTAAACAACGTGGCACAGAACGGGAAAATGAGAACTGCGTTGGGCTGAAACTAGCAAGCACACTTGACTTTATTGTCCGAATTTTCTGAAAAAAATTAATAAATAATTACACATGGTACTACTAACTTCCACCAACCGAAAAACCCATACCGAAAAATTTCTGTACAAATATGTGTACCATTACACCCATAATATATATATATATATATATATATATATATATAACTGTTTTCAAATATTATACATAAGAGTTTGGATCACATGGCCAGCTGTTACAAGAGAATGGTGAATCTGAATGCAAAGAAAAGTCATGCCACACTTTAAAACAAACCACACAATATAAAATGTATCATTCAATTCTGGGAATATAAAGCTGGTAATAACTAGTAATTACAAACCTTGGAAATATATATTAGTTTGAGGGAGCCAACATAGGATGTTCCTTCTGGAAGATTCTGTAGAAGGAGAAGGTTCAAGTCATTAGAGCTGAAATTCAGAATAAAATGATACACGCTGATTTGATGTGAGAAGTGTGTTTGTGTGTGTTTTGAGCAGTGTCTGAAAACAAACGTGGACAGAATACATTTACGGTGAGTGTGCTGTATTCTCCAAAGTTGCAGAATTGCACAGGGGTCTATGAAAGTTTTAGCACACATCTACAGATGCACTGAGGTAAATTATTCAAAGTCAGACGTGGCATCAATAAAAGATGCTGGCTGGGGCTACTGACTGAGTCTTAGATAAAGTGATTGGTACAGAACCTGTGGCAGCCAAGAAAAAAGAGAGAATCCATTAAAAGAAACAAAGAAAGAACACGAAGAATAAAAAAAAGACAGGTCCTGACAAAGGCTCTTCATCAGTGATCTCAGTTCTAGTCAGGTTTCGTCTGAGATTTCCTCTTTTACTCCATGCTAAATGAGTTTAAGACACTGAAAGTATCAGTATAAGTTACAATGAGACATACAAAGAAAAAAAAATTATTACTATATTAACATTTATTTTTACTAGATTTTACCATGTTAAATAAGTATTTTTTCATTAAACTCTTCGTAATTACCATCTCTGTAGATTCCTTGCATGTACACTCAACACAGTTATGAACAGTTAGTTTGCTAGTCTGGAGTCTCAGACAAAGACACCCTTAAAGTGTGACCCACACAGATGCAAATACATTTCCACACGTGCAAACACCATACATCTGAATGGTTAAAGTGGTCTGGAGGCAAAGACACATCAATGCCCTCCAATACTTTATTAGATTATAACAGAGGCCATGACACTCATATCCTTTACCCACAAAAAAGGGCAATAAATATGC
This sequence comes from Carassius auratus, assembly GCF_003368295.1. Classification (NCBI taxonomy): domain Eukaryota; kingdom Metazoa; phylum Chordata; class Actinopteri; order Cypriniformes; family Cyprinidae; genus Carassius; species Carassius auratus. The sequence continues at coordinate 13,084,637 of NC_039254.1, read as the reverse complement.
AGAAGAAGAAAAAACTGATGCTTTTTTAATTATAACAAGGTGTGTAGGAGAGGAAATGTTAGGATCACACAATGTTTTGCATATCAAGATTCTAACTGTGATAGCAGTAAAAGGTCAACTGTGGCTTACAGTTTTCCTGTTTCTGACAGCACTGAAGGTGTAGTTCTCTACAGTTACTGCCCCAAAACCACTGAGACACTGCACTGTCTTACTGCAGAACTATGGTTTGCAGTATTTCTACCCATGTTTTTTCAGTAGCTATAGTTAAAAATAATAAGAACTTTACTCTAGTTCTATCACCAGATTTTTCTTAATGCTTCTAGTTCCTTGATGGTCCAATTAATGAATGTTTTAGTACTTTTGAGTAAGAAATATTTGGGGAAAAAGTCATTGTCATGATATTAATTTCATTTTCTGTCTTTACGTAGTCTACTTTTCTCATGTATTTCGAGATGAAAGTAACAACTTGTAGTTCAGTAAGTAATCTAACTAAGTCAGTAACAACTAATAATTAATTTAATAATACTATTCAGTGTTTTGATTCACTAACAAATCAAGAATCATCCATTTTGGAACTGGACTACATTAGTTACAGTAAGTTTCATGCAGTAACTTCAGTCATGGTGTTTTAACACCAGTTATGTTTCTGTCCACATGGCAGAATAATGCACAAAAACTTACTGTTACAGCAATCATACTATTTCAATACATATCAAATAGCAAAAAGAGAATTTTGGTTTGATTTCAAAACTTATCCATAACCTATTTACTATATGAAACTTAAAAAGGTCAATGACTAGCCCCTGGGGAACACCATGCTGCCATGCCATTTGATAATTTTGCCATGTATTGACTTCCAAAGAAATGGTAAAACAAAGGGAGGCCTACAGATGTAAAATTAAGAGCCAATGCATTTAACGATGCACTGACAGACTGAAAGACATAAGGAGGGGTAGATACCTGAGGGTTATCCATGTACCACACCAGGCTGCCTTCCAGGGTGTCCAGAATGAAGTAGCGTCGTAAAAACTTGCCGCTGCTCTCCATTTCCTCTATGTCTAGAAAGCCACAGATCCGATTCTGACGATCTACGTATGGCATTTCTGAAACTAAGCATTACCCTGCAACACAAAGAAAATAATGCTGATTATAAGGGAGATGAGAAGAACAGAGAAAGAGGTGGAAGATTTGGTATTTTTGTGTATAATCGTCTAGCAAAACGCTGGTAATTTCCTATGATGTCACCCTCGGTCATGTTCTATGGAAGTGACACCTATTTAGTTCCAGACCTCTGTGCTGATGAAAACCCCGTCAGATGAAGCTGCACGAATACAAATGACTTGATTTGTGACATTTCCACAGCTGAGAACCAATGCACAACTTAAACATTGTAATTTCCCATTTACCCACAGCCCCTCTAAATGTCATAGTAAGTGTGATTCATTCAGAAGTTATGGGGCCATTAGGGTAGAATTTAACCAAAGCTTGGGGGACAAAATCCACCAAAAGAAAGGAAAATTCCTGATATTTTAAATGCGGGAGCAGTCAACTAGTGGCCAGCGTCAATCCTCTAAAGACAAGGAAATTGTAAATCAACTCAACTGTGTGTCAGAGAAATTTTTACCTACAGAAATACTTAATTTTAGGAATATTTCACCCAAACAATATTAATTCTGCCATCAATTATGCATCCTCGTGTCAGCCCAAATCCATAAGACTTTCATTATTCTTCGAAACAGAAATGAAGGTTTTTTTTATCAAACCTGTAAGATTTCTGTCTATCCATTTAAAGTGCATTCCACCAAAACATTAGCATTATTATTAGCAAAAAATGTGAACAAAAAATGTTGAATTATATGAATCGATTGTTTAATCCGAGTCAAAAGAAGCTAGCTGTCAGAGATAGTTTTCCAAATTGTGTTTCTAGTTTGCCATGTAACAAGCATTGTACTGTGATACAGGAGTACAATCTAAGAAGGCACTTCAAGTCTAAGCACTCAAACTTCAACAGACAATTTCTTCCAGTCTCTGACACTCACTGACATAAAGTGCAAAGCCTAACAAGCTATCATGGTCAGATCATGTTTCAAGCAAGAGAAAGCTCTTTTAGCCTCACTCTCTGTAGCATGTGTCCTTAAGAAAAAAGAAGAAGCTGTCACCGACTCAAAGAGTGTGAAAGATTACATGATAACACTATAGAAAAGCTTGTAATAAAGACAGAAACAACATAATCACTCTCTCTCCTTCTCTCTCTCTCTCTCTCTCTATATATATATATTAATTAGGGGTGTAACGATACGCGTATTCGTATTGAACCGTTCGGTACGACGCTTTCGGTTCGGTACGCGGTACGCATTATGTATACCGAACGGTTCGTTGGAGTAATTAATTATATTTGAAAAAAAAAAAAAAAGAGAGAGAAAGAAATATAATGATATGCGTTCAACAAGGTAGCCCAATAACCCAAACAACGTAACAGGCAATGCCCCTGACACTCCCGAAGAAGAAAAAAACACCATCTTATATGTTTATGTTAGGCTACTCAGCAGGCGCTCGCTCACTCAGTACGCGCTGAAGGCTCGTTGCAAAATAGCCAATGCGTTTAACAGACTAGAAATGAGAAGATCCTCCAATAACCAACAGGTCTGGTGTTTGGGTGCACTTTGGATTCCCTTTAAGCTATAATGGTGATGGCAAGAGAGTGGTGGATAAAAAAACAATGGTATGTCGCATCTGCAACATGACAGGGTACACCAGCGGGAATAAAAAAAAAAAAAAAAAAAACAGCGGGAATATCTGGGATATATGCGTCAGTACTATCTGGGAAAAGACGAAAAAAAGGAGAAACATGCACGCAGCAAACTATCCCTGCAGCATTTAGAAACTATAGCTTACAGGGAATCCAACCCAAACACCAGACCTGTTGGTTATTTTAGGATCTTATATTTCTGGTCTGTTAAAGGCATTCGACATTTTGCAACGAGCCTTCAGCGCGTGCTGAGTGAGCGAGCGCCTTAGGGGCCGTTCACATATCGTGCCTAAAAACGCGTGGAAAACGCTAAGCGCGTCTTTCTCCTGAGGCGTCTGTCTTTGCTAAGCAACAATGACGTGCTCTCTCCATGAGACGCGGAAATTTCAGCGAAGGATAAATGGATTTGCAGCTCTAAAAATCGCTTGCAGTAGCTCTGCTACTGAATTTATTTCAAAATTGCAATCCATATACAACTATGATCAGCTGTTCCTTCATCTTGGCTGAGTTTTCAACGTTGTTACGGGAAAGGATGAAGCTGATTGGTTGGTTCTTGTCACATGACCCGCGGTGCGCTTGCGGCATTCTGAAAAGTTGAGATGTTTTTACATTTTGCTGTATCTAAAACGTATCGAACCGAACCGAACCGAACCGTGACATCAGTGTATCGTATCGAACCGAACCGTGAATTTTGTGAACCGTTACACCCCTAATATTAATACAGATGTTTGACACAATGACAAGAAGTGAAATACTGGCATAAAAAAAGAAGGTGGAGTCAATGCTTGTGAATGAAACCACCGATAAGAAAGCTGTTTTTATGTCTTAATTTTGGATAGCACATCAATCAACATTAATAACTCAGTTTCATGAAAGCACCATGTTAAAAAAGGCTCCTATGAGATGCGGCAGCCAAGCACAGTGATTTACTCCTACATCACAATGATAAATGGCAAGAGTAACGGAAAACATTTTTGTGGACTCAGAATAATGTTTCTTTTTTCTGTGGCTACCATCACTGGAGAGCTGTCACATTTCTGTCTTGAATGCGAAATGAAAAATGCTATAGCATTTTCTGAGTGACAGCTTCCATCACTTGAACAGCCTTAATCTGGTATTGCAGTGATGAGATAAAATGGTCTGTGATATTGTTGCAACACTCGATGGATTTAAACTGAAGATTTAAACTCTTTTTTTTTTTCTATCTTTTGGAACCACTGTAAAATGCATCACTTTCCAACACTGCAAGACTTGAAAAAAAAAAAAAAAAACTAGACAACAACAAATTAGAAGCGATATGATGAAACTTTGCTGCAAGGTTTGATGACTTCAACACACCTCCAGAGTTAATTCAATTTGCTATTGCTGTAGAGAGAGTTTGCACGCACAAGCCTCACACATATGATGTGATTGTCTTTTTTTTTTTTATGTTGTTGATATTTAGGACTTTTAATCATTTTTTGGATGTGCTCTATGAGTAACAGCCAAAAAAAGATGTAGCAAAATTACATATTAAGGATGTTTTCATTGATTTCTGCCATGTTAATGTAAGTAGCAACATATATTTTTTTCCATATTGTGATATACATCAGAGTAAAAGGGATTATTGGGAGAAAAAAAAAATACGTGGGACAGGGACTTGGTTCAATCAGTAAGTTTTTAATAAGAATGGATGCAGAGATAAATGTGAGACTGCAGTCAGATATAAGAAAGATACTAAATGACTGGAGAAGTCCTGCAATACATCACCAACAAGAAGTATGTCATTTTCACAGGAAGAGTTTACATTTTGATTAGAAAATGTATGAGGCTGCAAATAAATTAATAAATAAAAACAATGAGATCGATAAGATGCATTACAAAATTTAATTGTCATTTAATACTAACTTTATGGGTATTTTTTTCATATTGATACTAGTAATGATATTTCAGTCTAAATAACTCTGAACACGTTTGCTGCAGGATGAAATTACATTTTAATAATCTGGGCCTCAAAAGACAGTAGCTTGCCCTTATTTACTGTATTATGATAACTTCTGCATCGTGTACACTTTCTTACGTATTTGCTGTAGGCTGTTCTGAATATTGGCTTTTCAGAAATGTTGCAGATGAAGCAAGTTCAATCTTGACCCAAGCTCACTGGAAAAATGTGCCTATACTTACATTCTTGCAAAACTCTAAAAACATATTTATACATACAATTCCAACTTAAGTGAACACTAGTAGCAGTAAAACAACTTATGTTGCTTTTCACACACATTTTTACAGGGGCAGATTATCAATTAAGGACTCATCAATGAAGACTCAACACTACGTTATAACCTCAAAATATCTGATTTTGTAAACGAATACATTTTGGCTTCATATATACATCCTTATATAGAGTATACATCTTTTAGGGGGAGGTCGTGGCCTAATGGTTAGAGAGTCAGACTCCCAATCGAAGGGTTGTGAGTTCGAGTCTCGGGCTGGCAGGAATTGTGGGTGGGGGGAGTGCATGTATAGTTCTCTCTCCACCTTCAATACCACGACTTAGGTGCCCTTGAGCAAGGCATCGAACCCCCAACTGCTCCCCGGGCGCCGCAGCATAAATGGCTGCCCACTGCTCCGGGTGTGTGTTCACAGTGTGTGTGTGTGTTCACTGCTCTGTGTGTGTGCACTTCGGATGGGTTAAATGCAGAGCACAAATTCTGAGTATGGGTCACCATACTTGGCTGAATGTCACATCACTTTCCACTTTTTTCTCCTTGTAAGCTTTTCCCTAGTTGATTATTATTTAAAATTATTGTCCCTGGATCAGTATGATACTCTTGTAATAAAGTAGCGGTGGTAGCAGACATATTTTGAGTATCAGTTCTGGTGGAAAAGAAGCGATCTAATCCTGTTTACATGAAATAAGCTGCTCCCGAGCAGGTTTAAGCTAGCGGACCTGTTGCTATGACAGCAGCTCCGGGATGAGCTTCGAAGAACCAAATGATCCAAGATCATGCCAAATCGTCAACATTCAAATCCAGCTAACTGAGTTAGCGACGTACGAACAACAGGCCCCTGGTACAGAACTGTAGGGGTATGCTATTTACAATCGCAAAAAGACCTTTTAGTGCCACTCTTTGTCATTTTACTTTGAAATATCCGTGAAACCTGCAAGGAGCAACTCAATTTGTCAAAAATGTTGCCATAGGCAAATATTTTTCATGAGCCTGGGTGGGTCAGTCTCCTCCCCCTTCTAGCCAAAGGAATTCTCTCTCAATTTCTACTGTATCTGTGAGGTATGAGCTGTGCACACTACATATTACCATGTAAGACTAGTCAGCATTCTCTCTGAACAACTAGCTGAGCAGTTGGTTTTAGCCCTGTATAATTAAACCGTAATCACAAATTATTTAGCATTTAGTGTGGAGAGACAAATGACCCGTCTCTGTAAACTTGTTGGATTGCTGCAGTGTAGCAGTAGAGTCAGGAATCATGCGCTGTGTCCTTGTTAGTGGTCGAATGATATTGTTTTTTTGACAGCCGATGCCGATGGAAAACAGGGGGTCGATAGCCGATATAATTATTCATTTATTTTAATTAATATTTAAGAAATTTGAACTAATTGGACAATGGATTAAAAAATAAATATGTAAAATAAGCATTCTTATATTTTAGTATCTTTCACAAATAACACAATTATTCACAAGTATTTTTCACAAATAAATAAATATTTAAATAAATATAATAAAGGAAGTAAAAACTGCAACCAACAGGCCACTCATTATTCTGGAAAATCTGAGTGCATTGGGAATCATATGTATGCATCTACCGTCCCTCAAAGCCCGGAGGACATTCCGGAGCGGGCCACCGCCGTCCCCGAGGCCAAGGTGGTGACCGATGCTGTTCCGGAGGCCGAGGCGGTGACCGATGCTGTTCCGGAGGCCGAGGCAGTGACCGATGCTGAGGCGCTGCCCGAGGCGGTGACCGATGCTGAGGCGGTGCCCGAGGCAGTGACCGATGCTGAGGCGGTGCTCGAGCAGGCCGCTGCCATCCCCGAAGCGGTGCCCGAGGCCGAGGCGGTGCTGATGCCGTTCCGGAGGCCGAGGCGCCTCACGTCTCCACAGGCAGTCCAGAGTCAGGTCAGGTTCCAGTTGACCCTCCAGAGTCGAGTCAGGTTCCATGCTGTTCCGGAGGCCGAGGCGGTGCCCGATGCCCTTCCGGAGGCCGAGGCGGTGCCCGAGGCCGTTCTCGATGCCGCTCCCGATGCTGTTCCGGAGGCCGAGGCGGTGTACGAGGCCGCTCCCGATGCCGTGACCGAGGCGGTGCCCGAGGCCGTTCCAGAGGCTGTGCCCGAAGCCAAGGCGCCTCACGACTCCACAAGCAGTCCAGAGTCGAGTCAGGTTCCAGTTGACCCTCCAGAGTCGAGTCAGGTTCCAGTTCACCAGGTGGACCCTTCAGAGTCAGGGCTAGTCACGGATGACCCTCCATAGTCAGAGCTAGGTACCATGGACTTTCCAGATACAAGGCAGGTCACCGTTGACCTTTCAGAGTCAAGTCACCACGAATGGTCAAGGACCGAGTCAAGTCTCCGGTGATGGTCAAGGACTGAGTCAAGTCTCTGGTGATGGTCAAGGACTGAGTCAAGTCTCCGGTGATTGTCAAGGACTGAGTCAAGTCACTGGTGATCTTCATGAACAAGTGCCAGTCACCAATGATCTTCGCGAAAGGAGTCAGGCCAGCATCGATCTTCTGTAGTCCAGTAAGAACACCAGAGGATTACCAGAGCTTCGTCGTTCCGCTGGTCCGGCCGCATGGAGGTCTGATCTGCCCTGGAGGGCTTCCGCCTTGACCACACGGCAGAGGTGGTCTTCCGCTCCGCCCTGGGGGACTCTGGCATCGACCACAAGGACGTGGTGGTCTTCTGCTCCGCCCTGGGAGGCTTCCGCCCGGACCACACGGTTGTGGTGGTCTTCTGCTCCGCCCTGGGGGACTCCGACGTCGTCCACTAGGATGTGGTGGTCTTCCGCTCCACCCTGGGGGACTCTGGCATCGACCACGAGGACGTGGTGGTCTTCTGCTCTGCCCTGGGGGGGCTTTATGTTATTGTTTGTTTTTTGTTTTGTGTGTTCACTCCTGTCCCTGTTCCCCTCTGTTAGTCTGGCCCTCCGTCCCTCCCCCTGAACCTCCTCCGGTCCTCCTCCCTCCTGGTCTCCCTGTGTTGTGTTTTCATTCTGGTACCTGTTCCCCATGTTTTTCTTTTCTGTTTTTTGTTGTTATGTTTATTGGATATTCTGGTTTTGACCCTGCCTGGACTGTTTACCCTTTTGGATTTGCCCTGTAATAAAATCTCACACCTGCATTTGGATCTCTCTGTGTTTCCTGTATCACTAAACGTGACATACAGGTGGTCTTTATACAGCTGCTATATCTATAATTACAGAAAGGTACTTTCTTTAGAACATGTGAGACAGGTGTTAAAACCAAAATATTGTGGCGCTCATATGGTCCCTTATATACACTAAGCATGTATACATATGCATAACATGTACATAGCAGCTTCAAGTATTTTCCCATGAAAAAAACTTTTTTGACACTGTTTGAACTAGAGTAGTGATATCAGTATAAAGAAAATATGTTCATGAAACAAAGATCAGATATTTTGTGTGTATGTGTCTACAGACAATCGTGCTAAAATGTGGGCTTGCATTTGCATTGATTTACAATAAAGGTGGAACCCTAGAAGTCTAGCAGTCATCCAGAATACTTTAGCATTTTGCATGGAAACTCAAGTCAATTTTCTTTGCATAACACTTTTTACTTTTTATATATATATATTAGTGGTGGGCCGTTATCGCTGTTAACGTGCTGCGTTAAAGCGAGACTCTTATCGGGCGATAAAAAAATATCGCTGTTAATCTATTCTCAAAGTTGGGTTGGGAGCTGGGTCTATACTAAGCGAGCTATGATGACTTTCACCTTGATATTTTATATAACTGACTGGTTGAGGCCAGCCTAATTGACAGCGACACTGAACCGAGCTCTCTTCTGCGAAGTTCTCCTCAAAGTCCCTGCTGCACCGGAGCGAACAAATACAAATCGCAGTTTGAAACAACAAGATGTGAAAGAGCCCAATTCACTACTCACGGTGTTCTGGTGTTCAGGGCTCAAGCAGAGAAAGGCGTCTCGAGACGCTAAAAATAAGCGTTTTCAACTGTTTTGATCAAAACACTTGAACATCGAATTTACTTATTTTTGCTCTAGTGCCGACAAATACATATGAAATATGTCAAAATGTCCACCTTGGAAAAAAAAATAATCAGTAAACAGTTGAGGAAAATTATATTATATGTGTATTATATTGGATGCGTTCATCGTCTCTTAAAGAGACCGCGCCTAATTTAGCTACTGGCTGCTGTAATGTTAATCCAAGAAAATGAAAATGAAAATCACTCACTGCTCTTGACTACTTTGTAGTTTTAACAGTCAAACCAAATATTATTCAGACACCAGATATATATATTTTTTATATATAGCAAAACTGTAATAATGTGAGAAATGTTGAAGGTGTCTGAATAAATGTAGGTTTGATTGTATATTTCATTTTTACATTGAAGACTATCCAGTGCATTTTTACATTTAATTATTTAGTTTCTGTACCTTGACACCTACAAACTTGAAACAAACCTTAAACATTGTGTAAATAGCACAAACAAATAAAAATAAACGAACATACAAATTAGACAATTTCAAACAGGTAGAACCTTCACCGGGTCCCCGCTTGTGCAATGTGGAATTAGTTTACAGATTTTCAAGCAGTTTGTGATGCATTTTGGAAACAGGAGATGTACATTTCTAATGCACCATCTAGCTTGATAAACCCCTTCTCAAAGACTTACTGTTTGTCAATTTTATTTGGGTAACACACATATTCTGAATGCCGTCGGTAGAATTCGAATGAGCCATTTTAATCTAGATTAATCTAGATTAATTTCAAGATCACAGTGAGATGAATCTAGATTAAAACAATTAATCTATGCCCACCTCTAATATATATATATATATATATATATATATATATATATATATATATATATATATATATATATATATATATATATATAGTTATATATATATATATATATATATATATATATATATATATATATATATAGTTATAGTTTACATTTTTCAATAATATCCAAATAATAATAATAATATCCATCAACTGCTTGATTTCTATATCATTGCAAAATGTCCAGCAATATATTTTAAAGTTGGATATAACACAAACATACACCATACTCACTTAAAGCAATATATACTCTATAGCAAATCTCAGCTTCATGATTATTTATGTATAGTCACAAAATGTAAACTATATTATTGCCTAGTAATATATTAAAGTTGGATATAAACTGTATTACATCCAATTTTATACACATTCTCATGTAAAGCAAATCTTAACTGCTTGATAGTTAATACACTGATACACTCCTTCACATAAGTACACAGTATGTACAGTTGGAAATAAATACACATCCAACTTAATTATACAGAGCTGTGCAATGATACACATTACAATTTTTGACAATGTAAACAATAACTCAATGGGATTTGCTATGCAATATAATGTAGTAAATAAAGTTGGAAAGTTCCACTCATTTTTGGTCATTTCATGATGATGAATAAAGATTTAATCCACAGGAAGATCTTTGTCTGTCTCACTCTGATTCATGGAGACAGACAAATTTAGACACACACACTCATCCAGACCTCTGATGACCATGCAATATAAGCCTTGACTGTAGAAGAAGAAAAAAAATTATATATATTCTTATGGTTACGACTTACAGCTTAGGGGAATTAGAAATTCAGTATCTCAAACAATTGTAATATTTTCTCAAAGATTAAAAAAAAAAAAAAAAAACTACAATACAGAACTGTTCAAGATCTAGAAAAGTAGGTTTATTTATTCACTCAATACTTGGTTGGGGCTCCTTTTGCACAAATTACTGCTTCAATGTGGCGTGGCATGGAGGTGATCAGCCTGTGGCACTGCTGAGGCATTTTTGAGCCCCAGGTCGCTTTGATAGCTGCCTCAGCTTCTCTGTATTGTTTGGTCTCTGTTACTTATCTTCCCCTTGACATTAGATAATCTATGGGGTTCAGATCAAGCGAGTTGGCTGGCCAATCAAGCACAGTACTATAATGGTCAGCAAACAAGTTAGAACTGGTTTTGGCACTGTGGGCAGGTACTACGTCCTGTTGCAAAATGAAATCGGAGTCTCCAAAAAGCTTGTCAGCAGATGAAACTCCTTGTGAAACTCTCCTAAGTTCTTGAATCGGGTCATCCTGACAATCTTCCCAAGGCTGCGGTCATCCCTGTTGCTTTTGCATCCTTTTCAAACCACACTTTTTCCTTCCAGTCAACTTTCTATGAATATATTTTGATACAGCACTCTGTGAACAGCCAGCCCTTTCAGCGTTGAGCTTCTGTGGCATTGTCAAGGGTGTCGATGATGGTCTTCTGGATAAACTGTCAAGTCAGTAGACTTCCCCATAATTGTGGTTGCATGTTCTAAAGTAGTACAGGAGGTACCCAGTATTTATAATCAAAATTAATCAAGCTTAAAATGGAATATTATAAATTTTTGAGATACTGAATTTTTCAGTCATAATATTTGAAATAATTTATTATTTCTTTATATTTTAGTTATTATGTGTGCAATGAATCTAGAATATAAGAAAGTTTCTTTTTTTAATTAAATTACAAAAAATAAAAAAAGAACTTTTCCATGATATTCATGTTTTTTGAACCTATAAACTGATGAATGACCCATAATCAGTTTGTGCTGTTGGTCAGAACACGTGACCTACAGACCTCATCTGTGCTTCTGTTTATCTTCACGTTTGAGTGAGAGAGACAGATTCAGGTTTAAGTCAAGGGAGGTGGCATTTCTCATTCATTGTCAATAGATTTGCATCAGGTGTACAGTGTGAAATTTCTTTGTTATATTATCTAGCAAGAGATAGATCTTTCTATACATCTTTTTCCTTTCTTTCTATATCTTCTTCCTTGTCAGGTAAAACTCGTAAATTACCAGAATGAAATGCAAACCGGATTGACTGGATCTAGAGGAAACAGCAGTGAAGCATTCTTATGCTGAGCATAACTGGTATAAAGCCACTGGCTGTAAGAGAATAATTTCCATCAAATGGCAGCATTTCAGCAAAATTATATTATGTTAATTCTTGCAGGTTTTGTGACCATTTTAAAGTGAAATGTCCAGTGACTGGCACTAAATGCGTGTCAAATCTTAAATCTGGCAAAATTTTATTATGTTGTTTGTTGTACATGCTGTTGTATTTGAAAATAACATAGCACCTACACCCTGGGATAAAACCATTAGTGGAACTATGAAATCAAGTCCCAGCGGTTAGCATTACCATTTCATATTTTAAAAATCATTAAAACCATATTTGTTTAAACTCATTTTAAAAACTTGCGGTAACCTCAGTATTAAGCAAAGTGCATAATGGACAACAACCTGTCCCTGAAAAGTTTTGATGACATTTGCTCTTCATATTCCCTCCATGTAATGCATAAAATGTGTGTGTTTATAAGCACAGAGCTGGTTTGTTTTACCTGTTAACTGTCACCGTACCGTATACCGGACGCCTACATTTACTTCAATATATTACAATTATATCCTAATCTAATCATGACAAACTATATATCGTTGGAAAGGTCTAAGACTCCTAAATAGATATTTGACCACGTTTTGTTGTTAAAAATGATGAAGGAACAGTAAAAGATTAATTTATAAAAAGAGTGCACCTCAAAACATATACGTCATTACAGGAGTTCTGACCTTTGTCACAAAAAATTTACTCCGCTTCCTTTTTCCCTATCACATGTTTTAGTAATCATCATAAATTATATATCATTTGAAAGCTTAAATACTCCAAATTCATCTTATGAAAACCATTTTGAAATCGGATACTGAGTTACCATGGAAATCATACTTTAAAATCTTTTAGCGTACTCCTCCCCCTTAGTGGGAGGGGTCATATTCCATATATATTACGGTCTTTTAGAATCAAAACTTTTCATAATCTTGACAAAATACACATCGTTGGAAAGGTCTGAGTCTCAAGATTCCATATTTGGTGGTTATTTTGTCATAGACATAATAATTGATACATTTGTGACAGAAAAATGCATCCAAAAAATTCAATGGAGTTTCAATGGCGCCCGGTGGCTTTTTGTGGTATAACGCCTAAACAAAATTGCATATGAACCTACATTTTTTTATATCAACTTCAAATTTGGAACACAACTTATTTAGACATATGGCTTTAATTTTATAGCAATTTTGGATTAAAACATTTTATAAAATATTTATTTTATATAAAATATAATAAAAATAAAATAATAAATGTATTTATTTTGTAAATGTAAACTTCTATAACTTTTTTATGCTTTCATTTTTTTTTAAATGATTTCACTTCTGCAATAATCTGCAGATTGTCTTCTTTAAAAAGAGATCAACCTTTGGTCTGTATTCAAAAGCGTTTATGAATTATAACAATTTAAGTGTGAATAGTGTACTTTCACGTCTATGTTCAAAAATGGGGGTGACAGTTAAAAGGTTGAAGAGGTTACCGGGGAGGAGCTCCATTTCACTGTTCCATAAGTGCAACATGCTGCCAAACAGTGGATTTACATTTTCATTCAGCCTGTCTGCCATATTTTTCAGACCAATGTGAAAATTGGATCAGATTTTTGTTGTCAAGTCAAGTCTCCTTTACTTATATAGAGGTTTAAACAAAATGGATTTTGTAAAAGCACCTGAACAACATTAATTAGGAAAACAGTGTGTCAATAATGCAAAATGACAGTTAAAGGCAGTTCATCATTGAATTCCACTCAGTTCAGTTAATGTTGTAAACACACACACACACACACACACACACACACACTCCTGTAGCTAAAGTGGTAGAGCATTGTGTTGTCAAACGCAAGGTTGGGGGTTTGATTCCCCGGGAACACATGATAGGTAAAAATTTATAGCCTGAATGCACTGTAAGTCGCTTTGGATAAAAGCGTCTGCTAAATGCATAAATTTAATTTAATTTGTAATTCATTTGCATATGTAGTACATGTCAGTAGATGACATGCTATAATTCACCCAGTCAATATTTTATGTTTGTTTAATATTTAAGCTATTTTTAATTATTTGAATGTTTATGCAAACAACAAGTGCATAATGCTGCTAATTTTATTTGTTGCTTTTTAGTTTCAATTTAAAACTTGGTGAAACGATTTCAGTGTGTGTATGGGTACTTTCTGAACATTTCCGAACAAAACCATGATAATATTGATAACCCTGATCATTTTGGTCAGTATCGAGATATAACATTTATAATCATACCGATTCATCTCTACACCAAAGCACAAGCAATGTGTAAACAGAAAATGAATATTATATTATCCTTGCTGAATAATAATAATAATAAATTATTTATTTCTAAAAAAGGAAATAAAACTTTTGGACCCAAAACTTTTGAATAACATAGCTTTTGAACCAGAACTGTAATATGGTATTTGTGTACAAACTCTGTGTTGCTTTATGTAAAAAACTGTTTGGATAGACCCCAGCACAACAGCTGAATGTTTTCACTTCAGCACTGCAGTTTTGGAGGAACTTTGATATATACATCTGATACCCTTGACATACTTGCTTGACAGGCTTGACATATCTTCCTTGAGTAAACACCTTGAGCATAACAACACACAACAACCCATTGATTCTGCATCGTTTGGTGTGTTGGAAAGTTGGAAAATATTCCATCCACTTCTCATGTTAAAATCCTACAGTTTACACTGCTGTAATATCTAAATAAATACATTTTCATATGAATGTTATATTAATATTATCATGAAAGTAATCAGCAGTTCTAATTGAAACAGATTATGTAAGAAAACAATAGGTGCAGTGAGATGTACATGAGTGGGTCTGAGCTATTAATAAATGCATTCATCAACTTACACAGTTCCTAACTCTGAACCCATGAGTGTTTGTGTGGAAACAGGAAACTGCTATGAAAATACAGAAAACAGTGCAGCCATTCAAATAATAGTTCACCTAAATATGAAATTATGGCAGTTACTATAGTTTTTAGTTTCAATTGTTATTATTATTAATAATAATTTTATATTTTGACAGCTCTTTTCCGTACAATAATGATAATACAAATAACCCCATGCAGTAATCAAAAACAAAAAGCAATGTATGCAATTAAGGTCTGCAATATATGAGCCCAAACTACTTTACACTGCAGCAATGACAGATTTGTGTCAAACGAGTAACGACAATACCAAAGAAATTATAGAAATACCATGGTGCTATCATGGTAAATGTTTAAGCCATTCTTGATACAGCAGGGTATTATTATGGTACTACTGATTACTGAAGGAACAGGGATGGCAATATGCAATTGAAGAGAAAACAACAATATAGTGCAACAGTTGGGTTCCAGATATATACAGTGCTGTGCAAAGTCTTAGGCTACTAGTATTTCCAACAAAAAAATGGTTTTAAGTAATTTATTTTTATCTTTTGCTGTAGTGTGTCAGTAATAAATATCAGTTTACATTTTCAAACATTATTTTTTTTCCCCATTAATTGTAATAATCCAGTGAGATTTTATTTTTATTTTTTTTGCACAAGGAGCCTGATGACAGCCATAGCTCCACACAGAGATCTGATCTGGTCATCATCAGTCTGTCTGGAATAACAAGAAGAAACAGAACAAACTGAGACCGACTCAATCCAGAAGAACTGCGGCAATATCTCCAAGACACTTCAAGAAACCTGCCTTCATAGCTACCTGAAAAACAACGTGCAAGTGCACCTATGACAAAAGCTTTTTTTAATGCATAGTGTGGTCACACTAAATGTCGATTTAATTTGAAGTTAATTAATAAAATCTATTTATGGCATTATTTTGACGGCATCCTCACTTTACACACTTTTTACACAAGTGCCTAAAACTTTGCACAGTGCTGTAGCGTTGCAGGTTTCTTGAAGCATTTTGGAGGTATTACCACAGTTCTTCTGGATTGAGTCGGTATCAGTCTGTTCTGTTTCGTAATGTTATTCCAGTCAGACTGATGATGATGAGATCAGATCTCTGTGTGGAGCACTGGCTGCTGTCAGACTCCTTGTGCAAACAAAAATCTCACTGGATTATGACATTTAATGGCAAAAATAAAGTTTAGAAATGTAAACTGATATTTCCTACTGACACACTACAGCAAAATATAAAAATAATTTACTTAAAACAGTTTTTTTTTGTTGGTGAAAATACTAGTGGCCTAAGACTTTTGCACTGTGTATATATATATATATATATATATATATATATATATATATATATATATATATATATATATATATATATATATATATATATATATATATATAGTACTCAACAGACCTATGAATTATGTGGTTTTAATCAAAAGCATATACTCAATTATATATATAAAAAAAAAAAAAAAAAATGAAACAAGGGCTGTGTCTGAAATTTGAAATAAATTGATATATTGTTAATACAGTGTTTCAATATCATCAACATCTCTAAATTAAGACTGGAAAAAGATTTATAAATCACATTCAAACTAAAATTACATACTTTATTATACATTAAGTAAAGATCATGTTCCATAGATATTTTGTAAATTTCCTATAGATAATGTATCAAAACTTAATTTTTCATTAGCTATATGCATTGCTAAGGAATTTATTTGGACAACTTTAAATGTGATTTTCTCAATTTTTTTTTTTTTTTTTTTTTTTTTTGTATCTCAGCCAAATATTGTGCTATATTAACAAACCATACATCAATGGAAAGCTTATTTATTTATATAAATCTCAGTAAAATCATTTAATAAATAAGACCCTTATGAATGATTTTGTCCAGGGTCACAATTATACATATAAATGTCTGTTATGATTAAAGCCATTAAGTGCACAGTATTGCACCATTGTCTTTTGTCAGATTTCCCTTTTCCCCACTTCAAATTAAAGTTTGTAACGTTGTGATTCACTGTGTAGCTGGTTTCTATGGTTCATTGCATGTAATGTTTTAACAAAGATTTAAAAAATCTCTAAGGGAAAGACTCTGTACCTCAAAAACACCAAGGCCACTGAAAAAGTGGGCGGCACTTTTGATCTCTAGATCAAAACAGTGAATGACAGCTGTCCCTTCACTTCACCAGCAAACAAAAACAAAAACAAACCAACTAAATAAGCACAATGGCACTACTTTTTTTTCATCTCAGTACCATACCACCTGATACTACCACTGCATTGTTGTACCATGGTATCACCACATTACAGGTACTTCTACAGCATTTACGAGCATCACAGGAGCGTTTGTGCGTTCCATTCATGCTTGGGATGTCCAACAATGCTGTCTAGTTAAGCAGCGCACTAGGTTTTACAGCTGTGTACAGACATAATGCATCAATGCCATATCTTCAGACAAAACCAATCTATCATTTCTCAGAGCGAGTTCCAAAAATATATATTTTTCATGTCAAGACTAACTTAAATGACTGAATGTGTTTCGATCGGTAACCTGCTGTCTGAAAAAGAAGCGACAGGTTTTGCATAAAGGGAGCTAGTGAGCTGCCCTAGTAAATGTGTAATTAACGTTACTGATTTGAACACAACCAATAACACGCATTCAGAGTTTAATATTCCACGCTTATGTCTCGTTAGTATACGTGTAGATAACTTACACACTTATAAGCAGCTGTGAAACTCCTGTGCAGCAGTGTTCGGTCTGTCTGTGCTGGACTTTCAGCCCATCTCCCACAAACTTCCGACTGTCTGCCTATCCCACAACTGACGGGCGGAGAGCGGAACTGCGAAACCCACTATGACCAGGGGTTAGCTCATGAATATTAATTAGTTCTTCTTGACGTCGCTAGGCAACCTTTCTAGCGTGCCCAGTCACGTTTCTGTATTAATAAACATGAGCCAAACCCTCTTGTCAGTGTGATTCGACTGTTCGGCAGCAGACTAACGCCCACCTTCATATGTCTGCATTCAGCCAATCAAATAGCCGTCTGTCTGGGGATATAATTAATATTCATGATCCAAATCGTCACCATAGTGGGATTCACAAAATTACGACTGAAGGAGGAAAAGGCCCCTTCTTTCCCGGATATAAAGAAAAGGACGATGGGATTTGTAGTTATAAATTGAATGTCTGTTCAGGCTGATTATGTGTAGGTCATATTTGATCCAATTTCAAATAGTGTTACTGCAGTCAAGTAACTTAGACTAGATGATATTCAGAAATTATTATAATATGTTGACTTGAAATTATAATGATAAGTATAATTGGTGTTCCTCAACAAACATTTTATTATTATTGTGCTGCTTTGTATTTATGTGGAAAGTTAGGGATGTGTCTTTTTTTTTTGTTTTTTTTATAAAATAACAAAAATAATACTTTTATTCAGCAATGAAACATTAAACGTATACAACATGACAGTAAAGATATTTGTAATGTTACAAAAAAAAAAAAAAAAAAAAAAAAAAAATCCTGAATTGAAAGTTCAGCTTTGCCATCACAGGGATAAATGACTACATTACAGTTTCTATTGTATTTTTTACATTTTAACTTATGTATTTTAAAGCTTTGGAAATGTTACTTCCACAGTGTGGTATATCCAGTGCATGCCTTTCAATTCTCTATGTGACTGAAGAGAAGGAAATAGTGCTGTATTATGGGAAATCCCCCTGGATGCTCTCTCTCTCCCAGTGTTTTATTGTTAAGGTGCAAGTTTGAGATTTGAGTAAAGGTTATTAGAGGTTATAGTTAAGTGCAGCACTGCACATAATGAAATAAAACTAAAAATGAATATATATGCAAACAGACTGGAAAAACTGCTCTAAATGCAATATAAATTGTCTCTAATTAATTACAAAAATAATAGATTATATTTAATACATTTTTAACAGTTTGAATAATATGTGCATGATATTATGCAAGGCTGAAAAATTTGATAAACTCTACAGTTTGAATCTGCAAATTAATATTTCAGAAAACTAACTAACTACATAAATTATGATTTCTATGGAAGCGTGTTTCCACCATGAATTTGTTTAAATCTACTTTTGCAACTTTCATCTCAGATTTTTTTTTTCTTTTTCTCAGAATTCTGAGAATTTAGATTTTTTCCCCTATCAAATCTGAGTTTATGTTTTGCAATTATATATATATATATATATAGGTCTATTGTAACGTTTTATCTCACAATTGTGACTTTTTTTTTCAAACTTGAGTTTAGATTTCACAATTCGGACTTTTCTTCTCAAAATTGTGAGTTGACATTGCATTTCTGTGTTTATATCTCACAAGTTGAATTCTTAGATTTGCACACGTCATAATTGTGATGTATTCTCACAATAGGAGTAAGAATTACAAAAATTCTTACTCCTATTACTCTTGTTCCAAACCAGTATGAAATTCTTTCTTCTGTTGAATGCAAAAGAAAATATATTGAAGAATGTTGGTAAGTATAGCCATTGATGTATTTATGGTGGGGTAGTAAAGAAGTGTTCGCGCCATATCATAATTATCGTAATTACAAGCTACCAACTTGTAAAAAGTGTTAATGTCCTCATAGAACTCGTAGTTACAACTTGTGAACTGGGAGTTTTCTGAGAGCTTGCACCACATGACACGGAACCAGAGAAAAATGGCTACACTTCCAGCAGTAAAATGTAATTAAGTAGTTATTTCTTAATATTTATATTTAAAAATATGTGTAATTGACTTTTGCCAATCTAGATGTCTTCCTACAATCAGAACATAAACAAAATACATGCAGCGCAGAGTCATATAGCTAGGCTGTCCATGTAATAACAAAAGACTTAATTATAAAGTGTAAAAATAATGCATTTGCTTAGCAACTTTTGTGTTGTGTTATACAGCTGCCAGTAACATTCACTCGGGTTCATTTTGTTGACTGTCCTTATAGAAACAGATAATCCTCAGTCCGAGGACGTGAACAGCACCACGTGTTGTCATCTCAGAATTACAGTAATTACGACATGGCTACCAGACACTGTTTGGTAACCAACATTCTTCAAAATATCTTCTTTTATTTTTTTTAAGTCCTGAACTTTCTTGGTGGTGAGTTAGTAAGACTCAAAAAGTCTTTCTGCTTTCTCATATTCACTTTCGAATTAAAATGTGGGTCAGGGGAAGACAGTCATGGGTCACAGGGTCAGAGGAGCAGAGTCTGCATGGGGTCAGCGGGTCACGCAGTAGTCTGTGAACGGCTGCTGTATATCCGCACTGCTCGGCTGAGCATTTTCCAGCATGTATTGTGATCAGGATAGCTTTGCTTCCTCAGTGGCAGCTTGCCCATGTGAAAACACAGAGCGCACCACGCAAAACACGCTTCCTCTTCCCTCAATTCGCAGCCCTTGGAAACAATAGCAATGCAGCATGTTTCAAGATGAGGGAAACTATTTTTAGGCTGCATAAGCCAAATGACGGCAGTCCACAGTGTTGACGTGGACAGTCTGTCAGATCTAGGGATGAGAAATGAGCTTCAAAAACAACAGCTAATGGTGCAATAGGTGCTCCTTAGAAGAGTTTTTTTCTTTTTCAAGTTTAATTTGACAGTATAATATGTAAATTATATATGCTAACTTTCTGTGTTCTTGGAAGACATGGATGAGCTTGCCAAAACGTGCAGTACCAGAGCACACTAGGCAACATATTGTATCCCACAATGCAATACGCTTAAATTTACCTTATTTGGACCACACTATTTGAAGTGCACTTTTTCTGTCTGGAATTTTCAGTGTGAACACACTACTAAAATTGCTTAGAACAGTGCATAAGGACGGGAATTGAAATATGCCTTGTGGAAACTTTCCGAGAACTAAAAAAGCAGCAAGAAGAAGAAAAATAAGAAGAAGAGAAGAAGAATGAAGACTTTCAAGTGTTCACGGCAGACTGTCACCAGCTGCTTTTACTCCAGCAGGTTTCAGACATTAATCTGGACAGAAGTGATGCAAACTGTACATGTAAAAAAAAAAAAAAATTCCGGAAAAATATATAAACAAATAAAGTAAGAAAATATATGCTCAACAGATAAAAACAAGATATTCTGTTTAAATAAAAAAATTAATAATAATAAAAAAATGAATACAAAAATTTAAATCTAATATAGAATAAGACCTTATATATGTTCAATATGTATGTAATAATATATGTAATAATAATAACAAAAAACCCTGCATAATAATTAATAGTAAAAAGTGCATTAGAGTTTTTGACTTTCTTTCTTTCTAAATCTGTTTTAATATTTTTTCTTTGTATTTTTACTCTCAGACATTTTTAGATCTATATTGCTACTTCTGCATTTCTTAATTGACTGCACTTCTTTTTTTTATTTTTTATTATGATGTTGTTGTTGTTGTTGTTATACAGCAATGAAGACATTTTTTTTTTTTTTTTTTTTAATTAAAGCTACACAGGATTTTGGATGTTGTTATTTTTGTTGCCTAACCTGGAAATAAAAATACCCAGAAGTGTTTCTTACCCTTAACTGTCCTTATTCATCTAGATACAGTAGATATACAGATAGATAGATGGATAGACAGATAGATAGATAGATAGATAGATAGATAGATAGATAGATAGATAGATAGATAGATAGATAGATAGATAGATAGATAGATAGATAGATAGATAGATCGATCAAAATATTTTGTTAAAAAACTATGATACTATTATTGCTATATGTATACAAACAGTTTTTTCTTTACCTGCAGTAAAGAGTTGTTTACTGCTGCACACACAATAAAGAGCTGCTTCATCGCTTTATTCCCCACATTAAACTGTGCACTCTAAAAAATGCCGGGTTAAAAACAACCTTTTGTTTTTCTTAAACCCAACAGCTGTTTAAATTATTTATTTTCAGAGATTTATTAATTGTATATATATACAATATAATATATATATATATATATATTTATATATATATATATATATATATATATATATATATATATATATATATATATATATATATATATATATATATATATATATATATATATAATTTTTTTTTTTTTTTTTTTGTGCAAGTGCCCACACTGAAATCCCAGATATGATGATAAAATAAGCAATTCTGTGTGAATATTAAACAAGCGCATTGCTCATGTGTAATTTAGTGACTCTAGGGGAATTCATAATACAATATAGCTGTTATTAGACATAGTGTCCACCATACACAAACATGAAAAACATAAAAGCATTCTGTCATTCTGTTTAATCTATTAATATATCTAATATAAAATGGGGGAAATATTCAAGCTCAAAATGGGAAAGCCAAAGCAAAGGTCACCAGGATGGGAGAAGAAAGTCCTTCAATCTGGAACGGCTGTTAGAAAAGGACAAATTAGAAAAATGTTACTTTTATAAAAAAAAGATCTGTCAAAGTTTCTTGTATTCAGTACAGATCGACCATCTGATCATCTTGAAATGATAATAAATAACTGTTATACTGCAACTACAAAAACATTATTATTCTTTTATCATTTCTATTATTATCAGGACTATTGTTGTTAGCTAAAACTAAAACCAAAAAATAGAAATCTGTTACTTGAAATAAACTTAATGAAAATAAATAAATAAATAATAATAATAAAAAAAATATTTAAGATTTCTTATTTTACTTTAGTTTAACTTGATGTACTAAGAAAACTATTTTAAATGTTATTTTAATCTATGGGTGTTGGTACCGTGCTCCTAGAGCGGCGTTTGCATAAGCCAAACTCTTGACTGACAGCTCCACTGCTGTGCTCTTGCCACTCGCCACTGGCAAAGCTTTGCACTGTGATGTGATAGCACACCGATCGATCAGATCGTACACTGTATGGACGGCTCACAACAGAAGACTGGCACACAGCAGGATCCCAGTGTTTCAACCTCTACAGAGAGAGAGAGAGAGAGAGAGAGAGAGAGAGAAGGAGGGGGGGAGATGACATATGTTCTGAAGAATCTCTAAGTTCACCCAAAATATAAAAGATCAAAAAATGTATGACCTTTTTGACATAAGAAATGCATGAGTGCTGACAATCTAGTGGGTGAGCTGCTTTTACACAACACCAGTTGAACACATTGATAGCTCCATCTCAAAGTGCCATCTGGTGGTTACTTAAGACGTGATAAATCAGACACACTCTTGTGAAGAAATACACTTTAGGATACTTTTAAAAAAGACAATTTATTATAGTAATAATTAGCTTTCAAATGAAATACTGAAGCACAAGATAAATGTAATTTCTCAGATCCTTAATTGCATTATTTGTTATTTACTTTCTATTAAAATGTTTAACAGTTTAAATTTATACAGTATTAAATGCAAACAATTATTTTAAGAGTGCTTGGAAACATTTTAGCATAGGAACCAATACTTCCTTATTACTACCATATTGGCTGTCTATTAATTATAAAGCACATATACTGCATGACCATATTCTACATCCCTACCCAGTACCTTAAAACTTAACAACTACCTTACTAAATATTAATATGCAGCAAACTAGGAGTATATTAATGTAAAATGGTTTAGTGAGAATTGGGTCTTAGAATAAAGTGTGACAGAGTGCTTTTTGATACATCTCTATACATTGCTTTTATTGTGTTTGAAATGTGGTTTAACTGAACTGCTAAATATACTGGCAAGCATATATGACTAAATAAAATACACTTATCATTTCCATTGAAACTTATGTTTGTTATGACACAATTGTAATGAAGTCACATAACACACTACATCACATACTTAGTCAACACATCAAAATAATTATACTTTTTAAAGCATGGTAAGTGATACTTAAAATTTGACCCATTTAACAAAGTATACTTTGTGTGTCGAGACTTGGTCATGAAAAGTGTCCTCTTTTTAAATACACCTAATGGCCTTATATTTTATAAACATTATATCATCTGTAATGTAGTACATGAAGTAAACTACAAGTGCACATTTGGTGCAATTATGCACACTTCTTTTTCACAAGGTTATATGAAGCTGTGAATGCTCTAACCTCAATGGAGAAGCTGTATGTATCTGATTCGCCCATTTTAGCAGCTTGGAGAAGAAAGTAAAAGCCATGTATGCTGATGGTTTGAGTGCAGCACACTTGTTCCTGTACGGTGACACATGGAAAAAAAACACACACACAAAATACTGCCTTAAAAACAAGTAAAAGAACATGAGCATGAAAGAAAAAGCATGGATTGACGTAGTCATATTGTAACAACTGTAATTGCAAGTGAATGAAGGACTGAAAAGCTCTAGGAATGGCCATAATGCATCAGTGCTGAAGTGACAGAAAGTGTACCGCACCCTATCAAGCATCATTCCAAAACGGATCGCTTGTTTGGAGAAGTCAGTCAATACCATGTCGCCCCCGCGGTAAAGCTGTGGAAAACACATACAGATAAACCCTGCAGCTCATGAATTAGTTTTCATGTGGAGCCAAATAATCAATACAAATTATATTAAAACAAGCAGTTTATGAATGATGTATGGCGGTACATCTGGAGTGACGGGTGGGTTGAATAAGGCGTTGTGTTTGTGGTCTCTACACACACTCACAGTGTGGTAATGATTGGACAGGATGTGCAGCAGCCAGGATTCGGGAAGAACTCGGATGTTTTGCAGCTCCTGCAGATGCTGCCCTGAGACATGAACACACATAAACAACAAAACTCAAATGAAGTGTTGCGTAGTAAACTAAAAGTAGCAACGCTTTTTTTTTTTAACTTAGGGAAGACAATTTCTGTTACTTCCAAAACAGTGTAGCTTTTTCAGTGATAAGCTACTTCTCCCAACAAGTATAGTGTGAGCTCGAAGGAATAGTTCACTCAGAAATACAACTTTGCAGAAAACCTGAATAGGTTCAACATGTAAATGATTTTGTCTCTTCATTAGAACAGATTTGGAGCAATTTAGCTTAGCATTACATCACTTGCTTAACGATTCATCTGCAATGAATGGGTGCCGTCAGTTTGAGAGTCCAAGCAGCTGAAAAAAAAAAAAAAAAAACCTTCACAATAAACCACAAGTAATCACCACAACTCAAGTGAATCAATTAACGTTTAATGTTCAATTAAATAGCAGCATGTTTGTAAGAAACAAATCCATCATTAAGGCAGTTCAACTTCAATTTGTTGCTTCTGGCTAAAATATCAGTCCTCTTAAAATCCTTTTTCGCTTAAAAACAGTGCTTGATCTGTGCATATTTCTCTCCCGATTCACTGGAGAAATCAATATTAGGGATAGAACACTTGCCGGAAGCAATGGTTTGACGTTAAAAACATCTTAATGATAGATTAGTTCATAATAAACATGAATATTTTCACTTCACTGGAGTCATGTTTTTGTGGATTATCTTGATGCTTTTATCAGCAGTTTTGACTCTCATTCTGATGGCACCCATTCATTGCAGAGGGTCCATTAGTGAGCAATTGATGCAATTCTAAAATTACTCCTAATCGGTTTGATGAAGAAACAAACTCAATCTTGGATGGCCCAAGAGTAAGTACATCTTCAGCTAATTTTTGGGTGAAACATTCCTTTAACATTAGTTGAACATTAGTTTTTTATGTGAATTTTGGTGCTAAGTTGCAACATTCCCCTCATTAAATGATGTATAATTTATCCCTCTATCTTTTATAGGATAAGTTATGTACTTAGTATGTAGGGTTAAGAGTTTGTTTAGATCCATAATTCTGCATATGAGCAAAGTGTGTTTAGAACTGTTTCCAAACAGGTTTCCACACTTCATTTTTCTGTAATTTTTACGTCTCTTGACACTTGGACACTTTTTTTTTTTTCGTCCATGCAATTTTGAATGACATAATGGTGAGAATAACAAACAAATGTTCCTTTTTGATGAATTATCCACATCAGTAGTATGACTGTGCCTGTGAAGTATTTCAGAACAGTTGATAGTCTTGTCACGTCTGTTTGGTGGGCGTTGGAGGTCCAGTGGATGAGGTTCTGACTCTGGCCATGATGTGATACTGTAACTGGGACGTACTGTTTGTCTGGACACACTCTCGTGGAGATAAACACATTCATTCGGCCAAACTGTCTGTTTTCAGTTAAGCTAAGAAATGAGGCACAACAGTATCTAGAGATTGGGGACAAAGTATGCTTGGTTTTGAAGACCAATCTAATGCTGCAGACGATGTTATTTTGCGATGTTGTGAGCATCTATCATGAAGCAACCAAAACTTACATTCGGTAATGCCATGAATACGAAGTGCTTGAAAGATAGCGACGTATTTTTGACCCTGAGGCTGTTCCAAGAAAACAGCCGTTTCCCTGAAACAGACAGATATATGATGGAAGGATGTCATTAAAACAGCATATGTGCACGGAACTAGCTTAGCCGTATCAAGGTCATTTAAAAAAGAATGAATAGTGTACTGAATTATTGGAATGTCCTTCATAAATGGGGCTTTTACTGTCTGGAATTATACTAATGGATCACATGCATTGTGTTTTGCTGATAGCTCTAAATGCCATAAAGGAGGTTACGTACTTGGAGAAGAAGGTGATGATGGTGCTGTGGGCTGGTAGGGTCTGTCTGAGGGGGTTTAACTGCAAGTACAGCCAGCACAGCACCGCTCTCAAGACCTCATACTCATTAGATGTGAACAGTCTAGACACAGAAAGCTTATTAGTTTCTTGCTGATTTACTCCATCTGCTCTTTTTAATGTGTTTTAATAGTCATTATGTATGCAGACGGTCACTTGAAGTACAGAAAAGTACTTTGTAAAAGTGTTATTAAGAATCTCCAGGCCATATGTCACCCCAAAATTAAAAGAAATGATATTTTGCACAAAGACAAAAGGTCTATTTTAAGACCATTATGTGTTCGGCACATTTCCCCATCGACTGATAGATAGATAGATAGATAGATAGATAGATAGATAGATAGATAGATAGATAGATAGATAGATAGATAGATAGATAGATAGATAGATAGATAGATGGTGTTTGGTGCAATGTACTTATTTTATCTTGATGTAAATGAAGAAATAAAGTAAATGATGTAAATGAAGAAAACATTTGCTGACTATATTACAGTAATGAGAATCTAATGAAAATTACCACTGAGGATAAAGGGAATTACAAACAAATGCAAAAGTAAAACACCCTGATGCACTGCAGTAATGAAGCTTTGGAGGGAAAATGTCACGATGCAAAACATCCTAATGGTCTTATGAACAGCATTCATCTTCTGAATGCAAAAGCAATGTAATCAAACAAGATCCTGATGTGAGTTGCCACTGAAACAATGTAAAGAAAAAACAAACAAACAAAAAAACAAAAAAAAAACATATGAGACCTTGGACTAAGCAGGGTCTTCAGAAGGAGGTCAAAGGGCAAATCTCTGAGTTGTATATGGAAGGAGAGTTCCGTCACCAGGAACAGCTCCAGCCAGCGCTCACATGCTCTCTGGAGAACAGTCTCTTTCAACTGAAAAACACAGAAAGAAGTTTACAGAGGTCCACACAATGAATACAGAGCTCCCCCTGTTGGACATTTAAAGAACAATAAAACAAAGCAAGAAGAAGAAGAATTGTGTTACCTTGCAGGACACTCGATGAAAGCTGCACACAGTCAGTGAGGAAATATTTGCCAACATCTCTTTAAGACACCTGTCAATCATATCCATCAGCTTTAAAAGGACAACATATTGAATATACCATAAAACACGGTGTATTCATTTATGTCTGGATTATTTCTGATATTCTGACGTGACGTGACGTGACTGTGTCAAATTGAATTCCCCTTAAGGATTACAAATTGACACACCCGTGACCAAGAGAGAAATGCACTGTTATGCAATGCACGCTGCAGTTTAAATTCTGATGGGTGGAACACGGCTGATCTTATTTGAGAAATATCTGTCAAATAAATACAGCGACTGACTGCAGTGCCAAAATTCACATCCAGTTCCACCCAGCATCCTGGATATGAATCAATCTGAGATTGGACAACACAAACTCCTCTAGAGACTTGGGTGTGGGCTTATGCACTACTGGATCATTCTTTATTGCTTAATATGACACAATACACACACACACACACACACACACACACACAGGAATAGCTTATTTTTAAGAATAAATCCAGAAATCATTCTTATATGCTGATATTCTTTCAATATATATATATATATATATCCACAATTATTCCAAAGTTGGATTGGTATGTATGTATAAATGACGGTGACTGCACAATTCTGTGTTTTGGACATCTTGTACTGGACCTGCTAGTGCAAGGTTAGATCTGAAGTTGTCGATACTCACTTCTCTAAGAGGTTTGACATTCCCAGTAATGCAGCAGTAGAGAGCACAGCCTCTCCCCACTCACTGGGGCGTTCCTCTGGGTCGTACAGGGTCCGCAGGGCAAAAGACAAAGCTAGGACACAGCAGAGATTCTTACATAACTCTTGTTTCTCTTTAAATACCCCTGTATGCTCCCTCATCAGTCAACATCAATGATAGCACACTTAATGTAGATCAGAAGCTCATGTGACAGCAAGTCAACAAGTAATGATGACACAGCTTGTTATTTACCGCTATAATATAATAAATATGACACATTTTTAGTGCTTACCCTCTTTATTGATGGAGGCGTCTTTGACAGGCAGTCTGAGAATCAAAGGGCCGCTGAGATGCCACTTTCTGGAGACCAGTCCTCTTTCACACTGAGTCCTATTAACTTTGCTGTGTTTACTTGTGGCTGCAGTATCACAAACAAAACGGAGGGCCTGCATTTCTCTCTTGAACTGTTTCTTTTTAATATGTCCATTCCATAAACTCTAAGATAAACATGCAAAATATTTATATCTATGATGACTACAATGGGATCTTCACTTTTGCATTATTTATTACATAATAATGTTTCATTAATAATGTAATAAAGTTATTATTCTGCATATTTTATGCCTATTTTAATGAATTCCTTTATAAATACAGGGTTCTCATTATAGAATGACCTTTGGATGGGTTCAACTACTTCTCAGGACTTTTTTTAAAGGCTATTCTAGAGGTAATGCCTGCTTTTCCTGCACCACTTGTGCCACGAAACAGAACAGCAAAGATAATGACTGTTTTCAGACAAGTTCCCAGAACGACACTCTCCCCTCTCCCACTGGTTAGTCAAATAGATCCTTATGTTATTAGTTGAGACGTTGTTGGTGGTATGCTCTATAACGGTTTTCACTTTTCACAGTTAGACATAGATACTGATCCTACCTGAGAGTATTCATGCAGAATACTGTTGCTATGGTTACACCTTCAGGCAAACATCATTTTTTTTTTAAATGTTCACTACTGACTAGTTTACTATGCTTTAAGTTCTCCAGAAACCTTTTAAGCTCGATCATCTCCAGGAAACAAAACAATGCACTACAAACAAAATCAACAAAACAAAACAAAAGATGAAAACACACACACACACACACACACACACAAAAAGCATATTCTGTACCAGCTCTCTCTTGTAGCTGAACATCCCTCTGTCTTTTGCTGTTAGTATACAACTTAGATAGTATGTCTGAGTAGCTCAAGACAGA
Organism: Carassius auratus; assembly: GCF_003368295.1. Lineage (NCBI taxonomy): Eukaryota > Metazoa > Chordata > Actinopteri > Cypriniformes > Cyprinidae > Carassius > Carassius auratus. Next base: position 13,055,203 of record NC_039254.1, on the reverse strand, counting down.
GCAATGCAGCTCCCACCTGACCCCCAGACATTCCAGTACTGCATCTATAAACATAAACAAAGACAGATGTTTACTATATCAATATATATACCATTACATAGAAGCATGCAGTTGCTATGTCATCGCTAAGTGGTTGCTAGACTGCATGATTTTAGCAGTTCTGTAAGATCATTACAAATCACATGTGTGACATGGATCTAATAAACTTGGGTACAATATGTATCCAGACTGCATGATGATGACACCTAGTGACTAGATGCAAGTTACTATTGAGGAATAAAGCGTCATTAGTACGCACTAGTGGTACACAAAAAGAACATCATGAAGAGCTTAGCAATTGTACTTTTTTATGTACGCTGATAAAAAAGGAAGATGTTTGAGGTAAGCAGTTTTAAGTTTTAGCGTGATGTCGCGTTGATAAATGCTATTTTTTATGCATTTTTATTGTCTGGTCAGTAAATGTGGGTCGTAGCAGCAAACACACTTTGTGGTGATAATGCTGAATTTCTGAAACTGTCCGGAAATTATATCTTTGGTCACAACAGCCATCTTAGGACAACCATTTAGTTTACAGAAATCATCACATTATTGACTTTAATCTTAATTAATCTTTTGGCTTATCCAGGCTCTAGATGTCACTCCTCATTCAAAGTTATTGTTTTATCATCATACAGGTGAAAATCACTTAGAAACACAACAATGCACCTCTCCTAAACAAGTCACATAATTGGAGCCATCATTTAATTTAATCTAATTTGAGGATTAGCAATAATTATTCCTGTTTTAGCAAATATCACCAATTAAATAGTCAATACCTGGTTTAGCGTTTTGGGTCAGTCTGCGAGACAAAATGTTAAATTGTTCCTCTGGAGTGTCAGGTTTTGAAGACCATGTAACATCTTTGCTGCATATAAAGATGTAAAGAGAACCATTATAGGTGCATCCACACACACACACACACACACACACACACACACACACACACACACACACACACACACACACACACACACACACACACACATTTTGTCAGTTTAATCCCATCTAATCCCACAGTGCTTTAGTGCCAAGTGGTCTGCAGCTCCTCCTGACAGTCCTTTGTGTTCAAAGGCCCACCAAATTGAAAGTTGCCATTCTCTATGTGCTATCCAACCTGCTCCATAATGATAGCATGTGGCCTGGCAGATATCCCATAGATCTATCCCTGGAGTGAGATAAACTGTCCCCATCTCTCCTCGTCTGCCCGTTTCTCTCCCGCTAAACAGTTGTCACGAAAGTCCACTTGTTCCTGGCAACATACCAGAGTCTGGTACGTCGGCCGGCCGAGAGTGGGTGGATGAGCTGTGGCAAAGGGGATTGTGGGCAACTTGTGGCATCCTCGTGCCAGTGGAGTGTCATGGGGTCAGCTGCAACATAAACACACAGTGAGAGAAACTCCAAGAGTGTGCGTGTGTTCAAGAATAGGATGAAGAGTTCCAGATATTTGAGTTTTGAGTAAACATACAGGATGTCTGTGACAGATGGCTGTTTGCATTAATGAAAATGAGAGTAAATGATTAAAAAATCAATACAAATTAAGAAAATTCTAAATGTTTACTGTCTGTTATGAATCCTTTTGCACTTCTTATTAAAGGAATAGGTCACAAAAAAACAAAAAACTTGTACACATCTTCAAACCATCAAAGATGTTGTTGTTTCCTCATCAGAGCAGATTTGGAAAAATTTAGCATTATATCACTTGCTCACCAATGGATGCTTTGCAAACATGCAAAATTTCTCCAAATCTTTCCCAGGGAAGAAAAATTTGTCTTTAATGGCCAGAGTAAATTTTCAACAAATTATTTTTTTAAGTAAGCTTTTTTTTCTTTTCTTTTTTTTAAGATCACCATAGCTTAATTTATTAATTTATTATTATTATTATTATTATTATTATTATTATTATTATTATTATATATTTTTTTTTACATGCAATCTTTGCGATACTATTTGCCACACTGCAACAATATTTGGGACATGACTGAATGCAGCTTAAAACACAAATTTTCATAATTTTGTAACACTAATCATGAAATGGATATTAAAATCTAGTTAATGCAGTTAATCCCTTAAACTCTAATTATAACTAACTTAATGTATTGGACAAAAAAAAAAAACTAATAAATAAATAAAAAAAACTATAATCAGTAAGCTTATTAGTCATACAGGTTTGGAATGACATCACGGCCAGTAATGAAGTCATCATTTTATTTTTTTGGTGAACTATCCCTTATTAAAATATTTAAAAGTTCTCTCCTCAAAAGGCATGGGGTTTGTACCTTCACTGCTTTAACAAAGTAATAGGGCAGTTTGTGTACTATTCTGAAAAGTATCTTTTAATATCTTTATATGCATCCCTATATCATCTCTGAAGTAAAAACAATCAACAAAACTATAGCAATAACTCAAGGCATTAAGAAGCATTTGATTCAAGCAGATGCCTCTCGGAATGTGCACCTCTATTTCATCACAATATTCTGATTATTACAAATGAAAAAGACTCACAGAATCCTGGCATAGGAATCAAAAGCCATACTGTCTTTCCTATTGTTTCTCTGGGTAAAGAGCCTTCAAGTGCGTAACTGCCAATGCCTCTTAAACCCCTCCTGTGCCAAAACACTACAGGTGCTTATCTCTAAAATGATGCCAGGTTTGTGACACCAGGTCAGCGGGTTGGCACAGACTGGCACTCGTATCCCCCCGGTCAACCCAGGATTCTGGCAGAAGTCAATGCTGAAGACGCACTGCGGCATTATGGAATGAACTCATTAATGCAAGGTGGTTACTTCTTGAACGCTTCTAAACACTATTCTGAAAGACGTGTGTTGTCATGATTTGTGGATAAATTGGATCTGCGTTTGTCTGTGTACTGTAATGCAATGTAACCGATAAGCTTTACAAAAACACAAATACATAAACCACCAAATCTAAAACACACACAAAGATTTTTGGTTCTAGATTGTCAGATATTATTTTTATTGTATTATGATGTTTTTGTTGTTATGATGTTTTTACATTGTATTGACAATAGTAATAATAATATGTTATAGATATAGTCATTTTAATGCTATTCTTCACATGTATTTTATGATTTTATTGTGATATAAGGTTTCATATGGTAGGGATAGTTATAGGAATATGATAGATGATAGTAGACATTGACTTTCATTGTATTTTATTTATTTATGTATCTGTTTACCATATGGAAGTCAAATGGCTACTATCAACTGTTTGGTTACCAATATTCTTTGAAATATTGTATTTTGTTTTCAACAGCTGAAATAAATTCATACAATTGGAACAACTTGAGGGTGAGTAAATAATGGCATAACTTTTTAAATTTTTTGTTTAAACTATCCCTACAAAGGTATTTATAGTAGGACAGTGAGGATTTATTTTTCATGTGCTCATGAGTCAAACACAATTTTCCTGGATTGTATTTTTAGGCTGATTGCACATCTCACCTGATTTAATTTTTCTGTTGGCTGATTTATCACCAAACTCCTCCGCCCTCCGAACCTGTGCCTGACCCAGCAGGTCACTGCCTAAAGCACCTGCCAGCTGCCAGCGGTTAGTGTGCCCAGCTTGTGTGCGCTGACATAGTGAGTGAGCCCACACCTGGTAGAAGTATAGAATAACAGTATGTGCTAAATATTCCGAAAGGAAATAACTATTTTAGGTACAGAGTTGTGAATGAGATTTGAACTTACACTTCTGGTAGAGATTTGGTGTGAATTGTGGGAGGTTATAAGCGTCAACCTGAAAAAATAAAGGTACTGAATGAGTAGCCTAATAAAGATTTCTTTTATATATGAAATGAACTGCAGCTATGAAATGTATTGTAAAATATTTTTGTTACACTGGAAAAAAAAAAAAAGAAAAAAGAAAAAAGAAAGAAAATGTTGAAAACTTTAAATCAGTTTTTAGTCAGACATTACAAGTACATTTCAAAGTTACAAAGAAATGACAATCAGCTATATATAGCTATTTTTTTTCACACACATTTATATTTTATGAAATAAATAAATAAATAAATAAAAAACCTTGCTGCATGTAGATGTATTGATGTTCAGTTATTAAGAACAGTTCTTATGATTATCAAAGTCAAAGTTTTGCTGATTATTTTGTGGAAACTTTTTTTTCCCAGCGTTTTATTTCTTTATTTTATATTTTTGATAAATAGAAAAAAAATATTTTGTTACTTCATATATGTTTTACTGTCTTTTTAAAAATGCATTAACTCACCTCGTGTGAGGTCTGAATGGCATATTCCTGCTGGATAGGTGACTCCACTGATTGTGCATTCTCTTAAAATTCAAATACTTTCACTGGCGCTGACTGACAGTCCACATCATGTTAGAAGAATATTAAGACCTTAAATGACTAAAATAGCATAGCGTTGTTTCTCACTAAGGTTACATCTTAAATAAACATTGAAAGCCACTAAACAAACCTGGCAGTACTGTACAGATGGATAAAAGGTAAAAGAAACTTAGCGTTCATGGCCCATATGTCTACTCTACTTCTTGTTGACAGGTCCTGTTGCTAGGAGACATGATGTGGGTCAAATGACACATGCCTGACCAAAACAAACCGAAGAAATATAGTTGCCTGATAAACGTTATTCCAGTCAATTGCCTACAATTCCCATAATTCAGCGAGAAGGAAGGCTACGTGACGCCCATCGCGTTCAAGTTCAGGGCTCTTTCCAGGGCTAACCTCGAAAATCGTCTTACTTTTACACAGCGCGGCCCGTGATTGGCCAACATTTTTACGCCTGTGCTGCGACGCGATTGTCGTGACGCGAAAACGCGAGGGAGGGGGAACGCGGATGGAGGCCGTTGGTGTTTCAGAGCCGAAACAATCGAGGCAGAAATACATGAGGAAAACTTAAATAGAAAGCTTGTGAATCTTTATATTCCGTTATATCGAAACTCGTATCTCAGATACACGTATAACTGTGTTGGCGGAGCTCGTGAAGCAGTGCTTGTCGGTATTTAGTTGTTTGTTTATAGTTTTAGTGAAGCTCAGAGGCCCGGATTCACTCTCTTCATTAACCAGGCGAGTATTTAACCTCCTTCGGTCCTGCTGTGGGTTCAGTTCTTCTGTAGATTAAAAATCTACATTTTAACTAATTAGCGATTGAGTTTTAATGCTGGATACAGAGTGCATTTCACAGCATTGCCTGATTAGCCTGCCAGCCTTTTCATGCTAATCCTACTGCTAGACGTTAGCGTGGTTATGTTGTTTTTATCAGCTAAGCTGGTTTTCAAACACTCTTTTGTTGGAATCCATGTACAGAAGTTGTGTTAATGTCGTATTTGCTTAGCGAGGTGAGGAACACTGAAAAGGGAAAAGTAAACAAAAGAGAGGGGTTACATGTATTAGCATTAGCTTATAATCAAACTAGCTTTTAGCATTCTTAGTTTTGATGATTATTGATATTGCAGTGATATCGTTTGATTTTGTTTATTATTTTTGGGGTCGTTCAGTTGGCACTAGTTATTTTCCAAGCCAGTAAAGAGGTAAACTTATTATTATGGTAAACCACTATTGAATGATTGATATTACTGATATATTAATGATTTATTATTGAATGAGTGATATATTAATGTTCAATAAATGCTACTCGAAAATCCATGTTGTTGTTTTTAGATCTTGGAACTTACACTGCCTGTTGTTATTTTTTTTTTAAGTATTTTTGATATATGAAGACTTAAACTTTTTTTTTTTTTTAACATTAGTTTTTCTTATGTAGGGTAAAAAGTGACATTTCAACTTATATATTTTGATATTTCTGATGGCTTTGTGTACAGAAAGCATGAATTCATTTATTTTTTTGGGGGGGGGGGGGGGGGGGTTGTCCAGCTGGGACTAGTTAGGTTGCGAACCAGTGGCGGCCTCAGATTATCGAAATGGTAATATTATGATTATGAATAATTGCAGTATTAGTGTGCCGTAGCATTTGCTTCAAGGAATACAGGTTTACAACCTTTTTCTAACATCTATGGTAGCTTTTGGTTTACTTGAGTGCTGTTATTGTAGTCAGGATCTTGGAACTTTCACGGGGCAAAATGAAAATTTGCAAAAAAAATGTACTCCCACTTAGGCCATGCAAGATGTAGATGAGTGTGTTTCGACATTTGAACAGATTTGGGGAAATATAGCAAAGGTTTGCTCATCAATCCTTTTTGCAGTGAATGGGTGCCATCATCAGAATGAGGTTCCAAGCAGCTGATAAAATCACAATGTGAAAAAAAAGCTATGAAATACAAATAATCCACATGACTCCAGTCAAGTAATTAAAATCATATGAAGCGAAAAGATGTTTGTTTTTAAGTAACAAATCCATCAATAAGACAACATTTGCTTCTGGCTAAAATGCAAGTCCTCTATGTATAAAATTGCTTTCTTCAGTGAAAAAGTTGTTTTGGCTCAACCAGGAGAGAAATATTCACAGATTTAGGCCTATTTACATGTGAAAACAGTCCAAAACTGTTTTAAACAAATATGTTGATGGATTTCACTGTAAGAGGGAAAACAGGGGATGCTTTATTTTATTACTTTGAATATTTTTATGCTGGGGGTAACGTTATGGACTGGTATTTTGGCCAGAAGTGGCAGTAAAAAAAAAAAAAAAACAATAAAAAGGATTTGCATATTAAAACACACAGCTTTTAAGTAACTTTAAAAGACAATGATTGCTCATGTGGAGTCACATGGATTTTGACGCACTTATCAGCAGTTAGAACTGTCATTCTGATGGCACCCATTTAAGGCAGAGGATCCATTGGTCAGAAAGTAATCCAAAATTTCTTTAAATATGTTCCAATGAAGATGAAATAAACTCATATTGCCTATTTGTTGAATGGCCTGATGGTGAGTAAACTGCCAACATGCATTCATGTTTTGGTGAGCTATTCCTTTAAATCTCTCAGTTTTTTGAGCACATTACAGGATTGATTTCTTTGCATATGCATATTGAAATCAAAATCATATTATGGAATAATTCTAGTTTCCTGCTTGTTATCAGCACAGAAATGCAAGTAGGTGTCAGGTTTGATAGAGTTCATGAGTGCATCGGTTTTATAATGAATAGCCCCGAGACCTTCACACATGTAGAATGCTGAATAATGTTGATTTTATTCATTAAGAAATGATGAAACTCGAGGCAGAATTTTAATAGTCAACTAAATTTGATTACAAAACAGTCAGCGAATTATTCATGTAACAGTTGATGATTGTTCACAGGGAATATGAGACAGATGCCACAATGACATCTAGATTTGGAAAAACGTACAGCCGTCGAGGAGGCGATGGGACCTCGAAGTTTGACGAGGTGTTGTCCAATAAAAGAGCCACGCTCAGCACCAAATGGGGCGAGACGACTTACAAAGCCAAGGTGGCAGCAAAGAGGCCTGGTTTGAAGACCGAGGTGATGGATCAGACCAAGAGGACCAAGGTCTCGGATGGTGATGGATCCGAGGATCCGTTTGGATTCGACAGTGACGATGAATCCAGGCCGGTCACATCTCGTAACGTAGCCCAGCCTAAATCCAAAATAACATCGACAGGGGGATCCCAGGCCAGCCTAACACTGGAGCCCAACAGCAGGGTGAACCAACCCGCCAGCATAGAGGCCGTGGCCCCCAGCAGGGCCCCTTTCGCTCTCAGCACTGAGAGAAGTGCTCACAAAGTGCCAGAGGATCCTGGGAAATATTTTAACACCTCTACTGCAGGTATGTTTTTCCCTGAAAGTTTTTTTTTTTTTTTTTTTAGTTCTTTCAAAAATACATTGGAGTTGTGTTTTAATGTTTAAATACCTCCTGATTTGTTCTAGCAGCACTGCATTAATCAGTTGTTGTTACTAACTGTTAGAGTGTTTCAGGTGTTTGACCTGTTTAACTTCACGGCAAGTGAGTGTGAGCTTACCACATTATATAAACCTGCCCTAGATAGGTTTGTTTTGTGGTTGTTTACTTGTCTGAATTTAACATTTAAACAAACAACTTTAACATTTATCGCACCTTAATTTTCCCTAAGTTTGACTTTGCCGTTCATATTTAGCATAAAGTACATAAATGAAGTGGAGATGCACCGATTGATCGGCCGGGGATCGGAATCGGTTGTTTTCCTCATGATCGGCTCGGATTGGTGACTGGCTGATCAGTCTCACTTTTGCGAGTGAAATGCTCACACTGTTGAGCCCTGATAAATGGCTTTTTAATACTTTGAAACAGCTTGCACAATTTAGGTAAAACCAGGGGTGTAGAACGGATGTGAAATTTACATGGCTTTTTAAGATACATTCAGATGATATGAGATGTAATTTGAAGGCATTCATTGAAATTAAAACATGGAAGGGTGAACAGTAGCCAATGAGGTTACTGCTTGTGTTGTAGTGTCACCCGCTGTGACAGTGGGAATGCTTGGTTTTCACATTAAACAAAGAGTTGTCCTAAAAGAATGAAAAACTTCACTGTTTCCAATATAGAGTAATATCGTAGATACATATGGAGTCTTTTATGGAAAAAAAAAGTTGCTTCTCATACCCAACAAAATGGCAAAAAACTAAATGTCATACTTTGATTTCCTGTCTGTGTCGCAAGGAGTGAAAAGAAATGTGGAAGTGAATGTGGGTGGATTTTCACATGTGTGGTGCCATAGGGATGTTGGTTGTAGTTTTTTTTTTTTTCTTTTTTCTTTTTTTTTAAAATAATAATCGTTCACGTTTCACAGAAAGCTTCCTTGCGGGCATCTGCTGCCGTGAGTGCTCTAAATGCTCAGGACACCAGTGTTACGGGCTGTAGACTGTGTAAGACCCTGCTTAATATCACAGTAATGGATACGGCGGACTGACTCTTGCAACAACAGCCTGGAGCTCCCAGCAGACCAAGAAATGAAAATCTTTAATTGGCCCAAACTCTATTTTACATTTCCTCTGCGTAATTGCTTTTTCAGGTCGGTACTCCTCCAGGGTCTTGCAAATCATTTGGCTGACTAAGTAATCAATGAGGTGAAGTTAGAGGAAACTTTCAGAACACTGACACCCGTCAGTGGTGATGTTAATACGAGGAGAACACTTAGACGCTGATGGAGCGTAGCGTTTGGACAGGCTCCTGTGAGCTGCTTATCTCATTTAGAAGCACGGCACACAGAACTCATCACCTTGTCTGTAAGCGCTAAGGGTCTCTTATGATAACGCATGCTGATGTGTGGCTCTCCCTAAGACACTTCAGTGTTGTTGCTCCTATGCAAATTGTTTGGATCAATCTATTATCTAAAATAGATTAGATAATAGAAATGATCTAAAAGTAAATGTGACTACCGTGGATTTGTACATCGCGATATCAAGGCTTAAACGACACATCGTGGGATAACAGCGTTAATAATAGATTGGCAAATGTGATCATTCTTTCTCACCTACCGTCAGCATTCAGAAAATATACATTTATATCATTTTAATTAAAATTAATTTAGCTGTGAAATCTTCTGAAGTGTACATTTATAATCTGCATAAAATGTGTATTTGTGTGTAATGATTGGTCTGTTTGAATTGAAAGCAGACAAGGAAATTCAGTCACTAGACATGCACAATCTATGCTGTGCTCTGGATGCAATTTTTCTATTCATGTCATATTTGCTGACTGCTTTATGTAAAATTAGTAGGGTTGGGAATCACCAGAGAGCTCATGATACAATATTAATACGATATGTGTCACGATACAATATTATTGCGATTTTAAACATTTTGCGATATTACAGTGCAACTTAAACTTGTACAGAAAAGTTGTTCAGACATTTCAGCAATTGGGGCATTTGAAAGTAAATTAGTGTTAAATTAAATAGTTAGTTTAAATTAAATAAAACATGTAGTCTTACGTCCAGGGATGCACTGAAATAAAAATTCTGGGCCAAAACATAAAACCGAAAATTCTGAATGATTATGAATTTTATTACATTCAACTCAATTTTAACGATACTGAATAAAAAAATAAAAAAAATAAAAATATAAATAAAAATAAAATAACCTTTACTGAAAGTAGAGTTTATATTAAAATTGGTAACTCTTTACAATTTGTTTCATTATTTAACATTAGTTAACTACTTAAGTTAACAAACTAAGAATTTATTAATCTTAGTTCATGTTAGTTTTAACATTTACAAATTCATTATGAGTGGAATTTGCTTCTACAGTGAGCATGAGTGTTAGTCGAGCAGAACGCACATTCATAGAGCAAAATATTGAGCAAAGCGTCAAACTGGGCTGTTATGAGGATAGTGAAATGCGCACTGAACACTACTGGACGGGGTGCAGCGTGCCTATATATATATATATATATATATATATATATATATATATATATATATATATATTTTTACTAGCTTTTTTCTTTTCAAATAATATACTTAAAGATCGATACTTAGCATCTGTGTATCAATACAGTATTGCCACGAAAAATATTGCGCTAAAAACTGTATTGATTTATTTCCCCCTCCCCTAAAATTTGTACAAAAAAAAATCCCTAGTGCATACAAATTTACCACATCTTACCACTCAGATTACTGTTAGATTGCTTGCTTCCTTTTTATTGTAATTATATCTATTCTAAAAAAAAAACATTTGTGTGAAAACTACTATATTACAGAATCAGGAAGTTGATGTCTGAAGTATAAATCTGTTTATTTTATGCAGATTTATCAAGTTTTTACATTCATTTGAAAATTATTTGTCACTTCAACTTCTCGCAGTCAACTTCTCAAATGTTATACTGAAGTAGAAGTATTATCCAGAAGAAGAAGAAAAAAAATAGTTCTAAGTGTATATCTGAACAACAGCATTCAAAAATAACAGCTGGAACATCAAGACAAACAAATTATGGGGAGATTAGAGCTTTAACTCCACTTTGCATTTATTGCATGACTCACTCTTAAGGTGTGCTTTCTCTGGACTGGGAAAATGCTAAAATAAACACGGTTATTGCTCAGCAGCATTTTAACACGTAAATACTCCCACACAGTCGAGGTGCATCCTCATTTGGCACCAAATCTTCTGCAGCTGCAATGACCATCTTGCCTTAGTCATCAGATTCTTTCATTACAAACTAGCACAAGGCAAGCTCCCCTGTCTTTTAAAACTTTACGATAGTTCCTCCTTTTAGCTGCTTTTGAATGCAAAACACTGTCTTGGACAAACTGCTCCCCAAATGCAGGTTCTTCACTTCATAGTGACATCACATCAGAAGACATCAGTGCACTGTACATAGCCTTTCTATATCACTTCTACAAGAAATTATGAAAAAGTGCAGTTAAATCATGTTTAACCTTCTTAAATAGGTGAGCTTAATAAATTCGTTTTATGAAGTCGATGACTTGCACAGCCCTACCAAGATTGAAATTTATCTTGATCAAAAGGTCATGTGATCATGACATGAATTAATTGAGTTTTATTCAAATGCACTGTTGACAAAATTGTGACTAGGAGAAAATAACACCGCTAGATTATTAGCTCCATCTAAAAATGATATGGAATATGTCTTGGTTGTCTAATAGTTATCCAATAGTTTCTTTAAATTTCAGAGGTGCTGAGAATTTGCTTAAAATATGTTGGTATGAATTGGAAATCGTATACTCCCCTAAGAACCCCAAAATGTAGTAAACAAGTGTCCCATGGTTGTCTGAGGACAGGATGGTATTAAAGCTGACACTTACAGTGATGAGACACAGAGGCTGAAGTACAGCGAGGGAGGAACGTGGACTTGTTTGACTTCTCGCTGCTTGTGAGATTGAAACTTGTCAATTCTGAGTCAGAGTGGTGATGTGAGAGCACTGACGAGTGGAAAATATATTTATCTGTCCTTTTCCAGAAATGTTTTATTTTTGAAATGTCAAAGAATGGTATTGTACACAGTTATTCATTTATGGGGAGGGGAAAAAAATACAAACAGGATTTTTCCAAATGTCATTTAATATTGAAAATTTTAAATGATCATGATTTTTTTTAACATAATTACATCTTTAATAATAATATTAATAAAGTAACATCATCTCTCATCATAGCACATTTAATCTCTCATGACCTTGTGAAATGGTTGGGAAACGTGTCACTCATGAGATTACATTTAATGACATCAGTCCACCAGTCCTCCAATGGACAAAATACCTGTGTAATTTTTTATTTTTTTTTTATTTGAAAAGAAGTCATTTCACTTGGTTATACTTCACTAGAGAAGAAAAGACAATTGACCCTTCACAGGACAGTTGATTGACAGGCGGTCTGACCAATCATAATGCCGAATTTGCAAACAAAGTGCAGCACAACAGGTTTATTTAAATCATGGGAGAATCTTTTTTTTTATATTCCTTAAAATATTAAGTTTTAGTAATTTTATAATTCTTATATTGAGAAATACATTCTACTCTATAATTGTAATATATTTCTGTCAATTTTTTCAAGTTTAAACCACACTTTGCTTTGACAGATTGTCGTGAAAACCGTTTCGTAAAAAATAGTTTTATCAAATTAAATAGAGAAATGCTTATAAACATAAAGAATATGTAGCCGCCTTCATATTTAAAAAGCAGAATTTTTGCACTTTAAAGGGATAGTTCACCAAAAAATGAAAACAAATTCAAATTATGAGTAGGGTTGTGATGATGAGGAAATTTTCCCATTGGTTAATTGTTGTGTGACAACATCGGTAATACTGGAATCACAGTGGGGTGGGGTTTCCTAGCTTTTGATTAGTTTGTGAAAGTGGCATAAACATTTTACTTTCTCTTCAAATTGAAAGTTGAATTTTGAAAGCTGGTTCAATTTCAAATTGAATTTTACATTTTAAATTTGAAATTAGTAGCAATTTGGTGCAAATTGCCTGAATCAGTTCAAGTAACAAATAAATGTTAGATACACTTAGCCTATATATGAATCATAGAACATTTAATTAACAAAGTGAATAAAAATACACCATGCTATATGCCAAATATAAAATAACAAATAACTTACACAAAGTTTAAATAGGTATACAAAACTGAAAACACAGTGGAACCAAATAAATAAGAAACATAGAACATTTATTAGCAAAATGTATAAGAAAGCTTGGAGGCATGACATACACTTTGTAAATCAAAATAAATTAATTACACAAATTTTAAATAGTCAAAATCAGTAAACGCTGCGTGAAAGAGCATTATTTTTTTGTTATTTCCTATTGGTTATTTACGGTCACATGGGCACAGGTGATCACTTCCGTTTTCTTTATTATTTCCTTTGTTGTATATTGTATTCCGTGATTTTGTCAACATTCCAACTTCAGGAAGCCCATTGTGTGCTGCTTTTCTGTTGGTAGTCACTGTATCTTATTACTGTGCATTAGAATAGTTCACTACTGCTTAATGTTGTTGTCAGTGGATGCTGTCAGGCACGTCTCCTAAACACAAACCCTTATTGAAAATGAATGACTTCTGCTGCCCTATTCAAACGCTGACAGCATGAACACAGACTGGACATTCATGCAATGCATAGACTTCAATTCAGATGTGTTTTACGGTCTGTTACATAAATCCTTTTCAGCTAAGATTTGAACAGAATTCAGTCTTTAGAGTGATGGGTAGTTTGACAATGACTGCTTGATTTGTCGTTAATGGGTTTGTGGAGAATAAACGGATATTTGGATGTTGTTTCATAAAAGTCATGATGTTTGAGGTGATCATGATGGCCTAAATTTGTTATTTTCGCCTCTTCACAATCTAATGAATAGGGGAATGTTCTGAATTAACACAGTAGTGATATAACTGAAATTGTGTAAGTGCTGTTGTGCAATAGGTGATTTTTAGATTTAACAGCCTATCTGCAACACTGGCTTGCTTTGCCATGGAGCTTAATGGTGGTTTTGTATGCTAGGGACCTTTTTTCAAAGCTGCCATTAACGTTTTGTCCTGTCTCCTGATTCAGAGTACATAGACTTGATTGTGGTTATTGGTGTAATGGAGAATACGTACAGTAATTTTAGGATGGTAAATAACAAATGTTGTCTGCCAGACTATAACGTAGACAATGTAATGACTGCAGAGGTGTGATTATTGCTTTGAAGGTGTCTTTCAGTGTGTTCATAATATCTTCTTGCCTGTGTTTGACTAGTCATGGGATCAGTGAAAATTGATGTAGTAAGTCTGTGGTCTTTACTTAAAACTAGAACAGTCTTAAAGACCAGAGACTTTGTACAAAGATGTGTAAAACCTCTGACTGCATTCAAATCAGTGATATATTTTACATAAAAAAATGGTTGACCACCTTCTGGTTATGGAAGCACATGGGTAGCTAAATTAATTTAGAAATGTAATATGCAAAATGACAAAGCAATATGTAAAATGGCAATGTATTTCTGTTTTTAAATGTATATTCCATATTCCTTATGTGCAACATTTAGTGCAAAATAAAAATGTAATTATATAATTTACATTAGTGGTCAACCGTGTTTTTTGACTGCCGATGCCTATATCTTGTAAAGCAGAGAGGCCGATATAAAGCTGATATGATTTTAAAAATTATTATTATTAAGATTTCAAAAATGTGAACTCATTTGACAGATGGATTAAAAAGTAAATGTGTAAAATAGACATGCTTTTACTTTAGATTACAGTATTTTTCACAAATAACTGAATATTTAATACAAACATAATTGAAAAGAAAGTAAACACTGTAACCAACAGGGCACTCAGTATTCTGGGAAGTTCGTGTGCACTGGTAATTATATTTTATAAGCAAGGGTAACCCTCATTTTACATACAGCACACAGTGAAAATGACATGAATATGACAGTGGGCAAATGCATAAAGTGCAGCATAATTTGAAATCAAGAGTTTTAAGGTTTTCACTTGGACCTTCACACAGAGAATGTGTGATCATGCTGGATACACATACACACTTCACAAGATCTCAGAGCTGGATTTGTTTGCAAGGTTTGTGAAATTAAATGTTCATTAGTCATTCAAAGATTTGTTTATATAAATGCGTAATTGCTAAATGCTGACGGAAAACTATAAAGTATTATAATGTTTTCCTTTCTATTACTAATAGGCCTGATATAAAAGCAATCGTTTTACTACTTTCTGTATGCATTAATTCCTTTGTTTAACCATTCTATCTGATTATTAGACAGGCTTTTATCCGTATTAGACAGAACTGTTAACGATGACGATGAACAAGAGACGAGAGAGTGTTTGAGCACTCTGTGCACTCAGGCGCTGCACTCTCGGTGCCTTCAAAATAAGTAAAATAAAAATAAATAAGTCCCGCCTCGAACACATCGGCCAAGCAGAAAACCTTATCGGCCGATGCGGATATTTGACAGCTGTGTCTAGATCGGACTGGTTAAGTGTCATCGGGGCAGGCAGGAGTAGCAGCATTTTCTGTATGGTCATGGCAGGACTTCAGACTGCAACCTTTTTTTCTGCCCGTGTGACTAAATTTTGTGTGCTGTTGCACTGGCGTGACCGCTGCATTGTTCCCCTCCTAACGTTGCCATTTCTGTTACACATGAGAAACATAAAATGGCAGCTGGTTTGAAATGGGCAGCACTTCGATTGTAGAACCTATTTTTTTAATTATTTTTTTTAATGCATTAGCAGGAGTGAAAAAAAAAAAAACAACTAAAAAAAAAAAACTTTTGTGCTTGTGCAACTGAGAAAGTTAGTCGCAAAAGATAGACCAATGGGAAGAATAAGTCTGGAGTTCTGGGTCATGGGCATCAACCAGACTGTAAACACACTGAGGGATTTTAAGGCATGCGCAACACTTAGGTGCCACGGGACATGGGTGCTCTATTATGGGTTAAAAGTGAGAAAGGCAACGCCGTGTCTACACTGGATGCGAGCTGTGCATCCTTCCCATAATCTAAATTAGGGCTGCACGTTTTCAAGTTTTTCATTAACCGTTAACCGAGGCCCTTATCGGTTAATACTCGGTTAACCATAGTGTGCGCCAGCTGTTTCCGTTGTCCGGTAATTTCCGGACATTGGCCGAAAAAAAAAAAAAAAGAAATGTCCGACAAAATTTCATCTTTCCGGTCAAATTGTCCTATTAAAACTGCCTAATAATCTTGCCCACTAACACAATCTGAATTTGAGAATAAGCCTAAAATGTATAAAGCAAATATACACCGACCTTTGGCTATCTTATAAAGGAACAGGCTCTAGTAATAGTTATGTAACTTTCCGTGTTTAGGCGAAGGTAACAAGCAGGCTCCGCGGCCGCCTCGCTAAGGCTA
Source organism: Carassius auratus (assembly GCF_003368295.1). Taxonomy (NCBI): domain Eukaryota; kingdom Metazoa; phylum Chordata; class Actinopteri; order Cypriniformes; family Cyprinidae; genus Carassius; species Carassius auratus. The sequence goes on along the minus strand of NC_039254.1, from coordinate 13,038,899 downwards.
TGACTATGTTTGACAGGTACAATATTTGAAAATCGATAATTATTATTTTTTTTTATTACATTTATATCTGAATTTATGTCAACCTATAGACTTTCAAATATCAAAATGTCATGAATTAATATGTATTTGTGTACAAAATGACAAACATATTTTCCTATTATATTTTGCCTGGAAACGCTTCCAACAAGGCGTCAGTTCTATTTCTAGCATGCACGCGTCGAGCCGCGCGTCTCACGCAGGCAGTCGACAAGCTCTAACCTGTTAACATGGGAGCCGAATTAAAAACAGACACGCCACGCAGCTGAGATGCTTTCGCTCATCGCCACGCTTCCAGTGAGTCCTGACCGGCCTAATGATGCCCGGGTGTTGGCTGTTGAGATTACAACAACGAGGTGGTACTTGAAGAATATCTAAGCACTGTATTGCAATACTTGCATTTTGCCCCGTCGCTCTCAATTTTAAAGTGCTCCAACGCTGTACTTTTTTTTGCCCGCTTCATATTAGAAAATGACTTCTTCTTGAGGACATTACAAATGTCTGGGAGCGCTCTGGCGGTCTCTGGTGGTGCAAAAATGTATTACAACTAAATTCAATGCACGCCATTGACGTCACTTAACCGAGCAAAATGTTTCACTCGGTTACGCAATTTTTAACGGTTAATCGGTTAACCGGTTAACCATGGCCACCCCTAATCTAAATCCAATTAGGTAAAAGGGCATTTAAATGATCATTTTTTTCTACAGTTTTTGCTTGGACATGTTAAACATCTAAAAAACAAACAAGATCATTTAACTTTTGCAACTTATAAAGCATTAAAATAGGTTTTTAATTTACGTATTAAAACTAGTCTAGAAAATGGCAAATGTAAATTATATAATTGGATTTTATTTTGCACTAAATGTTGCACATATGGTATGGGAAAATGTAAATTTAAATACAGAAATATATTATGATTTTACATATTGCATTGCCATTTTGCTTATTACACTTCAAAATGAATTTTGCTACCCATATGCTTCCACATTTGGTGACTCTCGTGTTGGCTTCACATTATCGCTGTAACCCACATTATCAGATCTTTTTGGCTACAGATTAATCAAGTATTTCCACAACCTTGTCAGTAACTGAAACTGTTGCTTCATATGAGTCAGAATATAGTTTAAGGCTGAGCGATTAACCATATTTATTTGTGGTAAGTTTTTTTTTTTTTTTGTGTGTGTGTTTACATTATCTTGCATTGGTAGCAAGCCTCCTTAATATTTCAAGATTTGGGCTGCCAGATGTCAAGAGTTTAAATCCCAATCAGTCGTAATTCAGTCGTAACCACTATTGTGCAGCCCTAATAACCCATAGTTTAACACCAGAGTTATTTTGGCCGGAGAGACAAACAAATGAGGACAGTGCAACTTTAGTAGTTATGTCTAATAGTCGCAACATTATTTTGCTTAGGTAACTGGTTATTGCTGATAGTTTAAAATTAGACCAAGCTCCGTGTGTTTTTTCTTTATTATTGTAGCTATTTTCAGCAACCTACTTCCTGTTGATTTAGGAACATGACTGGTCAAGTACTTAGTTGTTTGAAGTCATGCGAGTTCTCTAAATTCTGATTGATGTCTCACTTCCTTTTTTTTAGAAAAACCCCACAGTTGGTCCATCGAGAGCACAGACCGCCACAGCTACTCATGGTACAAAAACCCTTCTGAAAGCGACAAGAGACCTCTTGCCCAGACCACCACGTTAAAGTCTGAAAAAACAGATGACAAGGATTCTTACGATGCCTGGAGCGATGTGGTTGGTCTGGGAGCACGCTCCACATCCCTCTTTACAGGACCTAAAGACCCTCCGTCTACCTTGTGGGCATCCAGTAGTTACAGTCACAGTAACATTCAGGGCAAATCCTCCACAGAGACTCAGTTAGACGAGTTTGCTCAAGGTAACTTTAATTTTCCCATTGAGCCATCTGAAAGTGAGGACCACTCTCAGTCTGTGCTCAGGGCATCCAACTGCAGAACGTACTGCAGACCCAGTAAAGGCAAACAGCCTGGTGGAGCTGATGGGAGTGGAAGCGCTTCCTGTCATAGCTCCATTGGAATGTTGGAGAACAGCGGGGCCGAAAATGCTGGGAAAACTGTAAACAGAGGTCGGACGAGAGACTTTACAGTGCTACACCCGTCTTGTGTTTCCATGTTTAACGTCACCTTCCAGGACTCCATGGACCGTAGTATGGAGGAGTACACAGCAAGCCCCCCAGCTGCTGGTCCAGGAGATACTGGAAGACTGAGGAAGAAAATGGAGGCAGAAAGCAAACCTTTCAGGTAATTGTTGTGTGTAAGAACATTGTAATAACGTGATGTAATAACATGAAATTGTTAGTACCTGCAGTTATATTGAGATGTAATTCATACTATTTTTGGACTGTTGTCTTAGGGTGCATTCACGCTTGGTTCAATTGCCTGATCCAAACCCGAGTTTGACCCCCCCCCCCCCCTTATTATTTCATTTGGGTACGAAACATTGTTTGTTTGCGTTATCAAGCCAGCAGCAGTTTACCTCTTTGCTTAGTAACAACATTTCAGGAAAAGGGAATAAAATGCATAATTTCTATCTTCACTTTTATATATTTATATTTTTGAACCATTGATTTTGTTTACAAAGCTTCAGTACGTAACATATATATATATATATATATATATATATATATATATATATATATATATATATATATATATATATATATATATATATATATATATATATATATATATATATATATATATATATATATATATATATATAATTTTTTTTTTTTTTTTTTTTTTTTTTACAGTATTTTCGTTTAACGTTTAGTTTTTTCTTTTTGTTTTTGTGGTGTTTTATAATTTTTTCATTTATGTATTTTTTTTTTTTTTTTGAGCCCATTTGAGCATGGCTGCACTATTAATCAACAATCAACCTCTAAAACAAAAATAGAGAAGAGAACATTAACACCATCCAACTCTAGTGGAAAATATTTTTTGATCGCTCTAAGTTTCTATCTCTTACATCTCATTGAACCCCTTAACCTGTTAGCCAGCACCCCGATGCTCTCGTCCTGAACGCCCCTCAACTTGCACGTGTAAGTGTTTATGAATAGATTAAATGAAACGGGACAAATTTAATCTTGACAATCTATGTATCATTATAAAGATCTAAGCCTCAAGCATTGACGACAGATGGCTGTTTTTCAATGGAAAGCTAATAAAGACTGTATTTGCTACATTTGTGTAAGCAGTACACATAAAAACATGGAAACGCTGTACATACCAGATCCATCGTAATAACGAGTCATGAGACTATGGACTATACTTTTCTAGACCTTGACAGTGTAATTTACTTGGCAGTCTATGGGACAGTCATAAGCCTCCCGGTTTTCATCCAAAATATCTTAAATTGTGTTCCGAAGACAAACAAAGCTTTTACAGGTTTAAAAGACATGGGGGTAAAGTGATTAATGACAACGTTTTCATTTTGGGGTGGAGTATCCCTTTAAAAAAACCTGCTACTCCTGTTTAATCAAGTAATGACAGCCCTACTTAAAATAAATAAATAAATAAATCAATTAATTTAAGATTGTTTGAATTATGTTTTCAAAATTATTATTCTTTTTTTAAACTAGTGGTAATTGGTAGACACCAACTGATCAGATATACGCAAAATGTGATAAAACCCTCAAAGATGCAAGAAATTCTGTTCATAATTCATTGGTTGCTGTCACTTGGCCTCATTCCTTCATTCCTTCACATTCTGACTGTTTGTTTGTTGGGTTTCTAATCGTTCCAGACCCACACAGAGCAAAGCGAAGAGCAGTAAGCTGGAGCTCTTTGGGTTTGATGACACTGATGCTGTGGCTGAGGATGACGACTCTGCTTCAGGAAGCTCTAACTACAGGATCAAATACTTCGGCTTTGATGACCTGAGTGAGAGTGACAGTGAGGAAGATGAGGGTGCCTCTGAAAGAAGGAAAGCTAAGAGGAAGGCAGCAGCAGGCGTAGCAGTTCCACTGATGTCTTCAGAGACCAATGTTGACAGTCCTCAGCCCAGAGAGATTTGGATCTCTCAGAGCAGTCACACTGCAGGTCACAGTCACGGCCTTAAAAACGGTCAGTATTTACACTCAACACAATTTCTGGTGATCTAGCTTTGGGTTCTGTTTATGTTGCAGTACCTGCCTGAATCCATAGTAAATCTGCAAAGATGTAGTTTTTCCTATGCCGTCAAGAACAAATCTAGGTTGAATTTTATCACAGAATTATGATACAAAATTTGATTTTGCATAAAGAATATGAAGAAAGTTATTAGGATCATGATGCTTTTGTTGTTGTTTTTCATTTTGACTTGAGTATTGCATAAGAAAATGTATATATTGTATTATATTTTAAATTATATTGATAGTTTTACTTGATATTTTTTTTGTCACTTATTTGATTTGGTTTTATTTTTGTTAGCTGGTTAATTTATATATTTGTGTAAGTGTTTATTTGTTGGTTAGTTGTGAAATATGTCCCTGATGTGTTTGTTAGATTTATGTGTACAGAGTAATGTACAAAGACTTTTTTTTTAACACATTGCTATTCTGCTTTTTTTGTATCATTTCAAAGACATAGCTAAACTCTGAGCGTCTAAATTGTCTAATATTAGCCATATATATTAGTGCTGTCAAACGTGCCTATTACATACCCATTATTGCAATTAACTGTATTTGTTAGCAATGCAGAGAACATATTTTCCTTTAAGAGATAATAGTAACAGTCAGCAGACACATGGCTGATGTTTGGTTGTGGTTTTACAGATCCTCTGGAGTTCCCAGAGGTCCCCTTTCCCCTTGAGACAGTAAAGAAACCTCAGGTCAAAGCTCAGGAGAAAGCCAAGGAGAGCAGCAGGAAGATCTTCAGCGGACCTAAGAAGGTAAGCTTCATATCGTCTCATTTTCTATTTCAGTTTTTTTCCATCATTCAGCTGATGGCTTATGATGCCAGTATTTGTTCTGGATCAGTTTGTACTACATGTCATTTCATTTAGAAAATAAAGGTTGTTTTGCCCATTTCACCAAAGTAAATGTTACCCTACTGCCATCATGGAAAGAAAGGATGTAGGCGTTTGATTTGTTGTTCTCTTGTTTATGTACACTAACGGAAGCATAGTGAAAGCAGAGGGTGGAACGGGCATTGCGCCGTTGTCTTCAGCGCGACTTTTATCTATAATGACAGTAATGCAGTTATGTTGCTCACCCCCGCTGACAGCTCAGCCATTATTACGAATGTTCCTGCGGCTGCTCTGTGCACACAGGCTTCTCGGGGGTTATGATTGATTGTTTAACTCATGATTGAACTTTAAGCATATAAATGCTCAAACAGAGCAATGTTTTGATAGCATCACAGAGTTTCCGTTATCCGGGAGAATTAGTCTGCGAATGGCTGATGATGTTGATGACTCTACATATCAAACAGAGGTAGGGAGAGGTATTATAACTGCTTTCCTCCATGGTTCCCTTGATCACCATATCAGAGCTGATCTGCTGATAACTGATAGTGAGAAGTAGTGCTGCACGATAAATGAAAATTAAACTGAACCCATAATATGCGTCAGTCTCTGCATCTGCTTTATGTTACAGTCACTTTAATGTGCATTTGGGAATGCAACCTACACTAACCATCTTTCCATACTTATGAGAAGTCCTTGTTAGCAAAATATAAGCCACAATGGCTCCTGAATTACAGCAATTAATCTGTTTTCCTCAACGTTTGTTCGTCCATGCAGCTTACGATGACATCAGTGTGTGATTTGAACAATTAAATGTGCGTTCGCACTTTCACTGATTTAAAGAGAGCAGCTATCTGATAAAGATTTATCATAACTAGGGATGGGCATGATTAATCGACGATCGATAATTGATCGTTAAGATTTTCCTCGATCATGTTAATTTGTTATCGATTAATCTAAAGCATTTTTTTTTATCTAATACAGGTTGCGTTGCGTAGTGCGAGTCTTCAAGCAATTAAATGAATTTCACTGTGTGGCAGCAATTAAATATTTTACCACCAGGGGGCAATATTTGACACCCTACTCGGTTATCTGTGATCTTCCGTTTTGATTTCAAAGAATAATCATGAAGATGTATCGGCGAAGTGTGGCGTGGGACCATTTTGATTTATAAAGCGAACTAGTTAACTGCAAACATTGCGATGCCGTGTTTAAGAACAACACGGCCACGACTCAAATAATGTACCTGTGCATCCCGGCAACATCAGTTCCCTCAGAGTGGGTGTTTTCGGCGGCTGGACTGACGGTCACCAGGTTGCGGTCGCTTCTGACACCAGATCATGTCAACATGCTTATACGGTATTTCTCAACAAAAATCCGTAGACTCGTGCAGAAGTTGTATGCTAGTTACTACAGTTAGTTATTTTTCATGAGGCTTTAAGTAGCATAATTTGTTACGTTAGTGTAATTTTTAGGAAGGTTAATATCTGGCCTTTTCTTCTGGCTTGGATAGTTTTGAGTTACATTTTGACAAAATCTGTCAGATCTAAGTAGTATAATGTTTTTTTTATGTTATTGTTTAACACGATTCTTTTATCATTATTATTATTTTGGAACAATTGAGGTCTCTGTTTAAGAACGCCTGCTAGCAGCTGCAGGTTCCGCTGCTTTAGAGCACTGCATATGCACTCGGATGTATGTTCGGTTTGCCTGAACGTAGTTTAACTGTCTGCCACAAGTTGATCTTGTAATAAAGGTCTCACCGAGGAAAAACACGCTGTATGTTTGTATTCATTGCATTTTTTTTTTATAAAAATTAAATAATTAATTATATTATAAAAATATTAATGATTAATCGATAGTCAATCGTTAATTCTCCCGACGATCGACTAAGAAAATTTAATCGAATGCCCATCCCTAATCATAACAATGTTATGCCAGTAGGTGGCGAAAAGGGGCTGTTAAAATGTATTTGTCTTCGAATCATTCAAGAGATTCGTTCAAACACACTGATTCGTCCAGTAATGTAACAAGTAAATCTTGAGCAATTCATCGAATCATTTATTCATAAATTACTTGTAATTTTGAATTGTCTCATGTTTTTTTTTTTCAGAATTGTGAGAGAACTACAACTTCCATTTAAAATAAAACAAACACTCAATTTAAGCAGAATCATGCAGATCTATTTTGTGCACAAATAGCTCTTAAAGGGATAGTTCACTTTCAAATTAAATTTTGATATGTTTTAGGTTACCTCAAGGGCATTCAAGATGTAGGTGTCTTTGTTTCCACAGTAGTTTCCATTGATATATTTAGGTCAAACTATTCTTGTCTGTTACTCAAATAGTGCAGGTCAATGGTCAACACCTCAGAGCATGCACAGAGAAGTCCAAATTAAACGATTCCCCATCGTAAGTACACATTGATGACCTAAGACACCAAACGAGCAGTTTGTGTGAGAAAACAAACAATATTTATGTCATTTTTACCTCTTATACACAACCACGTCCAAGTGATCTGAGGGCGCGCGTGCTTCCTGGTGTGTGACGTTTGCGCGCGTTCTGGCTTTGTCTGTGCAAGTGCGGAAAACACCGGAAGTGATCTCTCGCACGTGTACATCACTCATTGTTTACACAGAGATTTCGGAAGTGTTACTTTTCACTGTGAAGATCTAAACATATTTAGACGTACATGAAATCACAACCATATTTATTTCAACCAGAAAACACAGATCAAGTACTCAGAGCGATGGAGGAAGCATCCGCTGCAGCAGCACGTCTTCAAGTCTTAGAGAGACAGAGATCTCTTCAAAATTGGTGGTTTTAGTAGCAAGTGTTGTGAGATGCCAACAGAAGTAGAGAGCATATGTTGTCACGAATGGAACATAGCAATGCCACAACTAGCTACAAGACGACGACGAGGACATTGACAGTATCACATCGCACACCTGCCTGACTGAAGATCCTGAGTTTTCTCTGCTGTTGAGCTGCAGCGGTTTGCACGTTGTGTTTAGTTTGCCGCGTTTAAACTGGAGGTGACGTCCAATGCCAGAGGGACCCAATGGCACGCTGTAAATAGAATAAGTAATGTATTTTTATTATAATCGCAACTATTATAGAGTGCGTTATAAACCAATTAATTAATTAATTACATTTACTGCATTATATTTCAGACAGTGCAGATTGGTGACGTATCGTGTGATAAACAGTAAACAATGAGTCACGTACACGCACGAGAAATCACTTCCGGTGCTTTCCGCACTTGTGCAGACTAAGCCAGAACGCGCGTGCTTCCTGGTGTGTGACCTCAGATCAGTTGGACGTGGTTGTGTACAAGGGGTAAAAAGGATATAAATACTGTTCGTTTGGTGTCTTAGGACATCAATGTGTACTTACAATGGGGAATTGTTGATATGAGTCATAGACAAGAATTATTTGACCTAAAAATATCAAAATGGAAATGGAAAATACTGTGGAAACAAAGACACCTACATCTTGGATTCCCTTGAGGTAAGCTAAAACATAACAACATTTTATCTGAACTATCCCTTTAAACAGGTCCAATTTTTATGTAGTCTGCTGATTTATGTTGATGGTTTTCAGCTAAATGTTTTGCTTAAAGCAACAAAAGAAATATGTTTCATATAATTTTCTTAATCGCATTGGAGTTCAAACTGGGAATCAAAAATAATCTGAATCAATAAGCAGAATCGTAATCAGAATTGTTTTAATGCAAACGATAGTCAACCTTAGAAAGAAGTATCTCAGTTTTTATTAGAAATATCTTCATCTGTGTTGTGTGTTTGGAACAACATGAGGGTGAATAAATGATGACAGAATTAGAATTCTTGGGTGATCCATCCATTCATGACAGCCACAAATATTAGTGTTGTAATTTACGTACATTTGTAATGTAAAAAATAAATAAAATCCAGCCAGTATTTGGCATTTTTTGCAGGTTTGATCTGTGTTTGTACTGGCTGTCTTGGATTGTGTGTATGTATTCATTGGTTTTGGCAACTTAGTTTCAATCAAACATGAAACTTACAGTAAGTTTTTATAGTACATTGACTTCTTACATGTAAAAAAATCACATGAAAATTTGATTCATGAAAACTGTAGTGTAGGTTATTTTAGTCAGCAAAATGACTTGGTGACATTTTAAATTAGCACAATTCCCCAGACTTTTAAAATATCACAGAAAGCAAATGTTTAATTTGGAAAGGCTCAAGAACATTTACACAATCAATAAATGTGAGTTTGTTGGAATGTCATTACATAATTGCTCTCCAAGTAGGGCAAGTGACAGTTCTGTCAACTAGCAAAAAAAAAAGGTCCGGTAGTGGTCTCAGGCCATCGATAATTAAGAAACTGCTAGAAGAATAATTAAAATGACACAGCTAGGGGTGTAAGAAAATATTAATTACACGTGAGTATCGAAAAATTTTGTTTGCCGATACTGTGTCGATTCTCAAAAATGGAATATATATATGAAACAACTATATATATGAAACAAATATATATATATATATATATATATATATATATATATATATTAGGGGTGTAACGGTTCACAAAATTCACGGTTCGGTTCGATACGATACACTGATGTCACGGTTCGGTTCGGTTCGATACGTTTTAGATACAGCAAAATGTAAAAACATCTCAACTTTTCAGAATGCCGCAAGCGCACCGCGGGTCATGTGACAAGAACCAACCAATCAGCTTCATCCTTTCCCGTAACAACGTTGAGAGCTCAGCCAAGATGAAGGATCAGCTGATCATAGTTGTATATGGATTGCAATTTTGAAATAAATTTAGTAGCAGAGCTACTGCAAGCGATTTTTAGAGCTGCAAATCCATTTATCCTTCGCTGAAATTTCCGCGTCTCATGGAGAGAGCACGTCATTGTTGCTTAGCAAAGACAGACGCCTCATGAGCGCTTCTGCCCAAGCGCTTTGGAAAGGAGGAGAAAGACGCGCTTAGCGTTTTCCATGCGTTTTTAGGCACGATATGTGAACGGCCCCTAAGGCGCTCGCTCACTCAGCACGCGCTGAAGGCTCGTTGCAAAATGTCGAATGCATTTAACAGACCAGAAATATAAGATCCTAAAATAACCAACAGGTCTGGTGTTTGGGTTGGATTCCCTGTAAGCTATAGTGTCTAAATGCTGCAGGGATAGTTTGCTGCGTGCATGTTTCTCCTTTTTTTTCGTCTTTTCCCAGATAGTACTGACGCATATATCCCAGATATTCCCGCTGGTGTTTTTTTTTTTTTTTTTTTTGTATTCCCGCTGGTGTACCCTGTCATGTTGCAGATGCGACATACCGTTGTTTTTTTATCCACCACTCTCTTGCCATCACCATTATAGCTTAAAGGGAATCCAAAGTGCACCCAAACACCAGACCTGTTGGTTATTGGAGGATCTTCTCATTTCTAGTCTGTTAAACGCATTGGCTATTTTGCAACGAGCCTTCAGCGCGTACTGAGTGAGCGAGCGCCTGCTGAGTAGCCTAACATAAACATATAAGATGGTGTTTTTTTCTTCTTCGGGAGTGTCAGGGGCGATGCCTGTTACGTTGTTTGGGTTATTGGGCTACCTTGTTGAACGCATATCATTATATTTCTCTCTCTCTTTTTTTTTTTTTTTTTTCAAATATAATTAAATACTCCAACGAACCGTTCGGTATACATAATGCGTACCGCGTACCGAACCGAAAGCGTCGTACCGAACGGTTCAATACGAATACGCGTATCGTTACACCCCTAATATATATATATATATATAATTCATACAATAATCAACTGCCATGAATATTAATTACACGTGAGTATCGAAAAATTTTGTTTGCCGATACTGTATCGATTCTCAAAAATGGAATATATATATGAAACAACTGCCATGATTCTTGTATGAATTTTATATATATATATATATATATATATATATATATATATATATATATATATATATATATATATATATATATATATATAAAATTCATACAAGAATCAACTGCCATGATTCTTGTATGAATTTTATATATATATATATATATATATATATATATATATATATATATATATATATATATATATATATATATATATATATATAATTCATACAAGAATCATGGCAGTTGTTTAATATATATATTCCATTTTTGAGAATCGATACAGTATCGGCAAACAAAATTTTTCGATACTCACGTGTAATTAATATTCATGGCAGTTGATTATTGTATGAATTTTATATATATATATATATATATATATATATATATATATATATATATATATATATATATATATATATATATATATATATATATATATATATATATATATATATATATATATATATATATAAAATTCATACAAGAATCATGGCAGTTGTTTCGTTTTGAGTTTACATCCTGACCGACAGATAGCAGTCTTCATCTCTGAACTTAAACAGTGACAGGAAATACCAGCATTAGGGCTCACCACTAATGTTAGCATTAATATAGTTTGCCGCTAGTAATGAAGGATTTCCCATTTTTGTGTACAAATCTGAAGTGTGGTGTCATTTGGGCTTTTGTGGTAACGTCCGCCCCGGGACAACGGCACGAGTAGTAGGGCTGGGTATCGATTCAGATGTTCCAGATCGATTCGATTTCGATTCACAAGCTCTCAAATCGATTTGATTTCGATTCTCGATTCGATTTAAATTTTCGATTCGATTTTCTATTAGAGCTGTAATCGGGCCTTAAAAGTTAAGCCCGACATGTCCCGAGCCCGACACGTAAATTTTGATTGACAGCTTTTTAAAAGCCCGAGCCCATTTACAACCTGACATTATTCAAATGTATGCAGCACACAGCTCTTTTGCCTTTTGTCAGGAATTAGTCATTTATACATGGTTTAACAATTTATACATGACTAACGTAATAGGCCACTTGGAAGTTTGAACAAAGAAATAAAATAAGTCCTCTGTAACATCGTAATATCTAAGCACTCTATAAGTAGCCCGGTATAGGCTCGTTTAGCATATAAATAGGCCAACGCACCAATAAAAACAAGTCTTTCTTAAAAAATTTAATTAAGATAAATTATAAATTAAGATGGGTATTTGGCAATAACGAAATTAATTAAGATAAAGGCTCTGCCAACATTAGCTTATATAGCCTACTCTGTCTACATTATGCATTTAAGACTCAAATAATATTTAGTTATTATTTGAAAAACATTTACTCACCAAGATTAGGTAAGGACTAAGTGTTTTTGTGGAGGAAAATGATTGAATCCACTGTAGAATCGATTTTGAATCAACCACATTTTAAAAAACGATTAATCGAAAAATCTATTTTTTTACCCAGCCCTAACGATTAGCACCTTGGTTCCGCAGCTGGCTGTGTCCTGTGTGAAGAGACTCGCGCAGCGGACAGTAGGGTCACCACGTGGCTGCGGCTTTCTCTCATGATGGGGTTTTTGTGCAGTTGGGGCGGTGTTCGCATCGTGGTCTCGGTCATTCCATTCGGAACATAAATACAAACTGAAAAACCTCTGAAATCCAAGTGGAAAGTTTCTTTCTTTGTTTTAATTGCTTTGTTTTCTTTAGAAATCGTGCAAGCACTTTAAAATGTATAGATTTAACTAAAGCATCTTGCAAGCACTTTTTAAGGGGTAAGATGACGTTGCTAAAAAGAACATTAATTTGTGTATTTGGTGTTATGCAATGTGTTTATGTGGTTTAAGGTTAAAAAACACATTAGTTTCTCTTCTATGCCCCGCCTTTCTGAAATGCATCGATTTTAACAAAGCTCATCGTTATGAAAAGTGAGGTCTGCTCTGACTGGCCAGCTATCCATTGCGTTATGATTGGCCAAAGTCCTTAACCCTCTGGGGACGGATTAGGCGGTACCGCCCAAAATGGCATACTTTTACAAATGTGTAGTTATCTCAAAAACTATTAATGCTCGAGAGATGCGGGTTTTTTTGCCGTCTTCCTCAGATTCCGCTGAAAACAGCGGTGTCCAGTTTGTATATTAAACACTTCCCTTATTGCGCAATACCACTGCGTAAACAGGCCAATGAAAAAGATTGTGCTAGGCAGATTCAACACGCAACAGCCAATGGAAAAATTGCCGCTGGGAGGAGTCTTTTTCTAACCCAATCAGAGGAAGGTTATGTCTTCTAGCGATTCAGAGGACTCTGTAGCTCTGCTGTAGCCTTGTAAAAGCTGGCTGGACTAAAGTAAAAGACATGTCATGTAATCAATAAGCGTTCAGAGAATCAGCATCAGGGTGGAGAAAGCAGAACGCGATCGCAGTATCAGCGAGCACAAAGAGCTAAATTCGAGCGATCGGAGAATCAGCATCACGTGGAGATAGCAGAAAGTGTGTTAGCGAGCACAAAGAGATCAATTCGAGAGAGATACAGCATTATTACACAATTGTTTTATCAAAATGGCAAGCAGTAAAAGATTTACGGCAGAACAAGCTCTGGAACAATTACTGGAAAGGCCTGGAGAGGCCTTGCTTTGCTCACTGGCATGCCTAGGACTGTTTTTAAAAAAAGTTAATTATTTAATTGTTCTTTACACATTTGATTAAACAATAACACATTTCTGTCAAGCAAAGAGTTTGAAAAAATATATTTTCTTTGTTCAAAAACTGTTCTATATTGTGTGTTTTTCAGTAATAAATGACAAAAATCTAATTTTCGTTTTTGAAATGCTCTAGTTTATTGTAAAATTTTTCACTCATACTTCCTTTATATAAACATATTGCATGCATGCTTATGGTAGCTTAGGGTCTTCTGAATCCATTGATACCAAACACAGGGTGTTTCATCTCCTTTACATATGATTTATAAGCCCAAATATAAAAATAGAGAAAACAGACCAAAAAGGGCTTAGTCCCAAAAATTAAAAAAACGCCTAGGACTGTTTGTAAATAAAGTTAATTATTTAATTGATCTTTACACATTTGATTGAACATTAACCCATTTATGTCAAGCAAAGAGTTTGAAAAATATATTTTTGGGTCAAAAACTTTTAACTATTGTTGTGTGAGGTAGGATTTTCAGTAATAAATGACAAAAATCTCATTTTCGTCTTTGAAATTCTCTAGTTTATTGTACAATTTTTCACTCATACTTCCTTTATAGACATATTTCATGCATGCTTATGGTAGCTTAGGGTCTTCTGAATCCATTGATACCAAATACATGGTGGTCCATCCTCATTACATATAGTTTATAAGCCGAAATGTAAAAATAGAGAAAACGGACCAAAAAGGGCTTAGTCCCCTAAGGGTTAAGCTTATGATGGAAATGTTGCACCCCTTACCATGATGCCATGTGTCCCAGCGCAACAAGACAAAAACAATAAAACCCAGCATAAACGAGACATTTATTACATTCAGTGCGGACAAAATTACTGATTTTAATCACTTTTTTTTTTAACGCATTGTGTATTGTGCTGCATAAACATAAATCCATGTTTACATCTGTGATTGGAGAAACGACAAACAGCAAGCGCTAATCTACACTGTTCAAAACTCGTGTTTGAATCATGGCAAATCCTTTACATATGAAAATGTACTTACAGACTGTGAGTCAGAAGTGCCAGACTGTCCTTGCAAAGACAGAACTGCCACACTTTATAGAAACAGACACTAGCATTTTAGGCTACTCTCACAGGAAACGGTCCTCTTCCTCCGTAAAATGTGCTGCACACGTCAGAATATTTGGGTTGATCTGTTTGGGAACAGCGTTGTAAATACAACTTAACCACTGATTTCTAGTTGTGTCCTCTTTTGGAAGGCCAAACAAAGTATTTTCACTTTCACAAAAAAAATCACACACCGACTCCACAACATGGCGGTGGCAACAGCGAGAATAAAACAGATTGCATCATATGACAGGGACTGATTATTGCAAGTGCAGATCCCACTGTGTTCTGGTTAAATATTTTTAATTGTATTTATTTATTGCTACGGTTTCCATATGGTGGTGTTCTTTATGTCAGCTTTCCTAAGATATATCCTATTCTTAAATAAGAAATATCCCAATATATTGCCTTGCTTACAGTACTGCAATGTATCGCAACATATCGTATTGCAACCCCGGTATCGTGATGCATATTGTATCGTCAATTTTTTGCAAATACACAGCCCATAGACACAAGTCAAATAAAACTTTCACTGAATAAATCGTGAAATTATTGAAAGTTCTTCAACAGAAATCACTGTTACAGTACATTTAGCCTTTTATATCCTTAGTATTCATGGACCCATTTAATTAAGTTGTAAGAACATTGCTGTAATTGTTCCTTTCGCCCATTTTTTTTGTCTCTTTTCTGTGGTAAGCAGCATTAGTTCTCACATTAAGTTGATTTAAGCTTAATTTGTATTGAATCCACAATATTCCTTTCATTTCTCTTTAATTGTAGTTACATGAAGAGTCAAGAGGGATGTTCTTTTTCATGACTTGTGAAGTGTAAGAGGTGTTTGAAACATGTCAAAGCTCAGCATCGTGGTGACATTTACTGCCACCGCAGAACATGCCAGGGGCAGACCTGCCCACCTCTCGCTCGATACACACTCTCAATGACTCATTCTCCTGAGTAAATAATTCATGTGGAGACATTTCACTTGCACGCTGCCTTTGCTCTCTCTCTCTCGCTTTCTGAACCATTGCTTTATTATTTTAATTATTATTATAAAATTAAACTATTTTTCCCTTATTTTGATTATTTGTTTTTGTTTTAACTCTTTGTTTTTAATTAATATATATATATATATATATATATATATATATATATATATATATATATATATATATATATATTACTTTGACTAATATGTGCGGTGGTGCTAAATGAGCTTAAACTTCCCATCTACCATTAATAAATAGTGTTAAAATCTGGGAAATTTTACTAAACTTTTCCTAAGATCAAATCTGCCATAGCATGAGTGAAAGTTTGAAAATAATTATTAATATAATTTTTTTTACAGTATAATCTGGGAGACACTTTATTAGGTGTATTGAACTGATGAAAATAAAAAAAATTAATAGATTGCTTGCAAAAGTATTACCAAGTCCAAAGGTGTTTTTTTTTTTTAAACATTTGGTAGTTGATAATATCCAGCCCTAGTCTGTGTATACAAGTAAAAAATAAAAACAAGTTAAACCCGATTTTGTGGTGATGCAATGGATGGCAGTAACTCTGCTGGAGAAGTGCCTGACTGTAGGGAAATAATCTTGAGAGCTACAGGTTGTGTCTTTAACCCCTTTGCGTGCAAACATCGCTGACGGCCCCAGTTTATTATTGTTTCACTTTCACAGCACATTAAACATCACTGTCTTACTTCATCTGGACAAACTGTGCATCAATGGAAAGTTTAAAGACTCAAGCTTCGATATTTGACCAATATTTTGATAAAACATTGTTGCAGTGACAGATATTTAGTGATTTATGTCAGGAGTGCAAAATAATAAATCCGTATTATGCCACATTTTGAATAGAAATTCACAACTCACTCATATTCAGTCACGTCAAGAGCGGTTTATTTGTGTTCACATAGACTCACTGAACAGCGTCAATAAGGATTTACAGACCAAAGATGCATATCTGCGGAGATATATGGATATATTTACTGATGTTTACTTCATATTTCTTCAGACAGAATCGTCATTTCTATTCATTTTCCACGGATTTACGCGATCAGATGATAAACAGCCTCTCCCAGTGATCTGTGTGTGCGTGCAGTCGTCACAGCTCGTGCGGTGTGTGACTCAGACTCTGATTGGGTCTTTCAAACATCAATCTTAGAGTTTCATATCTGGACACCGCCCCATCGTGTCACATGCTTCCTGCACACTTCCTGGTAGTTATCTGGCCAAAACAACACTGAAACACCTCTGTACACACAAAATATCCGAATAATAAACCCGCGATTACGATAGTAAAGCTTGGTATGAGAATTTCTTGAGATCTGGGGCGTTTTTATAAAAAAAAATCGAAAATGTACATCGGAAATGCTAACTTGTGCAGCGGTGAAAAAGGCTACAAATAACATATTTTTACAACAGTAAACGACCAAATTCCACCCCTGATCGCTAAAGGAAGTTATTATAAACACTCGATCGGGGTTTAAAGTGAGTTTTGAGTAAAAGTGTACTAATAATTTCATAAATTGTCAGATGTAGCTTGATGCTAAAGTTAGCACCAATGCTACTAATAGCAGGTGCTTTTCTTCTTCATAATGCATTTTTGTCTCAATAATTCACGTAAGGTCGTAAGAAAATGTTTTGTTGTATTTTTATAGTAAGACTTTTGATAAATAAGGGCTAAATGCAAAGAGAGACTGAAGTGAGATCGCTGCTTTGTTACTTTGTAAAGCCTGAAAAACCACAATCAAGGCTAATAAAGGTGGAATAAAAACAAAAGAATAATGATAAAAGAATAATGCGGATAATGTGTCATACTTGGCGGAGGTGTGAAAGAACCGTTTGGTGAGAACAATACAATCATGATTCGGGCAGTTTTCAACAGTGAAACATACACAAAGAGCACAGCAGTATTTACATGTGAGATCTTACAGAGATGACAAGGGCCATAAATCAATCTGATTAGCCTTCTCTAAAAACACACATGACATGGCCTTAGAAAATATTTCATAAAATTCACAGTTTTACAGATTCGATTCTGAAATTTTTTATGAAGTCTTGGAAGACTTGTGGCCTTAGCTACACTGTGTTTTCAAACTCATTTCCTACATCAACATTTTTTTTAAATACATTTAAAACATATGTTTTTAATATTTTTATTTTTGTTTTTATGTTTGAGCTTATATATCTCTATTATCATAACAGTCTGAGTGATTCTGATTCCTGAACAGTAAACTTTAAAGTGTCAGCTTTGTGAACAAAGGTTGATTATGTATCTAGTCAAAAAGAATCATGAGCAGAACCCTTTTTATTTTGGGTATGTAATTTCGGTCTCCATGCCAAAAAAGGGGGGTTACTAGTAAGGGGTTAACTTGAGAGCCATTTTCTCTTTTCCTAAGTTCTTAAGACACTTCGGTAATGACATGATTATGATATTTAAACCTAACTTAATTAGTGGATGGCTATTGATGCACAGGTGCTGATGGGTTCATTTTATGATTTTTTTTTTAATCCATTAGCTGTTGCATACTTTGGTACAAATTACTGTGTGTAATGATTTGTAATGATTTGTAAATAAGATGATGTCTAAATTGCCTCATTTTACAGCTTGAGAACACTACTCTGATGACTTCAATACTTTTCATTCGTCTAAAGACAGCATTCGTCAGACACGCTGTTTTATTCTTTTCACCGTTTCCTCAAATAAAAAGGGGTCATCGATTTAGAACTCAAATTTTACCTGATATGAAAGAAGGAAATTAACTGGAGAAGATTTCCATGTCAAAGAGGGCGGAGTCTCAAAGCACACCCAGATATTAAACATCCTGCAAGTCTCCTGCTTTTCAATACAAAAAGGGCCTTTATTTTAAGCAAGCTATGCAAAATACATTTGCATATAACTGCCTCTGGAGTAAGATTTTGATCCATTGACAACCACATTGAAAAATACTACACTAGATTTGCTTAAAAATATAGTGCATCATTTTTGCATCCCTCTACTTAAGTAAATTTCACATGGAATTTTAAGCAGGGTTACCTAAAAATCTTTAGTTGGCAATGCTTAAAACAATTGAGTATCCCAGTGAACAAATGTATTAGTTGGTGTAACAATATTTTAATAGATTTTACTAATGCATTTAATTTATTTCTACAATAATAGTTTTGCTTAGTCCATTATAAAATGTAAGCTCATTTAGATTGATCATTTAAAATGTTTGTATTTTAAAATACCTTGGGACTGCTCAATACTTTTAAAATTAGTTATATATTTCAATGAGTGGAAGACAAAACAGAAAAATGGTGAATATATGATTATTTTTTACAAATATAACTTAAAAATCTTTTAAAACATTTAAAATACAGATTACTGAACAACAGTAAACATTCTGTAACAAATAACACTTAAGTATCAGTATGCTTTAATTTTATATTAATATTTGTGGTGTTGTATGTTATTGTGTGTGTGGTATAGAGTGGAGTATGTAATATGTAGTGTATTCTTGTTGACTTGCATGTGTGAGTTTTGCAATGTTCTGTGGCATTAAGCCACATTGGGGTGTCAGACGGTGAAATATAACTACTGTGCACCATCCTGTTTTCACACAGACCAGACAATCTGCAAGTAAAATATATGATAAAAAAAAGCTCTAATTATTTCACAGAACAGCCACTTACCTTCACTGTGGATGAGCAGTCATCTTCTGAGATCTGGTTTTCTACAATGGCTACCACAAATTGCGAGTTTCAGAGTTAATCTAGGTCATCACGTGGTATCTGCCTGGATCCAAAATGTTTGAGTATTGTTGATTTTACACAAAATTATTTGTTGTGTTTCTTTATTAATTAAACCATCAACTTGATATGTTATGAAACAAAACTAAGTAAAATCAAAAATTTTTACAGTGCATTGCTTTGATGCCCTTTCTACACTAAATGTGAGTATCACATCTAAAAAAAAATTGGAGCCACTTATATAATTAATGACATTGACTACATTGGAGGAAGTAGACATGCCTTGTGCTTTTTCTGATGTACTCCACATGCTCAAGCTACTCCTGACAACAGGACAAATGGATGAGGGAAGGAGGTGATCTTTTTGGAAGGTTTTAGGAATGAGTGAATAATTATTTTAAACACTTGGATCATGTGATATATTTTTGTGCTTTATTTGTAGAGTTTTTAAGAAGCTATGAGAATACTTTTAATGATTATTCTTATAATCTCCGTATTGATCAAAATCATGATTCATTATTAATTGTCATAAAGCAACCTGATAATTATTATTTTTTTCTTTACTACCTCAGTAAAACACTCCACTGATCTTAAAAGTAGTTTGCAGCAATGCTTAATTAGTGCTCCGGTTACATTTTGCATTTTATTGTGACTTTTTTTTTAAATGTAACAACACCTGAGCTTTCATAGCTAGAGGCGATTTCATGTGCTTGTATCATTTCAGCTCTATACTATCTGCCTGGTCCTCTGGGAGGTCTTGGCAACATCATTCCCAGACTTTTGAGGGGATATTCCAACTCCTAGAGAAAGAGAGAGAGAGAAAAAGACACTTCAGGGGGCAGTTTTGATTTCTGTCTGCAAGACCTTATGGTGGTTTCTAGCCCAGCATGTGGAGCTCTCCATGGGGTGGAGCTAGACTTTCACTCCCTGCTAGCATGAGGAACACTTCTTAATTACAGAAGATTAAATCCAGTCTCCTGCAGAGTTATGTTGGGGGCCAGAATCTTCTCTTCATTATTAATAATAACCCAGTCTCAGTTTTGCCCAGTGGACTGTGCCTACACTTACTCCTGTAGCCAAGTGCCCTTTTACCACCCCATCTCCTTTTGACCGTTTGTGTGCTGTCAGTCCCTGCAGTTTGACTTGATCTGGCATCTTCTGTGAGTTGTTCATATATAGAATGTTCCTGCAGTCTGCTTTGAATGCACTCCTGCTGAGACAAATGACCTGCGTGTCAATTCACACTCCGCCAACACAAACAAGCTGAGAAATGTAGCACTTCTTAATGAGTTTTAATTACAAATATGATTACAGTTGAAGAAGGAATATAACTGTCTTTGTGCAGATTGGAGCAGTAGCTTATGCATTGAAAATGTTTACAGACCATTATCTTCATGACTGGAGTGGATTTGGATATTGGATGTATTCTTAGTTTTCACACGTTTTGTTTCCTTGCTTAAACCCTTGTACAATTCTACACCCAACCCTCACAGGTTTCTTTTCGCAATGTTTCTTGGCTCAGAATGCTGATATGTTTGTTTCATTACCATGTGTATTAACAAAGGTTTTGTTTTTTTGATTTTTTTTAAACCACTGTAGGAAACGGCCAAAAAATATAATGGGGTTTGCGGTTTGCTCTTATTTTTGCTCATAATTGAGTGTAGTTTTGGACAGACAAGCACAACTTGTAAAAGTTGCAAAAATGTTGGAACTAATAGCCTGCAGTGTGGTTGTCCTTTGAGCGACCCGAGTTCAAATCCCAGCTCGTAGTCCTTTACTGTCCTGTATTGCTCTCGTATCTTCTTCAATTCCAAATCAGACACAATAAAAAAAAAAAAAAAAGAATTTGAATAATTCTTAAAATGTGACCTGATACAAGTAGGGTTGGGTGAAATGGCTATATATATATATATATATATATATATATATATATATCTGATGGACAAAATTAATAGATTAATTCTTGTTTCATATTATGCTCTATCGTATATTTCGTGGTGATGCAAAATACATTGTTTATGGAAATACTTTTTCATAATTTGAATGACAGCAGTCTCGTATGCAATGCACAGGGATGCATGCGCGCTCACGTCACTTTACTGCAGTTTAAAACGACTTATTTTAGGCTGTTGAAACACAAACAACAGGGTTATATGTGCATGCTGTCTCTGTTTCGGTGTAAGAGTAGTGCGTACGGTACGCATCAACTGCAAATAGAGCTCGTAAGAATTTTTACTGGTTTACTGGGTTTGAACGATTGCATAAACACTTATATGCATCCAAATGCCCGGCTTCGCAATTATCCTCATAAACACAGTCATTTAGGTCTTAAGGGAACATAAACAGTTGCAAGAGAAAGTGCATGTGTACTTCATTCTTGAAGGGGAAGCTGTCCAATATTGGTCCTATCTGCCACTCATGTTAATCAAACAACTGTGAGAGAAAATCTCTTACTGCTCTTGACTAAATCACTAGTTTCTTGTTCTTATTTCATCACTGATTGTTTATTTATCTCCAGTTTGAGTATTTTTTTCTTTTCTTGCAGTAGTTTGATATCAACATTAGTGACAAGCACTATGAAAATTCTGTGGTATCAAAGATTTGAATACCATAACATTATTAAAGGAAAAAAGTAACTATATTGTGAGATATATCGTTATCGTGATATAAAATTACTCATATCATGATACAATATTTTGGTCTATCGCCCACCCCTAGCTACAAGATGCACCATGGCATAATAAAAAAAGTGATCGCTAATCTGATTATTTGGGGATGGACTCACTTTAAAATCTCTCTCCATGCTGCTGTTCCCGACAACAAAATGAATAAATGCATAAATCAAAATACAAAATACAGACTCAGGTTGTAGAAGTAGTTTCACAATGTTATCTGAATTCATATTGTTCACATTAGTGATTCTCAATCTTTTTGATTCCATTGTTTTCAACAATATTCAGTCCCCCTCTTGCATTCTGTTATTTGAAGAATTAAAATGTTTTAGTAACAGTAAATGTTTTTAGGGCTTGCCAGACTAAAAAAAAAGAAAAAAGTATGTGTTTATAAAAATGCCCAATGCGCTTTAAAATTTACATGAATTTTCCAGGTCTTGGAGTTAGGTTTTTGTAATTAAAAATGTATATTATGTCATATCGAGGCTCCTTGGAAGCTCTCTAATTAAGAACCACTGATAAATATATGTGCAAAATTTAGGTTTTTAATTTTGACAAAGTAAACTGGTACTTCTGTTTAATCTCAAAATGGAATTGTTGTTCTTGATGCAAGTCAGACCAATCTAATGAACCATTAAACTTTTAATGTTCACTGAACTCAGGACTGCATATGAAACTCTTTTATTAAAATGCCCTGAGTGTAACAGTCTTTGTCTGTTCTTTCCGCAGTCACCTACTAAAGCTGTGTATAATGCAAGACACTGGAACCAGCCAGAGCCAGAAGAACTGCTGCCCATGCCTCCATCACGGTCTCAGGCTCCTCCAGTGAGTACAAAACCAAGCACAGGATATATTCGACCAAACACTACACACTCCCACACAGTCACAACCAACTTTATAAAGCACTCCAGCACTGGCACTTCTCATGCTATCACCACAATGTTTATAGTCACCTTTGTGTAAAAACTCTGATCTCTTTGATGCCACGCAACACATTTTTTCTCTGGTGTCTCTTCTAGACAACATTGATAACCAGCATTATATTGCTACATTAACTATTGTCAAGTAGGGGTGTAACAATGCACAAACATGACGGTTCAGTCATGTTATATATATATATATATATATATATATATATATATATATATATATATATATATATAAAATAATTATAATAAATAATTGTTTTCTTTATATTCAGTTATAATTCAAATTTCTTTGGGGATAAAAATCTTCCTCAGTTTCTGCTCTAAACTATTGGGAGCCCCTTTTACATTACTATAAGTTTCAATTAACAGCAGAGCCCAAACTGAATTAGGCTGTTATTTATTTTTAACAATATTAATCAACAGTCAAAAAAAGATTATGCAAACAATGGAAGTTGTTTTTAAATTAACTAAATTAGACATTTTCTACTTGTTGTTGAAATAGTAATTTAGAATCTTAACTTTCATATTTATTTAAACATATAGCCTACATTAAATAAAGAAACCGGCATCTTATCTATTTTAAGGGGGTCACACAAACACACCAGACGAGAAACGCAGCCCCACGTCTTTTAAAATTTGAACACATTGTTTTCTACGAGTGTATGCACACCGGCGGCGACATTCGGCGTCTTTCCGCAGCACCCATGTATGACTCAGGACGCTGTTCATAGTGTGCTTCTCATCAGGTGTGTGACCTCCTTTAGACGAGAAATATGAAGCTCTGCCAGAAGCTAGCCGGCAGCTCAAGACAATATTACTGGACCCGACCATATTTCTGGATGACCATGACCTGACTGTTGAAGAGACCAAGAAACGGTCATCCTTGGTAGGAAACCCGTGACAGGGAGAAAAAATGAGGAGGAAGCCGACGTCAAGCCACAGCCCCCCCCCCCCCCCCCCCCCCCCCAAAAAAAAAACTCTGGAAGCACTGTTGATAAATGCCATTTTATAGTGTTTTTATTTAGTAAGCTTAAGTTTTTATTTTCTATTCATTTCTTATTTATATGGTTTTGTCATATTTACATTTTGTGTAATTTATTTAGGCCTATTTTATTTTCTTTTTCGTTTAAAAAACTTTCTAATATTGGCAAAGCAGTAAACGTTCTTTAGTTCTTATTTGTTTTGGTCCAAAGTTTGCCGATCCCAGTTTTTTTTCAGCTTATGCATGGTGGTATTTTTATTCGTTATTTAAAAAAAAAAAAGTTTTCATTTAAGTTTAATATCAGTGAGCATTTTTTTTTAATCCATTCAAGCAATTGTCGCCGGATTGCCAATTGCCACTAATTTGAAATGTATAACGTGCATGGATTTATAAGCTATATAAAAGAGAGGAAAAGAGGGCACCCCCTCCTTTCCCCCCCACCCCACGGTTGTACCGGTATTAACGGTGTCATCACACGTCGATTAACCGGAGTTCGTAAGAATGTTCTTAAGTGCAATTCTTGAAAAATTCTCAAATATATTCTTAAGAACATCTTAATTTTTTTCTTAAGACTAAATGTGCACTATTGTCTCCTTGCACTTCCTGGAGATTATCCTAATAATCTTAAGCACGTACCATAGACTGTATATTTTCGTTTCAACTTTGACTAGAGCTCAGCTTCACGTTTTTAATGCAGCCTGTTTTTGAAAAGTTACTTTTAAAACAGTGTGTCTCAAGCTGCAGCGAAACGTTTCATTCATTTTGTGCTGTTTTTGCTCTCTCATCTGAGGGAACACTTCCGGTATTTGAGTCCGCGATTCTACACCAAATGCGTCCTGCACATTCATATGCACTGAAAACTGCCAAAGATTATGTATTTATAAGCTCATATTAACGCGTTCAATTAAAGCTCCCTATCTGACTCGTTTTAGAGTTGCTAATGAGTTTTGCAGTCAGCAAAAAGCAGCGTTACACACAGGCTAATCATGAGCGATCATGTTTACAATAACAGTCTCGCTGTCCCTTCAGAAAACTCGTCCACGTCCCTAGTCCTCCTGTGTATTGTATGTAGCTGTTGTTGCAATGCTTAAATATAACAATTAATTTGAAATAACCCAATAAATTAATTAAATAATTATTATTGTTTGTCTGGGGCTGTCCTAAATTTAAGAAGTTATTTATGATGATTTTTAAGATTATTCTTTTCAAGAATTTGAATTCTTCTTAGGTTTTGTCTTAAGAACATTCTTAAGAAGATTTTTTGGGGAATACAAAATATTCTTTAGAAAGTTAGAAAATAAGAAGAAACTGGCAGTTAAGAAGAATTTTATTCTTAAGATTGTTTCGTGAATCCGGCCCCTGCAGTTAGAAAACTATGCTCAGAATTGATTCAAGAGAGATTCATGATGCATTCCGGAAATCTCAGAATCGAGCCATGAATTGCGATGCAACGATTTATTGTCCCAACCCATTTTTTGTTTCAGCTCTTGGTTAACATTAACCAGCAGACTGGGCAGCCTGGATGAAGTATTTTCAGAGATTAAATTAAAACTAAAATTGTAAAAATTTAATTAAATTTAAAAATATGCATTTAGCAAAAAATATGCAATATCACTTTTATCCAAAGCGACTTACAGTGCATTCAGGCTACCAATTTTTACCTATCATGTGTTCCCGGGGAATCGAACCCCCAACCTTGATTCCAAAACAAGCATAACTGACCATGATGAATAATTCACCATTAAAGCAGGAACGTATGTTTAAGTAAATAGTGTATTTTGATGTACCTCAAACACGACCTAATTATGCACTTCTTTTCCAACAAGCATCTTATCCCTCACTCTCTACATGTGCCATCCAAACACAATCAATCCCATACAATTTAGGCAGGCTGCATCTGTTGCCACCATGGAAGCCCACTGTAATATTATGCACAAGTGACAGATATGCTTTCACTTCACTTCAACTGTTTGTAAGGATTCTCATTAAAGCTTGGCCTCCATTTCAACTGTTCCTTTAAACAAGGCTACAGATATTAGAGTTTTCAAAACATTGCATTATTCAGTATGTGTATGTGGTGCTTGGCCGTCTTTGGAGTGTTTTATTTAGCGGCATTGCAGTTGGTCGTGGATTTGGCCTTTTAGTAGTCGCAGCATGATGAATCTATAATGTTCTGTAGCACTATCTTTAGTTTCCATGTTGCATAACCAGCAGTGGGTTGGTTGTTGGCAGCTCAGGCTATATGTGAATCGGCTCTGCAGTGCTTCCAAACATGCTGTTATGTTTTAATTCCAAGTTGTCATTCTTGCACAGGCCGCTTCATCGGGAGGCAGTAAAGAGTCGAACTCGCACAAGGACGACGGAGTGTTCAAGGCTCCAGCTCCTCCTCCCAAAGTCATCAAGTCTGTCACTGTCCCCACAGAACCTTACCAGGACATGGTCACTGCACTCAAATGTAGGAAAGAACACAAGGAGGTTAGTGCAAATACTTCACAACACCATCTGTTTTGACACATGTAGAGCCTTCCTGGTTAGCGTGCAGACTATGCGTATTGTCTACCACTATTTTCATTTTATTTTTTAAAACAGCATGCTACACAATGCAGTATCACACATTTTGGATGTAGTATGCTTGCCATCACTTTAATTCAATAAGTGATATTTAGTTATCATTATCTTGGAAATAAAAATGGATTCCATTTTTCCCCCTTTCACTTCTGAAAAAGGCTAATATTAATATTAAGTACAAAGACTGTTGAGTTAAAAGATTTGTAATGCACTAGACATTTGAATATTTGGCAACTTTACACTAAAGGCCCAAGCTGGAGCCAATTAAATTTGAAAGGCAGTCGCATGGAACCAATGATAAAGGCATAAAGCTTTAATCTGAATATGCATACAAAGTAGTGCAGCTGTTTTTCAATGAATTTTAAGTTTGAAAGTCTCAGTGGCAGCATATTGAAAACACTGGCATGATCATAAGGACTGTTATAGTAATACAAAAAGATCTTTTTAATGGGGTCCAGAAAGCACTGATGTTCTGTGGAGCAATTCTGACTGTGGGTGTTAAACAGTTGTTCAGGCCCACCTACGTTACAGCCCTCACCTCTTTCTCTGCCCATTGAATCGTGTTTTTTATCTAAGCTGTAAGCC
Organism: Carassius auratus; assembly: GCF_003368295.1. NCBI lineage: Eukaryota > Metazoa > Chordata > Actinopteri > Cypriniformes > Cyprinidae > Carassius > Carassius auratus. The sequence goes on along the minus strand of NC_039254.1, from coordinate 13,011,757 downwards.
GTTCGGATTGTTTCCAGACCACCCTCATTTTATTATAACTCTGTTTTGTGGTCTCTATGTTTGACTGCAGGCTAACATTATAAACAAACAATGAAAAATGAAGCGTAAAATAATATTTGCTGGCCTCGTGAGATTACATTTCTTTGCGAGCGCTGTGTGGAACAAATCTTAATCTGCTTCAGGCAGCTGACTTTTTAATAATTATTTATTATTTTTAATATGACAGTAATTTGAGTAGATATTTTTGTGGTTTGTACCAATTCCAGTAGGGCTGGTTGACAAATGTTGGATATAATGTTTATGCACCAAAAGCGGAATGAAAGGGCGCTAGTCATATGTCACACACGGGACATTTATTATTCAACGGTCTCACAATGTGTGAATAAGCGATGCGTTTGTGCATTTACACTAAATGTATGTAGACAAAATTTTTTCATACAAATAACTAAAAACCATGTTGCAGTGTTATTATATGTCTGGTTTTAGCTGCGGTCATCATGATCTGAATATATGTTACTATGGAAGACCACTGGATAAAAAAATAAATAAATTAGAATAATACAATTTCACCATATAAAATGAGGTTGCTAAATTTTTTCTGTTACTGATTTTGATAATGAACATATTTACACCTGCATCCTAACTCAAGCTACTACAACTATAAAATTTAAATTTCTAAGACACAAAAAGTAATAATATTGTTAATATTATCAGGCAACGGAAACTTTTTTCTAGATTTAAAACAAAATCACAAAATACATTTCTCTTAAGGTATTTATTTTAAGAAAAACTAAAAAGTCTGGTTTCAAAATCTTTTACTTTGGAGCAAAAATCTGGCTTTAAACTTGAAAGAAATTAAGATTTGATATCTATAGTGATAATTATCTATATCAACCGATATAATAAAATAAAACGTGTGAAAAATGTTTTCCCATATTTAACCTTTCCCCTAAATTTCAGTATAATTTCACAATTTTCAGTACCATAAGCAAAAACTGTTGGAACTATTTTTATCATTTAATCACGGAAGTAAATACTAATTTTACAGAAAGTAGCTTTCAAATATTGAGAAGTAAACATTGTTTAACAAGCTCAAGTTGAAATTTGTGGCAATATATGATTGTCAGATCATATATTTATTTATTTAAATATATGATCTGACAATATATGATTGTCAGATCATATATTTATTTATTCTTTTTTTAAAAAAGATTCAGTCCTACATCCAAACAGTTGTTGTCAGTCCTGAACCATTTCTGCATACTTAGAAACATGAAATATAAGTCTTATCCAAATTGTGAATGGTTATGTAAACTGAAAGTGAGCATTCTCTTTATAATCACTGAAGCTGAAAAGGCCAGACTGTCCATCCAAGAATATTTTCATCATGAGATTAAACACTTGCTTTCTCTTTCTCAACAGTTGTTCACCGTTGTTCAGCACGTGAAGCACTTTAATGACGTGGTGGAATTTGGCGAAAATCAGGAGTTCACCGATGACTTTGAGTATCTTGCCGCTGGTCTGAAGACTGGTCAACCCCTTAACACACGCTGCCTTAGGTGTAGAAGCCCTTCCATCAGTCTATATTCTAGCCATTCCCCAGTATTGTAAATATGGCCTAGTGTTTGTATTTGCAACAGGCTCAGTGTTTGCTCATTACAATTCTGTTGGGTTTGTGTGCAGTGTTATTAGTTTGGCCACACGGTGCGCCATGCCCAGTTTCAGGATGCACCTGAGGGCTCGTGGGAAACTGGCTCAGGTGTTTAAAACTCTCAGTGATGCACCTCAACATCCAGTAAGTCAAAATATATGTGGACTTTCCTGAAACCTTCACTGCCTGATGTCTTATGTCTAATCGATTGTACTCCCTGTCCTTACCCCTTTCCTCAGAATCTAGCTCTATGTACAGCCTCTCTGATGTACATTCTCAGCCGTGACCGTTTGAACATGGACCTGGATCGGGCCAGTCTGGATCTGATGATTCGTTTGCTGGAATTAGAACAGGACAAATCCATTGCTGATCAGCTAACGACAAAAGAGATGAATAAAGTAAAAGAAAAGATTCGCAAGCTCTGCGAAACCGTCCATAATAAGCATCTTGACTTGGAGAATATCACGGTAAGCTCGAGATCAGTTGTGCTTTGTTATTGACTGGTGTTTCATTGCTGCAGTGCGGTTGTTCTGTTTGTTTACATCTGCAGACTTTCCTGTCAAGGATTTGCACTTTTTTTTATTATTCTGCTTGCGTGATCGATCATGTGGATGAGGGTTTGTGTTCATGTGGGGTTTTTCAGAAAGGTTCCGATTCTGCTCCCTCTAGTAGATGCACTTCATTCCTTGTGTTGTACATTCTAAGGATGTTTTCAAAAATGTATCAGTCAGTGGATTGTTCCAACAACTAGTCACAACATCTATGTTAAAGAATAGTTCATTTCAAAATGGCATTATATTTTGCTGTTTACGAAACGACAATGTTCTAGGACTGCGCAATAAATTGTAAAGACTTATTTTTCCTTTTTATTATGAATAATGATCTGCGATGTTTGCCCACTGGTGGGTTGTCCTTAAGAGATTATTTATTTGTTTGTTTTTAAATTGCCATTTCCGTTGAATTTCCGTTGGTAACAAGCCTCCACAAGCTTTCATCATTACAGTTGCCAATTACAAATAGAAGTCCCCCAATCAGAGTGTTTCTCTTTGTGCTGGGCAAAATATCAAATGCTATTTTCATGCGCATCTCGTCAGTAAAGCCGCTCCTGTGATATAAGTAGGTAACGTGCGTTCAGATCAGAGTATGCGAGCAGAGTGGAGTGGCAACAATTTTCCCTCCGCACTCTGAGCATTTAATAATCACTCCGCTCACATACGCTGGTTCAGATGGAGCGGCATTCACAATTCAGAGCCGTAGTTCACTGACAAGCTGCACAAAATAGAGTTCAAAATCCACAATGAATCACCAGTGATTTTGGAAAAAGTACTAATGAGCTGAAAAAAGGGAAAACATTAATTGCAATTTAGTAATATCTATTGAGATATTTTGTTTGGTTTGACTATAGTTTCTTTGTTCTTTTATTTTAATTTTTAAAGTGACTTGACATTCAGCCAAGTATGGTGACCCTTACTCAGAATTTGTGCTCTGCATTTAACCCATCCAAAGTGCACACACACAGCAGTGAACACACACACACACACACTGTGAACACACACCCGGAGCAGTGGGCAGCCATTTATGCTGCAGCACCTGGGGAGCAGTTGGGGGTTCGATGCCTTGCTCAAGGGCACCTAAGTCGTGTTATTGCCGGCCCCAGATTCGAAACCACAACCCTGGGGTTAGGAGTCAAACTCTGTAACCACTAGGCCACGACTTCCCCATTTTAAGATTATTAAGCAAAATAATCATGATCAACTGTTTAAACATTATCATGCAGCTTTTTCACAAGTTGATTTTATTGTTGAAAATGGCCAATGTTGCAAAAAAGTTTTGTTTAAAGATTGGTGAACCCTTTCTCAGAGAGGGTTTAGCGTGCTGCTGACAGTGTAGTTTTTTATAAGCTGTTCTCACAGGACAAGTTCAAAAACAGCTGGGTGGAACACATCAGAATGAAACAGAATTCAAGGATTTTAAAACTTCAGCTCTTGTTACTTGACACACTGTTTTTTAATTGTGCTGAAAATGCTAAAATGGAGAAAAAAAACCGAGACATGAGGCACTGGTAAAGGATATCTGACTGGAGCATGTGCACATAGACCAGCAATAAAAAAAAAAAATACACTGATGAAACAATGCATTCTGTGTGAACACTCACTTAGACTTGTTAGCACACTGAAAAACAGCATAAAACCCTCTCCAAGAACAGATCTCTATATACATCCATAAATTCATTGAAAACACCCTTTGCTAAACTATTATAATATTTACTTGTTTTCATGTTTTTGCTGTAGCCATCAGAGCCAGATCAAGAGCTTTTTATCAAGTTGCCTTCTTTGCATTTCTCGCCTTCCTTTTTCCATTTTTTCTTGTTCTGTTTAGCAAATAAAACTTTTACATTTGCATAATGGAGTCATTAAAGCTGAATGTATCTTTTATATAATATCTTTCAGACTGATTGTGCATTGTCTTTTTATCTGCAGACGGGACATTTAGCAATGGAGACATTGTTGTCGTTGACGTCAAAGAGAGCGGGGGATTGGTTTAAAGAAGAACTCCGGCTTCTGGGAGGCCTGGACCACATTGTAGATAAAGGTCTTTTATTTTTGTTCAGTATTAAAGATCTGATTCTTATCCGGTATTTGTTATATAAGTTTGATAATATTACTTGTAAAATTGTGTTTTGTTTTATTAAGTCATGAACATCACATTTGCCTGGGTTTTACATACATGCATATTATAAAAAAGATACTTGTGAGAGTGATTTGATGTGCATATGTGTTTCCCCACAGTTAAAGAGTGTGTGGAAAACCTGAGCCGAGAGGATGATAAGGAGAACCTAGTGGCATCATTGTGGGGAGCTGAGAGATGTTTGCGTGTCCTAGAAAGTGTAAGTCTGATACTCATCCAGCCATTTGAGTTGTGCTTGTCATATGTTATTTAACCCTCTGGAGTCTAAGGGTATTTTTGGGGCCTTGAGAAGTTTTGTCATGCCCTGACATTTGTGCTTTTTTCAGTTTCTTATAAATATCTAAATGGGTAAAGTCTAATATCACTGTAATCAGCACAAACTGGGCTATAATAATATGTGAAATGCATGCATGTACATGATTGTATTTTTGAGAAAAAAAATGTTATGCATGGTTAGTGAAAAACTAAAAATGTTAAATCACTTGAATAAGGCAATAAAACACATACATAAAATTGGTTGCCGGAAAAGTTGAGAACTGGAGCTTGTAGCCTAGAATTTTTCTTTCTGAATGATGTGAAAATCATCTTGTTCACTCACTCACAGAAAACAATATATTGATTTAAATTTTCTAAAACACTTTTTGTTGGTAAAAGTCATATGCGAGTAGGCGTCAACTATCATGAATATCATTGTGATTTACACCTGAGAAGACAAAGGCCTGCATAATGAGCTGCATAATGAGCCTCTCATTCAACTGTGCCACTGTGAGGGAGGACTTACAAGAAAGAATGTGAGAACAAAATAAAAGTATATAATTTTATGTTTGTAGTTTATTAAGAATATATTTAATTATCCCACAACATAATTTAATATCCACTTGGGGGAGCAGTTAAACAGTTTATTAGGGACAATCAAAGCTGACTTTCAAATTTTTTGGCATCCTTTCTCTAGTCACACAATCCTTCAGAAATCCTTTTAACAATCTTATTTTCTACCAAATAAACCCCATTTATTATCATCATTATTATTATTATTATTATTATTATTAATGTTGAAAAGAGCTGATAATATTTTTCAGTTTTTTTTTAGGGGGAATAAATCGAAAGAACTGCATTGTTTTTACATTTGTTAGAGTTATCTCTATTTGTCACATTTATATTATTTACATCAAGCTTTTGAATGGTATAGTATTGTATATTGTTATTGAAACTTCATAATGTTTCACTTGATTATACATTTAGTCAGGAATTATAGTTTGGAAAAAGTATTTGGAAAAAGTCTAACTAGTAAAATGTTTACACGTTATGTGAAAACTAGTACAAATAAATAAAAAGAGACTTACTCATGTTTATGATCTCTGCTGAATAAAGTGCTTCATTCTTTTTTCTGAAGAAATCCATTTCTCAAATCCTCAACCACATCACATCTTTTTGGGGTGAATTATGTCTTAGTCCTCTCATCGCGAAGCAAACAGTAAAATAAAATAAAAACTTGAAGAATAGTCTTGCTGCTTTTTCTTCTGTGTGGGCGTATTCAAGCCGCGCGCTTCAGTTTGAATCTGAATAGCGCGTTCAGCGCGGGGGCGTGGTCACATTAGATATAATGAGCGGAGATATGAAAAACAGACATTGCGTTGTTTTCATATGGATTACTTTATCTCAGAATATTTGTTTTCGGCAGCACTTGTTTAGTTTAAAAGTAGACATTCCAGGCTTTCTATAGATATCTCTCTCATGTCTCTTCGTTGAGTATTCACGGAGTTACAGTTCATTTTAATGAAATGTTTGTACATGACGATCAGCGGAGACAAAGACTGCAGACAGCGCACTTTGTTTGTTATATTTATTTTATGAGTGCACAAAGGTTTTTTGTTATTATGTCTGTATCCAAAAAAAACTAGACCCTTTACAGATTCGATTGATGTATTGCTCTTATCTGTACGATTAAAACTGAGAGTGTAATTTAAGTTCTTTTCGGGGTTATCAGGTGAAAATGACTCAAAACGCATATATGCGTTAATCGACTCGAAAGGGTTAAAAGTAAACATGTACAGTATAAAGTACTCTGAATGAGTTTGAATTATTTGAATCCAGACTGTTTGTCCTTGAACATGCCAATCCATTTACATGGGATACAAAGATTTAAATCCAAATTCACATTTCAGCATTAATATAAAAATGGGAAAAATATATTTCCTTTCATAAGGGTTTTGCTATAAAAGACATTCTACTTCATGTAGATTGGGGCAGTAAGGTTATTCATTTATTTATTTTTTAAGAAAAGAATACAGAAGTGTCATCTTTTGTAACATTATTGTAACTATGCCATTTCAGTTGCTGCTCTTTTGAACTTTATTCATCAAAGAATCTTAAAAAAAAAAAAAAAAGTATAAGGGTTTCCACAAAAATATCAAGCATCGCAACTAGGGATGGGTACCGAGAACCAGTATTTTTTTGGACAGGTACATAATTGGGTCAATACCAGCGTACCTATAAGCTTCAGGACAAACTAAACTGTTATTGATACTTGCGTTGTTTTAACTCTGTATACTTCAATGTTAATGACGAATTAAAAGCTGCTGCTTGTCATTTCCCTTCACTGAATGATGTGACCGACGTTTGCTCGACGTGCATGTGATATCCAGCGCATATGCGGTTTGTGTTTCTGTGCAATCAGTCATCGCGGCAAGAGTGAAACGTTCAAAACTGCGGGCTCTCATTACAAAACAAAATGACACCAGCATCAGATGCAATATATGCAGTAGAGTAATAGTGAACGGAGGAGGCAACGTTAGTAATATAATGAAAAATTTACTAACAAAATCCAACATCTACATCATGTAGTGCACTGTATTATGTCTCGCGGCTCTAGCTCCAACTGCAATTCGCTAGACACAAACACAAGACACTGCACTTATTTCCAGTCACAAATACATTATTTGCGTGCTTTAAGGTCTTGCTGGTAAAACGTTTTATTTGCGTGCTGTAATAACGTGCTTATTCAGAGCGCATACACCCGAAGAGTCCATGCACTAAATTGCCGGTCAAACAGCACCTGATCACTTTGTTATATTAGTTATGGTCTGATTGTGCTAATACTGTCAGAAACACAAAAGGTTTACATATAAACACAGTTATGTATAAAGTGACAGTAAAAAGGTAAGAGAGAAATGCATCTCTTAAAGGGACAGTACTAAACATACTGCCACTTGTCATTAAAGGATAGTTGGGATAGTTCACCCAAAAAATTCAAATTCTGTTATGATTTATTCAGTCATGTGGTACCAAACATGTATTAATTTTGATTTATTCTTAGATGGTGGATTTTGCCTATACCAATAGCTAGGTTGGACCACACTAGCCGATACCAATTCATTACCCAATAGTTTTTAAAATGATTTAGTTTTTGTTTACTGAACAAAAACTAAAATAGTGCTTTATTTACAAAAAGAAAAAAAAAAGAAAAAAAAAAAACAGTACTGAAATAGTACTGAAAAACTTATACATTTTCACATCAATTTAATAAAAAAAATTTAGGGCCCTATGAAATGGTTTATTTTTTATCACCATATTTTTTATTGTTACCAATAAAATATTTTTTTTCTTTGTCAAATGTATAATTATTTGAATGCATAAAACAACTTTATTTATGAAAGATTGTGTGACACTGAAGAATGGAGTAATGGCTTCTGAAATTCTACAATGAGAAAAAAAAAAAAAAATTATGTATTTTCTGATTATTGGACTTGGTAGAGGCAGTCAGCTGTAAACCTCAGTAGATTTTGTTAAAAGATAAACAGAGTGCATTAACTTTGATATTAACCTTATGTAGATGTTCATGAACAACAGGCGATCTCTGCTGGGGGAATTTAGAAGAGGAATAGTTTTTGCATTGTGCTCTTTTTTTAAACTTTTAATTTGATATTTATCAATACAGGTAACAGTTCACAATCCAGAAAACCAGGCCTACCTGATCGCATACAAGGACTCTCAGCTCATAGTGTCTTCAGCAAAGTAAGTGCCTCCAAAATAAAAGCAGTTGTCTAGCTGTAGTATTACAGTAATGTAGCAGTATGCTTGTCATGTTTTCCTGATTGTTTTGGCAGGAAGCCCTTGGTTGTGTGTGGTCAGACTGGGTGCAGGTTAACCGCTAGCTTTCCTTATTACAGCAGACAGCCTCCAGACTCATTAACAACCCCAACAGGAACACTTTATCAACAACACCAGCTGCCAAGACCATAAGCGTAGAGCTGCTGTGCCAGAGAGCACCTTCTGATATGGCTCAAGCCATGCTGAAATTTCCTAAAGAGGCCAATCACTTCAAACCTTAATGAGACTTGCATACTGTTTTAAGGGTTCAACTACAGACCACTTAAAAGTATAGTTAACCATAGTCATTTAGTACCTCTTGTCATTCCTAACTCCCCTGATTTACTTTATTAGATCAGAATCTTCACTCTGCATATGATGAAAGCATGCCATAATCAGAAGCTATCCGGTAAAATAAATCTTGTCCATCTGAATCTGATATCACTCAACCTTATCAGAGTTAGAGATTAACATTGAATACTTGCATTCAATCTGTTCTCACAAAGCTTTTGCTTCAGATGGATTAGGAGTTTATTTGCACATTTATTTCACAGGGTAAATCTCTATAGAGCTACATGGGAGCAAATTTGTTCCAACAGCAAAAAAAACAAAAAAACATCCATTATTGCTTTTCCTCAGCTTTCTAAAATGCATGGATTATGGCAGTCTGATGGAAAAAAGAAGTCAAAAATACATCAAGTTAAAAAGAATCCCACTGGCAGAACCCAACAACACAGTGAAGTGTATATACAAAGATAATTATTGGGGAAATGCTTTATCTCTTTCTGTGAAAAGGGTGCATACAGCGCATGAGTCATAATGACTGATTTTGTAGTTTTGCCGTTCATCATATCTGTTATGAAAGGTTTTTTTTCTCTCTCTCTCTCTCTTCTGTCCTTGGTTTCAGAGATCACTATTGTGCCTCGGATATATATCTAGACTTTTTAATGTAACTCCCCCACACCTTTTGTACTACATACATGAATGCTATCTTATATTAGTTTTGAGGCAATCCGAACTCTTTCGTAGCAGAAAATAAAACAGGATAAAAAGTTGCATTAAAGATTTGTATTGAGCCGTATCTAGAACTCGGAATGTTTAGAGATGCTTTCCTAAATTCTTGAAGGCTCTTTTGATTTGGGTGATTAACAATTCACTTAGCAAGCCGGATAGCAACACTAAAAACTACTCTGATAGAAACTTTAGCAGCTTTGAAGAAATGCCCTGGCTAGCATCTGTAACACCCTAGCATCCCATCAGCGACTTATCAGCGGCGAGTACCACTCACATTTTCAGAAAATGCAAAAATCGACTTTCCATGTGAAAGCACATTTAGGCATCTGTTATGGTAAATCTAGCTTATACTTGTCCGCTTCAGGCAGTCTGGCCTCTCTTCCGCTGCTAATGTAATTACAAGCTGATGGCCCAGCTCTCTAGACGGGGTCAGACCCTTCAGAGTGCAAAGCGAACTAACCATGGGTGCTCATGACTGTGAAGAGGATCTAGATGAGTCAACAAAGTCGGCACACACACACACTGCTGGAAGAGCTCGTTCAGCTGGCTCTAATTTAATTAGAGAGTACGGCAAGCTTGCATTAATGATGACCCCACTAATATATGAATACATGAACCTCTTCCTCCATTTCCAATCTCGCTCGCTAATGACCTCTCATTATGCTAAGCGCATTAGTGGCATTTTGCATGAAGCTGGTCGTACTGTAGCACATGTGCTATGGATGCAGACTCCCTCACTCTCTATTGCTATCTTACTCACACACATGTCTTGGGGACTAATAGAGAGGAAGGGCTAAGTTTTCCCCTTCTAGAGAAAGCTAATGCAGTTTATGTTTGTTTCTTCTGACCCTGGCTGTGGCGTAAATGCAATCCATTAGGATGTGCGCACTTCCCGCTGCATCTGTTATCTGTGGACTGTTTTTCCATCTTGAGTGTTACTCTGAACAGCCATTATTTAGATGCTGATAGAGCACTAATAGTACCAGATTTGGTGTTTAAATGTTCAAATGTGACATCATTGTTTCACGATACACCTTATATTCAACTGAAGTATCTGTCAAGAGGCTTTGATGGCCTGTGATAGACATTGAATTATTATTAGATTTTTCAAGGATTGTTATTTTTGTGCTTTCAGCAATATGTGTAGTTTGCAAAAGTCCTTATAGTGTTTCTGAGCTGGTTTTGCTGCAGGACAGATTTTGTTCAAGCTCTTGGTGCATTGAATTTAGTTCAAGTTGTATTTTTTTGTGATGGTGAGGGCATTTTATGCAACCTATCCATGTTCTAAATCATAGCAAAAACTTTTCATTTCTCCTTACATTTAAATTAATAGTCCTGTATTTTGACTATATACACTTGGTTTGTATGGCCGCACACTGTTTTAGAACAGTGCTGCGATCCACCAGTTGATATTTTTTTGAGTAATCTTCACTTTGGGGCAGGGCAGTATGGCCAAAAATTTTATCTCAATGTGTTTCCGTATATAGCACTATATTTGTTTACCATTAATGGGGAAGGAAGTGCTTTCCTCATTGAACAAACATAACCAATGGGTAAGCTACTTTTTAATTTAGGACCCCAATCCATTTTTACATTTTAATTTTTTTTTTTTTTTTAATTTTATACACATTATGAAAAATAGTGCCCATTGGAAAGAAAGCTAAAACAATGTAATCAAATCAAATGAAAACAACATTAAATGAAGATATAAAATTAACATATGAAAAAGTGTTAATTGAAAAAATTAATGTTTAACAAAATATTGCAAAAATAACATGTTTGTTTTTCTTTTAAATAATAGTATAATTACGGTAAGACTTAATTTTAGGGTGTCTTAAATAGTTTCTTATTAGCATGCATATTACTAGACTATTGGCCATTTATTAGTACTAATTAAGCACAAATTAATGCCTTCTTCTACACAGGGTTTCTGCAGGGTCTTAAGTCTTAAACTTGAGCTTAAAAATCCTGCAGGAATCCTGTCTGCATGACTTTATTGTACATCCTTGTACATTGTACATCTTACCCAATACCTAAACTTAACAACTACCTATTAAACTTAACAACTAACTACTAAAGAGAGCACACATATCCAATGCATTCGAATCGCACTCGCGGTACTTCGATGTCATAAAGGCGATCATTCTGTGCAGCACTGCTTCAAGTCGAACGAACCTAATATAACTGCTCTCCCTCTCTCATAACTGCATATAAAATATTGAAATGAGCCGTGACCGTTTCCTACGCGTACAGGTTATTTTTCAGCAATAGGAAACCGGGATGCTTGGTCACCCTGTGTGTGTGTGTGTGTTCTTGTATATGGTTTATAAATATCTGAAATAGGTATTACAATGTAAACATGGTTTGTGAGGACAGTTCCCCGCCTTTAGGTCGTTGGCTTTGTTGGACTCTTTTTCTCTAAAGAAAGACTATTTTCTCCCACGATTCTACTCGCGGGTCTCTGTTCTAGCGATATTACCTTTATATCTTATTTAAAGTTATAGAACATTAATTTTAACCTTAATTTTCACTCCCTGCAATAATATTAATGTAATAATAATAAAGTACAGCGTTTTATTTACTCAAAAATAAAAATAAAAAATAGAGATCTAACGTCAGTCAATAAACCGCTGTGGTCAGTCATCTTTTCTAGATTTTGGCCAAATGTAGGCTAAAAAAAAAAAATCTATCAACACTTTAAAGACATCAAAAACAAGGATGAAAGATTGCGTTTTGAAAGTAGAAAAAAAAAAAAAAAACTAAAGTTGCGGCATTGCATTTTATTACCCCTGTTACTTTACGAAATAATGAAGGCTAAAATGCCTGTAGTCTAAAGCAAAATGTTTACAAACTTTATAAAAACAGCTATTAGTTTCTCTCGAAAACAAAACAAGTTTAGGCTATAAAAATGTAAATCCAAAAACAAATTAATTTAAGCTGAAGCTGATGCCTGCATCTCTCATCCAGCGCGAATCCAAATGTTTCCATGTTCCCGACGTATCTGGATGCTAAAATATTTATTATATAGTGTTTGTACTTTTATCTACATAAAATATCAAATCTGCTTTATCAGCACAGTGAGGCGCGGTCGTCTAACTTTATATTTGTTTCATTAACTCTATTTTATTTTGTTAATGTACAGGCTTTAATAAAGCAAAATGATGTTGGGTCAGCGCGATGGTCATACCAAAGCTGGTTGATTATATAGAAACAAGACATTATTCAAAGCTTTTGCAAAATAATTAAAACTATAAAACTTTCATTTTCTTTCATTTCGTTAATCTGTCAATATGATTTAAGTGAAATATATTTCGTGGATATGCTTATATTCCTTTTTATGTAAGCCTATATGGGTATATATATGGCTATATTCACAGAAGTGCTGCAGATGTGTGATCTGTTGAATTCATCTCACACTATCCTCAGATAAACTTTAAGTGCGGTGCGTTGCCATTGTGACTTATGATGAGTACACAGCTGAGCGGACATTTCACGTCACATTTGCATATGCTGTACTACTTCAGCGTCACATTTGCATATGCTGTACTACTGGAATTTGTGATTCATTGACAGCAAATTTCAAATATTAAATGGAACGATAAAATAACGTTATTAACCGGTTAATGGCCATTTCGGATAATGGATTTTGTTTCTGGTTCTGTTCCTGTCAAAATTTTGCTTGTTTCCGGTTTTCGTTTTCGTTCCTTGAACCGGTTCAGAGCCCTGTTCTAAAGTGTTAATATTATTACTTTGAAAGTATATTTTAGTATTTTGTTTGTTTATTTGATGGTAGTTTTTCTCAAATGAAATGGTGAAAAGCTTGTGAAGTGACTCTCAGAACAACTGTGGAGAGGAAGTCCTCCTATGTTGAGACAGCAGATGCTAAAAACACATCACGTGTGTTTGTGTGTAAGATGAAACTGCACCTGCAAACACACAGAACATGCTGACTTAGTAGAGGCATGCACTGATTGGCATATTTTATTGCATTCTCATTATATTATAACCCAGCCCTAGTTCACGCTGCTCTTTTCCGTGTAATGAATGAGAATGAAAAGGGCGAAACAACACCATTAAAAGCTGTTTGACTTGTGCACTCCACAAGATATCGAATATAAGCTATATAGTAGTTTTTGTATAAAGAAAATGGATATGATGAGTACTAACTAAATTAAAGAATTAAAAATGTTTCCGTGATCTGTCCCTTCAAGATGTATTTGGATACTAAAACAATAACTTGCACTAATTCTTGGAAAGGACATAACATTTTAGTTTTGTCTGTTTGTTTTAGAGCATTATGGCACTGTGAGGAGATGATCCAGAGGTACAGTCGAGAGGTGAACAGAGGCCTTTGCTCGTCGGGCACACCGCTGCCCTACTGCAGCAACAGCAACGTGGGCAAGGCTGTAGAAGACTGTATGCGAGCTATCATCGGGGTCCTGCTAAATCTCACACATGACAACGGTCAGTACAGACGAGGACGTTTAACAAAACAAACCTTCCACTTGGACTGTGAAGGAATGCACTGTAAAAGTAACATTGTTAAAAAAAAAATCTACACTGAATCTAAAACTTTCAAAGCTACTCTTAAAGGAGTAGTTCAGCCAGTAATAAACATTTCCATCAATTACTTAGCCTCATTCCAAACCCATAATGACATACGGTGCAACAAAATTCCAGCGACAGACAATTTGGCTCTCCACACAAAACGCAACAGAATCAAATCAAATATCACAACCAATCAGAAGCGAGTGTGCGATCTCTCTCTGGAAGCGAAATAATGTAATTCATAAATATAATTTTTAACATCATTAAATTGATATACTGAGTGACTCTGACCATATTTATCATGAAAAACGCTTGTTGGTTCTTATTGTGTTTGCAGTATTAATTTATACGCTTTAATTCATCTTCAAGATCTGTTGTTGCTTTCAGTATAGTTATAAGGTCACTCAAAATGATATTCAAACTCACAATACACATGTTTAACTTAGAATAAAATACATAATCAGTCCATGAGATTATCACTGTCATATAGTTTGTATGTTGTTGTTCTAGCTGCGATGCTACAGAAATAGAAACTGTTTATAAAAATAGAAATTTAGCATTACGGCATCACCGCTAGTTTGGACAAAACTGATTAACATGAAAAAGATACCTTTTAACACATGTCCTAGCATCGTGGTGCGTTGCGTGTAGGAAGGAAACAATGTAAGATTTGTCATCTTCAGAACACAAATCTAGGTATTTTTCATTAATCCTGAGAGATATCTGAAAAGACTGCCATAAATGCATTTATCCATAAAGACATCATAAATGTAACCCATATAATATGAGCAGTTTAATCAAAGTTATCTGAAGAGACATCATTGCTTTATATAGTGAACATTTAATTTAGGCTTTTATCTAAATATATAAATATTCATAAACACACAAATAGAACGCATCAAAAATGGTCAATAGAAGCTCAACCATGGTTGTTTGAGTAAGAGTAAGAAGCATAAGTAGACTGAACTTCTGTTTGCAATGTGTTGATCAATGTTCTCACTCAGTGAATTCTTTTAGAAAGATTAATGGTGATTTAACTTTTTTTTCACATTAAAAATGCTTTCATGAATTTCTAACGTGTATATATAAGAATGTAAATTGCTGAGTAATTATTAATGAGTAATATTAATAACCTATATGTACTTACTGTATGATTAGGGTTAGAATTAGGTTTTGGCTTAGGGTTACTTGCATGTAATAATGCAGAATTTATTGTTATTATAATAGAAAGTTAGGGATGTGCGATATAACGATTTGTTATTGTGAACGATAAAACTCCAGTTTAAATAAGTACAGTTGATTTTTTTTTTTTTTTTTTTTTTTTTTTTTATTGCCCATAACATCTGGAGAGCCAGTAGTGCAGACACTCAACAAGGATGAATCTTTGACAGGCATGTCTTCATGCACTCCATTGGAGTATACTTAGAAATCCTATGCACTTGACAAATTTTTGCGACAAAGCTGAGATGAACTTTGAGCTTTAAATGATTTGAGACTTCATTGAGGCTTTTTAACCACTTTTTTTCACTACTGTTAAGTGTTTTCAAAGACAAAGGTTGTCCATTTTCAGTGCAAGGACCCAACTAATAAGTAAAGAAATTCATTATTCGTTGCTATTGATTGGTCGTTACCAAACTACTAACGTTGCTGCTTTTTGGTAGTTATTCCCAACAATGAAATGAAATATGCACTGCAAGCTGTTCAGCTGAACAATCAGGTGACTGGGCCGCAGCGGCTGTCTCATTACATTATGCCTTATAGAACGTTTGTTATTCTGCTTTTAAAAGGCTTAAAGTCAATAAGAGTCTTTTGGCTTTCTTGGAGGCCCATATTCGATGTGCCAAATGGATTTCTGTTAGCGGTGCTGCTTTGGCTAGCGGTTCGCTAGTATTGCTGCCAAACCCTTTCAGCATAATGCAGGAGTACTCAGTCATAAGCCAGATGTGAGCAGCTTGGAGAACAACAGTCAGAGAAAATCCCTGATTAACTATTGCTGAACACTTTTGTGCAGCAGCCATTGAGTGTGTTTTCTTTCTGTCTATAGAATGGGGCAGCACAAAGACAGGCGAGCAGGAAGACTTATTGAGCACGGCGCTGAACTGTGTGCTCAGAGTGCCACAGTACCTGCCGCAGGAGCAAAGGTTCGATATCAGAGTCCTGGTGAGTACACAGCTCTACTAATATCACTGTGTTGGTATACATTTAGTGGAGAGCAGCAGTGTCTGCTAGGAGTTCCTGAGTGCTTTCAAACTACATTACAAATTGAAATTTCATACTGTGATCGCATTTTTTATAGTGCTGTTACATTTACAATGTAAGTAAATAAGATAAGTTTTCTTTACACTTCTATCATAAAGACAAATTAAGTATCTGAAAAAGATTAATTTCCCATAAAATTCTTTAAAAAAATGTGTAAAACATCACATACATTTTTATTTTTTTTGCAAATATTGTTAGAATGCAGACAGATTTTTTATTTGCATTAAAAATTTTATTTTTCATGTTTTTAAAGCAACAAGAATAATGACTTTTTTAAACGAATTAATCAAACAGTTTTATGTGGTTTATTATGTTTAATTGCACCTCCACAAATTAGTTTATAACCAACATCAAGGAAAGATGTTTTAAATAAATTTTAAAATACTATCATAATGTGTATAATTATTAAGGCTGCACAATAAATCGCATGTGGTATTTAATGCACGTCTTGTCAGTAAAGCCGGTTCTGTAATCAGCGGAAAATCTCCATTTACTACACAAAGCCATTGTTCGAATAAGCTGCGCAAAACCATGATCATAATTTGCGAATCTTTTGCACAGCTTGTCAGTGAACAACGGTGTCGTGAAATTTTATTTTACTAGTCAGACTTTCCTACCAGGGTTTACTGCACACGTGCGTATCAATGTTGCATCGTTTTTCCTAATGCTAAAAAACAACATTTAATGTATCTGCATTTCTGTAAGAGTATGTTTAGGGTTGGGGAAGGTATAGATTTTACATTTTTACATGTAGCATTTTTTGTTGTCGAATTGTATTACCCACTGTTTTAATGGGAACAAAATCTGACAGGGTAGCACAAATCAACAGAACAACGGCTCTGTGTAGTAAACGCTGCTCCATGTGAAAGCACGCAGGTGATGGAGATTGCTTAACTGACAAGATGCGCATTAAACATTGCATGTGATTTATCAAAAATAAAATAAATTAAATAAAAGATCTCAGTCTTGTGTGCATGTAGTGGAAAATACAGAAAACATGTTTTGATTAAAATTAAGAAATGTTTAACAAGTTTTTAAAAATATACAATGTTTTTGAGTAGTGTCATTTATATCATTTACTCATCTAAAAAAAAAAGGTTTAAAATATATTTTGTCCAAACCTACTTTTTTTGTGCAAACCAGTTGTGTGAGACATTACTATCAAAGTGAAACCATCTTTTCTGTCTGTGTTGTGGTTGCTGTTTGAGGTGGTTAAGTTGTTCTTCATTGTATTTGTGTGTGTTTTTAGGGTCTGGGTTTGCTCATTAATCTGGTGGAGTACAGCGCGAGGAACAGACACTGTCTGGTGGAGCTGCAGATGGAGGGAAGTGAAGTCTGGGACTCCATGTGTGTGTCTGACAAAGATGAGTTGCAGACTGAGAGGTCCCTCAGTGCCATCGCTGCTCTGGTCAAGGTATACAAATGCACACACAGAAAAAAACTACTGCTGCATGGCCACACTTCACACTTACAGAAAACAGGTCCTAGTATTGTTACACCTGTTATTAAAGTCTTGATGTAATGTGTTTTGAGTGGCCATTTGTAATCACATCACTGATTACACTTGCTAGTAATATGTGTCTGAATTGTAGACCACTAGTTCCCAGATTCCATGTCTGTCAGTGCATGGTGATAATGCATCAGTGCATGGTGTACATAATTAATTACTAAAATAAAATGATACATTGGTGTACAAATTTATGCTAAAGCTGATCATCAACGCGTCTATATGTGCAATCTATAAACATTTCAGTGATTTTCAATCATTTGAATCTTTTGAGTCTGTCCACCAAAATGATTTTCGACTGATTGGGTTACAAGCAAAACGCTCAAAATTACTTTGTTTCTGCTTTATAGCTTTTCCTTCAGAGAGAGCATGCAGCCATGTTAGCGGAGGCGGAGACGGATGACTTCATCAACGATCCGCCAAAGTCCAAACTGGACCAGAGTGGAGAATGGAAGGAGACCAATGAAGAGATCCAGTGGGTCGCTTCAGAAAACAACAGCACGGAGGACAAGAAGAAGGAAGAAGAGGATGAAGAACTTGATCTCAACAAAGGTAGACATGACAGCCAGGGACTAGCAAATGCAAGTTGTTTTTTGTCCACAGCAGTTAATTTTGCTTAATGTATAATCCACTTCGGTGGGCAGCTAATCTTAGTTTGGAGACCCAGTGAAAGAACACAGCACCACACTGTTGTTCAAGTAGCATATTTGATTAGAATTGGAGAAATGGATAAAAGAGAGGCAGATGAGGAGTTTGCCTTCAGTTCTAACTTCTGTTTGTCCTGATCTTCAGGGCCACTCATGTGCATGCATGTTAGTGGTTTCTGAGAATATAATTTTTTGTAATATGTGAATGCATCACATGAACTCAGACTCGGGTCCATTTCGTAATGCATTTAGCTCCTGCATCAAGAATCCAAAGCACACTTAGTTCTTTTTCTGACATTTGGGCAATTCCAGGTATTTTCTTCCGCTTCAAGATGCAAAGCTTGTCTAATGCAAGGAAGTATTACGTAATTGTCATCTGCGGTCAGCGAGTGCAGCTGCTTGTACCTTCATCTTCCTGTGTATTCAGTCTTAATTGTGTGTTGTTTTCTTTTGGTGTTCAACAAACATAGTCGCTTGACAAGTATGTGTGTCCTTGTAACATCTGTGCCGGTGGAGCGCGTTTCTTCTTTTCCTCCTGTTTTTCTCAAAAAGGACATGAGAAACAATATAAGCACAAGCCATTATATGCCAAGTGCAAGGCAGTCTGCTTCATTAGTGATGTTCAATCTTTCTGAATGAGCTTATATACTTGTGTTCTGTGTTCCGTTTTTTTTTTTTTTTTTTTTTTTTATATACATGTTGTTGCTTACTAAAACAAATAAGTATATTCTTGTGGATAAAAACAACTGATGAAAAGTTCATCTAGGGTCTATCCCAAACTTTGGGATGGTTTTAAATGCATCACTGCTTCCACAAATAAATATATTATAAATATATTAAAGCTGTTTATTTTAAATTATTGTATTAATAATTAGTATTAATAAAAGACTTTATTCTAAAATTGTGTCCAATAATGTAATTAAGAATTAAAGTTAACACAACATTAATTTATACTTTATTTCAAATAAATAATCTTCATTTTTAATGAAAAAACTGATATTTTTGAAAAAGGCTCGTTTTGAGTAACCGGTCATGTGTTTTTTCTCTCCAGCTCTTCAGCATGCTGGCAAGCACATGGAGGATAGTATTGTGGCGTCATACACTGCACTGCTTTTGGGTTGTCTGTGCCAAGGGAGCCCTGTAAGTAACACTTATTTCACCTCACCTCAGTGTTCATTTATTACATTCAGTGTTCATTCAATTTTTATTCAATATCATTTTGTATCTTTTGCCGCTTTTCCACTGCATGGTACGGAACGGTTCACTTTTGGGGAGGTTTCCACTGGGTACAGTACCTGGTACTTTTGGTTGAGGTTCTAAGTGAACCGTACCATTTCCAAAACGTGTCGTGTAAACTGGAATGGAAGAATTTTTTTTAGTAGTCACAGCAGTAGAGACAGTGCATGAATAATCCTGCCCGCTCTAAAAGTGACTGTACACTGCAGTGGAACTTTTTTGTTTTGTTTATTATTAATGTCAGGTATGCATTTAGCTCTGCCAAGACTACTACTGTTTGGTTAGATACCCTTTCTGTCCTGGACAAGTGCCGCTTGTTCCCTCAGTAGTGGAATGAGGCTGCAGTCACTTTAAGGTCAGGACAAACCCAGTCTAGACCAATACGAGTACAGCAGAGTTTTTGCTGTGAATATTCCCTTTGCTTTTGCAGGGTTTGAGTGGTGTTTGTCTAAATTGCAGTTTTCAAGTTGCAGGGCAGGTATCAGAAGAAAGCTCCCCATGTCGTGTCTGGGAGTATTAATGGATTTATTTTCAGGACTTTATAGGTGGGCTGTAGAATTGGCTGTAATGGACTCCTCTATTTCTCTTTCATACCACTCTGTTGCTTTCTGACTGACGTACATGGCCATTATCTGTCTCGCCTATAAGATGCAGACACAAAAAGAGATGACATTTATGCTCTGTTTATTTCACCCTTTTTTTTTTTGAATGCATGTTTGCACACTTTGAAGGTCAAGTTTGATTCTGTTTTAGAAAAACAGATGGACTCAAAATAGGGTTTCTTTAAGAAGGCACATCTTCCTGTTTGCAGCTTAGATTCGTGTTAAGGGACATCAGAGGAGGGAAATATTTTATCTGGATCTTTTTCTGAAGATTGAGTACTATGGAGACTCAGAAAGCATAGAAAAAATGATGGCCAGAGATGGAGTGCTGCTGCTTTGATCAACCGAAACTTGCTTTAAAAATCTCCAGACTCTCTTTCAGCGTAGGCCTGAAGTGCACTGTAACCTCACGGGAGGAATAAGCTGCTAATACTGGGTCTCTCTTTCAGATGAATGTGACTACTGTGAGGGAAAACCTGCCGAAAGGGGATTTTTCAGTCATGACAGAGATGCTGAAGAAGTTCTTGAATTTCATGAACCTTACAGTAAGTGTACAAGTTCTGATTGTTTGCAAGAGGGTGATTATAAACACAATGCAATATCTTTAACAACCTCTGTAGTCCCTAGCCACTTGTTAGCAGCAAACTTTAAGACAAAAATAGCTTGTGTTACTGATATATTTCATGTCCATAGAATACCTGAAAATATTGGGCTGTGTTAACAAGAGACCAATAAAGCCTGTTTGGGACGATAGAATCGTATTTCCTGCAGCCTAACTCTATTATGCTTTAATAAAACACACACACACACAGTTTCTTTAAAATGACAAAAACTACAATAGGTACAAGTAATATATATGTATATATAAATGTATTTTTTATATAATTTATCATATTTAAATAAATGTATATATTAGTAGAAATAAAGATACAAATTAAGTAAACTGTGCTCAACTTTTTCAGGTGTTTTACAGCAGTAGCAACTATTCACATAAATGTATTTTATTATTTTTAAGATAAAATCAATTTTTTTTTTGAAAAAAAAATTAAAGCATCTGTTGTCTTTTGACAAGGCTTTCTGTTTTTGTATCGTTTACATAAGAGGACAATGTATTGTGTGTTCTTATTATGTGTAATTACAAATAGTTACACTAAACCAAACCATAAACCTATAGAGGGTGATTGTTACTTTTTAGCATTTTGTCATTACATTGTAATAAGGACATATTATAATAAAATGGGACCCATGAGAGAAATACCACTTCTGTTCATTGACTGAGAGGCTAAATTTGACAAATATATTCAGAAAAATGGCAAAATATCGACTTGATAAAATGGCCTGCCACTAGAAATTAAGCAACGTGAATATAACAAGTTGGCAAGCATATGTGTGATCCTTCTGTAATATCAATACTAATGTTCTACCTCATTTTGTAAGGAAAACCAATAAAGTTATGCTTATTGACTGAACAGTTTCATCTTTGTGTTCCTTGCAGTGTGATGTGGGCACCACAGGACAGAAGTCTATCTCCAGGGTCATTGATTATCTGGAACACTGCTAGTGTGTTTGCAGAGCTCCACACACAGACCTCAGATCACTGCTGCCCAACCCAACGCACCTGGAAAACAACCCATCATCATCATCATCATCATCAACCAGTACCTTCCTCATTCAGACTATAAAGAATTCAATCTAAAGCACATCGTACTCATGGAACTCTATTAAAAAGAGCTTTTTTGATTGAGTTTGTCACAAGCTGTTCACCCATTTCGTCTTAATTTTTTTTTTTTATCACAAAATGATTGTGTTCCTCGCATCACAATCATCCCTAATCTGGCTTTTATTGATCAGTCACCTTGGAAGCTGGTTTTCAGTGGCAGAAATGGAAAGAGTAGCTGTGATAAAACTTGTTAAAGGATTTCTCCCCGTTTGTTTTATTCCACTCTCAAGTCTGTGTATTTAAAAGCACTCGACACTGACCTGGACGATTGAAGGGCGAATCCAAAATCGCATTCGAAATTCTGGTCCTCTTTGAAATGCCGCGAAGACATGCCCTCCTGGTTCAAATCCATTCTCTTCGCTTCAGGATGTGCTCCCTTTGTGTTGCACAAATTTGTTTTTAATCGATAGCGCCATGTCAAAGGTCTGGAAATGAATAAATTACATCATTTTCCATTTCGCGGGGGCAGGAAAGGGACAAAGCGTTTTTAGAATGTTGTAGTAGTCGTGATTTTCAACCGTATTTTACAAATGCCAGAACGTTAACTGTAATGTTAACAACCCTGATGTCCAAACCTTATGTGGTTCAAAATCGACAGACTTATTAAATTGTGCAATATGCAGAATTATGCTTGGCTGCAGAAGCGTGTTGTGCAAGAGAGAAATGATTGAGCATTTGAATGAATTCAAATGCGTTTTTGATGCCAGGAAATGTCATCCATGGGTTTGGGTCGTGGCTACATGGTAACCCTGAGTTCAGTGGAAATTCTTCTGCTTACGCTGTTACTGAGGTTTGGTTAGAGCCGAAGTTGATGTGAGAATTAAAGATAAATGCAATAACCGTTTCGATGAATGCTGGTTTCCGTCGAGCTGTGACCTTGGGTTTGGATGTGGATCGTTCAAGTGAGCCACACAACAAACCTTCACGCTACATTTCAAGAGTTTGTCATAAACTACATACCGAAAAAGTCCTGTTTTGTTTATAGTTGGTGTTTTTTTAATATATATTTACAAGATTGGATTTAGCACTTGACATCCCTCTGATAAGGCCAGTAGCTTTCAATTTTGACCCAAACTTGTTCTGATCTTCTCAAGGTTGTTTTCAGAAGCACTCTGTTGTTAGTTTGCCTTCTAAAGCGATCGCCTTCAGCAGGTGTTTTGCTGCTGTTCATGACTGAAATAGACTGAAATAACTTCAGTGCACACAGCTTAATGAAAGCCAAGCTAGGGATCATTTTTCCCCTCAACGCTTAACTGTTTTGGTTCACTCTGTTACACGGAACACTAGAAGTTGTGAGTGTTTTCTAGGCTGTTCTGGGCATTGTCCTACAGTCTGTATCCGAGCTCCAAACATCACAACAGGATCGTATTCACACAGTGGGGAACTGAATGAAGCAACACAGACTGTAAATACTCATGTAAATATTGGCTGTTGGAGAACTAGATAGACTACTTTTCTGAATCCAATCATTTTATTTTATACCGCATTTTTCTCAGTTGTGTTTTTTGAGGTAAGAGTATTCGAAAAGCCTACTGCAGGAACATGAAATTTGTACCAATTTCAAAATAATGTCTTTGGTTACTTGTATATAATTTTAACGCAAATAAAATTGCTACTTTCAGTACTTTTTACTTGTCATTATTGGCGTCTGATATTACAAGGCTATTACTGTTGCTACAAATGTTAGGGGTAATGCATTACAAGTAACGTGATTTACATAAATTACTTCTTTAAGTTACTAGTAAAGTAACACAAATTTTTAATTTAGAATGAAATATCGGAGTTACTTTTTCAATTAAGTAATGGCAGTTTCTTGTTTGCCATGTATTGAGCTCTTGGGTTTCCTTTTTAAGAGAAATCAGGAGTAGGGATGTAACTTTAACGATGAACCGATGAAATCGATTCAAATATATGACCCACAAAACCAGTCATAAGTAGTACAGGTATATTTATAGCAGTAGCCTACAATACATTGTATGGGTCAAGATTATCATTTAGATAATTATCAAAAATTATTTAATTTTTTGCACCCTCATATATTCCAGATTTTCTAATAGTTGTATCGCCCAAATATGTCCTATCCTAACAAACCCTACATCAATGCAAAGCCTATTTATTCAGCTTTCAGATGATGTATAAATCTCAATAAAAAGAAAAAAAACAGACCCTTATGACTAATTTTGAGGTCAAGGGTCACATATGTGATACAAATCGCAATACAATTGGAATAAGAGTTTATAGTCCGGTTTCCACCACAGGATCTTTCCCCAGGAACTAAGTAAGGACTTTGTGCCGGTGTTTCCACTGCAAGAACCAGGATCTAAATAAAGTTCCAGGTAAAAATTTGTCCCTCAAAAAGTCCCTCCTAGTGAGGTAGTACTTTTCAGTCTCTGCTCTGGAACTTTAGTGGGTGGGACTTGGGTACTGATCATGCTGATTGGTTGCTCTTATTTTGTTAAAAACCCTGAGAAAATTGAAGGGTGAAATCAAAATGGTGTGCGCCGATTCAATGTTCCTCAAAATGAATAAAAAGTCAAATTCAATCTTATACAAGCCTGCTATAATTATATATATATATATATATATATATATATATATATATATATATATATATATATATATATATATATATATATATATATATATATATATATATATATATATATTAAATGAGACAAATATAATTTGTGTTTAATCCATTTTATTAACCAGTGTCTTTGCTACTGACCTATGATGATCCAATTCAGCCATACTAAGCAAAAATAACACTTTTTTATTTTTATTTTATTTCATTTTATTTTTACCCTACAAATCACTGCACTTTATTTCACGTCTTCTGAACAAACGCCCGCTTCCCCATCGAAAGGCTTGGAAGAGCAAAGACAATTTTTAATATAACTCTGATTGGATAATTCTGAAAGAAGAAAGTCAAATACACCTAGGATGCTTCGAGGTGAGCAGAAGATGGATGAATTTTCCTTCTCAGGTGAACTAACCCTTTAATAAACGTGCAATCAGTCGATAATGCTTCAAATGAACGACTTCTAGTCAACCAGAAAAATCCTTAGTCGAGGACAGCCCTACACAAGAAAGCAAAAGTATTAATTTGCATAAAAAGTAACAGTAATGTAATTAGGTACTTTTTTAGGGATTATTGTAAGGCATTACTTTTAAAGTTTACTTTCCCCAATGCTACGAAATCAACTTTTTAACAAACTATTTTGTAGTCCACTAAACTTTTAACTGTGACTAACTTTGTGACTACAAGTCATTAGTGTATCAGTAGACTGATAACTACAAACATTTTATTTTGATTGTTCCCCAAAAGACGTTCTTCTGACTACAATGTTATAAGTACGTCAACATATCTACTAACCTTAAGCAGTTTAAGGTCTACTAATACTCTAATGAAAGCTAGTCGACACTGTAAGTTGCTTATAGTTAGTAGAATGCCTAAAGTGGACTATCAAAATAAAGTTTATTGTGAACTCGAGACAAAGATGAGATTTTTCCTCTGAAAATATTTATTTATATAGGGTAAAAAAGCTAAATATATAATTCCAGAATATTTTATATTTCACTACAAAATGTCAAGACATTAATTCAAAAAATTGTTGAATACAAAGGCTGAAAATGCAATGTCAGTGTCATTTTGCTCCATTGCTCCTCTCCATATAGTGAGAGTCCACTAAGAGTTCAGGTGTTTTGGGATCACAACAACTGGGATGCCCGAAATTCCCAACATATGATCTTATCCTACAGGTTGGAATGTTTTTCTGCTCTGGTTTGGTCTCTTCTGTTGGCTTTGAACCCTTCACGATGGCCTGATCCTCCACGCCCGGCGCCAACATCGGGTAACTGGAATCTGGGTGGCAGTCTCTTTCCTCCAGCAGCTCGCTCAGAGTGCTGATGTAGATCTGCGCCATCTGAAGCGTCTCAGACTTGGACAGCTTCCTGTCGCTCTCCACATTAGGAATGACGCTCCTCAGGCGATCGAAGGCCACATTCAAGCCCAGCATCCTCCTCCTCTCGCGGGCGTTGGCAGCCAGTCTGCGGCGTCTCCGGGCTCGGGCGATGTGACTCTGGTCTTCGTTTGGATATGCAAGTCCGGACAGCCGGAGCTGGACCAGAGCACACGGGTCACTGCTCACCCTCTCCTCCCTCCAGCTCAATGCGGCTCTGGGACACTGGTCCGAACTGGCTCTGTCTGCCTCTCTCCAGATGAACTGTGTGTAAGAGCCATCAGGATGGGGCATGCTGAACACTTGAGAATGAACTGATCCTCCAGAGAACAGAGGAGCTGTATTTATTGAGGAAAGGCCACACATAATGAGGGGCGGGTGTGTGAGGGTCGTGTGTGCTGAGAAATGAATAGAAATGAGTCTCTTTGATAATGACCACATGGAGTCTATTAACCCAGTTCATCAAAACTGGATTAGATGCATGTGAGTGATCACTGATGGCCCTCCGGTAAACTTAGATTACTGCTGTCTTTCTGCCAAAACTACGCATTTCAATAAACAAATGTTTGTTACACACCTCATTTTATTCATACTTTCCTTTTTTTTTTTTAAGTAGTAGAGTACAGCCTTTAAAGCTATGAAATGACACAAATGACACTTGTTGGCTACTGCTTTCAATGTTCAGTCAAATGCATTCATTAAAAACAATAATAAAAATTGTTTTAATATTAAAGTTTTAATTAAAAGAACTTTCAGAGAAATATGAATTTCAAAAAAATATATATTTAATGTAATTGTACAAACTAAAGCCATTACGTTTAGAAGTGTTTTTTTTTTTTTTTTTAGATCATGAGAATCAAATTCAAGTGTGTCTGAACTGGTAATAATATCAGTGTATATATTTCTCCCGTGGATAGATGGCATTTTGCAGATTATTGCTCATGAGTAAAAATGTTATTTTTACATTATAATATTTAAAAAAAAAAAATTCCTCCAAAACTGCATTAAAGCCATGAATCTAATCAATATATACATATTAACCTCAAGAAAGATTATTTTTGGGCACAGAACCAAACATTTTCCCTAGATGAAATTCATTTTTGACTGTAAACAGTACAGGTGTGACAATTTTTTAAATCATGTCCAGTAGTTAGTTAGTTTTCTTTCTTTCTTTCTTTCTTTCTTTCTTTCTTTCTTTCTTTCTTATAGCAAGTGCTAGCAATGCACTAGTCTATAAAGTTTCATACCATTCTGATGAATAAAGAAAAAAAGAAAGTTAAAACAGCACCAGAGGGATAATACATAAAAGATATAGTACTATAATCTGAAAAGTGACCCCCCCCCCCCCCCCTTCTTATGATATTTGGTATACAAATTTTACACAAAAACACAACTGAAATTACAAGAGCAATGATACTCACAACATTTATTAACAATCGGCTTCAAACAAATAAATTGTTTAATTGTATTTCTCATCACTTTATCTAGATTCCAATAACTAAACTTTTATTTTTTTAGTTATTGTTTATAATGACTTTTGCAATAATGCATATGCAATAGCCGTTTAATTTAAAGCCTTTTACTCTGTTCATATAATCTGCTTATTGTACATGAAATATTCTCAGGAAATAAAGTACAGTTCATAAAGATCTAATTGACAGGCGACATCCGCAGTACTCAATCTAATCCAATTATGCACGGAACACACACTGCCAGCGCAACCCCCCTTCCCCCCGTCCTCTACACACACACTCTACATACTGCAATATTCAAGAGCAACAAAAGAAGATTCAGTTCGCTCACGGAGGGGTTATTCATTCCCTGGCCATGTTGTGGCTGTGTAGGTCTTGGCACACTTCACATATTAAAGCTAATGAAGCGCCTCATTGAGGCGAGGATGCAGGCTGAGATCAAACCAGCACGGGGTGGGTGCATTCAGGGAAACCCCACGTAGAGGGTAAACTGGGGTGGATTCACGCCTGTCAGAGCAAAACTGGCCTGAATGAAATCAGATTTTCATTGAAGGGATTAGTGACACAGGATGAATCGAAGGTAGCAGCTTCTTTTCACATGGTGCCAATGAAGCCACATTCTGCAGGGCCCACAAGCCAAAACCCTGAGCTGCCCATATTGCTGCAAAGTGACACTTGTCACAATTCATTAAATCTTAGCATTCACCCTGACTTGCACTGGATATTTATGCCAAAAATATCCTGTCATGCATTTTTTTTTTTTATGTATATATATCAATGCAAGAATAAAAGTCTGTTGTAGCTGGCACACAGTTTGAATTAATGTTTTGTAATGTAGAAAAAGTAAGATAAATCTGACAAAGAAGGTTCTTTGGGAGATCTTTGACTGAAACTGTATTATTTAATAAAGATTTGCAAGCTATGTGCTTGTTCTTTGTTTGTGTTTTTTGTTTTTTTTGGGACAGAAACATAGGCTATATAAGTTTCGTGTTAGCATGCAAATGTCTCATTTGCAGAAAGACTGAAAAATATGACAACATTATGCAGTTTTCTCTCTCTTTCTCTAGGCGCTCCACATTCATTTTCCAGAAGCAAATAATCTGTCTCTTCAAACCTCATTAAAGGGATAGTTTACACAAAAATGAAATTTCTGTCTTGAATTACTCACCCTCATGTCATTCCAAACCTGTAAGACCTTCGTTCATCTTCAGAACACACATTAAGATATTTTTGATGAAATCTGAGAGCTCTCAGACCCTCCATAGACAGTAACATAACTGAAATGTTCCCCTGTCTAGAAATGTAGCAAGGATATCGATAAAACAATCCATGTGACATCAGGGGTTCAACCATAATTTTATGATGCTATGCAAATACTTTTTGTGTGCAAATAACAAAAAAAAAATATGACTTTATTAAACAGTTCGATGCATGCATCATTTACATGAAGCGGTAGGAAGTGCATGCATGCTCTAGTCTACAAAATGACAACTTTCTCTTACAATTCAGATTTTATTTCACGTCTGACTTTTTTTTTGTTTCTCATTTTGAGTTTATATCTCGCAGTTCTGGCTTTTCTTCTCTGAATTGCATGATCCCATAATTGTAATTTAATATTTAGCAATTCTGAGAAAAGTATTGCGAAAATCTGAATTATATATTAACTTAATGATATAGACAGTGAAAAAAAATGTCAGAATTGTAGTATATAAAGCGTTATTATCTTTTTTAATTCTGTGGAAGAAACAGAAAACAAAAAAATTGATCCAATTCTTCTATATAAATCTGGTGTTCAATGCAAATTGCCTCAAATGTGTCGGTAGAAATAATCATTCTCTTGCAGATTGATAATAGTATTTTTTGCAGGCAACAAATTAACATATATCAGTCAGTTTATTGTTAGTCATAAATATTTCTATCATGGGGCTGTTTGACTGATTTTGATTGGTTGATGGGTGTTCTAAATGTTGCACTTTTTCAGTAAATTATGCAGTTAAAAATTCAGTAAATTACAGCTAAAATAATTTCAGACAGGTCTTGACAGTATTATATTCGTACCACTTCACCAAAGTTATTTCACTTATTTAAAAGATACAGTAACTGCAGCTTTAGAAAAAAAAGAAAAAAAAAGGAAAAGTAATATTACTAACAAAAAATAAAATGTAAATAAATACATTCTGCTACTGTGCTACTATGTAACATTTTACAGGAGCAAGGTAGTAAAAAAAAGCCTGCAAAAACAAATTCAAATTAAAAACAGCTTTATCTTTTCCATGCTGGAAAATGACCAAGCTGGATAATCCACCATATGTAATTCAACATCTCATTGTCAGTTATTCCTTATTAAACTGTTGTTCAAATAAAACAACAATTAGTTCCGGTCCTTGGATTTGATTGGTTGAATGGTACTCCAGGGGTGCTGATATTTTTGATTTGCCACTTTTCACTGAATCATGTACTTAACAGATTTGTTCAAAAACATTTATGCATCTGAAACACCACTGCTATGTGTTGCCTTGCTTGTGTAATATTGCATAAATATAAATGAAATACAGATTAAACCAACACAGTTATGTAGAAAATTGGTTCCCTTTCAGTCGGTCACTCTCAACGCCACGTCGGTGACCAACGAATATGGGATATCATTTCGACAGACCAATGTACTTCGAGTGTAAACTAAACAAGACAATGCACATTGGCATGCAATTATTGCATCCAGCTGCCACTGATCACTGCGTGAGTATAAGAAGGCAGAAGGTGCAATGCATACCAGCTTTTCACTTCAGAGCCGAGCATTGGTATCGCTCTGCTCAACTGTGTCTGCTGTGAACTACGAGTTCAGCACGCTCTCAGAAGCTTTGTGTGTTGGCGAGACGGCGCTTCAGTGGCGGTCCTTCCTGTTTCGAGTGGATTGCACACTTCAGGCTGCACTACCCCTGTCGTGATACAAGCGGCCAATTCCCCTGTGTGCCGCAGCTCTAATAGAGCATTTCCTAAAGAGCAAATTCCTCTAAAAAAGCTTCACGGGTGCGTCTCTGTGCGTTTCTGGGTGCAGTTGTTACCTGGCAATGGGTGATGGTCACGATTCGAGCACGCTGAGGTGGCCACGGCGGCCTATTACATATAACCGCTCAGCCTATTACATCTGAGACCCCTCCAGCACTGGCTTTATGGCAGAGTCCCGAGGTGGGCGTGGAAGCGCGTCACTCACCGGGTCCAAGTTACACTGGCCTGTCACCAAACCCTCTCTCCTTGGTCAGATCTTGCATTTCTCTGGGCAGGGGTGCCCCTAGAGCAGATTTCCAGGCATGCTGTGGTTTACACGAATGCCTCCACCACCAGCTGGGGGGCCATGTACACCGGGCATGCAGACTCAGGGGTTTGGACGGGCCCGCAGCTGCAGTGGCACATCAATTGCCTAGAGTTGTTAGCAGCACACCTTGCCTTGAACCGTCTCAAAGGTCTCTTACGAGGCAAGCATGTGCTGGTCCAAATGGACAACACTGCGACCATTGTGTACATCAACCGTCAAGGTGGTCTGTGCTCTCGTCGCATGTTGCAACTCGCCCGCCACCTCCTCCTTTGGAGTCAGAAGGTTCTGAGGTCACTTTGTGCCATTCACATTCAAGGCTTGCTCAGTCATACAGCCGACGAGCTGTCTTGAGCAATGCTCCTGGGAGAATGGCAACTCCATCCCCTGACGGTCCAGCTGGGAGGTGGTTCAGAGCCGCTCAGGTAGACCTGTTTGCTTCTCTAGAGACCTCTCACTGCCAGTTGTTCTACTCCCTGACCGAGGGAACTCTCAGCACGGATGTACTGGCACACAGCTGGCCACGGTACCTATGCAAGTATGCATTTCCCCCAGTGAGCCTTCTCGCACAGACACTGTGCAAAGTCCGGGAGGACGAGGAGCAAGTCTTGCTAGTAGTGCCATATTGGCCCATGCGGACCTGGTTCCCCGAACTAGTGTTCCTTGCGACAGCCCCTCCTTGGCCAATTCCTCTGAGGAAGGATCTACTGACTCAGAGATGGGGCACCATTTGGCATCCACGTCCAGACCTTTGGAAACTGGTCCCTGGAAGGGACGCGGAGGTTCTAGGTGACCTACCCCAAGAGGTAGCAAACACCATCACTTCGGCAAGAGAACCGTCTACGAGACACGCTTACGTGGATCCTGTTCGTCGAGTGGTATTCTTCTCACCGAGAAGACCCCTGAAGATGCCCGATTGCGGTCGTGCTGTCCTTTCTGCACCAAGGGCTGGAGCAAAGGCTGTCTCCCTCCACCCTCAAAGTCCAGGTTGCTGATATTGCTGAGTACCATGACCCTGTGAATGGGAAGTCTTTAGGCAAGCATGACCTCATCGTCAGGTTCCTTAGAGGGGCCAGGAGGTTAAATCCTTCCCGGCCCCCCTGTATAACCTCTTGGGACCTGTCTCTAGTGCTTAAATCACTACAGCAGGGCCCACTTGAGCCTTTGCATTCAGTTGAGCTCTGAACTCTGCTCCTGCTTGCACTGGCCTCCATCAAGAGGGTAGGGGACCTGCATGCATTTTCGGTCGACGATTCGTGCCTAGAGTTCTGGCCAACTGACTCCCAGGTAATCCCGAGGCCCTGACCTGGCTACGTGCCCAAGGTTCCCACTACACCCTTCAAAGACCAAATGGTGAACCTGCGAGCGCTGCTCCTGGAGGAGGCAGACCCAGCCCTGGCTTTGATTTGTCCCGTCCAAGCATTAAGGTGCTACGTAGACCGGAAACAAAGCTTCAGGACCTCATACCAGCTCTTTTTCTGTTACGGAGGCCCGCAGAAGGGGAGTTCCTTCTCTAAGCAGAGGATGGCCCACTGGATTGTGGATGCCATAACCCTGGCTTATCAGGCTCAGGATATGCCCTGCCCTTTTAAGGTTGTGAGCTCACACAACTAGAAGTGTTGCATCCTCCTGGGCACCGACTCGCGGTGCCTCGCTGACAGATATTTGTAGAGCTGCGGGCTGGGCGACCCCTAACACGTTCGGTAGGTTCTTTAGCCTTCGTGTAGAGCCAGTATCCTCCTGTGTTCTCACCTCAAACGGGTAGTGGGACTGAGAGGCCCCGGTTAGTGTCGGCTTGCTTAAACTGCTTCAGAGTGTTTGTACTGTAGACTCTGTTGAGATCCTCCATCACCCTAAGCAGCTGGACGTGGCGGAATGTCCGGCACCAGGCCTTCATGATGTATCCATGAGAACCATGGAAGGGTGGGTTCCATATTGAAACCTAAGCGGTACTCGTATGTGTATAGTCCACGGTATAGCCTTAGAGCCTGTGTTTCCCCGGCAGAATTCTGCCTTCCCAAGAAGGTTTTTAATAACCTCAAATTTCTCAGTATACTCCTAAGCGGACGCTATGTGTATTTGCCTCTGAGACCTCCTTCGGGAAGGATTGGGCTTCCGCAGCGTCAATCTCACCCAGTGAGGTAGTGCTTTGATAGCGGTGAGTGGAGCTACTGGTTCTGAGCCCCGGCTTACACCTAATAGGGGCGCAGGCGGCTCGCACAGGGCACTGGAAGGGGCAGCACCCATGGCGCTTTGATAGGGATCCCATATTCGTCGGTCACCGACGTGGCGTCGAGAGTGACCGACTGAAATGGAGCGTCTCGGTTATGTAGGGTAACCCTCGTTCCCTGAAGGAGGGAACGGAGACGCCACATCCCGTCGCCATGGTTGCTGTACTGCCGCTGAGCTGCCGGGTCCCCAGCTCGGCTCCTCAGTGAAAAACTGGTATGCATGCCAATGTGCATTGGCTCATTTAGTTTACACTCGAAGTAGATTGGTCTATCGAAGCGATATCCCATATTTGTCGGTCACCGACGTGGCGTCTCCGTTCCCTCCTTCAGGGAACTAGGGTTACCATACGTAACCGAGACGTTTCTAGGAAAAACTATTTTAACATCACTATACACAAATATTTGAATGTATGGCTACAATTGACAGATCAGAAGTAGTCCTATGAGCAGTGTAATAAATATGTGTTAGTATGTAAAACACAAGTTATTTATTTATTATTATTTTTTATTTCAAATGTGCTTTTGTTAACACTTTTAGTGTGAACTACTGTGATACATATACCAACCAGTGTAATAAAACATTCATATAAACTGAACATTCTTTTAGCAACACTTGCTTGAAATTTCACTTTTAAAGAATTTTTCAGTGAGCCTGGGTTGCTTCTTTCTGATTTGCTTTTTATTTTAATAGCTCCACTCTAAACAACCAGCATGGCTGTTAAAGCCACTTTTCTTTCCACAATTCATCACACGTTTTCCTTTCTTTCCTGAATAGTTATAGAGCCACCCCTCTCTCTCTCTTTTCATCTTTGATGATTTGTGCACCAAACAATTGTTCCTGCACTAAACATCTGGACATCTTGGGAATTGTACCAACAGCTAAATTTGCAATGTTTTTAAAAAGCAGGCGGATGAGAGAGAGGTGGTACATGCCAGAAGCGCTGATCCCTGACCTCTGCTCTCTAAAGATCATCTGTTTCTCCGCTGACCTCTCATTTGTTTCATTTCACACTGCTGGGCACTGCATGCGTGTGTGTTCAGAGCTCCATGTGGCCCAATTACTAGCCTGATCACTGCTGTGTATGTGTGTGTGCTCAGCATGAGGATTTGGTAAAACCTGTGTGAGAACAGAGAATGAAAATCAATATTTTGATGTGAATAGCTGAGTGGATGCGTGTCTGGATGGAAATGCACACTCCACTGACATGCCAAATATCATTTTAGCAGCCCTTCAACCGAGATGGCAAAGGTCAGCTGTTTTTTTTTTTTTTTTTTTTTTTTTTTTTTTTAGGGCCATATTCACACATGACCTTTAATCGTGTCTGGCTGATCGTTAAAAGGAGCTTTCCACTATCCTTTTCGCCTTCATTTTTAAGTGGATACTATGGAGATTAAAAGACTTAAGGATTCAAATGAAAACCGACATGGTATGTGTTTTGTTTTCTTTCCTTCACCACCTTCTCCTTATACAGGTGCATCTCAGTAAATTAGATTATCATGGAAAAGTTCATTTCATTTCAGTAATTCAACTCATATTGCAACAACTGTAGCCAAATTTCTTGACATGTCTGTATGCCTCGACCTCAGCCCCAGTCCATTCCTTGTGAAGTTTGATAAAATTCTTGAATCAATTTTGCTTGACAATCCTCATAAGGCTGTGGTTCTCTTGGTTGGTTGTGCAACTTTTTCTTTCGAGAAATAAAAAATGAGTTCAGCTAAAGACAGTTTCTAACCCTAGTTGATCACATCGGATACTACATCCCTGTGAATTACTCTCCAATCTATGCCACTACTGATTTGACTATTAGACTCTGAATGACACAAGTATTTCACTATTTGACTCTGAATGACACATTTTTTTTTTTCTCGAAATTAAATGTTTATTCTCAAAATTTAATTACAACTTTTTTTCTCATAATTTAATGAGTTTTATTCTCAAGATTTTATCTAGACTGTTTTTCTAGAAATTTAATAAGTTTTATTATGAAACATATTGACTTTATTCTCTAAATTTAATGATTTTGATATCAACATTTTATTTGGACATTTCTATTCAGTATTCCCCTTCCTTACAGTATTTTATTGATTGCTGGCTTCTTTAAAGCAGCAGTAGCAACAGCACACAGGCATTTTCACAAGAAGTAGAATATAAGTTTTCCTCATGGAATGTAAAAAGATTGTCAGATGACATGAGACTGTAAAATTCTTTAAACTTGCATTTTGTTCCCTTTTCATTCATTCATTCATTCATTCATTCATTTTCCCATCCAATAATATATTTTAATACATATTTTTGATTGTACCCTTTATTTTTAAGACTGCAGGGCATAGTAGTCACTTGTGTAGGATATATTTCACAGTTTTTTTTAAATTAAGCCTTTTATTATTGACATAAAAAATAAACATAATATAAAAAGCAACACAACAAAGCCTTGTGAAGAAGTGTGCTTACATTATATTATATATATTTTAAAATAAATAAATAAAAACTGTGCTTGCAGATTAAGTGTACTTAAATACAGCACACTTTTATGACTACATTTAATAACACACTTAATTACACTTTTTAAAAGTGTATTGTGTAATGTCAAAAAATATGTTAAAGTACATTATAAATCATTATTTTGTCATGCTTTAAAGAAGTACACTTATTTTAATGTGTTGACTAAGCACATGTA
This sequence comes from Carassius auratus, assembly GCF_003368295.1. NCBI lineage: Eukaryota > Metazoa > Chordata > Actinopteri > Cypriniformes > Cyprinidae > Carassius > Carassius auratus. The sequence continues at coordinate 12,976,143 of NC_039254.1, read as the reverse complement.
AATTGCTTGATTATAATTTTGACTGTTGTAGTCAGGGATGGCACACAGAGGCAGAGGTAAGTGGATTCAACCACCCCGATCTCGCGACAATTCGTACATTTTTCACAAGGTGGCTTATTCATACGAATTCGTACGACCACACTCGTACAAATTCATATGATTCTTGCCAAATCGTACGTATTTTACGAGTTGCACAATTCGTATGAATTTGTACGAATGACCTACACCTAACCCCGCCCCTAAACCTAACCGTCACTGGGGTTTAGACAAATCGTATAAAATCGTACGAGTGAGGTCGTAAAAATTCATACGAATAAGACACCTCATAAAATACGTACGAATTGGCCGTGAGATAGTGTTGGATTCAACACAGTCTTTATTTACAAATGGGAATAGTGAGAGGGAAGGAAGTGCAGACTTGGTGTGGGGTCTCTGGGGTTCGTGTCCGTGGCAGCCGGGTGAGTTTGCTTCTGTGAAAGTCAGGTGAGTATGCTCATATATTGGGACGTCAAAGCCACACAATACGAGATTCCAATCCTTTTCTCTTCTCTTGCAGTGGGAGTTCAATAGTCGAAGGATCACTTAGGCACTCAGGAGATATCAAGGCACTTAGGGGAGTTCAGATCACAGAATATGCCTAGAGTGTTCTGGAGACAGGAGAACAGAGACACACAGGTTACTTTCTCAAATGTGAGTATACTTTACAGCTGGAGTCTTCGTGAAGACGAGGTGAGTCGGAGACAAGTTCACGAGGTTGATACCTGTTGGAGGCTTGACCCGAAACTGAGATACTGAGAGTGTTTTTATACGGTGTCTTGATGAGATCGTTAATCTGGAACAGGTGTTTGTGCTTAGCCGGGCAGGATCCTTAAAATTGAGTGTTAATTGATATTACATATAAATTGTAAATTTTCTCTTTTAAATGTTCTTGTCACGGAAGCTACTGTGCAGAAATGAAGGAGCATGGAGAATAACAGTCCAGGAATAACAGTCTTTATTAATCCACACAAAGTCTCACAGGCAGGAACACACACGTAGCACGGGGAATTGACATTTAACACTGGACGTCAGACACAGGAAAACACTGAGCTTAAGTAAACAGAACTAAAGGAGGACAATAAGGGGAACACAGGTGAATGAAATGGAACTCAAAGGGCATATACAGTGCATATTCTTGGCAGGCTTTTTGGCTCTGAAAACAGATTTAAATAAACTCTGTTTATTTTTAAAAGTTACTTGAAGATAGTGTGAAATGACACTTCACTTTATTTGAGCTTCTAAAAGTCTTGTTGAAAGCCAGTTATAAGTTCAGGCCCCATGATATCCCATTCTTTTTAAGGGCACTTCAAACAAAGCACCTGCAGACAGCACTATAAAATTCACAAACACATGACTATGACTGGAGCAGCTGTGTTTGCTTATGAAAGAAATTGCATTTATGGATTGCCTTTACTGTATTTCATCACAAGGATTGTCTGTTTCAGTCTATTTCATCTACCCTAGCAATGTGCACTACATGGAGACATCAGTTGAAAAACACTATTTAAGTTTATAATGGAGAAAATCAAATTTGATATTAAATATTAATAGGTCTTTACAGTAATTTTCCATTATAACTGTTTGTGAAGTGTCATGAATATGTGATTGACGCAGATACACTCATGATATCCAGAACAAGAATAACATGAAAGATGTGTAAAAAAGACTTCTGTCAGGAGTGTCAAAATATGATTCTTGATCGTCGCTGAGGTGCTTATTTGTGATTGTGCCCTCGTATAATTAAATGCCTTTCAATTTTGCACAAAATTGCTAGTAATAACTGTGAGGCTTTGATATGTTAGGGATTGAAAAGCATAAAGAGATCTGTCTGGCTTTAAGCTTCCTATGATTCTAACATTCACAAAAAAAATCAAGGCAAGTTTAGCAAGGAATATTTGCTGTTTAAATATTTGTTGGGGCGTTATTGTATAATGCATTATACATTTATGAGAGCTAGACATGGACAGCCAGTATAATAATTAGATAAAAGGTTTAATAACAACAATTTTTATTTGAAGATATCATACACATGGCTATTTTCCATAAAATAGATGTTAGTAATGATTGTCATTATAAAAGTACTAAGTACCAATCCAGTCAAGCCATCAAGATTTGGCTGATTCGTTTTTACACACACATGCACACACACACACACACACACACACACACACACACACACACAGTGGGGGTTTCTCCTGAAGTCCTCTATCATCTCCACTGTTCTGAGTGTGTTGAGCTCCAGGTTGTTGAGACTGCACCAGACAGCCAGCTCTTTAACTTCCTGTCTGTAGGCAGACTCGTCACCATCCTGATGAGTGTGGTGTCTTCTGCAAAAGTCCACAAACAGGATCCACACATAAGTCCCTGGTCTGTCTAGATGTTGCAGAACATAATGCAGCCCTATGTTTACTGCATCGTCCACAGACCTGTTTGCTCTGTAAGCAAACTGAAGAGGATCCAGCAAGGGTTCAGTAATGTCCTTCAGGTGGGCCAGCACCAGTTTTTCAAATAACTTCATGACCACAGACGTTAGAGCCACAGGCCTGTAGTCATTTAGTCCTGTAAATTTGGATTTCTTTGGGATGGGGATGATAGTGGAGCGTTTAAAGGGAACGGATTTCGAAAGCATGTGCACGGATTATGTATTTGCGGGTACGGATTCAAAAACAGAAGGTACGGTTTATAAAATTTGTGCATGCAGATTGGAAATTTGTGGGTACAGTTTATTAATTTGTGGGGACAGATTGCTTTTTTCTCTCCTAAAGGTGACTTCTCGGGCTCTGTACAACACAGACATACTCTTAGTGTTTCTGTACAGCAAGCCAAAATATGTATAAATAAAAAATCTTTTTTTTTTTCATTTTTTCATAGAAATGTGTTTTTAATCATTACTTATTTCATTAATATATTGGTAACACCTGCAATAAGGTCTAATGTTTTTAACATTACTTAAGGCTTGCATTAGATAACATGACCTACTACAATTGTTTATTGGTAATTAATGTTAGCTAATGTAGTAAACTGATGTTTACGAATTAAACCTTATTGTAAAGTTTTCTTTTTGCAAAATGGACTATAAAGCAGCTTACCGGATGAAACCTTTGTTCCACAACACAAGACATCTCTGTCCTTGAACAATATTATGTCACATTAATGACATTCCTCTGTTGTGAAAAAGTTCTTTGATTTATAATTCAATCATTTGTCCATCAACTGAACATGCATCACATCTCTGCACAGAGTATTAGCAGTGCAAATAACTTTGTAGTTGAAGTGTGTGAAAAGTATTGAACTGTGTTCTACTCTATAGTTCTGGCTGAGCAGAAAAGGTACTAATATGTACGCTTTAGGTACTAATGTGTAGCTTTAATGTACTTATATATACAGCCTTTAGAATTTGTTATGGTACAAAGGTGTACTTTTTTGTGATCCTTCTTCATTTCAAAAACACATATTTTGCTTTCTTTCACAGTGCCTGTATAATTTACTGACCTTGAATTCTGTTTTAGCCAGGCTGTCAGACTACATGCAAAAACCAGTCAATCACAAAAAATCAACAAATGCTATGTGCAAGTCTGATTCTGCCCAGTTCATATTTACATTTAATAGTCTGAGTGTATCTACAGAGATCGTGCGCAGGGTTATTTGATTGTGTGTTGAGGGACGTGAGCCGGCTGGCTGTCAAGTCAACATTATTCCTGTAAATGCTCAGATGATATTTGGGAGTAGGGTACAGGGGCATTTATCTTCAGCAATAAATGAAATTGGCTCAGTATCGCTCTCTGGAGACGACTGTAAAATAAATGAATAGCCATTTCATATACAAGGTCACATCATCTCTCTCCGCTGCATATTAGCATTTTTATTCACAGTGTCACAGTGGAGTTCATGCTTTTAGTCTGTGCACCGTTTTCCCAGAGGACATGTGCGTCGATAGTTTTTAATCATTGAGCTACAGTATATGCGTCTAGATAATTGTTGTGAAGCTTATGTCTCTTACACTCGTGCATTAATTAAAATGCAGGATTGTATAGAATCAAAAGTATACTTTTCAACTTTTAATAATAGCCAGACTCTGAAATATTGATATTGATCTCTCTAAATTTCATGCTGCAGCTACACTGAAGTTCACATTACCCCGATTTCCTTGACAGAAATCCAATAGGATTTTTCCATTGGCTTTTGAACTGTTGCAGAAAATAAGCTCTTTCATCAGCAAAAGTTTATGATTCTTTGTTGTTTTGTCATTGTGTGTGTTTCATGGTAATCTTCACAAATGAACTTCAATAAATTCTGAAGCTTAAATACAATGACCAGAAGTAAAAAGTTAAATGTAGACTATAAACGAACTACGTACACCATGGTCACATGACTTCAACATCGCTGTTAAGCTTTGACAACTGTACCTTTAATTGTACAATAGATTTCTACCGGGTCAGTACCCTCTGAGGGGAACTTTAGAATTAGGGTGTAAAGGAGGTACAAAGTGACCAGCTCTTGTACACCTAAAGTGTACACATTTTTTTTTGTTATAGAAAAATGTGAAAATATCTTGACCTTTTGTTAAAGTTATAGTATTCCATTCCATTACAGAAGTGCAAGCCAACTTAAATCAAAAACTTGCCAAAATACACAGAGACAGACAACAGGGTAAAACAAGGGTAGACACTGGCAGTGTTTTTACAAGATGATGGAATGTGATAGAATGTTTGGGTCCTGTAGAGAAGACAAACTTACAGAGTTTCTTTTTGACAGTTAAGCTAAACTTTAAATGTTGGACCTTTCATTGACAGTAGCCTAATTGTACCTGTTGAGATACATAAACCCGCAAAGTCGGCATTTGTGTTGAAGAAGGCATGAGGTGTGACAAATAGAGGGGCTTTGGTTGTATTTGTTTTGTGCGCCTCGCACTGCATATCCATAAAGCTCATGCTCATGTGAAATGTTCACGCGATATTACCAACATTTTAGATTCTGACTTGTAAAAGGCATTCACATCCTTGTCCTTTTTTTTTATGAGCCATACTCTGAAGCTTTCTCACTTCTCAAGATGGCCACCGACAATCACACAGCTCTTTAATTGCCCATATAGTTGAATGCCCTCAAACCACGGTAGTCTAATGCAAATGTAATCTATTAACTATACACATCATAACATTTTAGGCAAGTACCGTGTGAGCGCTTTCACTGTCCACAACTCCGGCATATCAACTGTGTTAATATTTTGTAAAGTATTAAAGAAAAAAAATATTAAACTAAAATCACAAAAGCACAAATATACATTGGTTCTCATATAACTCTGTCTTCATTCATTTGTATGTTCATCTACAGTATGTAAGTGTTTGGGCTGTTTAATATTAGGGCACCCCCCAGATAAAAATATGTTCCCATATAGCTATGATAAAACTTGGTAATATTTCAGGTATTTACCCAAAAACCCATTCAAAGACCCACTGACTTCAGAATGCTTGAACCGGTAATGCTTGGAAGCTAAGTCCTTTTTTAGGTTAGTTTTTGTAGGTTTTTGCCTACAAAAATATGGCATCCCTTCCTCTGGTAGTCTGACTGGTAAAGTTATATGAAAAAAAAATATGACATCCCTTCCTCTGGTAGTCTGACTGGTAAAGTGACCATTTATATTTGCATCTACATGAATTTTCCAGATTATTTTATTCAATGTGACTTAAAAATGTGAACTAAATTTTCATTTCATTTTTATGAGCCATCATGGGGAGTAAATCTGAAATACTTAATATCAAAAGAATAGAACAGCACGGAATAGACTCAGATGATTGAACAGCCTGTGCACAATGACTCTGTAACGTGCGTAAAGTCAGCCAATCAGATTAGAGCTGCCAGACTGAGAAAGTGCTTCTAGTTTTGTGTGTAATAGGCATCAGATGCTCAGTGAATGGTCCATGAGCAGGCAGTGAGTCTGGTGTCTGACTTGCCAACAAATCAAACTGAACAAATGCTGTTTTTTTGTTTTTTGCACACTTTTGTGAGTCAGTCTGCAGTCTACTTTTCACCGTCATGTCATTTAATAATTTTTAACTCAATTAAATGCATCCAAATTTGACTGACTCCAAACTTTTCAATAAAGTCAAAATCTATAGTATCAACTGATAACTAACATGGTACTGATATATCATACATTCCTAATTTTCTAAAGTCATACTACAGCATTGTGAAAAACTGAATTAAGTCATTATTCATGGTTAATATTCTCTGTTACCAGATACTGAAATCTTAAAGTATTTGGCATAATATTAATTTACTGGTATATTTAGTTGATGAGGCTGCATTCAAGATTTGTTTAATAATAATAATAATAATAATAATAGTAAAAAACATTTCCTTTCCTTTATCAACTGGACTTTCTAGCCTCAAATCTTTTTATTTTCCTCATTCAACTCATGTTGCTGCCTCTCACTTTGAAAATTATCCTCTCATTTCTCTCCTCCCCCGTCTCTGATTTCCTTTTTTTTTTTTTGGACCATCGATTTCTTTTTACCAACCTCGTCTGTTGTCTGTGGCATTATGGTGTTTTGCTGTTCAACATGGAGGGTCTTGCTGTGTTGAGGCCTCTAGAGCAGCACTGGACCACTGACCCCCATCCCACCTTGAAATCACCATCCTCACACGTGTAATCAAGCACGCAAAGACCAAATGTCCACCTGTTAAACACTCCACAGAATCAATCAGAGTCAGCTGGAACATTTCACAGGGGAATCAAACAGGCATTCGTGTGAAGGCGAGTGAATACTTGCTTGTGCGCTGACTGGTTTGTTCAAGAGATTGAAATCAATGTCGCTCTCACCAAGTACAAAAGCATGCTGGCCATTACAGATATCTCAGAACATCTCCAGTGCAGAGTCTTTTTAAAATCTAAAGTCTCTGGATTTTTTGAACAGCACAACTGCATTTTATAGGGGTTGTCTGAAGCCCAGCTCACAATGTTCTGTAAGGCTTTTGTTGTTCTGAATGGTGTTATCACGTGTTTTGGTCATGCAGAATGTAGAAATTGGTATAAAAGCAATCCCTTACACAAGGAAAATTGAAGAAAATATGATTAAAAACATTATATATAACAAGGAAATATTTCCTTTTATATTAGCAATCAATATATTTCATTATTTAATGTATATTGAAAATATACAGAATAGTATGTTTTTAATATACTGTGTTAATATATTGCTTTTACTGTTCTATCATAATGTATATTTATATTCAGTAATATGCCTCATAATATAAATATGTACATGTAATTAAAAATATGTTGCATATACAAATATAGTGCAGTTTTTGTGGTCATTGCTATATTAAAACATTTAAAACATGCTATATTAAAACATTTTTCATTATAGTACTATAAGAATTAAATGATTTACATTTTAATATATATTATTATATATTATACTATGTTATGAATAACATACATTTGTGTGATTGTTCTGTAGATGTAGCTTTTGTCCCACATAAGATATATGTGATAAATGAAAACTATAAATACTTATCATTTGGCAACAACTTTAATCATACTGTACATCAAAGACAAAAGAAATAATTATGAAATTATTTGTAAATATGTACTTGTGTAGGCCAAAAAAACCCTCTTAGGTTCAAGTAATTGCATTTAATATAAATTTAAACTCATATATTTTCATTTAATTGTAAATTAAATGCAAGCATCACAAACATTATATTCAATGTGCACTTTCCTTTAAAGTATATTATAGACATAATTATGTACATAAGTCATCTTATTAAGGCCCAATCCCAATTCTATTTTATACCCCTTAGGATTGGGGTATAAAATCCACTACCATGACGTCACACGCCATCATTCGTCATCTAGTTCTTACATTACACACATATACTCGTGTGAATTAGGGCCTTTAATTATCTTTCTGTATTAATGAGCTGCTTACTGACACACACACACATATCGGAAATCGCGCAGCTCACACATCCAGAAGAAAATAAACTTGTCAACGCTGCCCCACGACTTTTATTAAATACAGTTTAAATACTGAATCACTACATTATATTTTCCAGCGACGAGAGGATACAATCGCTGTTTTTAAGTAAACTCACTCTAAAAAGATAAACCCACAGACGCAAGTACACTCAACTTCCATATCTCTCTCTCTCTCTCTTTCTCTCTCGAATAGGCAATATTTGAGAAAAGGGTTTAGCGATGTCTTATTATTGGGGGGATTAGACCACATCAATGTCTACGGCAGTTTTCGCTCTGATCAGACATATGCTGTGGCACTATCATCCAGTCTGTAATGATATGACGCTAGCAAATATTAGTGATTTTTTGCTATCATGTCTTTGAGTAACATGACCGTTAATATGAACTCACAATTGAATGTAACATAAAACAAAATCTTTATTTTTGCCAAAAAAAAAAGCCTACATTTATGTGTCTTTTTGTTCGCTGTAGCAGCCATGTCGCGGAGATAATTCATACCCTTTCGTTTGAAGTGTGGTCCCGAAAAATCTTCGTTTGAAGGGCTATATGGCCCTTCCCCTTATCCCTACCCCTCCAACCAAAAGAGAATCGAGACACCCCTAACCCTTCACGCGAACGAGCAAAACGGAGGGGTAGGGGAAAGGGGAAGGGGAAAAGCTAAGAGGTAGAATTGGGATTGGGCCTAAAAGTATTCAAAAGTGTACCTCTTTTTTGCAGATAATTAAACATGACATTCAAAAGAAACATGATTTTTCACATGTTAAGGTGATGAAATGCTAAGATTTTGTGCTTGTGTGTTTTTGCAGTCTTCTTTCCCCATTACTGGACACATCTGGCTTCACATTCTGCCTAGCATATGTTGGCAGCCTATGATTCAGGAAAGGTCATTTGCCTGCATGGATCTGCTGAAAAGCAGGTGTTGAAGACATTCAAAAAAAGAACATAACAAGAACTAAACCAATTTAATTTTTTTTTTTTTCTCCACAGGCAGCAAGCTACCATTACAGGCTCATTCAAGTCCCTAGGCACCCATACCCGCAGCGGATAGCACAGACCACCTCATCAGAAAGACACAAACATTGTACTTTCTGAGACAGTTAAGAAAAATGTAGAGTAGTTCAGCACCTTCTACTCGGTTTTAATTCTGCCATTGTGGAGAGCAAGGCCTCTCCAATTTAAACAAGGGCTGTCAGAAACCTCAAATGCTTGGATTTTTTTGAATACATTGCATCCTGGATATCTTGCATATTACAAGTTGAGAATTGTAATACAATATGCAAGAACAATATGCGTTCATTTTAAACTTTTGAACTGAGTAGGCCAACAAGACGTAATTTCAGCACACACCTAAAAAAGGTGTCCACTAAAATGTTGAAAACCAAACCTTTGGTCAAAGAAGTCCTCTGCGTTTCAGGAGTTGTCTCAGAAAATACACCCTTTTTTGGAGCAAGCAGCATTCATCACACCAAGAGAATCATCTGGTCAGATGGATGTTGGTCATAGACTTACCACCTCTATGCGAACCAAAGCTCCTCTACAGGGTTCAGGCGGATATTGTGGAAGTTAAAAATACATTGTTCTAAGATAGACTGTGAAGCACTCTTTGGCTGCATGGGAGTGTTTAAATGTCACACTGTCCCATATAATCACAAATGTTGGCATTTTTCTTCTCACCTGGACTCCCATCGAGGTCATCCAGGAATGAAACGAGCCTCCCTGTACTGTATGGCCCAATTATACAGGTTTATGTAACTGCCTGCTGTCAGAGTATATTATGGCACACTTTGTGATGATGTCAGCACTGGGATGACCTGGGACATCCACTGCTGCTAGGTGTTCACATGCTGATATTGATGTTGTAAATGCTTTATTAATCTGATGGAAAAATAGTGTTTAATAGAAACAAACAACACAGTTTTATATCAAAATATGAAGAGCCTCCAATTCAATAGCCTCTAAAATCCATCTTGGTCAAAAAGGAGATAACAATATTGAGTGAATGCTCTCCATATACAGTACATGTTCATCGAGTACTTTCACTTCAAATGCACTAAATCCCAGCCTCTACCCATTCAGAACTACCAGAAACATATACATACTGTATTAGCAAGAAATAAATGCTAGGATTAAAGAAAAATGTCAGACATACTTCAAACACTTAATATATTACCTGTTATATCCACCTTAACTGTAACACAAGCAGCGTCCGGTATAATTTGATTACAATTTTATCTGTACAAAAACAGGTTTTGACTTTTCTTTTTTTTTCTTTTTTTGCAGGTTCTGCTGCTTTATGTTGCAAACTGTTTTTTTTTTTTCAGCTTGTAGCTCTAATTGTTTTACAATATATTGTTAGACTTATAGATATTTACAATGACTAATGAATTGGAAAGTCTCACACATTACTTCTGCATAGTAGAGTAGGTGGACAGAATTATTCAATTCAGTTATTCTATGAACCAACTGTCCTTCAGATTCATGGAAATGCAAGAGCCTAAAACACAGCGTCTTGGACTGAAAACAGGAAATCATCCTAGAAGCATGGCCATTCTATCATTTCATGTGATTTATTTCTTACATAGCAAATGTAATATACATATTTTATATGTATTTTTTACAGGTCGTAATGCACATAATATTTAGTATACTCACAAATACACATATACAGTACAACAAAACTTAGAAGGGAAATGCTCAAAATAACCCCTTTTCAGAACATCTTCACGTAAGGTCTCACAAACATCTGCCATGTTTGTAGTTTTTTTAAATCATGATTGTAGTTCAAATTCTTCCAAAGTGCAATGGGTTGTGGGCAATAGAGTGTGTATAGATCCACACCTCCTAAATCTACACAAAATAACAGGCCATAAAGGAACTTTGTAACTGCTTTGGGACATACTTATTCTAACCCAACATACTTTTTAGGATGGACAGTGTTCACACTGGGATACTTGGATAATGTTTAGATTGTATATCCAATAAACATTGCCATTATAAACTATGGCATTCATTTCTTTATAAAGCTTTATTTGGCATTGGGGTTTTGCCTGATGAAGGCCTAAAGATCAATGGAAGACAAGTGGATTAAAACATGTTTATTCATTTTGAATTAAATAATACAGATGCACTTATATTGTATTATGAGTTCAAATCTGGTTGGATGTGGATACCCTTTTTACTATTTTTACATTCATGTTTGCTCCCAAACACAGTCCTTCCTCTCATCTTGTTTTGGCCGAGTTGAAAGGAGCCTCATACACAAATCATAGTGTGGAGTGTTGGCCTGGCTTCAATCTCTATGAATCTTTAAAACAACACTATAGATAACAAAACAGTTTGTTTGATGCTTGTTCTCTGTCCTGTTTTGTTCCAAACCCCAAATATCTTACCTGGATATATTGGTTGTACAAAACTCCTCTACTCCTTTTTGGAGTCTTTGCCCGTGTAAAAACTAAATGTAGTTCAGTTCAATGCTTTTGTAGACTGATTACATCTATTGTTGGCTTGATGAAAACATCTCACAACTGACACCACAATTGAAGACTTGATTATATCTCATCTCAGACTACTGCTCTTATACTTTATCTCAATGGTTTTACAAAACATATGCATTGCTTTTCCTCTGACAGTCAATTTGCATTACATAAACAAGGATGAGAAACTCTGGTCTTGGAGGGCCACTGGCAGAGTTTAGCTCCATGCCAAATCAAACATACCAAAAACCCAATCCGAATTTGTTGTATAGACTATTTGAAGAGTATTCATTATGTATATTGAGATATGCATGTAACCAATTGTAAAAACTTTTCTGCCTGAAATACTGTGGGTTTCTGTACATTAAATGCAACATCACACATTCTAAAAAGTTCCCATCCCACCCAGCACATAACATCTGCTTGCTTCAGGCAGATGCCTGATGTCACTAACAGCTAAAATGTCTCAATCTAATTTTTTCTCAAATGAAGATTAATAGTCTCATAACAATTGACAAAACCATCTGGACACTATGTAATATTTTTTATAAATTTTCTTGATTTAAAAATTTTTGTGTACATAAATGTCTTGGAAAACTACTCAAATATCTCCTATTTAAATGCAAATGCAGTTTACTACATAATTTACAGAGGAAGCAAGGAAATGGGAAACCCTGGAGTGGAGTTGGAAAATCTGAAGTTGCTCCACTCAACTGAAGTACTTTAATCGGGGTTGAGTGCATAGTTGCTTTACTAATTTGAATAAAAATAAAAAGTTGTGTAGAATGTCTTAATTGATATGTTGAATACTATGGTTCCCTATCTGTCGGTCACTACGAGTTATGTCGACCGACAAATGGGGTCTCACTTGGGAGGCCAATCATCTCTGATTTTAAGAGAAAACGCCAATGAAATTGGCAAGTGGATTAACACACCTGAGCCACTCCCCGTGCCAGCGGGTATAAATAGGGCGACAGGTGCATCCACTCATTAGATTTTTGCTTCGGAGCCGAGTGGTTGAATGAAAGCTGTTATACTCCACAAAGCCATTCATCTGCTGTGTCGGGAAGCTGTTCTGGTTGGCGGTACGGCGCAAACAGCGGTGTCCCCTTCAGCAATTCCCCTGGGCGCTTCAACTAAGAGAGCAGATTTCCTAAAAGAGCAAATCGTCCGTGTCCTTCTGGATGCGGTCGTTTCCTGTTCTCTGACAACGGCCACGTTCGCTCTCTTCCGTGTCTGGGCATTCAGCACGCTGAAGGCGCGTTCGTGGATGGTTCATGCACGCACTGCATGTGTGACCATGGCAACGCTGTGATCGCGTCTCCCCTTTCTTAAAGGGAAGGGAGCAGACCCCTCTGTCACTACCCGTTCTGGTTTCTCTGTCTCGAGCAGAGGACCGCCGGCTAGTGCTCTGGGAGATTTGAGGGTGACAGTGAGAGCTTCTCCGCCGGGCCACGCCCCACGGACCTCTTACCCCTTCCGCAGTGTTTGTCCTGTGCAGCTGCTGGGTGATTTTGTTGGGCTGTCTTATGGCAGTCCCAACGGGTCATTCAGTTTGCCGCCGGAGATCAGATGTCGATTGCAGCATCGGGGGATGGGTTGTCGACCTCTGTGGATGAAGATTCGGCGGGGCTGCCCCCCTCGGGTGTTGTCGCCACTGCCGAATTGGACCCAGAGTTGACAGCCGTGCTTACCCGGGCAGCTGTGAGCATCAGGATGGAGGTGAATGCACCGCCCAGCCCTGAGTGCTCATGGCTGTTTGATTGGTTCTCGGTGTGGAGCGCGACTCACAACCGCGTTTTACTCTGGTTCCTTTCTTCCCGGATGTGCATGGGGAAGTGATGTAGTCGTGGATGGCCCCTTTTACGGCCGGAAGCAGCTCATTTCGTTCCTCCGTCCTCACTACCCTCGATGGCAAGGCAGCTAGGGGTGTGTTGACATTCCCCAGCAGGAGAGTGCGATTGCGGTGCACTTGTGTCCGCAAAACGCCGCCACTGGGAGGGATAGTCCGCGCCCCTCACCCAAGGCCTGTAAGCTGTCGGCCGCGCTCGCTACCAAGGCTTACAGTGCTGCGTGCCAAGCTGTCTCTGCTTTGCATGCCATGGCTATCCTGCAAACCCAACAAGCCAAGGCTTTAACAAATGCACGAGGGTAGGACCAACCCGAGGTTGATGCAGGAGCTGCGCATGGCGACTGACCTCCCCCTTCTGGGTGACGGAAGTCACAACGCAGTCCCTCGGGTAAGCGATGTCCACTCTGGTGGTCCAGTAGTGCCGTTTCAGGTTCAGCCTGGTCTGTATGAGAGACATTGACAAAGTGCATTTTCTCGATGCTCCCATGTCCCAGGCTGTCCTGTGTGGCGACGCTGTCAGGGGCTGTGCCCAGTAGTTCCTGACAGAACAACAGCAGACTGAGGCCATACAGCACATCTTGCCACGACGTGATCCTCCGGTTGCCACCATTCCGTCGCAGGCAGTGCCTCAGCCTGCTCGTCGCCGAGGGCGCCTCCCCGCGTCCTCCACACCAGCTCCGCCCCGTGCTGAGAGTTCTTCGAGGCCGGCGCGTCGAGCCCCGCGAAGGAGAGCGGCGCCCCCCGTGTCACTCCCGGCTGCAAAGTCCTCGAGGAAGTCGACTAAGCGGCCCTGACACGGGCAACTCGGAGATGCGGAGAACTGCTCTTCAGGAGATGGCGGAGAGAGCGCCACTCCTTCCCCCGGAGGAGGGCCGGGTGGAGAATCTTCTGGTTCTGTCCCGCCGCTGGTCGAACGGCCAGTGGCACCCACATTTTCATTGAAAGAGCAATTTCTCCTTCGTCCGAATTGCAAGGCTCGTGGGCTGACAATGAGCGACGCACAGCTTCCTCATTCTCACCCAGGACGCCCCCTTTCGCCAGCGGCCAATAGGTCGCGGTTCGGAGACGCAACGCTTCTCCACGCGTCTCTGGCCAGTTCCTCCGGGAACACGGGGAGTGTGGTTGCGAAGACCCAGGACGCAGTGCCTTCTGGGCCTTCCGGCACGACTCCCCATCGCTGCACCACTGCGGGTATGTCGACTGTCCCTTTGGTGCCACTTGTACGGTATCTGGGAGCGTGGCTTGCACTGCCCAACCCGTCACGCTGGCTCATCCGGACGGTCCGACTCAGCTATGTGATTCAGTTCGCCCGGCGACCCCCCAAGTTCAATGGCGTGCTCGAGACTTCGGTGGCAGTCCAGGATGCCCCTGTCTTGCGCAAGGAGATTGCTGTCCTCCTGGCGAATGATGCAATCGAGCCGGTCCCTCCAGCCGAGATGAGGACGGGTTTTACAGCCCTTACTTCATCGTGCCCAAGAAAAGCGGTGGCCTTCGACCTATCCTGGATCTGCGAGTCTTGAATCGGGCCCTACACAAGCTCCCGTTCAGGATGTTGACGCAGAAACGCATTATCAAATGCGTCCAGCCCCAGGACTGGTTTGCAGTGATCGACCTGAAAGACGCGTACTTTCATGTCTCTATCCTCCCTCATCACAGACCGTTCCTGCGCTTTGCTTTCGAGGGTCAGGCATGGCAGTACAAGGTCCTCCCCTTCGGGCTCTCCCTGTCCCCCCGTGTCTTCACGAAGGTCGGGGAGGGCGCCCTTGCCCCACTCTGGGAAGTGGGCATCAGGATCCTCAACTATCTCGACGACTGGCTCATTATGGCCCGGTCCCGAGAAGAGTTGTGCGATCACAGGGACTTCGTGCTTCGGCACCTCAGTCAGTTGGGGCTTCAGGTCAACCGGGAGAAGAGCAAGCTCTCCCCTGTGTAGAGAATCTCTTATCTCAGTATGGAGTTAGACTCGGTGAGTATGACGGCACGTCTCACCAGCGAGTGTGCCCAGTCAGTGCTGAACTGCCTGAGTTCCCTCAGAGGCAGGACAGTGGTACCACTGAAACACTTTCAGAGGCTCCTGGGGCATATGGCATCCGCAGCCGCAGTCACGCCGCTCGGGTTGCTTCATATGAGACCACTTCAGCACTAGTTACACTCCCGAGTCCCGAGATGGGCATGGCGCCGCGGTACACATCGTGTCACCATCACACTGATGTGTCGCCGCCTATTCAGTCCCTGGTCGGACCTTGCTTTTCTACGGGCCGGCGTGCCCTTAGAACAAGTGTCCCGGCACGTTGTTGTCACAACGGATGCCTCCAACTCGGGCTGGGGCGCGACATGCAACGGGCAGGCAGCTTCAGGGTCCTGGACAGGACCTCGACTGCTTTGGCACATCAACTGCCTGGAGTTGCTGGCAGTGCATCTAGCTTTGCGACGGTTTCGTCCGCTAGTGCTGGACAAGCACGTGTTGGTCCGCACGGACAACACTGCGGCTGTTTCGTACATCAACCGACAGGGTGGTCTACGATCATGTCGCATGTCTCAACTCACCCGCCATCTCCTCCTCTGGAGTCAGACGTGGCTCAAGTCGCTGCGCGCTGTCCACATCCCGGGGGAGCTCAATCGTGCAGCCGACGTGCTCTCACGACAGCTCACTTTCCCCGGGGAATGGCGACTCCATCCCCAGACGGTCCAGCTGATCTGGAGTCGATTCGGGGAAGCCAGGTAGACCTGTTGCTTCCCGCGAGTCCTCCCACTGCCAGCTGTACTATTCTCTGTCCCAGGCCCCCCCTGGGCACAGATGCACTGGCACACAGCTGGCCTCGGGCTTTACGCAAGTATGCGTTTCCCCCAGTGAGCCTGCTCGCACAGACTCTGTGCAAGGTCAGGGAGGACGAGGAATAGGTCCTGTTGGTTGCGCCTTACTGGCTCACCCGGACCTGGTTTTCGGAACTCATGCTCCTCGTGACAGCCCCTCCCTGGCGCATCCCCCTGAGGAGAGACCTTCTCTCTCAGGGGCTTGGTACCATTGGCACCCGCGTCCAGATCTCTGGAACCTCCACGTGTGGCTTCTAGACGGGACGCGGCAGACCTAAGTGATCTGCCCCCAGCAGTGGTAGACACTATCACTCAGGCTAGAGCCCCTTCTACGAGGCAGGACTATGCTCTGAAGTGGAGTCTGTTCACGAATTGGTGTTCTTCTCACCGAGAAGATCCCCGAAGATGCCCGGTCAGAGTCATGCTTTCTTTCCTGCAAGAAACCTGCAAACGTGGGCTGTCACCCTCCACCCTGAAGGTGTATGTGGCTGCCATTGCAGCCCATCACGATGCAGTGGACAGCCGGTCCCTGGGAAGGCATGACCTGATCGTTAGGTTCCTGAGGGGTGCCAGAAGGTTACATCCTCCTAGGGCACCCCTGATTCCCTCCTGGGACCTCTCTATTGTCCTGGCGGGACTTCAGAGGGGTCCCTTTGAGCCGCTGGATTCGGTCGAGCTGACGTTCCTGTCTCTCAAACAGCGCTCCTGATCGCACTCACTTCCATCAGAGGGTCGGGGACCTCCAAGCATTTTCGGTAAGTGAAGAGTGCCTTGTGTTCGGGCCCGGCCTACTCTCACGTTGTCCTGAGACCCCGGCCTGGATACGTGCCCAAGGTTCCCACCACTCCCTTCCGAGACCAGGTGGTGAACCTGCAAGCACTGCCCCTGGAGGAGGCAGATCCAGCCTTGTCGTTGCTGTGTCCCGTAAGAGCGCTTCGCATATACGTGGACCGCACCCAGAGCTTCATAAGCTCTGAGCAGTTCCTGGTCTGCTTTGGAGGTCAGCAGAAGGGGAAGGCTGTCTCTAAGCAGAGGTTGGCCCACTGGATAGTGGACGCCATCGCCTTGGCTTACCATTTCCAAGGCGAGCCGTGCCCCCTGGGGGTGAGGGCCCACTCCACACGGAGTGTGGCCCCCTCCTATGCGTTGGCGCACGGCGCCTCTCTGGCAGACATCTGTCGAGCTGCGGGCTGGGCGACACCTAACACCCTTGCGAGGTTTTACAACCTCCGTGTAGAGCCAGTTTCTTCCCGTGTGTTGGGTAACAGGTAATTGGCGGGAAGGGCTGGCTGGGTGTCTCGCTTGCTGCGCCATTCCCCCTAACACGGGGATGTGAGTGCCGCCTTCTCCCAGTAGAGTTCCCCGGTTGGCGTACCCTGGTCGAGCATCCTCCAGCACCCTCGGCGTCAGACTTGGCGGAGCAGTCTGTCGCCAGGCCCAGTACTGGTGTTAGCATGCCCGGAGCCGGTCAGCCCCTGTACTGGGCTAGGTGTCCATATGGCTGGGTTCCCTACGGGTAATCCCATATGTGTATTCTTCCACGGTAAGGTTTCCCTCTTGGCAAACCCGTGTCTTCCCTTGACAGATCGTTCTGTCAGTCTCTTCTGGCAGCCGTTCCATCCCTACTCTAAGGTAGGACCTGCCTCAGAGACCCTTCCATATGTGTACTGCCCCCTGGGTCAGTCCATATCGGTATATCCACATGTCACCTCCCTACGGGTAGGATGTGGTCTCCGTAGCGGCCTTCCTAAGGCTCGCTTCCCCATTGTCTTGCCAGCTGAAAGAACAAATAGGGAAGATTTGAAGCAATCTTTCACCAAAGGTTGAAATCCCTTCCATTTTCTTTTGTGGGCGGAACAGCAGCATGGCCTTCTCCAGCAGCGATGTACTCACCCTTTGGCCCCTTCGGTACCAAGGTCAGTGAATTTGCGCTGGGGCTTTGGGAAGGTTACGACCTTAAGCGTAGCTTTTGTGGCACACCAAGGCTTGTCAACAATTGCAGCGCCTCAGGGTTGTGACGAGGTTCAGGTTATGGCGTTTTCCATAGGACCCCATTTGTCGGTCGACATAACTCGTAGTGACCGACAGATAGGGAACGTCTCGGTTACGTACGTAACCCTCGTTCCCTGATGGAGGGAACGGAGACGTTATGTCCCCATGCCACAACCTTGAACCATTCGCTGTTGCCGGGACACGTTCTCGGCTCCTCAGCGTAAAACCTAATGAGTGGATGCACCTGTCGCCCTATTTATACCCGCTGGCACGGGGAGTGGCTCAGGTGTGTTAATCCACTTGCCAATTTCATTGCCGTTTTCTCTTAAAATCAGAGATGATTGGCCTCCCAAGTGAGACCCCATTTGTCGGTCGACATAACGTCTCCGTTCCCTCCATCAGGGAACGAGGGTTACGTACGTAACCGAGACGTACCAGATACTGTTGAAGATATACTATTGAAGGATATTTAACACATTTGAAAATACAACCAATTAAATACTTTTTAACCCTTTGATGCACAATATGGCTCTAAACCCGACTGAGTATCTTTGCAAGAAATTAATTTCATTATACAGTATTCCAGGAATTCCTCAATTTTGATCTTCAACAATTCTTATTTTTTATTTTCGTACTTTTTGAATAAAAATAGTTTTTGTGTCATTACTCTTCTAATGCACAACATGGATCTAAAATGACCTGTATTCATGTTCATGTATGTTATTATATAAAGGTATATATAATTGCTGTCAGGCAGAAACCTTGTATCTCCACATTTCATGATTTGTCATATTTTTTTGTCATTAATCAATACTACTGGTCACCCTTTATGTCTGTCAGTGTTCCTGAAAAGTAATGGTTTTGAACACAAGGTTTCTGTCTGACAGCAGCAATATATAATCAGTATAAGCATTATCAACTGCTTGTTGTTGTGTTGTGTCTGATCCTAGAAGATTCATTTTTTTTATGAATTATGTTTTTTTTTTTATGTTTATGAAAAAGTGTTTAGGTATATTGGTTATTGTTCTTACTATTATTATTATTATTATTATTATTATTATTATTAATTGCATTCATTTTTCTTTATGCATTGGTGATGGGTATTATCACAAAGAAAGAAGTGAGTAGAGGGAAGAATGAGGAATAATAATTGATAAAAAATTAAAAATAAATAAATAAAAGGATGTCTTTAAAGGACATGTTTATTTGTATAAGTATTAACTGTATTATGTTCTTGAACTGAAAGACACAATAAAGTATATATATAAAAAATAAAGCTACAGTTAGGTCATTTTTTAATAAAGTTAAAACTCTGCAGGACTGTGGCTCTCCAGGACTGACGTTAACCACCCCTGGCCAACACCAACTTCACTGCACAACACCCTGATTACATGGGTGGTCTGACCAACGTACAAAGGAGCTAGTCAAAGAACCAGTCATGCAACATATGAAGAGGTGCTTGGAGGGCAGGCCCCACCTTCAAAACCTTATAACAGAAGCAATGGGAAGATGTGGGATGAAAAACAAAACACAGCCACCACCCGGCCACAGGTATACATCAGGCAGGAGTTTTATCAAGGTTGCATAGATGGGACATTTTGAAATCCTGGGAAAACCTAGGGAAAAGAAAGAAAGAAAAATAAATAATTATGGTAAATGTGAAAAGATATTTTGAATATTATGAAATAACATAGGAAATTATTGCGGGTCATTTTAGACCCATGTTGTGTATTAGAAGGGGGTTTCAAAGCTTGTGCATCAAAGGGTTATTATTGTGATGGTTACCTTTTAAGTATTTTAAGTAAGTTATACATTACATAATGATTAGTTCAAATAAACATCCAATAACAATTTTAAACTATGTAGTAAGAGGCAGGAGGTTAGTAAAGGTATTATAAAACAGTTCTTACAGGCTTGTAAGGCTATGCAAACTATAGACCAGACAATGAGGCTGTGGGGTGAGTGCAGTAATCCCCATTCAGCCTAGTGAGCTGAAACAGGTGCTTCAGAATTCAGGAGATTGGGATCCGATGTGTACTAGTGCTGATGAATATGGTGACTGAAGTGATGGATTTGATTAAGACTCCCTGACATAAGGGCAGTGTCATAAAAAAAATATATATATATATTTAATAAATAACGGGCAGCTGTGGCCTAATGGTTAGAGACTTGGACTAGTTACCAGAAGGTCGCCGGTTCAAGTCTTGGTGCTGGCAGGAGTTGTAGGTGGGAGGGAGTGAATGAACAGTGCTCTCTTCCATCCTCAATACCCATGGCTGAAGTGCCCTTGAGCAAGGCACTGAACCCCCAGTTGATCCCTGGGCACTGGATATATGGCTGTCCACTGCCCCGGGTGTATGTTCACTTCTCACTGCTTTGTGTGCGCAATTGGATGGGTTAAATGCAGAGCACCAATTCTGAGTATGGGTTGCCATACTTGGCAAATGTCATGAATTTCATTTAAAAAAATGGACAAAAAGATAAGTGGACCCAGCATTGAGCCCTGGAGTATGCTTCTTTCTTGAATAAACAAATCAGATTTACTCATCCGTATAATAACACATGCCTATTCTATTCTATCTGTCCAGGTGGAAGTATGTGCTATGAAGCATGTAGATTCAAACGTAATCTACAGCTATGCATGTCTGAAGGTGAAATGCAGATTTTCATGAACATGGAACTGTCTCAGGATCAGTTTCCCAAAGTTCTTAATGATGTGTGAAGTGAGAGCTGTTTACAGCATGTTCCAAACACTGTAATGGGTCTGTTCTGGTGTCCCCTACCTGAGCTACATGTTCAGGGTTTGATCATTTTTAAGTTAAATGTGCGGCTTCCTGAAATCTTTGCCAGCTCAGAATGCAGTTGCTTCATTAAAAAATACCATCAAATGTTGTCTGGCTTAAACAGCCACAAAAATGCAAGAGAACATCCTTTACTTACTCCTGACATGGTGTTGACTACGTGATCCAGACAATGATTTACTACTGTTTCAGTACTGTTGAAAATTGAAAGAAAGAGCTTATATTCGGTCAGTGTTCTATCGCCTAAATAAGACTGAGTGGACCCAAAGAGACCTGCATTAGCATATGCATACATAATTAAGCAGTGGCATGAATATGTATCTCAGGTCCCCTGCAGAAACCAGTGCTGTCTTACATGCCAGGATTTGAATTTCGAGTCTCTCTTGTAGAGATGATTGGTTCCGCACTATGACAGAAATTGTCAACAACTCAATTTACCTGCTTCTGAATTAATTATAACTCTTTGGCTCAATGACTGTTGCAGTCATAGCTCTGGGCTCCCTGTGCTCAGAGACACCCTGCTTCATCACACCTTGATGAATTGTTCTTTTGTACTGCTTGCATGGATACCCCTTGTGAAAAGAATGCATACTTTTAAAATGAGAACTCATCATGGAAATAATATACTTTGAATGCAATGTTTGAATGTTATTTACAATTAAATTAAAAGTTTGAATTCAGTGTTTTGGTCCACTTAAGTACATCTTTATATGTAATTTCATAATTGCCTAAATTACATATTACTTACTTATTGTCTTTGAAATGTTTAAAGTGTCCTGCCAAATTTAGAGAAAAAAAAGTTAGAATATACTTTAATTACTTAATGACCTTAATTTAATTATATTGAAACTTATTTAAATACATTTGTAATTACACATTTGGGATAATAAGGTGCAAATTACTAGCGCACATTTAAAACATGTAAACTTTACATGCAATATCAAACAACACACTAAAATGTAAAATGTAAAAAAAAACGAAAAAAAAAAAAAACAGTGTTTAAAATAAATCTTTTTAAAGTTAATTTAATTCATCAATATTACAAAGTGCACTTCTTTACACTAGTAAATAAGCAGGTAAACGGTAATGTAGTTGCACTGCACGTTCTTTATGAGGCCTTTTATATTTCGTTATTATTGCAAATATAGTTTTTTTTTTCTTTTTTTTTTTTTTTTTCTTAATACATTTAAGATTTGAGGTAGACTACAAAGCACTTTGAGGGCCCTATCATACACCCGGTGCAATGTGGCAATGTGGCCAGGCCTGGCCCAAGTGTTTTTTGCTAGTTTCAGCTCAACGCAGTTATCATTTTCAATTTTCACGTTGTTTAAATAGCAAATGCTTTTGCATCCATTTGTATATGGGCATGCTTGCCTGAAAACGAGGTGTGATGGTCATTGCATGTATTAGAATTTGCCTACCTATCTGTTTTTTGTGTGTGTGTGTGTGTGTGTGCCTGACTTTTCATTCTCTTTTAGAGAATATTACTTCTGCACTATGACAATGTTTGTCACCAGCTGAATTGACCGGCTTCAAAATTAATTAGGATTCTTGCTCTTGCTCTTCTTGCTCTTGCTAGTAGTCTAGTTAGTCAATATCTGACAATCCCTGCCAAATTTCAGTTCCAATATTGTGGACAGCTGCCTACATCATTTTATACGATGTAGACATTAACAAAACTAAAGAAAACCTGTGCACACAGTTTGATAATGAATGTTAATATATTCCTTCAGATGTCTGTAATCATATTTGGTATGAGGAAAAATACAAACACATTATTGGTGTTAGTGGGTAAATGATTTATTCAATATAAATAATTTGACATGTTTTCCTATTAGGAAGAGTGACTGAGCTTCCAGAGGTATTAATGTCAATAAGGACTAAGCGTTTTGCATTTGTATTTGCCTGCCATTTTAAATGAAAATATGATGGGCCCTGTGGTTACTTTGAATGCGTTGTCGGTTTCAGCCTGCCTCGCGGTTTGAATATTTGACCATGTCTTGCTGAACAAAACAGAAAATCTCATCAGATCCAATTGGTTGCATTTTGACCTGTTTTGAACCATAAAGAAAGATTAAATTTAACAATCAGCTTTGTCTCTTTGATTTTTCCCCATAAAGGTTAACAATTCAGCAGATGGATCAAGTTTGAAGAGGTCATGCGGAATCCTTCCTTTATGCTTCATCTTTTATTGTTTGACACGCTGATGTTGTCATGCTAGTTCTGTAGCCTATCAGAGATATTGGGGTTATGGGTGATATTTTCAAGATTCTCTCTGTATGATTTCCGTTGCCCTTGTGAGTTTGAAAAAGGCACAATTTAAAAACCTATCTTTCCTCCTCCCCCAACTACGCCTCTTCAAACCATAATTACAACTCTGATTGTTACTGGAGTTTAAAGTTCAACTATAGTTTTCAAGGCATGTCGCGTCTAATTATACAATCTGCACAGAAGAAGTCACCTTAACGAACGATGTAATGACAGACAGATGCATTTGCCGTTAACTGCATATTGTTTCTATCTGAAATACTCCCCCAACAGCAACTCTCAGGTTATCTAGAAACCTTATAGTAACATTTTCCTTATTTTATTTTTTTCCCATAAGAAATTGACATGGCATCTAGCACTTAATAATAGTCTGAATAGATCTGATACTTCAGTATTAAAAAAAAAAAAAAAAAATCCAGGATTCACTGATTTCCTCCACAAACTATTTAGAAATTATAATGGTTTTAAGAAGTGTGTAATTACTATGTCCCCTCTATAATTGTACAATAATTACAGACGATATCTCTCATACAGTTTGGATAGAGTCTAACACGAGAAAACAGACCAATTAAGTGACTAATGTGAATAAGATTTAACTATAAGTGCAAAGAAACTCTTCATTTATATAAAGGGACATAGTACAAATGTGAACTTTATGTCATATGCAAGTTCTGAGGACTTCAAATTGAAAAAAAGAAAGAAAAAAAAAACACCTTTTACTCTTTATTTTTTATTTTTTGTAATGTTAAAAACATATATCAACAGGTGATCTGAGACACGTCAGACTGAGTCAATCTCAAGCCTCTTCTGAAGGGACACATGTAACTAGTATTCCTATTAGCATTCCTATAATTAACAAATTAACATATTGTCTGTTTATTAGTGCTTATAATATTGTGTGTGTATGTATATATAGAATATGTATTCTGCATGATTATATTCTACATCCCTAATCCTATCCAGAATGAAGAGTTTTTTATGTTTTCTATTTATTCATTTTAAACGGAGGAACCAAGTAGAAAGTACTGTCCATGCTAATCAATAACATATCACTGATACTGTCCATCAAGGACACATTCTTACAGAAGTCAAAGGAGACTGTGACACCAGAAGATAAAGTTTCAGAGAAAGACCAAATCTCTTTTGCCTCCCTTAAACTCATTGTGTTTTCATTGCGCTCTTAAAGTGTGTGGTGAATGTGAGGAGTGAATGTGATCACGATGACACCCGGTGGGTTTAGCAAGGATCTGTTGACTTATAGTTTGAACCTGAAATAATCCAGTCAATGTACCTTGCGCACATGCACATTGTTGTGTTGCATATGTTTTTGCGTCATATGAACATGTAAAGTCATATTTATTTAGATTTTACAAACTGATCAGTGGAGGAGACTGAGTGGAGGAGACTGTATATATTTACTAAATATTTCAATAAAAAATCTTCTGACATATATGTCATCAAAGCAAATGTGACAGACAGTAGCTCTGGTATGTCATATCACGATGACTTTATCAGGTTCTGCATTTAAACAAATACAGTTGTGCTCAAAATTATTCATACCCTTGGTAAATATAATCAAAGAAGTCTATGAAAATAAATCCACATTGTTTATCCACTTGATCATTCATTCGTTTGTTCGTTCGTTCATTCATCAAAAAAATAAAAAAAATAAATGAGAAATATATATATTACCTTTAATTATAGAAAGAAAAAAAAAAGGTGGGGGAAAATTCACATAATGAAATAAATACATTTTCTCAAATACAGTACGAGGACTAGTGTCAACAGTATGTCGTCCTAATGCACAATAGTTGAGTGACCAAAGACTGCAAGGATCACAGCTGGATTACTGCAGAAAATACTTGGCAATAGACTTGAGTTCAGAAAACCTAACACACACACACACACACGCACGCACACACACACACACACACACACACACACACACACACACACACACACACACAATTTTGTTTTTGTGAAAAGTGGGTACATCCCATAGGCGTAATAGTTTTTATACTGTACAAACTGTGTATTCTACCACCCTACACTAACCCTGCACCTAACCCTAACCCACACAGGAAACTTTGTGCATTTTTACTTTCTTAAAAAAAAAAAAAAAACATTCTGTATGATTTATAAGTGTTTTGACAAATGGGGACATGGGTTATGTCCTCATAAGTCACCCTCTCCTTGTAATACCTGTGTCATTCCCATGTCATTATACAGAGTTATGTCCCGATATGTCACAAAAACAAGAGCACACACACAAAAATGTTATTTGGGAGGGTTTCAATAAAAACTAGAAAAGAAGGCTCTCATCCAAAACTCTGCTGGATCTCTGCTGGGTTTTTCTGAAGAGGAGAAGCATCAACATGATGCTGGAAATCTGAAGGGTCTGGAGAGATTCTGTATGAAGGAATTGTCTCTGATCTCCTGCCATATGTTCTCTAAACTCTTCAGGCATTATAGGTAAAGACTCAGTCAGAGCTGTACCATGCCTAAGTTTAAAAAGAAAGTTGCAAAAAGTATCGGATAAAAGGGTGTGATTAATTGTGACATATGTATTAGAGAAAAAACATGAATTTCATAATGATATTTCTCTCTAATTTTAAATTCTTATCCTTCAATGAAAGGTTAGATTTTAGTAAATTTTTAAAACAAAATATCTTAAGGTTTGATCATAAAGATTAATTTTCACAGCCTTCTTTGATTATATTTACCAAGGGTATAAATAATTTTGAGCAAAACTGTAGGTATAGACTTCAAAGTTTAGGGTTCATATAAACAACTTTCAAAATCTGAAATCAAATTGGATTTTTTAATGTTTTTTTTTTTTGATCTGTACACATTTATACTGTACCTTAAAACCACAGCAAACAGTTGGCATGTTGTTGCTATTCTGACAAAATACGAGAGGTCCCAAAACAGATCCCTAGGGTACACCAACTCTACATGTGTGATTTACCTTCATTCTCTAAACTGTCCGGATAGAGAATGAAGTTTTTTAATAAGACAACAATGGTCTACAGTATCAAAACCTTTTGTTATGTCTAATATTTATGGCTCCAACAACTACAACCTTATCCATTTTTATTTAACATTTGTCAAAAAGAATTCACCTAAATAGGACTGTTGTTAAGATGAGTGGTAAGATGTTTTGCCCCACACCACTAACAGGCACTATACTAATGGGTTTATAATTACAAAGCCCTGAAAGTTCCAGCTTAAAAGAAGGTGTTATTGTAGCAGTCCTCCATTACCTTGGGAAAACTCCCCATATTGACAGACCTATTAATGTTGCCTGTAATTGGACCTGACAAACAACCACTTAATGGTTTTAGCAACATTGTATCAAGTCAACACACCTCTTTGGGGAACTCCATATTAAACTTACATTTGCAAATGTCAGTTTTAACTTTTTTGATTCTACAAAGCATGCATTGAAAAATGCAGCTATTTTAAATAAAACAATGTTCTTGCAGTTAATAAAATTTGAAAATATTGAATACAGTTCAATTTATTTTCTCCCTTAAAAGCTTAAAGTAAGTATTTAAGTCTGAATGTATACATAAAAAAATGACCCAAACTTACAACCTTGTGATTGAATGTAACATGCTAAAGTTTAGATGTATCTTTTTGAATCAGGTGACTGTCCCTGATGGAAGGGATGTCACAAAAAATACCTATATTGTACTGTTTTATTCATTTCCATAACACAAACTGTGCAAGCAAGTACCATGCCTAAGTTTAAATTCCTTAAAGTGTAGGAAATATAGAGATACTTACCTCATCATGTTTTTTATTTTATTTTATTTTTTTATACATTTCTCAGAATACTTGGACTCTGTAAGCTAAATTCAGAACTTGATGTAAACGCTATAACTTCAGGTGGTTTTATTTCCATTAGTACCTGAGACTAACTTCAGTATGTAATGGTTACATAATCCTGAGCATGTCAGCTTTACAGAGCTTTGGCCAGAGAAAGAGTTTCTTAAGTCCTCCTTCCTCTGAAGTGGGCTGGGTAAAGGAGGAGAAGTAAAGAGACAATTTAAAACTAATTTAATGGAGGCATACCCCCTCCTCTCTCCATGTCTCTCTCTAACTCATCCTCATGCAGTATTAACCGCACTCTTTCTTGTTCTAATCACCTTCTTCATCATAGCTGTGCTTTTGCTGTGGGCTCCCCAGTGAGGGGCCGGAACCCAAGCAGGCTCCCTGCGGTCTGCTGGGATAAATTTAGCTCTCAATACATCAACGGCTATAGCCAGAAGCTGTGACAACTGACCGGACCGCTTTGCCAGAGCAATGTTGGATTGTTTCATCAATTAGCTATTGGCTAGTGCTGTGGTCATTAGAGAAAGTCCATAAAACACAGACACCCACCCCTTAGCTATGCAGATCTAGAGTAAAGTGGGTTGAGGCGATGGAGAAATAGAACCTCTCAGTGAAAGCAAGTGAATCTGATTCAAGCCAAAACCATAGGGAGAATATCCATAGGGAGAACTTTTGGAGGTTTGTAATATATTAGAACCACATATCCTGGAACTAATGCACATGCTTCACTGATATTATGCACAGTTGGTGACGTGTTGAATATGAATTGTGTTCACTTATGGTGATGTTTTAGCACTGAAGGAATTATTCAAATCAGATACTGGTGACCGAAAATGACTTAAACATTTTTGGTGAACACAATTTGCATACTGCACTTCCAGTCCGATTTAATAAAAATATAGTTGTGTTGGGTGGCGACATGTTTTATATATAAGTCTATATAAGTATTAATTCTTGCACTTATTATGGTTGTTTTGAAGAGAAATGTCCAGTGAACTGAGCTAAAGTTCTTGCACATATCTTCCATTATGAAAATTAACCACGGTTAAATTACAGTAAAAGTGTAGTCACCATGTTTTTTTGGCTCATTGATTTCCATTTGTATAGCTACAGTTTTACTACCATAGTTAAACTAAGTTTAGTGTATCAAGATCATTATTCATTTGTGGTCGCCATAGTTTAATTTAAGTAACCATTGTTTTTTGGGTTTATTTGAAGTAAAACAATGGCTAATTTTGTTATGGTTGGCATGAATACTGAACCCTACACTAAACTTACAGTGTGCGCAAAAGCAAATATGAGATACCCAACTGAAATATTTAAAGTGATTTAACTTGCTTCGATGACTTTTTGGGTTCATCTGTTGAGTCAAGTGTTGTGTTTCACAGGTACAAACTTCTCAAAACACATGCTTTTTAGATTGCATAGCACAATAATAGCTGTTCGTTATGAATAATTTACATAAAAATAAGAAATATTTTTAGGATATAAACTGTCATTCTTTTCAGCACAAACAGCACTCATTGTAGAAATGGTCAGAACTGCAGACTTCAGAAAGCATTTAGTGGGCTTTTACACAATCACCCAATTGAAATAATTTCACATTTGTTAAAACAACTGCTGTAAATAAATGGCACGGATGATTTTTAATGTCTAAAATACTTGCGGTGTCCTCTGTCCCTTTGGACGCATATTTTTACAGCTGGTCTCACTGTGTTTTCCCTGACTGCCATCCTCATACAGTTTAAATATCAGCTCTTGCTTACTCTGTGACCCAGCCTGTCATTACTGTGCAAGCTCAAAAGAAAACTCCTTTCATGCCGCTGACTTCTCCACCGCGGCTGAGACAAGACTTTGAACATCAGAGCTCACTATCAGGCTGTGCTTGCTGCAGTCTGGGGCTTCATGCAGTGGAAATATACCCAGCAACCAATGGACGGCAGGGAGATGTAGTAAGGGACACAACCACCAGAGGACACTCTTACCACCTGCAAACATGTGTCGCTTTAGACGCAGCAATTACCTCAATGTTCAGAAGCTAAAGAATAGTGAACATATAAACTTCGGGGTTCAAAAACATGTATCAACTAGTTTAAGTGGAAAGACACAATGGCACAAAGAACATGGCTGTGCCAAGTGATGTTTCTGTCATTTATGATTGTTGCTTGTCAAGATTGTGTGATATAATGCCAGTGAGATCTTGGGTAAAAGCCCCAGCAGACTGTACGACATCAACTGCCTTTTATGTCAGACTATACAACATCTAACATTTTCCAAGCTAAGACTGACTGGGACAGCATTGACTGGGCATTCTGACAGCATTATTTTGACACTTAAACTGAAAAGCCCTCGTGCTAATGGTGGCATTGCTTTCCCTGGAAACAAGCCAGAGTGTCTGGATTCTATCTTGACTGGTTGAAAAAAGAGCTGTTCCTTCTTCAGAGTGAGCATGAGATAGGAATTACTTCAAGAAATGTGAAGGAAATGCTAAACAGTAAAAGGAAATTTATGTCGCACATCACATAGACAAGCCAACAACATATTTACAGAACATTTCATTTGTTCTCTTACACACAAACCTATGTCAGTGGCTGAACTCCCATTGCGATGTAGTTGCAGTCACACTGTGACTGTGACCCAAAAATGTCTGACATTTTCAGAATTTCGTTTGAGGTTAGATTCATCGCAAAGACAATTAAATAGCAGTCAGTGAGTATTTATAAAATTTTTAATGCATTGATTTTTTTTAATGTGCATTGAAAAAATAAAATAAAAATAAAAACCCAAACTAATATTTTTTGTCTTTTTTTTTTCAGTAAAACATTTAAATGTATTCGAAAAGCAAAATTACACACAAGGTATTAAGAATTGTTTTATGAACAATTCACCCAAATTATTTGATTTATTCATATAACAATAACATAAAGCGTTAGCAAAGTAAGTTAATTGTTATCATCCCATTGCGCTTTTTTGTTTAAACTTGTTTTAAGTATAACCTTACTTCATATATATAGCGTCAAAAATAAATGATGAAGGCATAGTAAAATGTGAAAAATAATGTAATCAAATGTAATCAAATAACTCATGAGATATTAAGATAAGCTGCCAAACCTTTTGAACACCTTTAAGCCATCTATTCTGATGATTTTGCATTATCCTCATTCCATCTTAGAAAAGCCACATTGTCATGCATGAAAAATAAAAATTTATATAAAAAAAGAAGTGGTTTCATGAAAGAGTGGTTGTAGTTGGTATATCTCTTGAACTGCCATTTACTGTATAAACACTATCCCTAAAGAATGTAAGCATAATATTAAACCAATTAATACAATCACTTCCCTTTCCACTCAAAAGAATCAATAAATCAGGTTTTAACATGCTGGTAGAAAATCTTACACAGCAACCCTCTTTCATTTTACATCAATACAAACCCACCCCCATTATTCCGTCAAGTCGTGTTCCCGCTCCACTGCCCCTTCCCTGTTCCTCCTTTCACTTCCCGTTTGTGGTCTGTAGCATGATGTTCAACAGTTCAGCCACACTTTGCTGTTAGTCGACAAATGCTCTCAAATGGCCTTTATCCCCTTTGTATTCACAATGCCATCTCATGGAATAATTTATGTGTCCCATCACCTCTTGTGTGGGTACAGTCCCTCTGAGCTACTGTTGGACAGGATGGGTTTCTGCATCTGACAGCGAGAGCTATTTGAAGTGGATGATTGATGCCTGCCGGCAGTGGCTGTTTTGCGAGCCGGGCGGGAGAGGGTGATGTTTTCTGAAAGGCACACGCTGGTATGATTTGAATCTATAAGGGTTGCTTCAGAGACCCACTGCAGGGCGAGAGCGATGATGCGCTGTCATTACGTGCTCAGTATCCCTCTTCACATGTTGGTTACCATGTGCTCCAGCGTTTCGCTCACTCTTCTGAACATATGAGTCGATGTTATGCATACTGTGCTTCAATACAAAGGATCAAACTCACTTTGTATTGCAGACATTGACGTCACTTTGTTCTATAAAGTGTTGGGGATAGTGGCAGAATGATATTTGAAGAGTGGTTTGTGAGGGTGGTTGTGACCTCATGAGGGCAGAGCTCATGAATATTAATTAGACTGTGTTTAGAAATTTCTCCGTGATCTTTGGCTGGTTTAATAAAGATGTGATGTATTTGATGAATATTTGATGAATGTTTGAAAATCAGTAGTATGTTAACTGTACAAATGGTGATTTGAGGGAAGTGATCTATTCAAGATCACATAAATAGATTTCAGAGTAGCATCTGTCATTGTGGGATGGATTGATAGACTAGCAGTTGTGTATCAAAACAACTCTTTTGCTTTAAAGTGATAATATTATTCTCACTTGAGAGTTATTTTTGGGATCTCTTTTTACTTTTGCATGAAATACTCTGTTTTAGTTCTTGTCTCTTTAAAGCATTCATTTTGAATGCTCTGATTGGTCAGTTGGCCCAGTCTGTTGTGATTGGTCAATTTATTAGACTTAGCAATGGAAATATTTATGGAAAAACAGATGAATTCGCTTTTGCATGGAGTTTGTGCTTTGTAAAAGCTCTACACTACAGGAAATGCTAAAAATAATGAATATATATATATATATATATATATATATATATATATATATATATATATATATATATATATATATATATATATATATTAGGGGTGTAACGATACGCGTATTCGTATTGAACCGTTCGGTACGACGCTTTCGGTTCGGTACGCGGTACGCATTATGTATACCGAACGGTTCGTTGGAGTAATTAATTATATTTGAAAAAAAAAAGAGAGAGAGAGAGAGAGAGAAATATAATGATATGCGTTCAACAAGGTAGCCAAACAACCCAAACAACGTAACAGGCAACGCCCCTGACACTCCCGAAGAAGAAAAAAACACCATCTTATATGTTTATGTTAGGCTACTCAGTCAGGCGCTCGCTCACTCAGTACGCGCTGAAGGCTCGTTGCAAAATAGCCAATGCGTTTAACAGACTAGAAATGAGAAGATCCTCCAATAACCAACAGGTCTGGTGTTTGGGTGCACTTTGGATTCCCTTTAAGCTATAATGGTGATGGCAAGAGAGTGGTGGATAAAAAAACAACGGTATGTCGCATCTGCAACATGACAGGGTACACCAGCGGGAATAAAAAAATAAAATAAAAAAACACCAGCGGGAAAAGACGAAAAAAAGGAGAAACATGCACGCAGCAAACTATCCCTGCAGCATTTAGAAACTATAGCTTACAGGGAATCCAACCCAAACACCAGACCTGTTGGTTATTTTAGGATCTTATATTTCTGGTCTGTTAAATGCATTAGACATTTTGCAACGAGCCTTCAGCGCGTGCTGAGTGAGCGAGCGCCTTAGGGGCCGTTCACATATCGTGCCTAAAAACGCATGGAAAACGCTAAGCGCGTCTTTCTCCTCCTTTCCAAAGCGCTTGGGCAGAAGCGCTCATGAGGCGTCTGTCTTTGCTAAGCAACAATGACGTGCTCTCTCCATGAGACGCGGAAATTTCAGCGAAGGATAAATGGATTTGCAGCTCTAAAAATCGCTTGCAGTAGCTCTGCTACTAAATTTATTTCAAAATTGCAATCCATATACAACTATGATCAGCTGATCCTTCATCTTGGCTGAGCTCTCAACGTTGTTACGGGAAAGGATGAAGCTGATTGGTTAGTTCTTGTCACATGACCCGCGGTGCGCTTGCGGCATTCTGAAAAGTTGAGATGTTTTTACATTTTGCTGTATCTAAAACGTATCGAACCGAACCGAACCGTGACATCAGTGTATCGTATCGAACCGAACCGTGAATTTTGTGAACCGTTACACCCCTAATATATATATATATATATATATATATATATATATATATATATATATATACTTTAAAGCCCAAGAGGATCCAGGTTATAAGCCTCTCTGATACATATAATTTCCAGCTGTGCGTCAGTTAACGTATATCAGGATTTGAGACACATTTGTTCACTTTATTTTATTTTTTATTTTTTGTGTGGAAAAGCAAACGTCCATTGTCACTGTTGCTTTCCATCATAAGTGACAAACAAATAGCAAAGCAATCCAGTGCCAGATGACTTGTCATTATAATACACACAAATGAAATGAAAACTCTTTCTCAAAAATTGGAGTGCTGCCAACCCGCTAATTTTCATGCCAGAATTCAGTTTCAACCAAGGCCACACTCACATGATGTATGAAATATTTCCCTGTTTTCTTCTGTGAAAAAAAAGCCAAGATTGTAGCCGATCAGTTTTTGCTCTGATCACAGACTCTTGTTAAGTTTAAACAGTTCACGGTCGATTCTGAGAAATCACAGGTGCTTCGAAATTTCCTAACAAATAATCTTAGTGGAGTAACCTTAGAATAGACAAGTTTTTCAGTCAATAGAGAGGAAAAGACATACACAGATGTGTATGAACAATATTTTCCTTAGCCGTTTGTACTTTTAAGTTTGTATTTTATACAGAAGGGGAAATTAATAAACCAACAGAAAGAAAGCTTGCTTATTTTTTTCCCTCTTGGTCGGGGATTGAGTAATCTGTGGACCTCATCTGCATCAATCTTGGAGAAGCTACTTTGAAAATGTTGCTTGCAAACACAGACTGCTCATGATTTAAAACAGAGAACTAAAGAACAGCTGTGCTTTTGAAAAAGCAGTTAGTCACATTACAAACTACAGTGTTATCAAAATGTAGCTTACTAAACTGAGGCTGTTTAAAAATGGCAAAATGTTTCGACTGGTGTGTTTAAGTCATGCCAGTAGCAACATTTGAGTTTTTTTTTTTTTTAGATAAATATATATAATTTTCTTATTAACCATTTTTTTAATAGACAGTTTTACCATAGATAACTTTAAATCTAGTGTACATAATTTGTAAAAGCTGCAAATTTAGCAGATTTTGTGTATTGTATGTTGTATATTCAACTCTATCTCACGGCCAATTCGTACGTATTTTACGAGGTGGCTTATTCGCACGAATTTGAACGACCTCACTCTTACGATTTTATACGATTTGTCTAAACCCCAGTGACGGTTAGGTTTAAGGGCGGGGTTAGGTGTAGGTCATTCGTATAAATTCATACGAATTGTGCACACAAATTCGTATGAATAAGCCACCTTGTGAAAAATGTACGAATTGCCGTGAGATCGGGTTGGTATATTCCATGTAAAGCCAATTCCTTGTAATTGCAGAGCTCTTTGTCAAGAAATGCATTAAACAAACCTACTGTGGCAAGTAAGTGAAAGAAATTTTTTTAACCTCATAGCTGTGACAATGTTAGGGCCAACAAGATGCTAAGAGATATGTGAAAAATGAGCAGTACAGTTGTGTATAAGAGCTTAAGAGCTTAAGATATTCCTGTAGACCAGTTGTCAGCTTGCTTATCCAAGCTGCTTGTCAATTATGCTAATTTAGGCTGCTAATTGACTCATTAAATTTGTATTCACTTGGATTGGAGGTGCAGTCCCAGTGAATTCACTTCCCTGGACGCCAGTGCCCACTGCGCATGGGTTTAATATATGTCAAGGATGTACTGATTATTTACAGTTTTCCAATCCTGTCTGTGATGCACCGTGAATGGAGAAAGAGAGTGAAATGGTCACCAAATAAATCAATTTGGATCCTAAACCGGTCAGAGGGACCATGTGTCTATATGTAAAAGAGACAGAGTGATTGTGTGTGCAGTAGTAATTGTGTAGTATGAGATAGACGAGTGACATGCTGAGGAGGTGCAGGGCCGTAATAGATGGATGAACAGGAGGAGAGGGATCGTGGGTCTAATGATGGTGTGGAATGATTCACAGGAGCACAGCTGGTGAAAGAACGAGAGGGCTTTCGATAGATTTTGAGAGAAAAGACGGTGGAAGATGAAAAAAATATACCAGTACCAGAGCCATTGTGGAACAAAAACAGTGAATGAGAGAATTAAAGAAGCCAAACAAGAACATTTGGAGAGAAAGATGCTGGACACAGTCAATCATTTGAAGTGTGTGAGAGGATAGATAGGAAACGAAACACTGATGGGCTCTTTTCCAAATCTGGTGAGCTGTCTTGTGGTCTGATACAGACACCTGTCTAAAGCATCCTGAAGGAAATGGAATCTCAAAAGTAACGCATTTGGAACTCTCTAAATATAAAGCAACTCTCTGGGTAATACAAATAGTGGAGACTCTGCAGATAATAGACTTTAATAGAGTTCGGCATTAACATGTTAGCTGTAATATGCATTCTATTAGGTATGCCTGGTTTTTGTACATTTAATGAAGGAACTAAATTCTTAAGCCATGAATTTGCTTGACTTTTTCAGTAATTTTCCTTTACTGGATATGGACAAAGGATATTAATTTTAGTATTTTTTTTTTTTTGATGGTCAGTTTGGAAACCTTTACATTTGGTAATTTTTTTTTTTTTTTTTTTTTTTTTTTGTATTTTGTCCTGTTTTTCTGTTGAACATGGGTTTTTGAAACCTAAGTTGGCTTTCCCATGTTTGACCGACAGGAATGCATCTAATGCATTATTTAAATCTTAGCAGTAGTGATGTTCACAGCCGTTACTAGAGCAACCAAAACTAGGAATGCCAGCTAGCAGCCAAATATTTCACTGAATGGCTACATGCTGTGAGAAAGTGGCTAGTAATGTTAAACTTCACTAATTACCGTTGAATATAAGGCTGAACTCTAAAAATCAAATGCTATTTTTTTTTTTTTATAAAACAAAGATCATGTAAAGCACATGTCCTTAGAATGTCACCACCTCTATTATTCGTATTGTCCAGAGCTGTAGCGATGTGGATGATATTTTAATGAAGTGTCAGTGTGTTCATGTTTGACATGAAGACATATCATGGTAAATCAGAGCTTGATAGACTTAAATAAGAGCACTACCATGTCTCTGAGGAGCAGGCCTTCCTCTGATATGAACATGTAGTGTGTGTGTGTAGACTTCTGTTGATCTGTGGGGTGAGGGGGTTACAGGAAGTGAGAAAAACAGACACCCTCAGTCTAGACTAGACAGTCTACCACTTCTGATGAGGGGAATCTCAGCCTGGCAGTTTTGTATTTGTGAACAAATGTGTGCCCACACTTTCCCAAAAGATTCCACCCGCACTACAGACCTTTTATCTTTTTTCCCCCCTTTTTTTCTCAGAAGGTGGAATCATTGCAGACAAACATAGAGAACACTGTCAGATAAACAACTGTGGTCTGCTTTGGTCTCAGCAGTTGGGATGTATGTTTCCTCACGCAGAGATCAAACCAGTTTTCTGATATCGAGAGTCCAAAATGAACACACTGCCACACCTGCTAATGGTCAGTGAATTGTGTAAATGATCCATCATAATATTCTTACCTACTTTTTATCATCAAACAAACTTAAATCTTTATAACTTTGCAAAAAAGGGACTTTGCGAAACTGGACCTGTATTAAATGAGCATTACATTTGAGAAAATGAATATGTTAAATATTCCACTGAGGTAAAAGTCATTAGAAGGCAAAAATGCATGGTTTTCTTTATAATGCTCAGAATTGTTCACATCACACAAAATCACACGCAGAATTATTAGAGGCAACAGCAATAATCCAAAGATAAACATGTATTATTACGCAAGAACACGAACGGACATGGCCGTAGCCAGGGTTAGAAAATTACTGAGGTCTGGGGTTAACCTATGCTGGAACTTCCGCGCCGTCATGGAGAGCGCAGGTCATGTTTGATTAGATGCCATGGGAGCACAACCTTTCAGAGTTTAGAGAGAGAGAGAAAAAAAGAGAAAGTGCGTGTCTGGCATTTTCCACACATTTTTAGATGCAAGATGTGAACAGCCCTGTAAAATGTTCTTCACACTAATAAAACAATGATTCTAAGAACTGTTCACTGAAAGGTTCTTTGGAAAACGAAAATTGGTTCTTCTAAAGAGTCTTAGATTTAACAGTTCACAGTTATTCAATGCGTTGTGTGTGTGTGTGTGTGTGTGTGTGTGTGTGTGTGTGTCAATATACCAAATTCTATACTCACATTCTTAGGGTGTGATTGAAACCTAGATTTACGGAATAAAATTAGGACACATGTTTACATGTTCTCACCCTGGATGTATTTAGCTTTATTTATTTATTTATAATACATTTTATTTTAAGGTTACTTTTCTTTGTAAAAAGGAAATCAGGCTATGCTTTGAAACAATTTAATGAAGGTTGAGTTTATAGTTAAAACATATACATATCTACATATTGTAAATATGCTCTATCGTTGAATCGAGGATTGTATGTAACTTGAAATATGCTAAATGATTGTACTCAAATGAATGTTCACAAAAAAAAAAAAAAAAAAAAAAAAAAAAAAACTAGATTTACATCAGTTGGTGTATGAGTGTACCAGATAGTATGGAGCTTGTTTGACTGAAGGATGCTCTTCTGATACTGAATATTACTATTTTGTTCACTTAATCAAACCTCATGTTAGCAGAGTGTACTTGAGGAGAATGAGGGCCCATTGTTACCTTAAGGTTTAATGCAGTTACGCCTTGTGACAAAACAATTGCGCAAATCAATTGAGTTAATAAAAAAGAATGGCTAATA
The DNA here is from genome assembly GCF_003368295.1 of Carassius auratus. Classification (NCBI taxonomy): domain Eukaryota; kingdom Metazoa; phylum Chordata; class Actinopteri; order Cypriniformes; family Cyprinidae; genus Carassius; species Carassius auratus. The sequence continues at coordinate 12,938,472 of NC_039254.1, read as the reverse complement.
AAAGAACAAATGATGACTTTCAAGTTAAAGCACACATTAACCTAGCTGAAATGCAGTGGAATGAAGTAGGTAGTTCATAAATGAAAGCCCTTAAACATCTCATGGCTGAGGTGGTTCTTGTGAAGGGAATTAAACAGAAATGTCTTTAAGCCAATGTAGTAGATTGATAGTGGCTGTCTTTCAAGAATTGATTTCTGCTGAAGGGGTCAACACCTGCCATTGATTTTGGGGCGTGCTTATTTTTTTTTCCACAGCAGATTGTAGAATTAGTGGTGTTTGCTAAGGCAAGCATCACTACTATTAATGCTCATACTTAAGGTGTTTTCAAAAACCATTACCTTAAACAGTATAACAACAGACATATATCTCAAATCATGTGAATCATTGGGGAGAGGTGTTCTATTACTTTTCTATTTTCATATCTAGGGGCCAGAATTTCATAAAGACTTTGCGTTTCTTCAGAAAATGCAAAAATCTAGGTCAGCTGCATTAGATAACTGTGCATTGTTAAGATCAAATTTTACAAATGTAAAGCTGCTCATAAGCCCCACTTCACCAGCCTTACAGAAGCAAAATTCTCCTTGCTGAAAGCGACTGAAACCTGAAGTCACACTAAAGTCGGTAAAATAGTTTCAAAGGATTAGCTGTCAGTCACTGATTAAAATGACAAAGATATTTTCTGCATTTCATCATGACCTCGACAACCCTTAATTAAATGCCCATAATTATTTGCCCATAGCCAAGACTTGGAAATAACTTTAAGCAGGGTTCAGATAGAGAAAACTTCTCCAGTTTTTGTATAGTGAATATTCCTTGCAATCAGTCTGCTTTAGAAACAGATGTTGTTTGTCTCTATATACCAAAATATCTCCATCTAAGACTATCATAATCAATTTTAATACACATATACCTGTTATTATCTTCTTTAATACAGGCATCAGGGCAAATAGAAATAAATGTCCTTTTTAAATTGAAACATCTCCAAAACAATTTGGGAACAGCTGTCTTCTCCAAAATCGACAGCCAAGCAAATGTCAGGCTTGTGAAATGTGATTATTGTTTCCACTTTCTACTGATTAAAGCCTGCGATGTGTGAAAAAGTGTGTTAAAGTTGAAGAGAAGTATAAACAGATGCACTTCCAATTGGAGAACTGTAGAGCAACATTTTGAGATTACAAGAGCTTTGTGAACTACTGGCTAGGAGAGGAAGTAAGGGCTAATTAACTTCTATTGCTGTTGAGGTTATTCTTACATTTCTGATGAAATAAGAGCTGAGCTCTTTGGCCAAATCCTCAGTTAAAAGGCTCTGTAGAAATCCAAAGGCTGCCTTGCTCACCAGTGAGTCAGTGACCAAGGGTGTAGGTTCAATTTGGGTTTTGGTCGGCGTATGGATGATGGTTATCAGTTTGAATATACCAGTAAGTGAACTCAAGTGTATTTTTATTTTTTATTTTTAGAAACCTTGCACCTTTTAACAGTTTAACAAGTTTTAATCATGAAACATTCAACATCACCAGCATTACAAAGTCGGCTTTAGACATCAGCAAGTAAATATTTAATGATTGGAATGGTAATTCTGTCATATTAATAGAACAGTGAGCTTCTCTTCAATTTATATATTAAGTTTGACCAAGAGAAAATTGACCAAGAGCCAAGCACAAAGAGTTCTGTGCTTGACAATCTAAACTTCCAAGTATAACAAAGCTGGAGTAACTTCAAGACACTCTGATATCTCCGAGTGCTCTCAAGTGGTTAACCAAAGTCTGGATGTGAACTCCATAAAAATGTTTCACTTGACCCAATGATTGCAGATCCCACGCAAAGGCACATTGCTTTCAGTCCATCAGAATTTGAGTGAATCTGAAAAGAAGAATGCAAGAAGCTGTCCACTTTCAGGTGAGCAGACATATACTGTAGTTGGCAGTTCTGTGAAGCACTGAATACAGGACTTGAATGCAATGCAAAGGAGGGCAGTTTGGATTTTATAGTACACACAGAGTTTATACAAAACATTTGACCTATCTTCAGTCTTGAGGAGTAACTAGTTATATGTAATGGAATTACATAATATAATTACAAAATTCAAGCAATTGGATAACACTTTATTTTAAGGTGTCCAGGTTACACATTGCATTTACTTACTATTAAAGTAACAATTAATTATGCATAAAAAAATGCAGGTAACCCTAAGCTTAACCCTAACTAATACAGTAAGTACATGTAGTTAAATACTAAATTCTTAATGTATAATTACACTGTAACAAAGACAACTTAAAATAAAGGGGTCACCTGTAACTGTAATCTGCTTACTGATATATATTTTTAATTTCTTTTGAAAATTTTACAGCTTAAAAAAGGGGTTATATCTAAACATTTTCATATACATAGAGATTTGATTGATTCATTTCTCAAATTGCATTGACTGCTCTAAAATATGAGACACCAATGTTTCAGGAGTTTATGACACAAAGTAGGACACATGCTTATTCGATTAGTTGATTCGATTACTCGTATTTGGGTTTTTGTACATGCTTTATTTATTTTTTATTAACAGCCCCCCCACCCCCCTCCCCCCATTGCATTGTTAAATGCAAGTGTTTACTTTCATAACTAAGCTAAATAATTGATTTCAAAAACAGTATCATAGCTATTAAACAGCTTCTTGTTATGATTTTTAAATCTGAATTTAACTTCAGAATGATCTCAAAGCAAAAATAGTTGCCAAAGTCTGATTTTCTGGTGGCTGTGCTTTAAAATGAAATGATTAGAATCTTAATTCAAGTGAAGAAGGGTTTTGAAAGTCTGACAGAATTTATTGTTCAGTACAACTGTAATTTAAATTAAATTATTGAATAAAATAAAATAAATAACAATTGAAAACTTTTAAATGTTTTTCAAGGTTACATGCAACTATTTGCATTTATGTGCAAATGCTATTCACTTTCTGCTTGCATTTGTAAAAACCTGCCACACTGTAGTGCCTGATTCTGTCCAGGTAAACAGTGGAAAAACCTTGGTTGAAGTGTCTTGTTAGCATGCAAAGTGAACTTTTTTTCCCCGCTACAATTTGAAGCAGGCCATATATTGCATGCAGTACTCGATAATAAGCCCTTGCATAACCTTCCAAATACAACCAGAAATCGTCATTACAAGAGCTGTGATTCATTTTTAGTGACACTGCTCCAACACAAGCCAGTCCCCATTTAGTTTGCACTCCAGTGTTTTGCAAGACCCTGAACCTGAGTCTTACACATTGTAAAATGAAAAAAAAAAGAAGAAAAAAGAGACAAAAACAAACAAACATACAAAAAGAAATCTTGCAGTTTTGGCATGAAATGGTGCTATATTATTGAATGGAAATTCTCCTCTCTCAAAGGAATGCTGAAACTTTAGAATTGTGCATTCTTATTTCATTTAAAATGTTTCAAGCCCTTTAGAAGTACAAGAATTACATCAGAAAAGAGCTCAAAACCAGAAAACTAAATATCCTGTGTATTTCAAACAAATAACAAACACATTTAGAATTAATTGATCTTTAGTGTCACAGATCCAATTTTCTTTCACTTGTATGTAACAACATGAATCACTAAGGAGATTCCTTAATCTAAACCATGTCTTAGTAGCAGCAAAAGTGTTTTGTTCACAATACAATATGAACACAATATGTACCAAAAATGTATTTATTTGACATATGTACATAGTAGATAAAAACACCTTATATAAAGTGATACCAAAGACACATCAAAAAGCAAAATGCATTTATCTGTTTTATTTTTCTGCAAAGCAGTCTCTTCATGTCCATGTTGGTGATTCAGACTAAGTGGAAGAAAATAGTCAGGAAAAAGTAACAATCATTTTCAGCTTCCTGCAGAACATCCCAGTGTTGTTGTTTCTCACTCAGACACACACATCTGAGTCCTGCAATCTCAATCATTCCAAATGTACTCATAAATTGACAAGTTCCCTCCTCACAGGATGTATTTCTTTGTTGTACACAGTGTTTACTATATAAGCAATTAACCCAATTATTCTGACTTGATATTTTAACTACAGTACATCCAGGTGACTGTCAACTCGCTGACACAAACAGCGACAATCGGCATTGATGCTGAGAGCCCACGCTAGCATTAGAGGTAATGAAACTGGCAGAGGGCTTAAAAAAACAACAACTATCTTTACTTCAGCTGTGAGGTACTACAGATGCACAGTAATTAACTTCACGGTGAGGACAGCGGAAATGGAGGGTTTTGAAGCTTCCAACAACACACCTACCCACCTGGCTTTATAAACACGCATTTTCATCTGCTGACAGTGTTATCAGAAGGACCAAAACATGTGCCAAACAACCTGCTGGGTCTTGATAGTTATTTGTTATTCTTGATTTATGTGTGCAACAATCTAGCAATCTAGTAAAACTGATCACACAAGGTAAAATTATTTTCTGTACATACTGCTACATTCAATACAACTAGAATAGTCTGAATTTCCAATAGGATGCCACTTGAATTTGGCATCATCAAACCTGAAATGATGCATCTTGTGGTAACACATTTTCACGATTTCACCCTTACATCTAATCAGAAGGCGAATAGTAGGCATATTTTGGCATGCTGTCCTGGGGGAGGGGTCCGGGCGGCTGCCGTCTTCTGCATTGGAAGGGAGAGTCGCTCTTGCGACTGGATATGAGGCATGAATTGAAGCGTCGGATGGAGGGTTCTCACAGCGACCAAAGGTGGCCACGTTCCTGCTGAAGGGAGAGCCCTGTCCTATCCTGAACAAGCAGAAAAACACGACTGATGGAGGGACTCTCGCTGCGTCCGAAGGGAGCTGCGGCTCTGCTGCTCCGGGGGGCAGAGTCCCCCTTTTGACTGAATAAGAGGCGTGGTTTGATGCATCGGATGGAGGGCTCCCACTGCGACCGAAGGGAGCCAACGGCTCTGCTTCACCGGGAGGAGATCCCCCATCCACTGCCGAGCATGCATCATACTCAGAACGACAGACTAAAAAAATAACCCTGCGACTGAAGGGAGTCAATGGGTCTGCTGCACCGGGAGGGGAGCCCCTCCGATGCAGAACAGGCAAGAAAACGTGACTGATGGAGGGACTCTCACTGCGTCTGAAGGGAGCTGCAGCTCTGCTGCACCGGAAGGGAGAGTGTCCCCCTTGCGACTGTATACGAGGCGTGATTTGATGCATCGGATGGAGGGCTGTCACCAGGACCGAAGGGGGCCTGTGGCTCTGCTACACCATGAAGGAGAACCACGTCCGTCGCTGAGCGCGCAGCGTAACTCAATGACAGACGAAAGGCTCACGCTGCGACCCAAGGGAGCCACTGCCCTGCTGTACCAGAAGGGAGTGCACTGTCCGATGCTGAATTTTTTTTATTTGTTATTTTTTTTTGGAGTTGATAATACCTGATTGTTACGGCCAGCACTCAGGCCGCAACAAAACGGAGACCAGACGCGTCACGGCATATTAAACATTTATTTAAATGCCAGAAAACAGACATTAACATAATCCAAATAACACTCAGCACGACGTGCAGCGACAAACTCCATCACGGAGACAAAACGCCCAACTGCCTTCACGAGAAGTCTTCCACATATTTCACTCCACAATCCAACAAGTGTCAGGTGTGTAGCCACGCCCCCTCCAGACGGCACCTAAAACACAAACACACACACGCACGGCTAGGCGGAGACGTCACACTGATGTAATTTTTTAAAATGTCTAATGAACGACAACCGAGGGCCTCTGTCTGATTTTGTGAGAGGCCCATTTTGAGCTGCTGAAGTTGCCACCCCGATGCGAAATGATTTGATGGAAAATTTTCTGCGGGTAGGCCTGATTGAGCAAGGATCAGTTAAGTTTTTTTTTTTTTTGAACCAAAGTCGTTGATGAAGAGAGGGTCCAGTGCGAATTTAGATTGAACGTTCCGGAGTTGGTTATAAGAAAAGCAAGCCTGATGAGGTTGAATTGGAGAATGGACATTACAATTTTTACATGTAGTGGCTTTTCCTTTCTTGGTCAACCTTTATTTAATGAAGTAAGCGATAGTTTTGCTATCAAGTATCGATGAATCAGAGATAGTGTTTTTTTTTTTTAGGCTCCTGTGGGAGCAAGAACTGCTGTAGCACAGCAGGGAAGGATGGAAAGGGCTCCTGCGGGAGCAGACACTGCTGCGGGAGTGGTGAAATATAGGTAGAGGCTCCTGCGGGAGCGGCTACTGCTGCAGCAGTGAGGAAAAACAGAAAAGGCTCCTGCAGGAGCGGATACTGCTGCGGCAGTGAGGAAAAAACTGAAAAGGTTCCTGCGGGAGCAGACACTGCTGCGGCAGTGGGGAGATATTAACCTTCTCAGGATCTATACGCATTCCCTCAGTCAACACAATGTACCCCAGAAAAGAAATAGACTGTGTATGGAAAGCGCATTTCTCCGCCTTGACAAAAAGCCCATTCTCTAGCAACCTTTGAAGCACTCGTCGGATGTGCTGCACGTGTTCCTGCAGAGAAGAGGAAAAAATCAATATGTCATTCAGGTAGACATATACAAATTAATCGGCCATATCTCGCAGCATGTCGTTGACGAATGCCTGGAAGACCACTGGGGAATCAGACAAACCAAAGGGCATGACCAAGTATTTAAAGTGCCCCCTGGGGTTGTTAAAAGCAGTCTTGCATTCATCCCCCTCCCTAATACAGACCAAATGATAAGCATTATATAAGTCCAATTTCATGAATTTCGACGCTCCCTGCAATCTCTCGAAGGCTGAAGACATCAACGGCAAAGGATAAGTATTCTTTACCATGATGCTGTTCAGTCCCCGGTAATCGATACAAGGTCACAGAGACCCGTCCTCCTTCCCCACAAAAAAGAACCCCGCCCCCGCTGGAGAAGAGGAAGGGCGGATGAACCCCAAAGTTAGAGAATCAAAAATATATTTATCTATAGCTTCCCTTTCCAGAACAGAAAGTGAATATAATTTGCCTTTAGGCTGAGACTTACCTGACAGTAAATCTATGGCACAGTCATAGGGATGATGTGGAGGAAGAGAACAAGACTTACTGAACACTTCCTTCAGGTCGAGGTACTCCACAGGCACGATAGACAAATCCACTGCTTCCTGCTGAAACACAGACACAGAAACTGACGGACAGGCAGACACAAGGCAAGACTCATGACACTTGTTGCTCCAGGCCAAGACAGATTGCAGTTGCGAGTCCATTTTAGGGTTGTGACGGATTAGCCAGGGGTGTCCAAGGACTATGGGTGTAAGGGGGGAGTCCAGTATATAAAATGAGATGATTTCAGAGTGGTTGCCTGACGTTATGAGGTTAATGTCTCAAGTGGTGAATGAAATGACAGGAAGTCTTTGGCCATTGAGGGCGTGAACAATGATCCTGTGAGAGAGCGGTTTGAGGGGAAGCATGTGTGCAAGTGCATGGTCCATGAAATTACCCTCAGCCCCCCCGGAGTCCAGAAGTTCTAGACAGTCGTGGGTGTGTGCTCAGTCTTACCTGGAGAAGCATAGATGATGATGAGGTCTTCTTGGTGGAGATCCCACCCGATAGTAGTCTCATACTTACTGGTTAGGGTACGTCGATCTACTTGGGACAGTTGTGCATCAACTCTTAGGGTGAACTCAATAAGTTCATTGAGAGAATTCGGCAGATCCAAGACATAGATCTCTCTCTGGATGCAGTCAGCCAACCCATGCAGGAACATGTCCCACTGCGCCTCCTCATTCCATTTACACTCCGCCGCTAAGGTTCAGAACTCAATCAAGAAATCCGAAACGGATCTCTCTTCTTGTCCCAGGTCTGCAAGCAATCTGGCCATCTCCCTCCCCACGACTGCCTGATCAAACGCTTGCTTCATCTCAGCGGCGAGCGTCTAGAATGAGGCGCAGCATGGGTTTTGGTTCTCCCACAACACCGTCCCCCATAATGCTGCTCTCCAAGTCAGAAACATCAATATGAAAGTGAAAGTGACGTGACATTTAGCCAAGTATGGTGACCCATACTCAGAATTTGTGCTCTGCATTTAACCCATCCGGAGGGCACACACACAGAGCAGTGAACACCCACACACACTGTGAACACACACCCGGAGCAGTGGGCAGCCATTTAATGCTGCGGCACCCGGGGAGCAGTTGGGGGTTTGGTGCCTTGCTCAAGGTCACCTAAGTCATGGTTTTGAAGGTGGAGAGAGAACTGTACATGCACTCCCCAGTTCTCTCTCCACCTTCAATACCATGACTTAGGTGCCATTGAGCAAGGCACCGAACCCCCAGCTGCTCCCCGGGCGCCGCAGCATTAAATGGCTCCCACTGCTCCATGTGGTGGTCAATATGAATGCGACTTTGGCTTGTTCATTCTTGAATGTTCCGGGTTGAAGAGAAAAGTGCATCGAGCATCGTGTTAGAAAAGCTCGGCAGTAATTCGGCTCACCAGAGTATGGTTCAGGAGCAGGAAGGCGTGGTTCCAGCTGGAAGGGGCTCTCTGGTGGTGTGGAGGGAACGGTGGGAACTCGCAGAAGTTATAGTTGCTGGGTGAGCTTGGACACCTGCGCCCCCAATGCCTGTACAGTGCGAACTATGTCGTAAAGATTCCTCTACTGAGAATCCATCCGTCGAACGCTGACGCCTAGGAATTCCTCCAGCGATGAAGAGCGGTTACTCGCTGCTTCCATGTGGTGGTCAGATCGTTCTGTTAGGGATGAAAGACAGGAAGCAAAATGCAAGTAACTTATTTATTAGGAGAACAATGAGAAAGGCTTCAGTAGACGGTGGGTGGCGCGGGGACCTCGATGGCAGCACAGGACAGTGAGGTGGTGAGTTAAGTGCGTTGGTGAAGAGTAATGAAAAATCCAAGCGATGACGAATAATCCACAACAAAAAACCGGAACAGAGTCATGAGACAAAAGGCAGAGCAGGACAGACCAGACATGAATCACGGCGGACTTCTAACAATGATCTGACAAACAAGAGACGAAAGTCAGGGCATTAAATAGGCAGTTAGAATTGCGTGCAGTAAACGCCCACATGAAACAATCAACATGACGTAACAAGAGATGAGCAGGAAACAATAGATTCATGAACCGTGACAGTTAGTGCATCTGGTTCTCAAAATTGCTTTAAAAAAAAAACAATTCTGAACCCTTTTGAGAGTAAAACGGTTAGGGTTATTATTATTATTTTTCATTGCTGCAGCATTCTAGTAAGATGGAACTTCCACGTGGAAGTTAAGGAAACTCCTATAGCGACAAGCTGTTGTATATCAAATAGTCTATTTCTTATTTCAGTGGCTTTGTTGCTCTGTTGTCACTTCTATTGTATAGAAAAGAACAGTGTGAACATTCTGCTAAATGTATCATGCTGTGTTCCATGGAAAATTTAAGTAATACAAATGAGTAAATAATCACAGTTTTAATTTATGTCTGAGCTATTTCTTTAAGCAATAAAAAATCTGACACATACTGTATATGAAAAATGAATTCAACTGGACTGAATAAAATTGCATTTATGATAGATTTGAGGAGTAATACTGGCCTAGTAGATTATGCAGCCTGAGAATTGCAGTTTCTTTGCAGCCTGCAGACAATCTTTCCGCTTAGTAACCATCCTCTCGAAAAGGTCACTCATGAATGACCCTCACAATATGAGACGTTATTGTGTCAGTCCACACCTGTGACCAACATCTTGTGTGTGAGAGAACACAGGAACATATTTCTCCAAGACAGGCAGTGGCATTAATTCATTTCATCTCTGCCCGTGTATCTTCCCTGCTTATGCCAATTATGCAGACATAGCATCCTCATGCACAAATCTCTCCCTGCGTTGCTGTTTCTGTCTCCTTCATTGAGGTTGTTTCTCCTGCCTGGATGATTGACAGTACTCTCAGCAGTCTAGGCTGAATTTATTGCGATGGTCAAAGAAGAAATCAGCTTTGCTCAAAGTGTAGTGTCCTCTTTGTTAGTGTCTTCGTTGCAGCATGCTGGCCCACTGGGGGACAAAATCTCAAACGTCTCTGAAGTATATATTTTTTGAATGTAGCACAAAGCAGCTCCTAGTGCTGAAACACTGACATTTTTATGTAATCCAGATAGGATTAGGATATGTGTTCTGACTGGCCATAATTACTCACACAGCGCTGATTCTGAGGCAAACATCCCTGGCAGCTGAATTCATGAGCATAACAGATATAGGCAGCCCAGAGCATCTAATGGTCGTGTGAAGTGTGTGAGAAAAAAATAAATAGAAAATAGCTTAAAAACCTTGGTGAATTTGCACATGTGGATCAGGCCTGGAAAATTAGCAGATGATATGATGGAAATTAATTGCAGGATGACTTAATATGATGATTAGTTCTACAAGACAAAACAGAGAAGGGAGTGAAAGTAAAAGTCAGATGATATAAGATTACTTGCAAACACCATTTAATCTCATTGCATCTCTAACATGCACACTTCAGCAAAATTAAACAACTATGACTGTGCATAATAAGTCATACTTTTTTTTCAGAGAAACAATAAATTATGTGCACAATACTATAGATCTTGTCTTGCTATGTTGTAACACTTCTTAATGTGGCACATTTTGTATTTTTTAATGAGTGTGGGAGTTGACAGTTAACCCCATTTTGACATATACACAGTAAATGACATAGCCAAAATAAAAAGGTTGCTGCTCATGAGTCTTTCTGACTATATACAGCATCAATAAAATGCTCACAAATCTGACACTTGAAGGTTTACTGTTCAACAAATCTCAGGGTGGGCTACAAGGAAATACATGTTACTGAAAAAAAAGTTACTTTGATATTATGATGTAAATATAACAGTTTTTGTAATAATTATTTATTGATTGCATGCATGCCTTGTAGCAAATTACCCTCAATGCATTTAATTTCTTGCATATATCTAACGCCAAAGAGTTCTTGTCTTGTAAACATGGCTCACTCTCAATGTGTAGTACTGTACTGCTGTGTAGTATTCAGTTCTTTTGCATGACCCTAAACCTGAGTTTTAAATACTGCATCAAACGAAAAACTATTTCAGCATGAGATGGTGCTACAGTATTCAAAAGAAAATATTCTTTCTAAAAGAAATGTTGAAACTTGTGAATTGTCAGTACTTATTTCATTTCAAAATGTTTCAAAGTTTCCAAACACACAAGAATTGCATCAGAAAATAGCACTAAATACCAAGTAAAGTAGATGTTTGTTTGAAATATACAATTTTCTTGAGGACAACAAACACATCATGTTTCAGAATTTACTGCTCTTAAAAGCGTATAAAGTAATATAAAGCGAATTGCGTTATAAATGGCTGAGCACAATGTTACCGTCAATATATGACCGCATGTTTGGCCATCACACATTGTATTTATTGGAATATATAGTTAATAAATATATAAGCAAGACATGTTACTTATTTGAACGTATTAATTCAATATATATAAAATAATTATTAACATTATTAATTACTTAATAATACTTAATTTATTGGTTGTCCTCAACAATGTTTATTTCTACCAAAAAAAAAAAAAAAAAAAAATATTTCTGTCTATTAGGACAAAAGATAAACATAATTTAATCAGAATTAAGTCTCACATTAAAAGACACTTTTGTGTAACACATTAAATCTACAGTATATGTAATATATTGACTGTGTTTTTATAAGTCACATATATGGACAACTTCTGGGCTGACATCATAAAACTAAAAACACAACCAGAAATGCACTGCAAATACTTAAAACACAAACACCAAAATGCACTGCACATAGCACAGACCACAACGGGGGACCCCAACAATGCTTACAAAAATGAACCATGGTTTTATAGTAAAAGTTTAGTCACCACGCATTGATTACCATTTGTATATTTACAGTTGTAAAATACCATCATAAACTATACTTAATTTACTATGCAGAAACCATTTTTTTTTTAAATATATATTTTTTTATAAAATATCAATAAATGCACTGCACATAGCACAAACTACAATGGGAGACCTCAACAATGCTTACAAAAATTAACCATGTTTTTTTTTTATAGTAAAAGTTTAGTCACCATATATTGATTACCATTTGTATAACCACAGTTATACAAATACCATTGCAAACTATGGTTAATGTGGTTAATTTACTATGCAGTAACCATTTTTTTATTGTATTTATTTTTTTAAAATAACAAATATAATACATACTCTATTTATTTATTTATAATAGCAAAACAATGTGAAATGAGTTTATGCAGTTTAAGGTTAAAAATACATTACTTTTCACATACTTTACATTATTGTTTCTTCTCTATGCCCACCTTGCTGAAAAAAACGCTTCGTTTTTTACAAAGCTCATCGGACTGAAAAGTGAGGTGTGCTCTGATTGGCCAGCTTTCCAGTGCGTTGTGATTGGACGAATGATTCAGGTGTGTGGCGGAAATGTTACGCCCCTCATCATACTGTGATAAAGTGTGTCCCGGCACAAAAACATAAAAAACCATTAGGCAAGGCAAGGCAATGCAAGTTTATTTATATAGCACATTTCGTACACAATGAAAAGTGTACGAAATTCAAAGTAATTCAAAGTGCTTAACATAAAATAGTGTAAAATAATCATGAAGAAAAATAATAACAAAAATAAAAACAATACATTTTTAAACTTTGGAAATTATTTAAAAATGGAATTATTTAAAATTAATTTAAAACAGTTAAAAATATAAAATTATTTTACATAAAATACAGTGAATACGTAAAATACAGTGCAATCGGTTCGGACATCGCACAGCACTCATTCAATAAATGCACAGCTAAACAGACAAGTTTTGAGTCTAGATTTAAATGTGACTAATGTCACATTTAGATAAACAAAGAATTTGTTGCATTCAGTGGGGAAATAATTACTGATTATAATGACTTAACTGTCTTATTATGCGTTGCGTATCAAGCTGCGTAAACATAATACCATGTCTGCATTTGTGATCTGCTCAAAACTTGCGTTTGAATCCTCAGTGGCAAATCCTTTACATATGTAAACATACAAAATGTGAGTCAGAAGCACCAGACTGTCCTTGCAAATATAGAACTGTCTCACTTTATAGAAACAGACACCGATTTCATGAGTTCATCTTGCAGATAGTAAAGTGAAAAGAATAGCATTGGTGTGCTTCCCAGGGAAAGGTCTCCGAGCTCAGCATCGGCCCGAACGCTGAGTGACCCCCCCCCCCCACCACCACCATGGAATGGGTTGACTGTGAGGAGTAGGGGTGGTGGAGGGATGCTGAAAGACTAAAGAGAATGAACGTAAGGCTGCTATGATTATTTATAGTGGTGGTTGGAAAGATGATGTGATTACTGATGCTTAATGCAGATAACATTGATTATCTGCGTGTGGTTCTTTTTCGAGGTGGTTGGATGGACGTTGTGGTTATTGATAGTGGATTGGCTGTGTTGATTATCTGCGCATGCACCTCCTGAAATATGGTAATAAAACATAACATTGTAGGCTACTCTCACAGGAAAAAGTGCTCATTCTCCATAAAATGTGTTACACATATATTTGGGTTGAACTGCAGATACTGCCGTATTGTTTTCCTCCATCCTCCCCACCACCACCAGGTAATTCTGTTCTTTGAATTGGTTTTGTAAATAAATACTCTTGAGTTTTTTCTCATCTCCTGAGTCTTTCTGGTAGAAATTATTTATGCACAAGGAGCTTGTAACATTCCAAAGAAAAAGGAAAACTTGAAATTGCATCATATGACCCCTTTAAACATTTCTGATGTGGTCAAAGTGTATTTGTGTGTTTGTATTTGTTTCTGGTTTGGTTGTGATGTGAGAATTTGCTTGTACTATGTGCTGTCAAACAGATGCTGATGTTTTCTTAATTTGCAGGTGTTTTTTTTTTTTTCATATGCAATGTGCTGAGCTCTCTCTGCCACAGTAGAATTGACTCTTGTGAGTGAAAGAAGCAGCAGCTAACAATTCTACCTGATGACATCTCTGCCTCAGAGGAATAGAGCAGGTTTGAGAAACAAGAAGAAACAGCTAAAAATACTAAGGAGACCTGCAACCATTCCTGCCCTCAAATATGCCACAGCCTTCACATGTCCAACATGCAATACTATTTTTAGATCAAGGACTGGGCTCTACAGCCATTAGATAACATACCATTGATGAGGAGGAATGCCTTCAACAAATACAATAAACTACTATCAACTTATTTTCACAGGTACTGCACATGAACGTATCAGATTCCAGACTGCATAACAAACACTTTCCCTGCAGTAAATCGTACCAGTCATCTTATTAATTTAGTTTTCAGTATTCTCAGTAGGGTTTAAGCACATAAAACTGAGTATTTGTAAGGATTTTTCATGCAGCACAAATGTATGAGTTTAGTCTGGTTGATTGACATGGCAGAAGCAACAAGAATACAAAAATTGGAGAGAAACATTCAAGACTTTACAAGTGTTCACAAGTATCAGATTACTTTCAAGGATTCAACAAAGCTCATTTGATAGAAATATCAACAATAGACTTGCAGTGTGCTGTGTGAAATGGAGACTGTAGAACACCCAGCCACCCAATGTGATCAGTCCCAAGTGATGTATGAGAGAAAACTGGAAGAAAAAAAACAAGAGCTTACAACTCAAAAACACAGCCACTGGTCACTAGGGAAAGTCATGAACTTGTATACAGTGTTGGGCAGTAGCGTCGCTACAAGCAGCGAAGCTACTAGTTTAACTACATTTCTCAGTAGCTTGGTAGTAGCTTCGCTGCTTTCTGAATCAAATAGCTTTTCAGTAGTGAAGCTCTTTTTTTTTTTTTACCAAGTAGTGCGGTAGCTTCCACACAAGCTACATTTTCACAAGCATTTCTGAAGCTCAAACTCAAATCGGTAAATACAACTGCTAAGATCGCTGATCCTGGATCAGTAGTGACGCGACGGCGCTACTTCATCTTGTTCGTGTTTACGGTGGATAGCAACCAACCATCTTTATAATGCATTACCGCCACCTTCTGCTCCGGATGGTACCACTCCTTGGCCAGTCACGCAAAAAATTAGTTGATGAAATGATGGCATAGGATGAGGTCGGAGAACAGTTAATCCAGAGGAGTGAGTCGCCGTGGCCGTACCTCGACAAGTACATGACACTGACCGAGAGAAAATATGTTTTCAGATGCTGCTTGTAAAAATTATCAGGGTCCAGCCTGGCCATTTTTTTTTTTACTGTTTGGAGGTCTTGCATTTTGTTCTGCAAAGGCCTAAAGTATATTAAGCATGCCCATGCAACAGGTGCATACACTTACTTGTGCGCACATTGTTAATTACATGTATTTTGATTGTGTTTGTTGCCAAATTGATAAGGAACACAACAAACTATTAAACTAAACAATTACACCTGCCTATCTGTTTGACTGACAGTTTTGAGCACTGAGATAGCATTGACTTGTAATAAAATGTGTTCAACATAAAAATGTAATTTTAAAAGTAGCTTAGATGTAGCAAGCTCCTGTTGATGTAGCTTAGCTTGCTACATTTCCCAGGGGGGTAGCTTCAGTGTAGTGAAGCTTCATTTACTGTAGAGTAACTGGTAGCTTAGCTCACTACATTTTCCAAGTAGCTTGCCCAACACTGCTTGTATATGTGACCCCGGACCACAAAACCAGTCATAAGGGTTTGTTAGGATAGGACAATATTTGGCTGAGATATAACTATGAAAATCTGGAATATGAAGGAGCAAAAATTCATAAAATAAATCTGTATCTAAAAAAGAAGTCTTTAAAGTTGTCCAAATTAAGTTTTTAGCAATGCATATCACTAGCCAAAAATTCAGTTGACATATTTATGGTATTAAATTTCCAGAACATCTTCATGGAACATGATTGCGATTTAAGTTTTTCCTTACAAACTCTTGGTGCACAAAGAAGATCTGTAAAGTTACAGAGACTAAAATCCAAAGAGATATTCTTTATAAAAACTAAGATTCAACCACACCCCCTAAAACGACTCATTCTAACAAGTCCCCACATCTCTACATCACTATGTGGGAAGATTTGCACAACACAGCCCAAATGTTCACACAAAGAAAGAATGTGTAACTTTTATTCTCACTGTTGCTGTTGTCACTGGATGCAACAAATGCCTCTTTTGTAATGGGTTTTATTGGTTTTGTCTAATCACGCTGGGACACACAGCATCACAGTATGGTAAGGTGCATAACATTTCCCTCACATATATGAGGCATTTGGCCAATCACAATGCACTGGATACCTGGCCAATCAGTGAACACCTCCTTTTCAGCCCAGTGAGAGGCGGGGTATAGAGGAGAAACAATAATGCACAGTATGTGGAAAATAATGTTTTTGAACCTTTAACCACATAATCACATTGCATTAAACCAAATACACAAAATAATATTCTTTTTAATAATGTCATATGACCCCTTTAATATCTTAATGATTTTTGGTATAAAATAAAAATATATCATTTTGACCTATACAATGTATTTTTGGCTATTACTACAAATATACCTATGCTACTTATGACTGGATTTGTGGTCCAGGGTCACCCACCTAAAAAAATAGTCGAACAAATGTAAGATGCTTCATCAACAACACTTTCACCTGCATACAGAAAAATATAGGAATGTAATAAAATTTTTTTTTTTTTTACTTTACTACAGACAGTGATTAGATGTAATATTCCTCAGATGAACTGTTAATTCAAGAGGTTTGTGTACAAAAACAAGTCGAGAAAAACTTTGAGTGGGGTAAGACTAGAGAAAAATGACTATATTGATAATTATACCAAATCAAAGCTTGCTTTTGGGTTTCTCAGTGTTGTTTGGTTCTCTTTCATGATGGTCAATTCGATATCATGTCAATGAATAACGAACTAGGAATCTTGCGAGAGAGACCAATCTATTTTGAGTGTAACTAAATGAGCCAATGCATACTGGCATGCAGTAATTGCATCTGACTGCCATGCTCAGATGCAGACTTGCCATCAGGAGAACCAGAAGAGTTCCAGGTGGCCTGGCAGCTGATTTTTATTATGGCCCTGTTTTTATTATAATTATTATTAATATTATTATTGTTATTATATAATTGCCTGAAGAATGCACCAAAGTGATTATTTCCGAATTCACCATTGAAAAAAAATAAATAATTATATTTCATCATGAATTGGTTAGTCATAACTGAAAATGCTAAGTTTCGGCTTGCATGCCCCACACCTCTGCCAAATGTTTTTTCACAAGTTCACCCTTACATATAATCTGACTGAGCAAATAGTAAGCATATTTTGCATACATTCCATTACATAAGCAAACATTAAAACTGTTGTAGAATAGAGGTAAATAGGCTGTGTATACATACACGAGGGTGATTAGCTAAACAGGTTACACCTGTGCTAAATTAAAAAGTGACGTGACATTCAGCCAAATATGGTGACCCTTACTCAGAATTCGTGCTTTGCATTTAACCCATCCAAAGTGTACACACAGCAGTGAACACACACAAATCGTGAACACACACCCGGAGCAGTGGGCAGCCATTTATGCTGCGGCGCCCAGGGAGCAGTTGGGGTTTGGTGCCTTGCTCAAGGACACCTTAGTCGTGGTATTGCTGGCCAGAGATTCGAACCCACAACCTTAGGGTAAGGAACCACTAACACTCTCTAACCACTAGCCCGCAACTTTAGCCGATTATCTGATCATGCACCTCCCAAACTTTGTTAATTAAACATCACTTCATGAGATCACCCTTACATATAATCTGAATGAGCAAATAGTAAGCATATTTTGGCATGCTGTCCTGGTGGAGGGCTCCAAGCCCGGAATATAGCCAGAACCCAGAAAACTCCCCAAGATAAGCTTATAAGCATGGGACAGCAGCCAGAGAGTGAAATTCGTTGGTTGCTCCTCAAAAATATTGGTTAGAATTTTTGACGAAAAAGGGGACAAGGCAACCAGGAGAACCCGTGTAACGCTCGACAGGAGCTGTGGCTCGCAGCGTTGAACTGTCTTAAACTACCTTTGTCTTAAAAGAATCGGAATCGAGAATCCTTAGGAACTGGAATCAAAAGCGGAATCGTTCAAATTCAAATGATAACCAACCCTATTTGTGATGCCCTCTGTCCTTAGCATATACACAGCTTTGACTAAGAATCAGCTGTCTGCCATTACTGTTTTTTTTTTTTTTTTGCTGTAGCTGCTGGAGGTACAATGTCAGTGCCAAAGAACCATTAAAAGTGTTGTGGGTTTGGATGGAATTCAGTTCCAAGATTCAACTGGGTAATTCCGACATTGTTCAGACCCGAGCAGGCTCTGGTTATGGAACAAGAAGTGAATACCCTATTAAAGGAAGTAGGCCATCGGGTTGATCCCTCCTCACAAGAGGGAATCCAGGTTTTACAGCCGTAATTTCATAGTTCCAAGTTGTTGGTTGCATCCAATCATAGATCTGTGTCAGGCATGCAACTGAAGTTAAATATGCTCACAACATGCTCATGCATGTTGCATCTCAAATCAGGTCCAAGGACTGGTTTGTCACAATATATCTCAAATATGTCTCCATCCTTCCCCAACACAGGAAGATTTCGGAGGTTTGCTTTCAGGGGGAAAGGTTCTAGGAGCTCCTCGTCACCGTGTAACTGGATGGATACATTCCTCACCAGCTGGTGTGCGTTCATGAGTGGCCACCCGGTCCTCAGTCTGTAGAGTGGTCGCCATCTGACATGGCATATCAATTGTCTGGAGATGCTGGCTGTGTATCGAGCATTGATACACTTCCTCCCAGAACTGAGAGGTCACCATGTTTTGGTTAGCACCGACAACACATCCAACCTGGTCTCACAGAATTCCGTGAAATGTCCACGGGTCCTTAACTCAAAATCCGTGAAGCCATCACGGAATTGCCCCAAATTCCGTGACCCGGCCACGGATATTTCTCCAACGCAAGTCAATGACACTGACCTCCCGTGATCCACACACGGATACCCGTTTCAATGACGGAGTACAGAACTCGCTGAACGGACGTGCTTTCTCATTTGGAAACGCAACATTTGAAGTATTTGTTTCTTTTCTAATATCAAATGCCATAATGACATTAACCAGACAGCTGTTGTAGTTATTGCATTGTCCTGTCATCATAAAAATTACGTTTGTTTCAGTTACAAAAGTCCCGTGATGGCACGGACCTCCACAACCTGACCTCACTCACTTGTTTAGGAACTTACAAGCTTTTCGTCGACACTGTTGCAATGGCATGTAATTAACTTGGCATTTTTTATCGTCCTGTCATCATAAAATCCAGTTTGATGGCGTTTTACACACATTTTGGCTATAGTCAGAACTAAAATCTGTGATAGGAGCACGGAGTGAGTCTGTGCTTAGATCACGGATAACTCTAACGCAAGTCAATGACACTCATCTTCCGTGGTCCGTACACGGATCGTTTCAGTGATGGAGTACAGACCTCACTCAATGGACGTGCTATCTCATCTGGAAACGCAACATTTGAAGTATTTATTTTTTTCAACACCAAATACCATGACCAACCTGACTGTTATTGTAACTATTGCATTGTCCTGCCATCATACAGATTCACTTTGATTCTGTTAGCCTAACTAAAATCTGTGATACGAGCACGGAGTGAGTCTGTGCTGAGATCACGGATAACTCTAATGCAAGTCAATGACACTCTTCTTCCGTGGTCCACACACGGAAACCCAGTCTCACGGCAGTTCCTGATTTTGTCACGTAATTTAATCTATTTATTCGTGGCAGGCACACGTTTATTTCCTTATTTTCATGATTGCAGCACGTTTTTTTAAACTAATGCATTTCAACTGGAGGCATCTTTCGTGCATCAGCACAATATTTTCTGATTAATTATTATTATTATTATTTAATTTTTCACAGGACAACAGAAGAAACTCACTGAAACTTGAAAAAAAAAATCGGAGCTTAACTTGCTGTACAAAACTGAGCAACATACTGTATTGCTGGTGACAAAAACACATGAAAACTTTTTTAGCTGTAAAATGCGCAATGGTTCTTTTTTTACTTTTTCATTGATTTTTATTTTTTTCATAGGCCTAGATTAATTTTTTTATTTATTACAGAATTCAATATCAAGTCCTTGACACATAACTGTAACACATTTTTACATTAAGAAACAATTTAGTTTAAATAAAAAGAACAAAAAAATAAATAAAAAAATAAAAATAAATAAATTATTTATTAGCGATAGGCCTACAGATTTATTAAGAGTTTTTATTAAGGCTATTGTAAAGGATTCTTAAAAATGCTGTCGCTGATGAGCCTCTGATCGCTGTCAGATTCTGTGATATGAATGTCCGCTAATGGGTTTAGAATGAGCCCCGCTCGGCCCGTGTTCTGGCTTACTGTAATATTTCACCTGTAATAAGACCGAAATAATATAATTAAAATAAAGAAATGAATGAATACATGATAACATCTAAATAAATGTTGATAGATTTAGCGTTATAGTTTTAAAAATATTAATAAACAGCAAATCCACACAGCTTCGAAATAATAACCGAGAAAGACCTAAATAATAATAATACATAATTAATAAACAGCGCCGCCCCTCCCACTACGCGCATCACGCGCTGTGCGTCAACCCCAAAGCGTCAAAAACTGAAGCGTGGTCAAGCGCCTCTAGCGTCACTGACATGAGATGTTTATCGCTTTGAAATCACGTTCAAGAAGTCTCATTCAGCACACATCGCGATACTTTCCATCAGTTTGCAAGAGCCGCAGGTTGGGTGAGTTATACAGTCTATGGTGAGTAGTAGTAAATATGCTATTTTAATGCCTGTCCTAAAACGTATTCTGTCTTCTTTATTAATCAGATGAGCGCCTTATGTTTACTCTCTGTATTACATCGGTCATCCGAGGCTGTCTTTGAGTTTCATTGTGTT
Organism: Carassius auratus; assembly: GCF_003368295.1. Classification (NCBI taxonomy): domain Eukaryota; kingdom Metazoa; phylum Chordata; class Actinopteri; order Cypriniformes; family Cyprinidae; genus Carassius; species Carassius auratus. The sequence continues at coordinate 12,917,517 of NC_039254.1, read as the reverse complement.
TAACTAAATGAGCACAGCTGCTAACTGGTTAAACTCTATCGGTCACGTGACGTGACGTGACGTGCCACAGACCTGGGATCGTTTTATATTCATTTCAGGTTCAAAGATGTAAGTTGTATTTGTAGTAAAATCATGGTAACCATGACACCTACAAAAGTAGGTAAAACCCAGTAAACAAGACATTTACCATGTTTTTTTTTTTTTTTTTTTTTTACCGCAGTAACTGTGCTTTACTGTAGTATAGTAATAGCACATTAGTCACCAAATTAACTATAGTTGTACCACTGTAATGGTAGTGTTTTAATGTGCTTTTATATGACATTTCACAGTAATCACATTTACTGTACCATGCTTGTAATACCTTTTTAATGTAAAAAAAAAAAAAAAAAAAAACATTTTTCCCATATTGCAGTTCAATTCATATTGGTTTATATCTTAAATATTTTGCTCACAGATCACTATTAACATTCTGTATATAATTCTGTTTTATTTTCTTTCCCCTTGTATTAATTTTTTAGCTGAAAAGACGTAAAGTAAGCAGTCACCCCAGTGGTGTTTGTGGAGAGGTATTCCTTCAGAAATGGAGAAGACAGAAAGCTGCAGAGGCAGGTTGGTCTGTGATAGTTTGTCCCTTTTATCAAACATTCCTGTTGTTATCATTTGCACAGCATTTTGTTGTTTCTTAAACTGTTGTACAGTCCAAATACCCACACTTGCCATCTTTGCACATTTCCTTTATTTGGCCCAAGTGAGCATGAAGATCACAATGTGTGTCGATCTTAACATGACAAAGTTCGTTTCAACTTTGTATTTTAAAAGAAACTTCTAAATGTCTTTTCAATAGTCCCTATTAAAGATGACAATTTATTTTGTGGTGCTTCTAATTAAGTGATAAAAAGAAGTTACAAATGATGTACAAAATAAATATACTTTTCTGTGCACCAAGAAAACATGCAACACTTTGTTTTACTACTAAATTAGTCTCAATTTCTAATTATTATAATTAATATTTCACAAACATTGGAAAGTTGCGTGACCTCCTGTGAAATTTCTGCAAAAAGTCTCACATTAATTCCAAAACATGATGCATGATGGGATACACTAAGCGTTGTATAGCGCTCCGGAGCAGTATTGGAGAGGTTTAGTGTGTGTTAAGGACACCGTGCTTTGGCATTATTAAAACCGCGGACAGTCTCATAGTCACGTACACACACTCTCAAGTGAATAAGACCTCAAGTGTGGGTATCTGGAAAGGGGAAAAGTCTTTAAAATGATCCCTAAATACAGTCGCACGTCAAAGTCTTAATAATTCACTAATTCAATTTAACACTTGTATGATATTGTACAAGCCCCTGGACAATCTCATCTGACACTATCACAATATTGGAAAATCAGTTGCCCCAAACAGTCAGAAAGTTTATATTGTTCATTGGCTTCTCATTAAATTACTTTAAATAAGCCCCATCAGTTCATGTTCCCACTATACGTGATCTCCATGACTAGATATTGCTATTAATGACTTGCTTTTAATAATGGATGCATTTAACATTTAATTATACAGCATCTTTGCAGATTATGCTTTCATGGTCTAAAAAAAACACAGTAATGTTGCATTTAATTACATAATATTTCTATCCTTTCTGTCTTACAGGATTGTTTCCAGATAACACTGTAGATCTCCCTCATGCACAAGGACTCACCTCTTTAACTCTTTAACCCCCCCACACACACACACACACAGAAATGGTTCCTGGATCAGTGACTCAAGACTTTGCAGTGGTTTGATTTCTGCAGAAGATGTAACTTTGTTTTAATTAACCTTATAATGAATACATTGTGACCTTCCAGCAACCCATATACTGTACTGTATACAGAACCAGTGATGACAACAATAGTTAAAAAATAGCTTTTATCATATTGATAAAGCATTGTGTTTCTCTTTGTCAAGCTTCATACAGTAAACTTTACTTCTGATGCTTTTATCATAAAAAAGCTTCAGTTCTCATCAGGAGTTTTAGTAAAGGACATATTCATGCACAGCAATCCCCTAGTTCCAGTCATGAAGTGAATGATGTTATTGTTAAAGTTATATTTCTGCATTTTTATGTAGCAGGTGTTTGTTTTCCTGAACACTTTATCTTTCTTCCATTGTTCAGACAATCAGTGTTTACGTGATGCTCTGCTGATTGAGTTTTATAGATGATATTGCACACTTGACATGCATGTTTTCATGATGTTTTTTTGTGAGTTTGAAACATTAAGTGTTGTATCACTTTTTGGTCAATAGAATCTTTTAAGAAAATGTATATTTTTACGGTGTTCTCTGAAAGATATATACCATATTTATAATGTTTTGTTTTTTAATAAAAGAATTTGCACACTGAAAATTGTTAACGTTTACAACATAACTGCCTTTTTTTCTTCATAGTTTTATTCTTTAAAAACAAGCTTGGTGACAGTGCAGTAATATGCACACTTTGTCTTTAAATGAGTTTGACATATCTATAAATACTGGAAAACTCTTACAAAATTATGTATGTTCATTATGCTTTATTTCAGTTTTTATTACTAGAGATTAATTGGTAAAGCAAGGCAAATCACAGAAACAAATTTAAATAATTTAATAACTTAATAATTTCACTCTTTACTTTTTATTAGTAAATGCTCTTTGTCTTTGGTCAGGAAAAAATTTATCTTTTAAATTGAATGAAATGAATCTATTGGTTAGATAAGATACAACTGTGACTGTGCAGTTCACATCACGTGTTGTACACACACATGTACACATCGATATTGCTTGTCAAGCTGAATAACAATAATTTCTGTATTTGCATTATTGTTGGAAGAAGGTGTAGACGTTAATAAAACACTATCTAATAGGTGGCAAATTTAATTTATTGTTAACCAATCTATCCCTTTAGCCGAAAAACGGAAAACAGCGTTCATGAATGACAATAAATGGTTAAGGAAGTGTGATGACGCTGCTCAGATTTGATGTCATTGGCTGTGAATGTCCCTTGTCATCGCAGGACTGTCTGTGGTTGGATTATCTTTTAACCCATATTAAACAGCGGATCATGTTACAAAAGTATGTTTTGCTGCTATTATCACATTAGTAAATATATTAAGTCAACATTGGGTGTTTCTATGTTGAGAAAAATCACCTTTTTACCGAGATCCTAACACTAACCCTAAGAATAACTTCAATGAACTACAAAAAACAGCGCCTAGTATTCCCTTTCCATAGATAGAACGATGGAGGCTTATGGGTAATGTAGTTTAAAAAGTTTTATTAACGAAATGAAATAAATAATATATTGAATGGTAAACTAAACATATAAATATGTTCACTGTGTAAACCACTATGATATATTTGAGAGGCATGGTGAAATTTAGTATTTTAGAGTATGCAATATGTAAAATGCCTTTATGCCACCTTTCCATTCATTTCTGAAAACTGTGCCCAACATTATTTTATCAGCATAGCATAAGTAGTAATCATGCTGATTTTCGCTTTGATATGTTAATTGGACTCTGATTTACAGCCATTTGAAAAGTACAGTTTTGGGCTCTTCCGGGGGGTGCTACTGGGCCCCTGGGGGTAGAAGGGCAGTAAAACCTACATATATGTATTCTCCTCATCATGGACAACAAACTGAGCTGAGTCACATTTATATCTGACAGTTTTCACAGTCCTCTGTTTTCTAATTCTTACATCATTGTTATTATACCTTGTGACAGGACATTGTGAGGCCATCTGATGAAACATTGAAAAATTTGAAAGAAATGATTTAATAATGAAAATAATAGATTATTTATTTGATTTTTGAAGTAAACATCAATAAATATAATGGATGAACCTGCAACAACATGCCATTATCTATTCCCCACTGTTAAGCAGTAATCAAGGACAATGTATACACATTGTGATACTTCACTATTACACAAGGACAAATTCATTCATATATATATATACAGTATTGTTCAAAATAATAGCAGTACAATGTGACTAACCAGAATAATCAAGGTTTTTCGTATATTTTTTTATTGCTACGTGGCAAACAAGTTACCAGTAGGTTCAGGAGATTCTCAGAAAACAAATGAGACCCAGCATTCATGATATGCACGCTCTTAAGGCTGTGCAATTGGGCAATTAGTTGAATTAGTTGAAAGGGGTGTGTTCAAAAAAATAGCAGTGTGGCATTCAATCACTGAGGTCATCAATTTTGTGAAGAAACAGGTGTGAATCAGATGGCCCCTATTTAAGGATGAAGCCAACACTTGTTGAACATGCATTTGAAAGCTGAGGAAAATGGGTCGTTCAAGACATTGTTCAGAAGAACAGCGTACTTTGATTAAAAAGTTGATTAGAGAGGGGAAAACCTATAAAGAGGTGCAAAAAATGATAGGCTGTTCAGCTAAAATGATCTCCAATGCCTTAAAATGGAGAGCAAAACCAGAGAGACGTGGAAGAAAACAGAAGACAACCATCAAAATGGATAGAACAATAACCAGAATGGCAAAGGCTCAGCCAATGATCACCTCCAGGATGATCAAAGACAGTCTGGAGTTACCTGTAAGTACTGTGACAGTTAGAAGACGTCTGTGTGAAGCTAATCTATTTTCAAGAATCCCCCGCAAAGTCCCTCTGTTAAAAAAAAGGCATGTGCAGAAGAGGTTACAATTTGCCAAAGAACACATCAACTGGCCTAAAGAGAAATGGAGGAACATTTTGTGGACTGATGAAAGTAAAATTGTTCTTTTTGGGTCCAAGGGCCACAGGCAGTTTGTGAGACGACCCCCAAACTCTGAATTCAAGCCACAGTACACAGTGAAGACAGTGAAGCATGGAGGTGCAAGCATCATGATATGGGCATGTTTCTCCTACTATGGTGTTGGGCCTATTTATCGCATACCAGGGATCATGGATCAGTTTGCATATGTTAAAATACTTGAAGAGGTCATGTTGCCCTATGCTGAAGAGGACATGCCCTTGAAATGGTTGTTTCAACAAGACAATGACCCAAAACACACTAGTAAACGGGCAGTCTTGGTTCCAAACCAACAAAATTAATGTTATGGAGTGGCCAGCCCAATCTCCAGACCTTAATCCAATTGAGAACTTGTGGGGTGATATCAAAAATGCTGTTTCTGAAGCAAAACCAAGAAATGGGAATGAATTGTGGAATGTTGTTAAAGAATCATGGAGTTGAATAACAGCTGAGAGGTGCCACAAGTTGGTTGACTCCATGCCACACAGATGTCAAGCAGTTTTAAAAAACTGTGGTCATACAACTAAATATTAGTTTAGTGATTCACAGGATTGCTAAATCCCAGAAAAAAAAATGTTTGTACAAAATAGTTTTGAGTTTGTACAGTCAAAGGTAGACACTGCTATTTTTTTGAACACACCCCTTTCAACTAATTGCCCAATTGCACAGCCTTAAGAGCGTGCATATCATGAATGCTGGGTCTTGTTTGTTTTCTGACAATCTACTGAACCTACTGGTAACTTGTTTGCCACGTAGCAATAAAAAATATACTAAAAACCTTGATTATTCTGGTTAGTCACATTGTACTGCTATTATTTTGAACAATACTGTATATATATATATATATATATATATATATATATATATATATATATATATATATATATATATATATATATATATATTACTAATAACTAATTAGCAAAAATCAGTGTAAAAATGTCCTCTCACCCCCGTATCTTGCTGCTCAGGTACTGGACATCAGTAATGTGTGTGCTCTTGGTTTGAATGGAGTACAAGATCCACGTTGATCATTCCTGCTACATTCTCAGTTATCCCTCAAGTGTTTGTAACAATAAAGCCCATGGCACCATCTTGTAATGCAAAATAATTAATCTAGTAACTCCCTTTCTTTCACAAAACAATTGGCATTGGTTACTAAATATAAACAATAATAACTTTCTGGTGTACTGATGTCCCAGATGTCATTAATCTGATCAAATATTTTTATGTCTTAAGTAAAAAATAATCCCAATAATGATTATGTAGTTTTTCCAAGTCTAAAATAAACACATATGAGCCTACCTAGTAAAATGATGTATTTAACAAGAATCTTCAGAACACAATATTCGTCATATTCATTTTATTGAAGCATAGACTATAAAGATGATAAAGTAGCATCAAGACAAATAAGATTCAAGGAAAATAATTATTCATAATCAAAAATACATTAACCTCATATATTAATCAGTTCACACAGATGAGTGATGAAATGTCCTTAAAAGTCACAGTCCCATCCAGTCAACTGTGATACAGATCATGTGATACATATAAGACATTTGATACTGTTTCAGAAAATAATGATTCCTTATCAACACATCTAAACTGGTTTCATCGTGATCTTCTCTCGTGTCTGGAAACAGCTTTTGGTTGATATCCAGCACTGATGTGGTGTAGCTTGTTCTCAGCCAGAAGATTAGATTAGATTAGATTAGATTCAACTTTATTGTCATTATGCAGAGTACAAGTACAGAGCTAATGAAATGCAGTTAGCATCTAACCAGAAGTGCAAGAATATAGTGTTTTATATACATAAAAGTGCAGAGTAAGTAAAGCTATGATATACAGAATTTACAGTGGAGTTGCTATATACAATATTGATCAGAGTATATACAGAATATAAATATGAATTTAATGTAGGGATTGTATGTACATTATGAACAGAGCAAAGAAGAATTATATATACATTATGAATAGCAGGAACTTGAGAACAGTGGTAATAAATACAGTTGAATGAGTGTGCAAAAGTATAGTTTAACAATTTATTATATGCAAAATAATAGTAGTGCAATTATATTTATTGTAGAAATAGTTTACTGTGCTTGTACAGTAACAGCTTTAGACAGTTTATAGTGTAATGGATTTAACCATGTGCAGTCTGTGCAAAATATGAGTAGTGCAATACATGTATGTAAAGTACTGTGACCAGTGCAGTAAAAGAGCAGGTGCAGGTTAGATTGGTGGTGTGGTGTTCAGGAGTGTCACAGCCTCGGGGAAGAAGCTCTTCCTGAGTCTACTAGTTCGAGAGCGTAGGCTCCTGTAATGCCTGCCGGATGGAAGGAGGGTGAAAAGTCCATGGTTAGGGTGAGAGGCATCCTTGATGATATTTCTGGCCTACCCAGACAGCGCTTCTGATAAATGTTCTCTATGGAGGTTAACTGGGTGCCAGTGAGATCTCTCAGTCTTAAGATCCCAGACCTGGTCAAAGTGAAACAAACAATCCAGATGAAGTTGTTTAATGGACATAGAGCTCATCTTATGTTCTGTGTGATTTTAGCAGGGTGAGTAACTATGACCCTTGTAGTACTGTACACTTACCATTCTTCAAGCTGTTTTAAGATCTTTTGAGAAGCTTTTTCTCTGAAGACAATTTACCACATCCTCTTCTTTCAGTCCTTTCAAGAGCATCACTTGGTCAAAACCCCTCATTTGGTTTGATGAGATCATCTGTACAAAGTAAAATTGTTAAAATACTGCAATAAACAATTTCATTATGCAAGAATTTAGAAAAAGTTACAGAGGCAAAGGACTTGCTCATGAGACTCCATTAGCATGTGTAGTTCTCAGAGACTCTAGAATTCATCTATTGTTGCAGTAAATGTGTTTTCTTCCTCTAGAATTTTTCTCCAGAGCTAATGACTTCTCTCACAAATGTGTTTTAGTCTGTGCAGTGTAAGGCTTTGCTCAAACCAATCAACTATCAATTCACAATTTATAACACAACATTCACAAAACAGTGAGATAATATCAATTGGTGTTTATATCAATTAAACCACTTTTATGACACTTGTATGCTTTTAAGAATAACAGGTGGTGTTTTTTTAAAACTTTAGATTAAAAATGTTCCAGTCAAACTTTGATAACATGCTATAATTATTATAGCTGTATCAAATAAAATAAAATAAATATAAAAACATTGGAAAGAATAATTATGGCTGACATGACCAGTCCTGTGAGAGATCATCATAAAGTCCTGTAACACAGCATTGCTTCAACACACACATACCAGAGGACTTCTGTTTGCTTGAGCACAAGATGACCATCTTCATTTCTCATCCTGAGCAAATCATTTCCTTGGTCTTCCTTCTCTTCTGTGAAACAAGATAATCTTACTCTGTGTGCAATGAGCAATATTGCTCATTAAACATATAATTAAGTTAATTTAAAGTAAGATTCAGACCAGAGCATTTGATGAGTAAACAAATGTACCTGGGAAGAGCTGATCGTGGCAAGAGTCGCTGAGACTCAGTAATAGCTCTTTTAGTTTTTAGGAAGGTTGTGAGGGTTGGCCCACCAAAAACTTCTGAAAAAGAAGAACAGCATTATCTGCAAACAATCCTGTAAGACAGAAAGAAAGGAAATATTATTTCATTACATGCAACTTATACATTACTATATACTTTAACTTATACATTACTTACATACATTATTTTTTAGACCATGAAAGCATTAGTGAATTATTAAGACTTTGACGTGCGACTGTATTTAGTGATCATTTTAAAGACTTTTCCCCTTTCCAGATACCCACACTTGAGGTCTTATTCACTTGAGAGTGTGTGTACGTGACTATGAGACTGTCCCCGGTCTTAATAATGCCAAAGCACGGTGTCCTTAACACACACTAAACCTCTCCAATACTGCTCCGGAGCGCTATACAACGCTTAGTGTATCCCATCATGCATCATGTTTTGGAATTAATGTGAGACTTTTTGCAGAAATTTCACAGGAGGTCACGCAACTTTCCAATGTTTGTGAAATATTAATTATAATAATTAGAAATTGAGACTAATTTAGTAGTAAAACAAAGTGTTGCATGTTTTCTTGGTGCACAGAAAAGTATATTTATTTTGTACATCATTTGTAACTTCTTTTTATCACTTAATTAGAAGCACCACAAAATAAATTGTCATCTTTAATAGGGACTATTGAAAAGACATTTAGAAGTTTCTTTTAAAATACAAAGTTGAAACGAACGTTGTCATGTTAAGATCGACACACATTGTGATCTTCATGCTCACTTGGGCCAAATAAAGGAAATGTGCAAAGATGGCAAGTGTGGGTATTTGGACTGTACAATAGTTTAAAAAACAACAAAATGCTGTGCAAATGATAACAACAGGAATGTTTGATAAAAGGGACAAACTATCACAGACCAACCTGCCTCTGCAGCTTTCTGTCTTCTCCATTTCTGAAGGAATACCTCTCCACAAACACCACTGGGGTGACTGCTTCCTTTACGCCTTTTCAGCTAAGAAATTAATACAAGGGGAAATAAAATACAACAGAATTATATACAGAATGTTAATAGTGATCTGTGAGCAAAATATTTAAGATATAAACCAATATGAATTGAACTGCAATATGGGAAAAATGTTTTTTAATGTAAAAAAAAAAAAAAAAAAAAAAGGTATTACAAGCATGGTACAGTAAATGTGATTACTGTGAAATGTCATATAAAAGCACATTAAAACACTACCATTACAGTGGTACAACTATAGTTAATTTGGTGACTAATGTGCTATTACTATACTACAGTAAAGCTACAGTTACTGTGGTAAAAAAAAATAAAATAAAAAAAATAAACATGGTAAATGTCTTGTTTACTGGGTTTTACCTACTTTTGTAGGTGTCATGGTTACCATGATTTTACTACAAATACAACTTACATCTTTGAACCTGAAATGAATATAAAACGATCCCAGGTCTGTGGCACGTCACGTCACGTCACGTGACCGATAGAGTTTAACCAGTTAGCAGCTGTGCTCATTTAGTTAAACACAATGAAACTCAAAGACAGCCTCGGATGACCGATGTAATACAGAGAGTAAACATAAGGCGCTCATCTGATTAATAAAGAAGACAGAATACGTTTTAGGACAGGCATTAAAAGAGCATATTTACTACTACTCACCATAGACTGTATAACTCACCCAACCTGCGGCTCTTGCAAACTGATGGAAAGTATCGCGATGTGTGCTGAATGAGACTTCTTGAACGTGATTTCAAAGCGATAAACATCTCATGTCAGTGACGCTAGAGGCGCTTGACCACGCTTCAGTTTTTGAAGCTTTGGGGTTGACGCACAGCGCGTGATGCGCGTAGTGGGAGGGGCGGCGCTGTTTATTAATTATGTATTATTATTATTTAGGTCTTTCTCGGTTATTATTTCGAAGCTGTGTTGATTTGCTGTTTATTAATATTTTTAAAACTATAACGCTAAATCTATCAACATTTATTTAGATGTTATCATGTATTCATTCATTTCTTTATTTTAATTATATTATTTCGGTCTTATTACAGGTGAAATATTACAGTAAGCCAGAACACGGGCCGAGCGGGGCTCATTCTAAACCCATTAGCGGACATTCATATCACAGAATCTGACAGCGATCAGAGGCTCATCAGCGACAGCATTTTTAAGAATCCTTTACAATAGCCTTAATAAAAACTCTTAATAAATCTGTAGGCCTATCGCTAATAAATAATTTATTTATTTTTATTTTTTTATTTATTTTTTTGTTCTTTTTATTTAAACTAAATTGTTTCTTAATGTAAAAATGTGTTACAGTTATGTGTCAAGGACTTGATATTGAATTCTGTAATAAATAAAAAAATTAATCTAGGCCTATGAAAAAAATAAAAATCAATGAAAAAGTAAAAAAAGAACCATTGCGCATTTTACAGCTAAAAAAGTTTTCATGTGTTTTTGTCACCAGCAATACAGTATGTTGCTCAGTTTTGTACAGCAAGTTAAGCTCCGATTTTTTTTTTCAAGCTTCAGTGAGTTTCTTCTGTTGTCCTGTGAAAAATTAAATAATAATAATAATAATTAATCAGAAAATATTGTGCTGATGCACGAAAGATGCCTCCAGTTGAAATGCATTAGTTTAAAAAAACGTGCTGCAATCATGAAAATAAGGAAATAAACGTGTGCCTGCCACGAATAAATAGATTAAATTACGTGACAAAATCAGGAACTGCCGTGAGACTGGGTTTCCGTGTGTGGACCACGGAAGAAGAGTGTCATTGACTTGCATTAGAGTTATCCGTGATCTCAGCACAGACTCACTCCGTGCTCGTATCACAGATTTTAGTTAGGCTAACAGAATCAAAGTGAATCTGTATGATGGCAGGACAATGCAATAGTTACAATAACAGTCAGGTTGGTCATGGTATTTGGTGTTGAAAAAAATAAATACTTCAAATGTTGCGTTTCCAGATGAGATAGCACGTCCATTGAGTGAGGTCTGTACTCCATCACTGAAACGATCCGTGTACGGACCACGGAAGATGAGTGTCATTGACTTGCGTTAGAGTTATCCGTGATCTAAGCACAGACTCACTCCGTGCTCCTATCACAGATTTTAGTTCTGACTATAGCCAAAATGTGTGTAAAACGCCATCAAACTGGATTTTATGATGACAGGACGAGAAAAAATGCCAAGTTAATTACATGCCATTGCAACAGTGTCGACGAAAAGCTTGTAAGTTCCTAAACAAGTGAGTGAGGTCAGGTTGTGGAGGTCCGTGCCATCACGGGACTTTTGTAACTGAAACAAACGTAATTTTTATGATGACAGGACAATGCAATAACTACAACAGCTGTCTGGTTAATGTCATTATGGCATTTGATATTAGAAAAGAAACAAATACTTCAAATGTTGCGTTTCCAAATGAGAAAGCACGTCCGTTCAGCGAGTTCTGTACTCCGTCATTGAAACGGGTATCCGTGTGTGGATCACGGGAGGTCAGTGTCATTGACTTGCGTTGGAGAAATATCCGTGGCCGGGTCACGGAATTTGGGGCAATTCCGTGATGGCTTCACGGATTTTGAGTTAAGGACCCGTGGACATTTCACGGAATTCTGTGAGACCAGGTTGAACACATCAGTGGTCTCTTACATCAAGCACCAGAGCGGTCTGCGTTCGCAACCCTTGTACTGGTGCACCAAGTCCTTGTGTTGTCCCAGGACAAACTCCTCTCACTCAGAGCAGTATACATTCCTGGATATCTCAGTATGGGAGGAGACGTCCTGTTGAAACAGGGGCCGATACCTGGGGAATTAATGCTTCACCTCGAGGTGGTGAAGCAGATATGGAGAGTTTTGGCCAGGCTCAGGTAGACCTCTTTGTGACTCAGGAGACATCGCAATGTCCCCTCTGGTTCTCTCTAGTTCATTCAGCTCCACTGGGACTGGATGCTATGGTTCAGACTTGACATCAGTGTGACGTTTACCTCACACTGAGATCCAATCACGATGTGGAATGAAAATAAATTGTATGTGTAGAAATGGGTTCCAACCTTTTGTAATGTTACATAGAAATATCCAGAATCTATCGGTCTATGAGATTTGATTGGAGGTAGCAGAGAGAGGAGAGATCAACATCCGCACCTGCAAGAATCTGAGACTTTATGGTATACAGGTGATGGTTCTAGAGCACCAGCATTCAGTGGGGTTGCCAGAGAGGCTGCTGTGAATAAAGTTTACTGAGGTTTAGATTGGATAGAAGGGTTAGAAGGAAGATAAGGAGGGGCTGTAACCATTTGCGGAAGTAGCCTCAGGCATGATTTAGCCCCTGGTGCTTGGGCAATCCCGTAGGAAGAGGAAGAATGAAATGAGAGAGGAGGCTAGTAAACTTGCATTGCTGGCTGATGATGCCCTACTCGTACATCTGCATCGAGGGCTGCTGGCCATTGAAAGAGAAAAGGAATAGCGGAAGGGAAATAAAATATGGCTTAGCTTGAGCGGCTATTGGAGGCAGCCTCACGCTAGCATCTGCAGCCAGAGGTAGAAGGAGTGGTAAGGATAGGAGGTTGGAAAGCCATGCCAGTAGGTGATGATGCTTGCAGTACAGTAGTTGAAGGCACCACAGTGATTGATTGAGAAGAGGGATGCAGTGCAACTGAGTTTGGGGCATGGCCCAGGCTTGCTGATGGCCAGCTGCGTCTTGACACTTGAGGGGAGCAGGAACTTGATCTGAAAGATGATGTCAGAGAGACATAACTTTTAGTCTTGCAGGCTTTAGTTATCTATTTGAAGGTTGCTGAATTAGTATTTTCCAGAGAGATGTAAAGATCATAATGTTGAGCTTTGCTAATTTTTTTTAGAAAACTTAACTTCAGAGTTTTACAGTGCTTGTCTCAATCCTGGGATGGTCCATTTTTCAATGGCAAGGTTGGATGGTGAAGGCTAGGCATATGAAGATGTTGGGGATTGTGACGACTGTCTTGATGGTGGAAGTGAAAGGAGACTTTGTGGCTTAGGTGTGTGAGAAGCGGGCTCTGTGGGCCTTCGCCAGTGTGCCAAGGCCTGGGGCTCAGTGGTGGAACAAGGCAGAGGAGGAAGCGCCTAAGAGCCAGCAGAAGGATGTGCCTTTGAGCCGGTGACATCAGCAGAAGGTACCTTAAAGCTGGTGGCTTGAGAAGAAGGTGCCTTTGAGCTTCTTGTCAGATGGGAAGAGCTTAAGTTCAGATATTTTTCGGCAGTCGAATGAAACTGGATGTCTGAAAACTGCCATATAATAGAAGTAAGTAGGCTGTGTATATATACATATTGTGCTAGTTAGGATGATTAGCTAAACAGGTTACACCTGTGTCAGATTGGCTGATTATCTGATCGTGCTCCTCTCAAACCTTGTTAATAAAACAGCATCACTCATAGTAACCAATGCAAGAGATTTGAGAATGGGGTGGATGGAAACGCAGGTGGAGCAGACAAGCAAACTGTTCAGTGGTCTGTTCTTCGTACATCGCTTATTACATCTGAAATGAAATGTCACATCCAAGATAATGTCATCGCGCTAATCAGGACAATCAGGTTGGTTCAAAAGGGGTTATGTATCAATATTCGAAATCACGATCAGCAATGCAGCGATTGTCTTGCAGCAAAACAGCAACTTAATGACATCATATAATTAAAAAAGACACCTGACGAAAAACTTAACAAGTTTCTGGACTTTTATAAGTAAACAGCCAAGCAAACAAAACATAAATGTTATAATAGATAAATGAAATGTGCACTATTTTTATTTTACTAAATTTAGATTCATGATTTCTAATACAGGCGTTACATTTTTTTTTAATTTCAAAGTAGTAATTAGCAATTACTAGCAAAAAAAAATTCTGCTGCACTTAAGGTTCCTAAGAGAGCCTTGGTGAGAGGGGTAAAAAAGAACCAAAAAGATCACTGTGGATGAGCTCCAGAGATGCAGTCAGGAGGTGGGAGAAAGTTGTAGAAAGTCAACCATCACTGCAGCCCTCCACCAATCAGGGCTTCATGACAGAGTGGCATGACAGAAGCCTCTCTTCAGTGCAAGACACATGAAAGCCCTTATGGAGTTTGCTAAAAAACACCTGAAGGATTCTCTGGTCTGATGAGAAGTAGATAGAACCTTTTGGCCTTAATTCTAAGCGGTATGTGTGGAGAAAGCATCATGCGGAGGGGGTGTTTTTCAGCTGCAGGGACAGGACGACTGGTTGCAATCAAGGGAAAGATGATTGCGACCAAGTACAGGGATATCCTGGACAAAAACCTTCTCCAGAGTGTTCAGGACCTCAGACTGGGCCGAAGGTTCACCTTCCAACAAGACAATGACCCTAAGGACACTGCTAAAATAACGAAGGAGTGGCTTCACAACAACTACGTGACTGTTCTTGAATGGCCCAGCCAGAGCCCTGACTTAAACCCAATTGAGCATCTCTGGAGAGATGTAAAAATGGCTGTCCACCAACGTTTACCATCCAACCTGACAGGACTGCAAGGAGGAATGGCAGAGGATCCCCGAATCCATGTGTGTCAAGTCCTACTCTTGTTCAAGTTCCAAAGGACACATGGACGACTCAAATTTCCAGCTCAATCAATTTATTTTTATTTTGGCTTTGTCAGTTGATTGGCCGGTTCGTTAAATTAGGTTGTAAACCTTTAAGAACAGAGAACAAAATGTTACCATTTTAGTTAAACATTTTAATTAACATTTAATGAATTTAATTGTTAACATGTTTAATTAAACATTGTATGTATTCTATGATGAATTAGTCATTTCAGCCTTTACATAGAATAAAGAACACATTCAACAAGTCAATGCTGCAATGCTTCACTTAAACAATCTACACAGCAATTAAATTACAATTAAACATAGCTTCAACATGTTATACAGCATTCCAAACACCATGAAAGTAAATAAAACATTTCACTGACCATTGGCGTCTTTGGACTAAACCTACAAATGAACTTGGAGTGTCTTCTCAGTGAAGTTTGTTTGTCTGAATGACTGAGGAACTCCAGGTTTTAAACAGGTGCTCCAAATCAGTGAAAATGACAACAGGTGGCAAGCAGCCAGATTGCTGCTGCTGGTGCACTCTGGGAAATGTAGTTCTTGGACTCATTCCTGAGATTCAGCTCAACAATGTGTGAAAAACTTGTTGTATCTTCCCCAAAAAGACTCATGGCTGTATTAGATCAAAAGGGTGCTTCTATTAAATACTGAGCAAAGGGTCTGAATACTTAAGACCATGTGAGATGTCAGTTCAGTTCCTTTTTAATAAATCTGCAAAGATGGCAACACTTCTGTGTTTTTCTATCAATATGGGGTGCTGTGTGTAGATTAATGAGGAAAAAACTGAACTTAAATGATTTTAGCAAATGGCTGCAATATAACAAAGAGTGAAAAATTTAAGGGGGTCTGAATACTTTCCGTATACACTGTATATATTAGGGCTAGATTTTTTAGATTTTGCATATCACGGTTATTGTGGCCATAAGAATTCACAATGTCGATATATCGTGATATCTATAGAAACCTTGGGGTGGGGAAGATATCAGTGAAATTATTTTTTACTTTGTTCATTGAGTTTTTCTTTTTCACCCAGCAAGCATAATATTGATACTGATAAATGCAGGGCACAAGACTCTGGCTTTCTCCGTCTTCTTTGAAGCACTTATTAAATAACAAGAGAGAAAATACTGTCAAGTTCAACAGTATGATAAATAAATATTAATGGTAACACTTTACAATAAGATGCCATTTGTTAACATTAATGTATTAACGAGCATGAATGAACAATGAACAATACATTTATTACACAATTTATTAATATTTGTTAATGTTAATAAAAATTGAGTTATTCAATGTTCATGTTCATAGTACATTAATGTTTACAAACACAACTTGTGATTTTAACAATGCATTAGTAAATGCTGACATTAACATGGACTAAGATTAATAAATGCTGTGGAAATATTGTTCATTATTATTAATGTTATTTATATATGTTAACTAATGTAATAAACTAATGTTAACTAATGAACCTTATTGAAGAATGACCACAGATGAGGCATTAAGTGCATGACACTGTGACCAACATTTTACAGAGTTTAATGTAGCAATGTGGTCGCTCAGTTTTTCAAGATCCATTTTAATCGTGTAACTGTTCACAGATTTGAACAAAGAAATAAATGAAATGCTACTATGCACAGGCCGTATTGATTGCAAATGCAAAAATAAGACGAGTAAAGAAAACGAGGTACTTATTAAAATAATCACCCTTTACTTAATGAACGTATATGAACACAGAAAACCGCTGTTAATAGGTTATATAATATTTCCCAGTTTATGACTAGTAAAATAATAACAACTTACTCTGATAAACACAGCTCTCCTCAGAGTAGCTGCGGGTGCTGTGTCTTCTTCTTGTGTGACAGGTGTCAGAGTATAAGGTTAAACGAAAACCAAATATGAAAGAGAAGGACCAGATGAGACATAAACTAAAAAATTGATAATTCACTCAAACCTGAAAATTCTGAAATAATCTTTTACTCACAGAACTGTCAGTTCAAATCCTTACGATTTATTCAACTTTGGAAAACAAATAATGATATCTAATTTCAATCCATGTACAGCAATGGCCAAAAGTTTTGTCAGTGACATAAATTTTGTGTTTTGCAAAGTTTGCTGCTTCAGTATTTGTAGATATTTTTTTTCCACATGTTTCTATGGTATACTGAAAAAGAGTGGTAAGCATATAAGTTTAAATAAGGCTTTCATTGGCTCTATGATCCTCAGTGTGAGTAATACGTGAGTTCATTGTGAACTCACACGATTATCATACTACGATTCTCACAGTGTGAGCAATCCCTGAGCTCATTCTGAGTTCAAAGGATCCTCATACCGCGATCCTCACAGTGTAAGTAATATGTGAGCTCATTGTGAACTCAAATGATCCTCATACTGAAATACACACAGTGTGAATAATATGTGAGATGATTATGGATTAAATTTTGAGCATGTTGGAAGTAAGCAGCTCAAATATCGTTCACTGGGAATAATATAATCTTGGATAAGATTGCTAAAAATTTCGCACCTACAACATGCATATATTGATGCAGAGACTTGTATGTTCTACATGTCTAGAGTATATAGAGACATCAACTTATTATTATTCCTTTTTAAAATTTCTCTACATAAATTATTTAGCAAGTTTTTTTTTTTTTTTTGTGTGTGTGTGTGTGTGTTTGTCTTTATTATGATAGGACAGTTTAGATCTGACAAGAAGATAAGTGGAAAGAGAGAGGGGTGGGATTGTGAAAGGTCCTGGAGCCAGGATTTGAACTCAGTGTTGGTGCGCTGCCCATGCGGTCATCAGTGATGACAAGAATTTAAAGGTTTTAATAACATAGTATTTATCAATGGATCAACGAACGGGTCAGCAAACTTCGGCTGTGTGTCTTGCATCATCAGCCCGAAAGTATAACTCGATTCAGTTTGGTTACTTCTGTGAATGAACATGCTTAAAGATCAATTCGTTGAGGGATCAAACATCAAAAGGATTATTGAGTACAGAGCATAGGGAATAGACCAGAATTCTTATAAACTTTTTAAAAATTACCTGATTTTTATAGGATATGATGAGTAAAAGGAATAGTGAGGAAGCTTAAAGTATTATTATTATTATCATTATTATAAAGCAGGGCAGTGAGGTGTACGTGCGGGTATATGTGTGTCGGGATTTAGTCTGTAAACCTATTTTCTGATCCATACTCCGGAACAGAAGGTGGTAGTAATGCACCAATTCACTGGATGCCAACAAATCGAAGTTAAGAACTGAAAAGGAGTCACCAAAACAACACCAGAAGAAGAATCTATCTGTTAAATTGTAGTGTTTGTCAAATGCGAACACCAAACTGAAAATTAATCAAAATACACAAGGTAACCAAATTGTAGAAATACTTTGAAGGAAATAAAAGATGAATTCTACATGTTTGTGATAATACTAACCAATATTAGAGAACTTTTAGATCACAGTTAACAGAATGAGTTTAACAAAATGATACACATCGTGAGATCACAGTATGGGCACATAGTGAGTGCGCAGTGACTGGAAAATGCATGGATCATCACCGAATTCCTCATGGATCGTTGGAAGAAGTCGCTCTTGCAGGACATTATGATATCATTTCATGGCAGTGTTTTTGGGCAGAATTATGAAAACGCCCACTCTCTTGGTTGAAAAGCAACCCCACAAATTGGATGGTCTCACTATGATTCACTGTTGGTATGTCAAAGGACTCATGGTAGTGCTCTCCTTTTCTTCTCCAAACAATCGATTTTCCAGATGTACCAAACCGTTGAAAGGGAGCTTCATCAGAGAAAATAACTTTTGCACCAGTCTTCTGCTGTCCAATCCTTGTACTTTCTGAAGAATTTCAGTCTGTCCTTGATGTTTTTCTTGGAGTGAAGTGGCTTCTTTGCTGCACTTCTTGACACCAGGCCGTTATCCAAACGTCTTGGTCTCTCTGTGTGTGCAGATGCTCTCACACGAGCTGCTATTCCTTAAAATTAGTCAAATAATGTTAGTTGGTCTTTTTTTTTTTTTTTGTCAGGATTAAAACTTATTTTTTTGTGTATGTGTGTGTGTTTTTTGAAGTCTGCCAATGAAGCTTTTAGAACTTATTTCAAATGCATCTGACACAATAAACACTCAAAATAATCTAGAAACAATATAAATTAACACCACAACAGCTTAAGCAGCAAGCTTTGCAAAACAAAATAACATTTGACTGTAGAGGTTTTCAGGGACTAGTGTGAATAAATCTATATTTAAATGCAAAGAGACAAGATAGTCTATGCATGACGTTTTATTCCTATCCAAAATTATGTGAACAAAATGCTAAACTCCCCTGCAGTAAATGTTTCATTCATACTCAAAGCCAGAGGGTTCTCTCACACTGAAAGTCCAAACTGGAGTCTAATTGCAACAACATATGGTTTGTGTGTTTTTTCAAGTCATCTTCAGGTAATATGTAGGCAAATGCATTGATAAAATAGTATAGAATATAAATTTGTTATTGAATGTGAAACACTCACGTTTGAGCTAATTATGTGCTATATGTAATTTCATAAATGTATATTTATGAATAAATTTGTATAGTAGATGTATGTGAAAGATGTGTTCTCTGTTTTGGAGAGAAGAACATTGTTCAGTTATACCATATTATTAACAGCAACATTTATTATTACTTTACTATTGTTCAGGAGTAGATAATTTAATCAGTTGTTTAGTATTCATTCAAACATATTACTAGTATTGTTGTCATTAATAACCATTGCTTTATAGATGATTACTAGTTTGTATAATGACTTGGTGAAAAAATAACTACTGTACTTAAAGGGCTAGTTCATAGAAAAATCATAATTATGTTATTTATCACCCTCATGTCGTTCCAAACCCGTGAGACCTGCGTTGATCTTTGTAACACTGTTTAAGATATTTTAGATTTAGTCCGAGAGCTCTCAGTCGCTCCATTGAAACTGTATGGTATACTGTCCATGTCCAGAAAGGTAAGAAAAACATAATCAAAGTAGTCCATGTGACATCAGAGGGTCAGTTAGAATTTTTGGAAGCATCGAAAATACATTTAGGTCTAAAAATAGCAAAAACTACGACTGTCTTCTCTTCCGTGTCTGTTGTGAGAGAGTTCAAAACAAAGCAGTTTGGGATATCTGGTTCGCGAACTAATCATTCGATGTAACCGGATCTTTTTGAACCAGTTCACCAAATTGAACTGAATCGTTTTAAACGGTTCACGTCTCCAATACGCATTAATCCACAAATGACTGAAGCTGTTAACTTTTTTAATGTGGCTGACACTCCCTCTGAGTTAAAACAAACCAATATCCAGGAGTAATTCATTTACTCAAACAATACACTGACTGAACTGCTGTGAAGAGAGAACTGAAGATGAACACCGAGCTGAGCCAGATAACGAACAAAAGATTGGCTCGTTCTCGAGTCAAGAACCGTTTCTCTCAGACGTGTCCGATTCGAGAACCGAGGAGCTGATGATACTGCGAATGTGTGGTTCAGCGTGAAGCAGACTGACAAACAGAACGTCTGAAACGAACTTATTATTTTGGTGAATGATTCTGAACTGATTCTGTGCTAATGTTATGAGCGCGGGTAAACCAAAGGCTTGAATGATGGGCAATCATCGCCAATGATGGCAGTACGTTGAGTGCAAAAGAAACAGTGAACCGTTTTCTTCAACCGGTTTATTGAATTGAACTGTCTGAAAGAGCTACTGGTGAGCCGAAAACCATTGAGTCAATCTTTTATTCATTGTCTGGCTCAGCTATGTGTTTATCTTCAGTTCTCTCTTCACAGCAGTTCAGTCAGTGTACTGTTTGAGTAAATGAATTACTCGGGGATATTGGTTTGTTTAACTCAGAGGGAGTGTCAGCTCAACTAAAACGTTAACAGCTTAAGTCATTTGTGGATTAATGCGTATTAGAGACGCGAACCATTTAAAACGATTCAGTTCAATTTGGTGAACTGGTTCAAAAAGATCCGGGTACATCTAATGATTAGTTCGTGAACCGGATATCACAAACTGCTTTGTTTTGAACTCTCTCACAACAGACACGGAAGAGAAGACAATACTGAATAAAGTTGTAGTTTTTGCTATTTTTGGACAAATATATTTTCGACCCTCTGATGTCACATGGACTACTTTGATTATGTTTTTCTTACCTTTCTGGACATGGACAGTATACCGTACACACAGCTTCAATGGAGGGACTGAGAGCTCTCGGACTTAAATCTAAAATATCTTAAACAGTGTAAACGGAGGTCTCACAGGTTTGGAACAACATGAGGGTGAGTTATTATTAATATAATTATGATTTTTCGATGAACTAACCCTTTAAGGAAAAAGCATGGCTAGTGTCTGCATAGCACATTTCATTTCATTCTTTATTTTCTAATTGTTCTACAGATCTGTGTACTAGTGTTACATTCTACTGTTTTTGACAGGTAATTTTATGATATTTTATTTTGTTTGCCTTCTCAAATGTGGAATCCTGTCAGCATTAGCTTGTCCCTGGGCTTTTTTATTTTGACGCAAGTGTTGCCAGATATTGCTATTCAAACAAACAAAAGCCGAAAATGTTAAATAGACAAGAAGTAATTCTTATCTTAATACACTCATATGTGGAGTTATGAAGTTGCTAAAAATAGCATTATTTTTTGTATTTGGTGTAATGCAATTTGTATGCAATTTTAGGTTAAAAAAAATACAACATTATTTTCCATATAATGTACATTATTGTTTCTCCTCTATGCCCAGTCTTTCTGAAACATGTTGATATTTACAAAGCTCATAGTTCTAAAAAGCAAGGTGTGCTCTGACTGGCCAGCTATCCAGGGCATTGTGATTAGCTGAATGCCTCAAGCATGTGACAGAAAAGTTAAGCCACTAACATGATGCCGTCTCCCAGCAGGACTAGACTCAGTCAAGCTGCTCTGCTCATGCACATCCTATCATCTGTTTAGCAGTTCAGCCAATGTACTGTTAGGAGTTACTAAATAACTCAGGATATTTGTTTATTTTGTGACAGAGGGAGTGGGGCACGTTTATAAAATGATTAGTGCATACTGGAGACTCAAACTGCTTCAAACTATTCAGTTTGATTTGGTGAACTGGTTCGACCGGTTCACTAAGAAGATCCAATTAAATAGAATGATTACTTCGCAATCTGGACATCACTAGATGAGACAAAACCTATAAAACCCATAACAACACCCTGGGAATGTCACAGAGGGAAATAATGGTCCAGTAAGGACACAGGTTCGTTCCCACAAAGATAGATCAGAGACGTGAATATAGAAAATAATAACACTTTATTATGACTAATTAAAACTCCACACACACTTCAGCACACAAGGCTTAATATGGCTTAAATTAAAACTAAAAGGAAATAAACAAAATCATACAATCAAAAGGTAACCTGTCAGATGGCGAGGAGAAATAACAAACCTACCCAACTCCACTTCACTACACACTTCAAACGTACACTGATGTACTCACTGCACCACAAGCACAGGTGCATTCAGGTGACGGAAAATTAAGAAGAATTAAATCACTCAGTGAACAAGGGAACCCATTAACTTGGACCTAGAGTGGTCAGCACTCCTTCCTAGCCAATCCAACAAAAATATATAAATTAACATCATATTGTTACAAATCAATAAACACAAGATAAAAAGAATACAATCAAATTGTCACAAATCAACTCAATAAAACACAAAAAGAAATAAAGTCAAATATCACAAATCAAAACACAAAAAAAAGATACAAAGTTGATCAAAGAAATACAAAAAACAAAACCACCAATTCAATCACCTACCCATAAAAATTACACACACACACATCACTCCATAGGATCACGCAAACTCACAAGCATTAATACTTATTTCTCATGCACACACACTTCCAACAATAAATGAACGCACTCACACAACTTGCATCAAGTTATGAATTCATTCACACAACAATCCAATTATATCATACAACCCCACAAACACAATCTCCCAGTTTAAACAGTGTGAAGGTGACCAAACGGCCATGCAGACTAAACTCAGTTCACTGGATGTAGACTGGTCAAGCAGGCGCAAATGAGGCAAGGCGGAACGTTGCGGCAACGCACAACAGTGCGAACAGTCTGAAGGCTGCCATGACTGCATTAACTGCCCCACTTGGCCCAACCGCTGGCCTAGGGAGGCGATTCACGTTAGAATGCTGGCCCGCCATAACTCGACTTGTCTTTCTAACCTGTATTAGTCGACTAGTCCAGGCCTTACCTCTCTCTCAACACACACAGGGGTTTCTGCTTGCACCAAGCTCGGGGCTCCCAACACCTACTCTAACAACCCTCACCAGATCAACATCTTCCTCCTACAGATGAAGGGAACTTTCCTCCAGAGAAGGGGGATTCTTCTCTGGAGCTGATCTGTGCTCACATTCATCCAGGACCTCTGAGCCCAATCTATCCTTAATCAAGGAACGATGTACCGTTCTTATTTGGGTCAAGTCATCAGCCGGAGAAATAACGTACACTACACATGCAGTGAGGACATAATTACTGATTATTATGAGTTAAGTGTTGCGTATCGTGCTTAGTAAACTTAAAATAATGTCTGCATTTGTGATCGGAGAAACAACAAAAACAAGCTCCACTGTACACTGCTAAAAAAAATCACCTTTGAATCATCAGTGCCAAATTATTTAAATATAAAGAATGTACTTACAGGCTGTTAGTCAGAAGAGCCAGACCCTCCTTGCAAAGTTGGAACTGCCCAACTTTATGGAAACAGCCTTTGTGGCACAGATTCATTGTAGGCAACTGGTTCATTATATACTCATTGTCCTCCATAAAATCTTAATATTAGGGTTGAACTGCTCTGTTAGTTGTTGTTAATACATCTTAACTACCGATTTCTAGTTGTGTCTTCTTTTGGAAGGCCAAACTTTCAAAGTGAAACACACAGCGACTCCACAACATGGCGACAGCAATAGCAAGAATAAAAGTTATGCCTTCTTTCTTTGTGTGAAAATTTGGTCAGTGTTATGTAAATGTTCCCACATTTTGACGTAGACGTGAGGGCATGTTAGAATGAGACATTTTAGGAGGGCATTATTGACTCAACTTTTATAAAGAACATCAAATTTTATATTTGGACCTGAAATATTTACAGAGGTCTGGACTAGCTGGCTATGAGCATGGGTTGGTGAGTGTAATCTCTATGGGATGAGTCTGACCCGGAGATGATGGCTATACTTGCCCGGGCTATTAAGAGGGTCAAGCTAGATTGGCAACCTTCACTGTGTCCTGAGCCCTCTAGGCTGGATGCAACTGACCTCATGCTTCGGGGGACGAAGGTAACTGTGCGTTCACTGGGTCATGTGATGCCCATGCTTGTGGTCCAGGAAAGCCATATTCGGTTTTTGAGTTCACCTCATTCAATCATTCTTTTTATTTAGAAAAGCACTTTACAACTGCACCTGTAAAGTGTTGCACAACCAACATACAGCTACATACAATACATAAAACACACACAATCCAAATAAAAACACAGATGCTGTCCCAACTCCTTGAAAGCTAATGACAATAAATAATTTTTAACCCAAGCTTTGAAAACATTTGTGGATGTAATCTCTCTAATCTCAGATGGTAGGCTATTCCTAAACCTTGGACCTACAACAGCAAAGGCCTGATCCCCTTTCAGCTTTAAATGAGTTTGTGGGACAGTATAAAACAACAAATTTGTTGATCTAAAAGACCTAGATGACTGTCGGAAAGTAATCAGCTCAGACACATAAGCAGGAGCCTCAGTCAAAGCTGTCTCCCCATGTCTTTATAAAAGTCATTGAGACAGCCCTCTCCCCTTTGCAGAGGATTTCTTTTCTTGGGATGGAGTTCATTCAAATGAAGGACAGTGGTCTTTGCTCTTGTGTGTCTTGCTTTGTGTACATGAGTGTGTCTGCAGGGATTGGCTGTTCATCAAGGAATTTGATTGGTGGATCCAGAAGCGGATGACTTTACGGCACTACCAAAATATGGTGAGCTCACTTTGGTGTTTGCTGGTGTGGCATGCAGAGATCTGTATGCCACCTCCATCAACAGATTACCAACAGTTTTGTGGATACTGTTTGTTGTTATCTATTCACAATTTATTCTGTTTATCCTAAGAAAAAATCCTAGAGTGTAGTGGGGGTGTGCCATTTATTTTGATCTAATTTTGCAATGTGTTTTCATTTAGGGTGTTAGGGAAGTTCACTTGTAGTTTTTTCTTTATAATTATGTCATTTATATATTTTATTTTATTAGTTTTTTGTTTGTTATTTTGGCCTTGGGCCTCTCGGAAGATAATACTCCTTATACTTCACTCTTCTTTATTAAATTGTTTAAACTTACATGTTGTCTTTGGTGATCTGTTGGCTTTGGCCGGAATCCCAGTAACATCACTAATTAGTGTCTCACACTATTAAAATGGGGTGTAACATGGGGCATAAGCTTTTGTGTTGAGTCAGTATCCTCTTGTCTTCTAACCTCAAACCCAGGGTGCCAAAAAAGCAACTTCCCCGTTGGGCAAACCCCGTTAAATTCCTTCATTCACTGTATTCTTGAAACATGAGGTAGACTGGGTGCCCATATGTAGTGACTTTGAGGGGATCCCATATATGTATTCCTCCACTGTATAGTCCGCTCTGCCATTTCTGCAAAGGTTTAGCCACCCTAACTGGGTCTGAGCCACCCCAGAGACTCTCATACACAGTAAGGCTCCATAGGGGTTAGTCCTTATGTGTAAATTTCACTTAGAACTTCCCTGTGGAGGATGTGACTTTAAGTTGAAAGGGCACACTTTCCCAGTGTTATCCAAGTCTTAGGCCGGTGACACACTGGCTGCTTGGCATGAGCGTGCGTTTCTGCTGCCTGTCAGTTGCGTAGCAGCTGTGTCACATTTTCTGTGTCTTTACACACCAGAATCGTGCCTGACGCGGCGCTGGCATGCTGTTGCTGCTGCTGCTTTAGGTGACATAGAGGGAGGCCGCCGACAAACCCGGCTCTTGTCTTCACGACAACAATATCTATACTTTATGTTGAGCATAAATATAAAGCCTACTGATAAAAAGACACCGTCAACAGTATTGGCAGCAAAATAGACTATGTTTGACAGGTGCAATATTTGAAAATCGATTTTTATTATTTTTTTTTTTTTAAATTACATGTATATCTGAATTTATGTCAACCTATAGACTTTCAAACATCGAAATGTCATCAATTAATATGTATTTGTGTACAAAATGACATATAAATTTCCTATTCTATTTAGCTTCCAACACGCTTGAGCGTCGCATGAAAAATAGGCGTCCGTTCTATTTCTAGCATGCACGCGTTTTCCGCGTGGCTGACGCGTGTGTCATGCAGGCAGTCTGCAAGCTCTAACCTGTTAACATGGGAGCCGAATTAAAAACGGACACGCCACGCAGCTGAGATGCTTACGCCATGCATCCAGTGTGTCACCGGCCTTACTGGGTGAGTTGTGCAAGAACAGCCGTGATTGCCCTGTCCTATCTTCTAACAGGGGGGTCAGTAGACTTATGCAGGACACTGGAAAGGCTGTATCAGTGTTGCTTTGGTAGGGAACCTGATGTGACCTCAAAATAACAATTGAAAGGGAACATCTCTGTTATGGATGTTACCCTTGGTCCCAGAATAATGGAATGGAGATGTCATGTCCCGTTGCCACAGCTGCAGTGCCACCGTTGAGCTGCCAGGTCACCGGTTCAGTTCCTCAGCAAAAACCTAAATATGCACTTCACCCAGGGCCATCACTAGTGGGGTGAAAGGTGGTGACAATTATAGGGGCCCACGGCTGAGGGGGGCTCCCCGGCGAGCTCTCTCTTTCATGTACTCCTGCACCTGAAGGAACAAATACAAATTGCAGTTTAAACATACAGAAAAAAAAAAAAAAAATGTGTTGTGCGCGGTTTTTTGGTTTTCAGGGTGAATGCATAGAGACGGGTCTCAAAGCACTTCAAAACTGAAATCTGCTTCTTCTTGGTCTTGTACTGACAAATACATACACAATTATGTCAAAATAACTGTGATGGAGAGAATTCTTAAAAAAAACAAAAAACAAAAAAAAACAAGTGGGGCCACAGAGCAATAACTCTGCTTATTACACACACTTAGTTAAGCATGTTAAACTAAAAGTGGATTTGGACACACCCTGAGTGCATCTGCATTGTGTGATTTAGACCATGCGCTTAGATCATTAAAATAGGGCCCTAAAGCTCTGAAGAAAATAAACCGGTGCTGTCTTTTTAATTTGTTATGCAGTATATTTTGTTGAGATTAAATATTTTATTATTCTTTTAAAATTTTATTTATTCAATAATGAATTACATTTATAATGGGGTTTTCCATTAATTCTAATATTAATTAAATTAAGTATATATATTTGCCTTCATACACACACACACACACACACACACACACACACATTATATATATATATATATATATATATATATATATATATATATATATATGTATTGTAATACTTGGCCAATAACTCTACTACTACTAATTTGATTATACTTTTGTTATTATTCAAAATCCCAAAGTGTAATCTATACATATTATTCACTGGAGTGTCCAACTGAACACTAGTGGAGACAATTAAAGACTTGTTTTGGTTGCAAATCTAGATTTGGATGGTGAATACCAATAACCTCATTTCGACAGTTGTCTCACATAACCAGCTCTGTATGTATGACTTTTGTAATGTAGTAAACTTACCCACTAGCTCACCCAGTACTGCACTGCAATATTGATGCAAATCTCTTGGGAGTCCTGTGAAACATAAGACATTTCACTCGATAAAACAACACAAAGACTCATAAAAGTAAGCCAAGATGTCATGAAAAAAGTGTTCTTATGTTTGCTTTTATTAACACTATAGGTTATAAGTTTAGGGTAGAGTGTAGTGTAGGTAGTACAATATTTTCAATCACATTAGGACATTAACCTTTTAGTGCCACTCGCTGGACTTTTCATTTCTGAACTTCTGCAAAACATACAACTAATAAAGCTTTGCCCCATTCACTTCATCTTATGGGAAAACTGAATGCACTTTTAGTTCCACTCACTGGACAATGTTTTTTTTTTTTTTTTTAGTTTCACAAAATGTGCAATAAGCTACACAATATCATTTTGCACACATGCAAAATAGGCAGTTTTTATCCAATGATCTAGGCCATTTTAAAAATGAACTGTCTTAGCTAAAGACAGCACTGGACTTGAAGACTCAGCTCAGAGAAGTTTTTATTTTACGTAAGTATACAAATCAAATAAAAGTCACAAAACAGTGTGGTGTGGTGTGCTGGTCTTGTTGTGCTAGAGGTGTGAGGTCAGGCTGTCTTTGTCCTGATGTTGGCTGGGCTATGTTGCACCCTCCCTGGACATCAAGGACTATGTTTGTATGCACAGTGGTGACCAGTCCCACATAAGAAAGGCGTGCTGCTGCATTTATGGCACAATTCGCTTCAGATACACCTTGTGGCATGCTGACAGCAGAACTCTGTGGCCATGAGACACTTGCAGACTAGTTTTGTTTGCAAATCTAGATTTGGATGGTGATAGAAGGGCTGAGGCAAAAATGATGCAACAGGAGCCATATCTTCTTTCAACTGGCATTTGAGTAATTGATGCATGACATGTCCATGTTTTTTGTTTTTATTCAATATTTTAGGTGAACATTTAGACAAATTTAGAAAGTGTGTACTTACACACACACAAAATGTATGTATGAATAGTTCACATGCAAAAGCCTCTTCTCTAAGTGCCTTTTGAAGTTTTCTTCTAGGTTCCATTCATTGCAGTTAAAGTGAAATAACGGAACATAAGTATAGGAGCCTGGGAAAAATGCAAATTCTAGATGAAAATTTCAGATGGCACTTAGATGTTTTTGCAACTGATCTCTTATATATATATATATATATATATATATATATATATATATATATATATATATATATATATATATATATATATATATATATATATATATATAGAGAGAGAGAGAGAGAGAGAGAGAGAGAGAGAGACAGAGAGAGAGAGAGAGAGAGAGAGAGAAAATCTTTTAGGTTACTTTTCTGTGTATCGATGCACATATGGCATAAATGTTTCATGTAAAAAAAAAATAAAAAAAAATAATAATTATATATATATATATATATATATATATATATATATATATATATATATATATATATATATATATATATATATATTAGGGGTGTAACGATACGCGTATTCGTATTGAACCGTTCGGTACGACGCTTTCGGTTCGGTACGCGGTACGCATTATGTATACCGAACGGTTCGTTGGAGTAATTAATTATATTTGAAAAAAAAAAAAAAAAAAGAGAGAGAGAAATATAATGATATGCGTTCAACAAGGTAGCCCAATAACCCAAACAACGTAACAGGCAACGCCCCTGACACTCCCGAAGAAGAAAAAAACACCATCTTATATGTTTATGTTAGGCTACTCAGTCAGGCGCTCGCTCACTCAGTACGCGCTGAAGGCTCGTTGCAAAATAGCCAATGCGTTTAACAGACTAGAAATGAGAAGATCCTCCAATAACCAACAGGTCTGGTGTTTGGGTGCACTTTGGATTCCCTTTAAGCTATAATGGTGATGGCAAGAGAGTGGTGGATAAAAAAACAACGGTATGTCGCATCTGCAACATGACAGGGTACACCAGCAGGAATAAAAAAAAAAAAAAAAAAAAAACACCAGCGGGAATATCTGGGATATATGCGTCAGTACTATCTGGGAAAAGACGAAAAAAAGGAGAAACATGCACGCAGCAAACTATCCCTGCAGCATTTAGAAACTATAGCTTACAGGGAATCCAACCCAAACACCAGACCTGTTGGTTATTTTAGGATCTTATATTTCTGGTCTGTTAAAGGCATTCGACATTTTGCAACGAGCCTTCAGCGCGTGCTGAGTGAGCGAGCGCCTTAGGGGCCGTTCACATATCGTGCCTAAAAACGCATGGAAAACGCTAAGCGCGTCTTTCTCCTCCTTTCCAAAGCGCTTGGGCAGAAGCGCTCATGAGGCGTCTGTCTTTGCTAAGCAACAATGACGTGCTCTCTCCATGAGACGCGGAAATTTCAGCGAAGGATAAATGGATTTGCAGCTCTAAAAATCGCTTGCAGTAGCTCTGCTACTAAATTTATTTCAAAATTGCAATCCATATACAACTATGATCAGCTGATCCTTCATCTTGGCTGAGCTCTCAACGTTGTTACGGGAAAGGATGAAGCTGATTGGTTAGTTCTTGTCACATGACCCGCGGTGCGCTTGCGGCATTCTGAAAAGTTGAGATGTTTTTACATTTTGCTGTATCTAAAACGTATCGAACCGAACCGTGACATCAGTGTATCGTATCGAACCGAACCGTGAATTTTGTGAACCGTTACACCCCTAATATATATATATATATATATATATATATATATATATATATATATATATATATATATATATATAAACGTGAAAAATGTTGTTCTAGCTCTAAAAGTATGTCAGCTTAATAAATCAGCCGGATTTATCCATTTAGAATACTTCAGGGCTGTTTTCACAATTCATTCTGGGTTTGATTGCTTGGTCCAAAAGTTCAATTCCAGCAGCTTCCTTTTGCCCTGACAAGTTTATTTTTATATTGTACTTTTGAGCCTGAATCATGGTTTGTTTCATCAAAATGAATACCTTGGTGAGTACTTGCAGCCTTTATTTACCACTGCTATGTAACAATCGACTGTGTTATTAAAGTATTTGTCCCTTTAGATTTACCACATCTTTACACCCACAGACTATTGCACTTGAGTCTGTTGTGGACGCATTGCTAGTGATGTAAAGAATGTGAATGGCTCTACAAAGTACATTTACTTGGGTCAGCATCAAATGCTCTAGTGTACAAAGCACCCCAAGTCTTTAAGGCCCTTTACCAAAAGTCCTTAGCCCTTGTGGTCTATAGCAAAGTCTACACCTAGGTGATGTAATACCATATAAACTATTGTGTAGGAGTCTGGGTTTGGGTTAGTCTAATGGTTAGGCTGATTTATACTTCTGCGTCAGACCTACGCCGTAGCCTTGACACTGTAGGCTATGCCTCAGTTTTAGTTTATACTTCTGTGTCGTTGTCCACGTCGAAGTGCAGTACACATGCAAACTGTTAGTCTGCAGTGTCCACGGGCATGTTGCTGGTGTGACCTGTAGTACCAAGACAAAAGCAAAAGAAGCAGCGGCTCGTCAGAGAAGCATTATAGCCATGATGGCAGCAGATAAATATCAAATCATTAAATCATTATTACAAAAAGGAGACAAGAGAAGATGGTATTCTTTCAGTCTTCACAAGGACTTCTACCACGGCAGATCCACATTGTTGAAGGTGTACTACAGCGTACTATTTATGCAGAAGTATAAATTGGGCTTAACCCTACTACATACATCAAAATAATTACATTTAATTAAATTCAAGTTTATTTGTTTAGCGCTTTTTATGATACAAAAAGCTGCAAAGCAACTTTACAGAAATTAAGTAGCTTAGTAGTAGTTATTTCTACATATGGCAGAAATGTACGGATATATAAAAGATGTAATTCAATATAATATTAACAGAAATTATTATATGATGCAATCAGACTTATAGCAAATGTGGTAGTTTTGTATGTGGTTTCAGGGTTGGCATCATCTGAGGTCCTCTGAGGGGTTGACATCATCTCTTCTCAGGTGGATCCAGACTGAAGCTTGTGTAAATCCTAGTTACCATGGGATGTCAACCCTAGGTACTACCAAAAGAATTAGAAAGACTACCTGTAGCTTGTTTATTGAAGATGCAGCACAACACCCCAGCAATGCATTACAATAGTCCAGTCTAGAGGTCATGAATGCATGAACTAGCTTTTCTGCATCAGAAACAGGTAACACGTTTAGTAGCTTGGCAGTGTTTCTAAGATGGAAGAATGCTGTTTTTGTTACAAGGGAAATGTGATTTTCAAAAGACAAGTTGCTGTTTAATATAACACCCAGATTTTTGACTGTAGAGGAAGTAACAGTACATCCGTCTAGTTGCAAATTGTAATCCAAGAGATTTTGTGTACTGTTTTTGGTCCAATAAGTAATATATCTGCCTTATCCTAATTTAATAGGAGACAAATAAATAAATAAGTAAAATTAAATGTTATATTCTGCCTGAAATAAATTTCTGTTATAATCCCAGATATAGCACAGCATGCCCATTTTAGGTATTTAGACATTGCTTATGCTTACTGCAAACATTACAGGTGTATGCAGAAACTATATATTTCTGAAAACTAATACAATCTGAATAAGGCTTATGGCTTGACAACAAGCAAAGACCTGCAAAACAATGAAAAAAAAAGACATGTCTGGCAGAAATGTATTGAACTCCAAAATAACACTTATTATTGTAGCTTGCTATTTAAGTAAACAGAACTGCTTCTTTCAAACCACAGAATTGATCTGGAAAAAAAGGGGATATTTGTGATATTTTTTTTTTTTTTTGTGTGACTCTCAACAGCATTTGTTTTTGGATAACTATCTAGGTTTAAAGGAACATACAGAGAAATGTATACTACTTGAAAACGTTCACAGAACAGTATTTTAAGACTAGATACATTAGTTTGGTAACAGGATTACTTTTATTTGTATTCATGTAAAGGGCCAAGCCCAGAACTGACAACAGTTCTCTTTTTGCTTGCGTGTGGAGAGAAAAAGAGTGACAAAGAGAGACGTGTTTCCCAGTGACATTAAGTATTTTAATTTGGGTGGGGGCAACTCAGTAGGAAACTGCATTAAATTGTATTCATAGCTATGTTTAGAGTTTTACAAAATGTAGGTATACAGGTATGTATGATTTTTGTAATGAGCCTATGTTGGAAACATCCCCACCATAAATACTGTCTGGAATATACAAACACAGACAATCGGAATGATGCAAACAGTGAAAATCCAGTTTTGTGTATGAAAAAATATAAACACTCTTGGAGCAGTGATCAGCTGACTGGATTTGATGACTATAAATGTTGTTTACTGTTTCATAATAGAAAGAATTTCATAATTTTATGAAACATTACTGGTCTTTGAAAGAAGTTTATTAATTTGATTTTACAAACTAGTCCATAAATATGCCACATGATTTATAATTACACACTCATGGCTTCAAATCTAACACTTCAGTTCATGTTCACTTCATGTTTTGACTCTCAAGGTCTTTGGTGCATCTTTATTTTATCAAGAAAATTACGTTTAATTACTAGACTGGAAAAAACATGTCTGACTAGCTGAGAGCTTAGAGTTAACTTCACTCTCTAACAACAGAGATCACAACAAATGAATCACCACTTGCATTATATATTCAGCATGTATGTTAATATCTTCAGCAGATGCAGTTGCAGGCTGATTGGACTGTCCAAATAAAGCTAATAGAATATCTGCCAGTCATATCTAATTCATCTCTGTTCTGAAACATAGAGCAAAAATAGAACCCTTCAAAGCCTTCGTCTCTGGCCACCTTGTGAATACATAAAACGAAAAACGAAAAAAAAAAAAAAATCAATCGCATTATTTATTAATATATTCATTTCACCCTTTCAAAGTGCCAGGCTCATATAAAGGCACACTTGCACCGTTTCTAATCTGGCATCAGAGTAATGTTTAAATCTTTATTTACTTATTTATTTTAGACTCTTCAAAGACTTGAAGCTTTATATAACCATGCAATCACTTTTTATTAATACTTTTCACGTCTGTAGGAGTGGAAAAAGAATCCAGAAGCTATTCTCTCTTAAGACCACAGACATTGAGTGTGTTTGAGGGGGTCTTGAGCCTTGGGTAGTGCAGTTTCTTATAACACAATGCATTATTGAGTGCAACGCCTGTTTCCCAAGGGTTGTACTGGGACAACATGCATAGCCCTTAAAAACTGTGTGACTTTGTATGTTGTTTTCCCAACCTAGCTGAAAGTCTTTGCATATGTAAACTCACTGTCCAAATGTTTGGCTCAGAGGTGCACGGTAGTCAATTCAAATCACACTCTAAGATTCACAAAAGTACAGTTTGGCTTTGAGGCAGGATAAACAAACGCTGAGGTAAATACAGCTTTCTTTCTCATCGTACATGTTTGCTTTATCAATACTTCCCTGCAGCGTAAAATTGAAGTCTCATATATATGTATAGCATCTTCTTATTCTTAGAAGCTTGAGAGATAGAAAACCAATCACACTCTACAGTCCTCACAAAAATACAAACCTAAACAAACCAAAGAAGACAAACAAAGACAGCCTCAGTCTTAAATTATGAGGCGTTACAACCCCGCGGGCAACTGATCCACTGCAGTTTGTGAAAAACACAAGGCTTATTCAGATGCGCCAGTCAGCCATTTTAGGTCTTAATCTGATCGTGGCTGTTCTGCATCAAGTCATATCAAGTGCTTGGCTATTGATCCGTTCATACAAACCAACAGCGCTTATAACTCATAATTGCCTAGCTGCTCTAAAATGGGGTTTTAATCACACATTCCACAGCCTGTGTCTGTTTACAGCTCAAACAAGAGTAATTACTGGCAGTTGTTTGTGTGCCCTTTAAACCACACACACACACACACACACACACAGCAGATTTTTGACAGCTGTAGAATACATATCAGATACTGTGATACAAAATGCAAAATAGTTTTAATTCATATTCATAAAATATGTATCAGACTGTCAGTCTTAATATCAGGCCATTCAAATCACAAACACATGTGATATTAACTGGATATATTATGAGGTGCACATTATGGGTCCATTATGAATCATGGGTTCGATAGTTAGAGAATGTGTAAACTAAATGCATAAATGTAAATGACCGTCAGATGTATTTAACAAATCAACCTTTAGCAAACAATAATTAGAGGCCTTCCATCATGTCATACTCCATTATAGGAATATGACAAATGTAAATATAATTCTATTCAGTTCCAATTGCTGTGTTATGTAGTACACAGCCTGGTCATTGTGAATATTCACTATTTACAGAAGATTTGGATACAAGGCTTTTTGTTGAACTCTGATTGTTGTACACAGCCATATATTCAGAATGGATGGGACATCTTCCAAATGTCCTGAAAGCCAAATCTCATTTTCATTTGGCAGAAACAGGAAAGAGTGCACTGAACTGTACACACTTTACCTTATTTATTGTGGTTATTCTATTAAAATAATGCTTTAAAAACCTAATAAAATCACAACTAAGTCACAGTGGAAAAATGTACCTCTGCCTACATTCTTTCAAAAGACTTCCATACAATTCATTGCAATGAACACTAGTGGCAGTAAAACACCAACAAGTTTATTACCTTTTCACACAAAGTATGAGAAAATATTACGGGAAAAAATCAATTAATAAATACTTATTTTCACGTGGTTCTTTGCACAGTACTATGTTATGTCATTAGAACATTATCATAGCATTCATATACATTTTGATTTTGTAAACTTGCTCAGTAGCTCACCTAGTACAATGTTATGATAAAAGAGCTTACAAATTGCTAAAATGGCATGATTGCTTCAATAGATGCAACAATGGCAGAATTTATTTATTTTTTCAACAAGTTGTTTGTTTTAAAGTACAAATTGTTTTTGTGTGAATGCATGTTGAAACCCATGGGGGTAATACAAGTCACTACTACTGTTAGATACGTTTTATCTTTTAACACTTTCAGTTAGGTTTAAGGTAGAATTTCGTGTAGGTCGTACAATATTGTCTAATTTAATAGAGCAATCACCTTTTAGTATGGAATTGTATTCCGGAATTTATTCAAAAGGAATTGCAAATTGTATTTGCAATTGCGTTTTCAATTTGTGGACGCATAAAATGTGACAATCCAAATGCAAATGCAAATCGCGCATTACCGTTTGCATTTTCGTTTAAGCGAACGCACAGTGTCTGCAAAATTTTAAATGGAAATTCAAAGTCTGTTTGCAATTGTATTTCCCATATCTTACAAGCTATGAGCCTGTCATATTTAGATAGCAATGTTAATTACTACATTTGCCTTTTCACTCTCTCTGCACTGTGCATGTAAACTGCCAAAACTCAAATGGAATCGCAATTCCTTTTGCGTTTGAATTTTCAACGTCTACACGGAAACGTCTATAAGGCCATTTTATTGGGTGTGTTTGCATTGGGAATTGACGTCACTCACAGTCGACGGTAATAAATAATTATTAATTAATTAGTGTGGACTTTGTCATCTAAATACTTAATAACCCAATAAGGTTAAGGATGTGTCTCACAAATTACTTAATCTTTTCTATCCTGTGAAGCTTTACTTAAAAAAGATGTTTCACTCACAGTCAATGGTAATAAAAGAGGCAATTGATATAATATTTAGTTTTATTTGTAAAGATTGTATATATACACATTTGCCTGAACTAAGTAAATTTCTGCTGCTATTATTATGTTTAAATGAAAAATGAAAGGAGGCAGTGGTATTTCATATCCTTTTTCATTTTATTGTAAATATACAGTGAGGAAAAATTGCAGTAGTCAAGGCGAGCTGACATGCTATCAAGTATGCTGCTGTTTGCAGAATTACCGGACCTGCGTCCTCGCAGACATCACACTCCCGAGTCGAATGCACAAAGTCTGAACTACTGAGGATGCAAGTCCGAAATTAGTGTACTTTGTTTTGAGAAACGCGCGCAGACCTACGTCACCAGTCTATATGCCTAATCTTCCTGGTGTTACGGTTTAACTGGTTACTGTGTTATCTGGTAACTTCCTGGT
Source organism: Carassius auratus (assembly GCF_003368295.1). Lineage (NCBI taxonomy): Eukaryota > Metazoa > Chordata > Actinopteri > Cypriniformes > Cyprinidae > Carassius > Carassius auratus. Next base: position 12,880,756 of record NC_039254.1, on the reverse strand, counting down.
TCAGGTCTCCACTACAGATGTGCTGGAATGAAGGCAGCAGATTTGGTGATTCTGAAAGATCAAACTGATGCAATATTAAGTGTTTAATAAACACAGACTTGCTCATTGCATGATTCAGATATTCTTGTAAAGATTACACGGTATTAGTATGATCGCCTGTTTCGCGGCTGAAGTAGGTAGGAAAAAAATAAAATAAAATAAAGTACGTCTACAAAATACGTCTGTGTAGACGTTGGAAATTCAAATGCAAAAGGAATTGCGAATCCTTTTGAGTTTTGGCAGTTTACATGCACAGTACAGAGAGAGTGAAAAGGCAAATGTGGTAAATCTGTGGTAAAAATTCAAATGACTTGTTGCTCTACACCAGTTTTTTCTTTTTTTTTTCTTCTTAAACTTTCCCTCTCCATGTACTTGCACGTAACATTTCAAATTGCTTTATTCTTATATAATTTATCTAGAATAATGAAGTCTACAATGTGTAATAATAAGAGAATAAATCTTTAATTAGCTTACTGGGGCATAAGGTTTTTGTTGTGGCTGCTGTTTGGAAGTTTCATTCACTAGCCAAGAGGACTTTGAAGGCCGTGCCTTTCTCTGCAGGAAAATTAATAGAAATACATTTAGTATTCTCACATCAAGCTTCTTTTATTGATGTATGCACTGGGCTCTTTTTTTTTTCTCTCTTTTGTCCATGGTCAAGAATGTCCAATGAATACTGAGCATAAAAAGGATATAACCTGCAATAAAATAATCAGAAGCAGCAAGCCTCAGAAAACAACAGGATATGAACCCATCTGCATCATTTCCTTTGAGAAAAGAGGTGTCCTTTATAATCAGCTTTAACATGTTTTCGGTAATCGGATCATGATCAGGGATGAGTTCCGTCTATATCTAAAGGTCTAAACCATTTTTGTTGTCTGCTTACAATGCTTAGTAAAATGTGGACAACAAATATTATCATCCATTATTTTGGAATGCGGTTGCGGTTTTTGACAAAGACGTTAGACGTTATGATCTGGTCACCCAATCTTTTTAAAAGAGATTCAATAAATTATTCCACTGGACTACATATTGAATCTGTCATATATCTCCTCATATTCTCACTCACATTTCTCATCCCAATTAGCATCCTTTATTCATGGGAATGCTTCTGAAGTTGTGAAACAATAGTGCATCAGCTTATTTATAGCTGTCAAACTGACGGAAAGCATTTCGATTATCTGTGAATATTGTTAAACTACTTTAAATGATGGAAAATGTCAGTTTTTCTTCCACTGGTGTATTCTCTGTTTCCATGTTTGCAGGTATGTGGATTTGGATCTTAATCCGATGACACTGGAGGATGCATTGGAATGTGAGGTGTATATGAAATCCATCTAAAAAATATCCAGATACCATCCAGATAGAAAACGCATAATATACCAGAAATAAAGAGGGGCTATCACATTCACTCTTTTATTGTGTTTGCTGTTGCCTTGATGTGAAAGGAAGGTAAATCCTTGTTGTCTTCCTGTGTAAATTGTAGGGTAAAGAGAAAAGGCCAGATCAGTGCAGGATGCGTGTAGTGTGAGATTTACATACAACAGACTCAGAACAGCAGACTGCAAGGCCATTACTGCATATAGATTACATCTAATCAACCCCAAATGACACAGCCGCCACCATAGAGACTGAAAATTACTTATTACCATTGCATTCAGAAAAGAGAGGACTGGATTACTGAATCTAAGGCCTGGTGAAATACAACGGCATGTTACTATGTATGAGGACCAAGTCAATACCAGCGGCTTGTGTATAACTCAAAATGTCAGATGCACCGATGAACAAACAAAAAGTAATTTCATTTTTAATAAACAGTCTTAAGTATAACAAGTTTGCAACTACCTTTTTTTTGGCATGCTTAAACTGAAACTGTTGTCATGAGAAAAGCTTTTTTTTTTTTTTTTATTAGATTTATTTTTTTATTAACTACAAGGTACTGCTTAATCAATTATGTTTTGTAACATAATAGTCACCCGAGAATCAAAAAATAAAAATAAAAAAAAATAATGATAATAATTATCCTAAAAAAGGGAATACAGTCCACGCTTTAGTGATCCTCAAATCTGACTGGCAAGAGAGTTTAGCTCCAACCCTTATCAAACAAACCTATCTGTGATTTTCTAAGGATCCTGAAGACACTGATTAGCAAATTCAGGTGTGTTTGATTAGGGTTAGAGCTAAACTCTGCAGGAAAGTTGATCTTGCGAGCCAGATTTGAGGATGACTCCTGGTTACATTCTAAATCACCCTAAAATGAAAATTATTCATTATTTTCATTAAGTTGGAGGTCTCTTAATTTAATTTAATTTTCAACAAAAAAAGATGCTAATGATAACAGCGGATCATAGTCATAGTATGGGGAAAAAATACCATAGAAGTCAATGACTACCATCAACTGTTTGTTTACCAACATTCTTTGAAATATTTACTTGTGTTCAGACTTGTATAAGTTTCTTTCTTCTGTTGATATGGATGTCAATGGCTGCCATCAACTGTTTGGTTACCAATCATTTTTATCAAGTTGTGACATTAGAAGCATTTAGTAAACATAGACCAAAAAAAAAAAAAAAAAAAAAAAAAAAAACTAAAGAAAGTTATACATTATTAAAATCAAAGGTTTGTATTATTAATAATGGACCAAAGTTTAACATTATAGTCATTTGCATTAACTTAAACCTATTAACATTAAGCAATGAGATGAGATTATTTTTATATAAAGTGTTACACAAATGGTTCAGCTGAAAATTGAAATTTTTCTAAAAATGTACCAAGGGCGATTCTAGGACTTTCATTTTAGGGGGGCTCAGCCCCCAATAAGGGTATGATTAAAAAAAATATGATTTGACTGTTAGGTTAGGGTTGTATACTAATAATCTTACTGCAAACCACTATTCCAGTGGTTTTCAACCTGTGGTCCGCGGCCACTAGGTATTGCAGGTGGGCCGCCAATTATTTTCTGTTCATTTCCAGTCCATTCTAGGGCTGTGCGATTAAAAGAAAACGTCCTAAAATCACGATTTGAGCATGCGCATATGCCTAACTCCAGGTTCACACACTGTCTGTGATGCGCCTTTTTTAGGTGATGCGATAGTTTTTTTTTTTTTTTTTTGCCCATATCGCACAGCCCTAGTTTATTCAATAAATATAGTTTAAAATCTAGCTTCTGAGTACTAAGTTATTAACCCAACAATAGCGGGGTCAGTTAATTTTTTTGAAGTGGGCCGCGCAAACATATGTGTTTGGTTGTGTGGGCCGCGAGTTGAAAAAGGTTGGGAACCACTGCACTATTCCATTGTATTCCCTGTATTTCATAGACGGGAGAAGGGGTACTCACTGAGCCATATACAATACTGTAAAATAATTAGAAACATTTAGATATGACCAGTCACTAGAACATTTTGGAAATGTAATTTTTTTTATAAACAATACGGTTGGTTATACATCAAGTCACCCCCTGAAAATTTATTTCATTTCAAATCATTTAACTAACCAGCTAACATTCATTGAGAATATAGACCAAAGAACTATTAATGTAATTGTCTATTGGCAATGTTTAATCTGTTCTATATTTATTTCTATTTATCAAAAATAACAACATGAATTATTAATTTGCCACTTCTATAAATCAATTACTTAAAAAAAAACACACAAATCCTTTCACTCTACTCTTACTCTAATATATGTATCAAGATACGCTAATGATTCATTATTACTTAATACCAAATTATATTGAATAATACAAAAAATAATTCCACATGATGTTTCTCTCTCTCTGCTTTCAGACAATGATGTGTGTCTTTAATAATTTCTGTTAATGGCTGCATAATGTAATGCCAAAATACACAGTAATAATAATAATAATAATATGTTTCAAATTTTAAAAAGTAAAGTAAATCATGAATGTTTTCTAAAGTATGTTTTCATGGGTGTTAATCCCTTCATTTTTGGAAGAAAAAACAGCTATCACAAAGGGCTGAAGGTGAACGCAGCGAAGACGTATTGGTATTGGATGAGAAACCAAACCGTGTATTGGTCCAGTAACATTATGTAAACTGCAATTACAAGAACTACACCGATGCAGATGTCATATCATAGCAATCTATCAATATATGAACGCACACACACACACACACACCTTGTACTCTCTGATTGCCGCTCTGCTCGGCACCTATGTGGAGAATCCATGCAGACTAAGATCAGGGGCGGAGCCGAAACTTGACGCAGCTTGCCACATTTCAAATGAGTTTTTAAAGGGGACTGAAGCGATTACAAATTAATTAATCAAATAATTTTTTAGTGGGGCTGGGGAGAAGCCCCCCTAAAAAGGGCCTAGTGATGTCCCCGGTACTTACCCTCAGGACTTCCAGGATGTAGTTTCTTCATCCAAATAGATCTGGAGAAACTTAGCATTGCATTAGCATTGCATCTGAAAGAAGCATTATTATAGATTATAGCCCCATATTTTGGCCAATAAAAAGATTTAAAGTTAAATGCCTAAATGGTGGGTTTGTTCCTTAAAGCACACTGTATTTCTCTACACATGACATTGACTTGACTCTTGATTGATTACATGTGGATAGAGACACTTTTTGACAGCCGTTTGAACTCTCATTCTGATGGCACCCATTCACTGTAGAGGATATTTAACCAAATTTGTTCAAATGAAGAAACTCATCTACATTTTAGAGGTTGAGTAAAAACTCAGCAAATTTTCAATTTGGGGTGAACAAGGCCTATTCCTTTAAAAACCTTTAAATTGTGAAATTTGATGCAGACATTTTTTTTATGGTTTTTCACCATTATAGTTCAGCACTCATTAATAAATGTTAAATAAAATGTGAGCAAGTCTTTGTGAAAGCTTGATAAAAACTGTACGATTGCATTATTATGCAAATCTCATCATCTTATGCAAACCCCTTCAATTCAAGATGTTAAGCACTGAAGCTTATTAAATATTTAAGTATGCAAATGAAGATTTTTTTCTCTGCCATTAGAAGAGCAACAAAGTATAGCATTGCTGCCGATTTTCCCTATGGTTTGTGCCATTACATCAGCTACAGATTATATTGAACTCAGTCACAAAAAAAGGCTGACGTGAAAAGTGGTTAAGCTATGACAGCTATAATGCACAACAGTTGGTCTTCTAACTGATGAGATTTAATTAAATTGACACATAACCTCTAGCTAATGTCAGTCACAGCAATCCAATCAATGAGACATTAGCTGCATCAGAGCTCGGCATGTACATTGCTCATACTGTGCTAATAGGTTATTTTCTTAGAGAGCTGATTAGCACATGCAATTTTTGCACAATGTTGCATCTTATAAAGACATTAATTGAGGGACAATGACCATGCATAATGTATTTCTGACAATCTCCCTACAAGCTAGATTCAAATTCTGCCAACTCCAATAGCTCACGGCTGAAGGTTTTATTGCTGTTAGCAGAGATATGAGCATTGCTTATTAAGTTTCCATTGAGTGATGCACTAATAATGTCCAGCTGCATGTGGAATATCAAACTATAGAATAATTTCAGTGACGTGACACAAAACAGAGGTTTCATAGCCGAGGTGCACAGTGTGTAGAAGACGAATTCAAATTATTTAAAGTGTTTTTTTAGTGAGGTTATGTTATATGATATCATGAGATTGGTGGATATTTAAAATAGTAATGTTATAATAATAATAATAATAATAATAATAATAATAATGATATATTGGAATATCTCCAATATAATAAAATATTTTTGGGGGTTATTCTTTAATAAATCACTTTTTTTTAATAATGGGATGATTTTCATATTAAGTTAATGTCACAAAGTATCATTTAAGATCACAGAAAATAAAGAAGAAATTGTACTAAATATTGACTGATTGACCACAGGGGAAAGAGAAAGTATACTCTTTTCTTCAAAGCTAATCAGAGATAGAACACAACAACAGCACCAAAAATATTTACACGTATTGAATTATGATATGATATATACTATATATTATATTTTATTCACGCTTTGGTGTAACTCAGAATTACTGTACACTCTCTACGTTTTCTACAATTGCCTATGCTCACCTCAGTTAAGCATAATTTTTGGAGAAGATGCCGTTATTTTCTTTCAACACCACTTATTGGGAAGTGCATTATTCTTGAGTGCACACACACACACAATTACATTACATTTTACATTTAATCATTTAGCAGATGCTTTTATCCAAAGCGACTTAACAAATGAGAACAATAGAAGCAGTCAGGTCAACAAGAGAACAACAACAGTATACAAGTGCCATGACAAGTCTCAGTTAGTCTAGGACAGAACATATAGCCAGTTTTTTTTTTTTTTTTTAATGAAAAGGAAAAGTGCTAGTATTAGTTGGTTAAGTGCTGTCGAAAAAGATGAGTCGTTAGATGTTTCTTGAGAATGAGGTCCTTGAGAGTGATTTTGAACTTCTTTGGGATGGCACCGCAAGGCGTCGTTTACTTGCGCGCGTACACACACACACACACACCAGCCTTAATGGCTCAGTTACATTCAATAAAATATTTGATAACAGGAAGAAAAAGTAAAGGCAAATATATTATATATTCTACCTTTACTTTCATCTTAACTTTGTTTTTGCCATTGTTTTCTTACAAAAGCTTTAATAACGGGAGTGGTTGTGCTTGATAAATGCAGTCACCATGCAATTTGTGTGAAAATGTAGTAATTGTAATACGATTGTGTGTGTGTGTGTGTGTGTGTGTGTTTGTCTGTGAAGAAATGGTCCATATGACAATTTTCAAACAATAAAGCGCTCTGGACATCACAGTTGTTGTCTTTGTCTTTTTGTTTTTCAGAGGGAGATCATGTTGTTAAATGAGCAGAAATTTGTTGATTAAACTGAAAATCAGTGTAAGTGATACATTAAAGAGAAGATTAAAATTATGACACTGTTCTATGACTTTAATTGAGTAAAACTGTGAAAACAAGACCATTGCTGGCATGGAAAAAATCATTTCAAGGGCAGTGTTTACTGCCTTTAATTCAATCATAATTTATATTAGATAATAGTTTATCTTACATTGATGACAGTTCTCTCTTTAAAAATATGTTTTATTCGCTATACAAATGTGGCAGGACACAGAGGGTTGTCAGAATAGATGGAGCGACTACGCCACCCTGGCACGGTGCCAGAGATAATACCTTGCCCGTAGGCAACACAGGTTCGTGTGCAATAAATTGGCAGAAGACGTGGGTAAAACAATTATGAAATTTTATTTAAAATAAAATTTTATGCAACAAAAAGAAAAAAATAAATAAAAATAATTCAATGAATGTGATATGGGTGGCGAATAACCTCAAACTGTAGGAAGAGGATGCAGGAGCCGAGGCGTAACAACTGGGAATAAGGGCACTAATAGGCCTCCGCAACACCGCAAACTTTTGTTACACCTGTGTGGAAACACACACCCGCACACCCACACACACACACACACACAGCACTCGTGAAGTAGCACCACCACCAAAATCCACCCCGCCTTCGGCACTCAGCTCCTGTAACAACAAGATGATATGTTACACTTGAGGGTAGACAAATCACTGATATAACTCGCAAACGGCGTACAGCAAAGAAATATTGGGGCACCCTTAGCTATCACATAATACAACCAAAGCAAAAACAAGAGGAAAGTAAAACACTTTTGTATACACAAAATAAAAAAACAAAATACAATAGAGTGTTAAAGAAAATACCAAAACAATAAATCAGTCAAAAGAAAACATTAAACAAAACAAAGAAAATAAACAACCATTTTACAAACATTGCTCAAATAACAGAACACAAGGGAACACAACAATATTAAAGGACCGGCAAAGCAACAGCGCCTCTGGACGATACTTCCCACGAAGCCCCCCACAGTAAGAAGTTAAAAATCGCCCGCAGACGCAACAAGTCTACCTGAGTCAGATGTCCAGACCGTAATACTTAATAAAATAAGTGCACAAGGGGGACAAGGCACTCTGATTCGTGATAATCGTATCCGTGCGATCTCTCAAAGCCCGACCGATTAGGTATGCAAATGTTCCGTGCACCCGTGGGCTCACTCGGTCGGCAAAACAGCACACCATGGGGCAAAACTATGTAGCGTCAGGCAGAACGTCTGGACTATTAAAGGCTCCCTCCCGCTTGCTTTAGACCGTTAAGAGAGACCACGTCAACCAAGCACCAGCCGCAAGGTTCATCCAACACTATCCAACTACAAATGACGCAGCAACAAGGGGCGTGTCTCATGATGTCATACCACCTCACCGCTATATTTACATGTGATCACTACGCAGTGATAGGATAATCAATGTGTATAGCAACCAATCCAATAGGACGGGTTTCGCTAATCCTGTCACAATCCCCCCACCGCTTCTGTATCATCGCCCCGACGATGGACAAAACCTATCTCGAGGGTCTAAATATTACTGAAATGCCTCTAGATGCCCCATCTTCATTATCCACCACCCCCGCCGACCGTGGAAGGCGGTGGATGTTGGAATGTTGACCTGCTGTAGTTCGACTACTGCGCCGCACTGCCTCATCATTAGGTAAACCCTGTGGCCTTTGAATTGACTCACCCGCAAGTGACTGACCCAAACTAAGAGGGGCTGCCACAGCCATCTCACCACTGGAAGTGGTAACTGGTCCAAGACTACTGGAACACTAACCTCACCTATTGATGGGGTCTCCGACACTAAAACCCACAGATCTCCCCCCTCCGACTCCTCGAGTACCTGCTCTTCCGGAGGCGGTGCAGACTCAACAACCGGGCCCTGATCGCCAATGTCCTGAGGGATCCTGATTTTCAACAAGGAACGATGTACCTGCCTTACCTTATCCAAATCGTCCACAGGGGCAATGGAGTAAACAGAACCCCCCTTCTTTGGGGCTTTCACCACTTGATACACCACTGGGCTCCACAAGGATTTTTGACCGACCTCTCACGCCAAAATCGTGGAGATAAACCAGTTGACCCTCCTCCAGTGGTGTATCTCGCACTTGTGAGTCATGCTGTGCTTTACGGCGTTCCGCAGCGACTCTCAAATGTTCGCGTACTCCTTCAAAAGCCACCTGCAACCCACTCATGCACCTTTCCCGCCGCCATCCCCTCGACCCTCCCTAACAGGAAGTCAACGGGTAACCGAGGCTCTTGACCGAACATCAGATAGTATGGTGACTCACCAGTTGATTGATGAGGGGTTGTATTATAACTAAACAGGACTTGCGGAAGACATGCAGCCCAATCCCGCTTACTTGATGGAGGCAAAGTGCGCAGAAGTTTGTGCAAAGTCCTATTAAACCTTTCACACTGGCCATTTCCTGCTGGGTGGTAGGGAGTCGTTCTCGACTTCTCCACCCCATACAGATGACAAAGCTGCTGTATTAGTGAAGATTCAAAGTTGCGCCCCTGGTCAGAATGTATACGACCAGGGACACCAAACTTACAAAACCACTCCACCACTAACACTTGGGCTACTGTTTCCGCCCGCTGATCCAGTGTAGGAACCGCCAGAGTATATTTGGTAAACACATCTGTGAGCACCAACACATTCTCCAACCCTAAACTGGTCGGCTCCAACACTGTAAAATCAACAGCCAAGATCTCGTTTGGCCTAGAGGCCAACAAGTGTCCCATAAAACTAGAGGCCACTGGCTGCACATTTTTAGCGGACTGGCAACGTTCACATTCCTTACACCATCTAGCTACCTCACTGGACATACCTGGCCAGTAGCACCGCTGCCGGACCAACTCGGTAGTGCGTTCAATGCCCTGGTGTCCATGGTCCTGATGCAACCACCTCAAGACATCAGGTCTCAGCGCAGCTAGCAAAAGAACTTGAAGGACTTCCTCTCTTCCATCAGGGCGAAGGATCCGACGATACAGAACTCCTTCTCGTTCCACCAGTCGGTCCCACTGGCGGAGTAATGTCAAACTACTCTCAGAGCATAACTTTCGTTCATCTGGACCTGGAAAGTTTTTGCGGCGCCAAAAACAACCCATCCCCCCAATGTCTGCAGCAGCCTCCTGCAGTGCCCTGAGATCAGCAGCAGAATGGCCTGGGAAAACTTTAAGGGCAGCTTGTGTTGCCTGATACATAGGCTCTATTCCCGCAGCTTGTTGGATTGATGCAGGAATCATGGTGACGGGCACCAACTGCCCCACTCCCCCACTATCAGTTGGAGCTTGCCTTGAAAGGGCATCGGCATTACTATTACTTTTACCGGGCCTGTACCGAATTTCAAAGTCAAAAACAGCAAGCTGGGCAGCCCAACACTGTTCTGTGGCCCCCAGCTTTGCTGATGCTAAATGGATCAAAGGATTGTTATCCGTAAAAACAATGCATTTCTGTCCCAATAAATACTCTCTGAATTTGTCAGTCATCGCCCACTTGAGTGCTAAGAACTCTAATTTCATAGAGCTATAGTTTGCAGAATTGCGCTCAGTCGGTCGCAGGCCACGACTTGCGAAAGCAATGGGTTGAACTTTTCCCCCTTGTTCCTGTGACAGAACAGCACCCAACCCTCGAAAACTTGCGTCTATCTAAAGAATAAAGGGCAAAGAAAAGTCAGCAAAGGCCAGAATAGGGGAAGTGGTAAGCTTCTCCCGTAAAATGTAAAAACTCTCCTGACACTGTTCGGTCCAAGCACCGGCAAACCTTTTTATGCTTGCCCCCAGTATACTCTGCCACCAGCTTATGCAAGGGGGCCGCCAACTTGGCAAACCCCTCCACAAAGCGGCAGTAATAGCTGGCAAACCCTAGAAAAGAACGGAGCTCTGTAATGTTTGCCGGACGGGCCCAACTGGCCACTACCTCTACTTTACTTGGATCAGTGGCTAACCCCCTGGGAGGACACCACATGACCCAAATACTTTACCTGTTCTTGGAAAAACACACACTTCTCCAGCTTAGCTTTAAGACCTTCCCGCTTCAATCGACCCAAGACCACCTCCAGCCGTTCCAGGTGTTGAGTTACTGAGGAGGAAAAAAACGCAATGTCATCCAGGTACAAAAGCAAGGACCGATGCCACTGGTCCCCAAACAATCTCTCCATCAACCGCTGGAAAGTGCTGGGAGCATTACAAAGCCCAAACGGCATCCTGTTCCACTCAAATAACCCAAATGGGGTACAGAAGGCAGTTTTGGACTTATCCCCATCAGTAACTGGAACTTGGTTGTACCCGCTGGCCAAATCCAAAGTGGAAAACCAGCGGGCCCCGGTCAATGCATCTAAAGTTTCCTCAATGCGAGGCAGCGGGAATGCGTCCTTCCTAGTCTTTGAATTCAACTGACGGTAGTCCACGCACATGCGTAGACTACCATCTTTCTTTTTCACAAGGACGATAGGAGACGCATATGGGCTACAGCTTTCTCTGATCACCTGGGCTTCAAGCAGCTGGTTAAAGTGCGTTTTCACCACATCATATTCTGAGGGTGGCAAGCGCCTGTACCGCTGCCGAACCGGAACGTCATCTTTAAGGGAAATATCATGAGAGATCAGGTTAGTACAGCCCAAGTCACTATCATGGGCTGAAAACACAGACTGATACCTCTGCAACAGGGTCCTAACCTCATCCTGCTCCTTAAACTCGAGGGCTGATAAATTAACAGAATCAATCCGCTGCTGCAGCGAAGTTTCTAGCACACACTCTTGGGCACCTACCATTGCAACCGTCTCCTTCACTTCAGTGACCTCTGGAGGCAAACTCACAACATACACACCATGCAGGGAACCCAGCACTGTATTTGGATAGAGTAACACATCCAACAGCCCTACATTTACAACTGGAATATAGACTGTACCTCGAACGGATGGCACCAGTGCAGGCGAGGCTAAGAGGCCAGCTGCGAGTCCAGACTCAAGTGGTTCAAATAGCACTGTACCCCGAGAGTACTGTTCAGAGCAGGTGGCAACCACAATCTTCATGGTGCCACCTGGAATACGACACTGATGACGCCCTCGCACCTTTACTCTCCCTACCTGTCCAAGTACTGGCTGACATGTACCTTTATGGCACTGTTGCAAAGCCTGCATCACAAAATCAGGAACCTCGACTACCGGTGGAGAGTCAAACAAGGCTTGGCCATATTGACCAAACAGTTCCCGGTAACACCGGCTCAACACATTCATTCCCAGTATTCCTGGGACTTGAGCACACGCATCCCTAGGTGGATCCTTTACTACCAATATCCCACACTCTGGCACTATTTTACCACACAATTCAACATCCAATTCCATATAACCAAGATACGGAACGGCGAGTCCATTAGCCGCCCGTAGTTGGAGCCATTGACAAAGTTTTAGACGCTCTTGACCCCACGGTTCAAAATGGCTTAAGAAACAGCTCTCGGTTATAGTAGACACCATAGAGCCGGTGTCAATCAAACAAGGCACCCCTACTCCCCCAATCTTAACCACCAATTGTGGGCAACCAGACATTAAATGAGACATCCAGCCCCTAATTACCCCAGCCGAGCTGTGGCTCAACAGCCCGGCGGGCACTAGTTTCCCGACGGCTGGTTTGAATGACGTGGCCCTCTTGCTACAGATGACGCGGTAGGGTCAGAATGCGATGGATCAGAAGACAAAGAACCAGAGGTCAAAGTGCCAGGCAGTGATAAATTACACTCCCTGGCAAAATGGCCAGGTTGATGGCACCGCCTACAAATCACCGGTCCGTAGCGCGGAGAGTGACTACGTGAATGCGCGCCTTGTAATTGGGCAAAGCCTTGAGTCAGCTGATTCAACTGATTTTGTTGTGCTTTTAACATTTCTCGTAATTCGCTCAATTCAGATGACGAAGACTCATTTGTAACAGAACGCTGCCCCCCGTGGACACCATATTGAATCCCATACGAAAATGGGACAGACTGGCTACGAGCCCTCGCAGCCCAAGGCAAACCCTCCTGTTCCCACTGGATCGCCTCACTACGTACTTCTAATAGCGTTGTATTTGGTTGACGGCGAACTAACTGCTTAAGTTCGCACCGGAGGGCATTATCGACGACATGCTCGACAAACTGGTCACACAGTAAAATGGGAGCATTTAAAACAGCCCCAGGAAACCGCTGCTTTACTTTCGATAAGATCCATCAGAGCGAGCGAAAACTCCAATAGACTCTCCCCCTCTAACTGTCGTCTGGAAAAGAACGCCTCCTGCAGTGCTACGTGGGACTGTGAGCAGCCAAAAACTTCGCGTAAAGCGGAAAAAATATTTTCGGGATCCCCTCGTTCAACTTCCGAACGATACCGGATCTCGTCTCGAGCTTCCCCCTCTAAATGGTCAAATACAAAAAACGCCTGCTCCCCAATTGACAAATGACGAGCCCGAATACAAGCCTGTGCCTCCTCAATCCATTCATTGATGCCAATACCAGACCTACCATTGAATCGGGGACACTTCCGGTCACGGGGTACAAACACAAATCTTTCGGAAGGATTGGCACCCGAAACGACTGGAGGAGGCACAACCGGCTCAGGATCGGGCACACGAGAGGTACTAGGGCCAGGCAATGCAAGGGCGCTTTCCTGGCGCAACCGTTCATTGTCTGCCTTCATTGGCTCCTGCATCCTCTTCCTACAGTTTGAGGTTATTGGCCACCCATATCACATTCATTGCATTATTATTATTTTATTTTTTCTTTTTGTTGCATAAAATTTTATTTGTAATAAAATTTCATAATTGTTTTACCCACGTCTTCTGCCAATTTATTGCACACAAACCTGTGTTGCCTACGGGCAAGGTATTATCTCTGGCACCGTGCCAGGGTGGCGTAGTCTCTCCATCTATTCTGACAACCCTCTGTGTCCTGCCACACAAAGTAAAGGGACATTCATAAACATCTGTAGAAAATCTGTTTTTTCAATGATAAATTTAATCTATTGATGAAAAAAAATAAACAAGTAACACTGTTGTCAAGCTGATGTTACAGGTACCGGCTGGCACCATGTAAACAGCTTGTATGCTCTCTCTGAAAACTCTCTCTAAATCCTCCTCTGTTTACAAACACTCAATGTTCACTACGAAATAAACACAACTTCAAAATAAAATACAATGTCTTTTTTCATCTTTCAGCAAACACTAAGTTTTGTGTGATTAAATGAATCAAAATGACAATAACCACTGTAACCCTGTTAAGTTGTCTCTTTTCAACTCAAAATAAAACATAGCTTATGTTACCACTAGTGCTGCACGATTAATCGTATCGTAATCGCAATCGCGATGTCAGCCTGTGCGATTATATGACGGGAAATGTTGCGATTATATTAAATAAATAAGTGTGTGGACTTAAACACACATTTTCTGAGAACAGTTTGCCGATTTTTCGTGCCGCTAACAAAACAAACAAAAAAAGATGAAAAAAAAAAGATCTGACAGTCTATCAGTATAAGCAAGTGCACGTGTGGCGTGCGTGTTCACTTTTGTGAGCAGCGCTGAGAGACCAGAACGAAGATGGATGCCGAGGAGACTGATCTGGTAGCCAAAAAAAACTCTACCTCTGTTATATGGCGATATTTCAGATTTGAGATTACTGACACTGAGCAGAGAGATGTACTGTGCAAGATTTGCAAAATTAAAGTCGCTACATCATGTGGCAATACGACAAATTTATATCAGCACCTGAAACAGCACAGAGAAAAATATGATGAATGCATGACGATGAAAACCCAGATTAGTAAAGAGACAGGTGAAGGAAACAAGGCACAAGCTGTTCCCCGAACAAAACAATGCGCAATTACAGATGTGTTTGCAAGTCTCACGCCATATGATAAGTCTTCGCATAGACATAAAGAAATCACCGACTCCATAACCCACTACTTGGCAAAAGACATGATGCCCATACACACCGTAAGTAAAGTGGGATTTCAGAAAATGATCCGCACACTGGACAAGAGGTACCAGCTGCCCTTTCGAAACTATTTCTCTCAAGTAGCGATACCTAAACTTTATAACTCGCGCCGTGACGAAGTTCAAAAGGAAATGGCTTCGGTGACGTTCTTTTCAACCACTACGGACCTGTGGTCAAGCAGGACAAGTGAACCGTATATTAGCTTGACTGTGCACTTTGTCAACGAGGAGTTTGAATTGAAAAGCCGCTGCCTTCAAACATCGTATTTCCCCGCCGACCACACAGGAGAGAACATAGCCTTGGGCTTGAGAGAGGCACTGGCTGCGTGGGACCTCTGTGAGGAGCGTCAGGTCGCCATCACTACAGACAACGGCACCAACATTGTCAAAGCAGTGGAGCTTAATCAATGGACTAGAATCCAGTGTTTTGGGCATAGACTTCATTTGGCCATTGGTAAGTTAAATTGATTTCATATTTTGTTATTAGACGGGCAGTACGACAAATCGCATGCAAATGCACGTCTTTTCAGTAAAGCCGGTCCTGTAATCAGTAGTAAATCTCCATCACATATGTGTTTCAGATAGAGCAGCTCTGTGTAGTAAGCGCTGCTGAAAGCACACACGTGATGGAGATTTACTACTCATTACAGGACCGGCCAACTATGGGGTTAGGGGCAGTTGTACCCTCGATTTATTAATGAAATCATTTTAAATACAGTGTAAAATTATGTGTATCACAAAAGATACTAGGAGTAGCCTATTTCATTAAGTGCTAATAATTAGCATTAAACATAACTCTGTAAGAGTGTAAAGAACAAATCTGCCATAGCTATTTGCCTACTACTATTAGGCCTAGAGTGGTGACATGATTTGATGAAAACACTGTGTGTGTGTGTGTGTGTGTGTGTGTGTGTGTGTTGTCATTTTTGTATTTTGTATTACATTTTTTTTTCATCTTATCATTCACAGAAAATGCTCTGAAAGATAATGCACAATGCATTAACAGAGCTACTGGGATATGCAGGAAGATTGTGGGCCACTTCTCCCATAGTTGGAAGAAAAGAGTGGCCTTGAAGGAAGCACAACAAGAGCTGAACCTCCCAGAGCATGCCATGGTGACAGACTGCTCAACACGATGGGGTTCCACTCAGAAAATGATAGCAAGAGTCCTGGAGCAGCAAAGTGCGTTGTCCAAGGTTCTCTCTACAGACCGCAAAGTGCGACACCTACTCCCTTCATGGCAGGACCTGGAGGTCTTGGAATCTGTAAACAAGGCACTAAGCCCACTCCAGGACTTTACAGATGCCTTATCTGGTGAGAGTTATGTGAGCATATCTTGTGTGAAACCTGCTCTGCATCTTCTGAACACCTCAGTGCTGGCTGAAGACGAAGCAGACACTGAACTGACCAAATCACTGAAAACAAAAATCCTTAGCTACCTCAACAACAAATATGAAGGCACACAGGACTTGCTAAACTTCACCACTTTCCTAGACCCAAGATTCAGAACTCAATAAATCTGTGAAGAGGAGACCCAGACCTTGAAGGAACGAGCCATCTCTGAATTGATAGTGAGTAAAACCAGAGTTTACCTAACTGGTAAGAATTCAATCTAACAAATTTCTAAAACATGCATTTTTTTTAATATTTGTTTCAGGAAATTCACCAGCAGCAGTCTGTTGCCCAAAGCACTGCAGTGATGGAGAATGATAGCCTGGATGTGGAAAGTCCACCTGCTGCTAAAGCCAAGAAGAAAACTCTGGCCAGTTTCTTCAAGGAAACCACATGCACAGCACCAAGAACATCATTGTCATCCACATTTGATTCCATGGCACAGTTTAGAGAAGCAGTGACCGCTGAACTCAATGCTTACATTTACATGCCATGTGTAGACCATGGAGAAGATCCACTGAAATGGTGGAAGTTTCACAAAGTAAACTTCCCTAGGCTATGCAAACTAGCACAGAAATATCTGGGCATACAAGCAACAAGCTCTGCATCAGAGAGAGCTTTTAGCACTAGTGGTAATGTTGTGTCGAATCATCGCTCCTGTCTGAAACCAGAGAAAGTAGACATGCTTGTCTTTTTGGCAAAGAACCTCTAATGTGATCAGTTTAACTGTTTAGAAAGAGGATTTAAAAGTACCAGTTGGTCATTTAAAAAAAAAAAAAAAAAAAAGATTTAGTGGTTTGACTTTGAACAACAATTGTATATGCAGTTGTTGTTTTTTTTATTTTCAGTATGTTACCTCCTGCGTAAATGTCCCTGTTTGTATGGACAAAATGTTTAAAATATCTTATTTTTGTGAAAATGTGTATGTTTTTATTTATTGTTTTATTTAATTTAGCTATATATTTGAGAAAATAAGTTTACATTAATAAGAATGTTATTTCATTTTCTAAAAATTATTTATTTTGAATAATAACAAGTTGACTCACGATACCATTTATTTTAATCGCAATCGCATATCGCAATATTGACCTCAATAATCGCAATATGACAATTTTCCCAAATCGTGCAGCCCTAGTTACCACTTATATATGGTTCCTAAATGCTGCATTTTCTACATCTAATGTCATTTTTACTCTTCTCAAAATGCATGAGCTGACAGACTTTTAACTTCTTTTTAACCATTTAAAAATATATCACTTTTGTTTTTAACAATAGCGTTTAACCATTAAATAAACTCAGTTTTAACATCAGCTTTTCACATTTTACACAGTATCATACATTTCAAAAGTATTAAGACTTGACAAAAATGTTCGAGTTACAAATAAAACTGTCCACGTGACTTTGGCAGCAACAGGTGACCTTAACAGGCGCGAAAATGCGGCTACTGCTATATGTGAACACATTATGTCCACATATTCATAACACAGCCTTATTAGCGGACATTAAAACATTCAGCGACGTGTCAACATATTACACTTCAGACACTTAGCTTAATTTACTATTCCACCAACCTGAAAACAGGGCAAACTCCGTCCGTTTTTCGTCTCGCTCAGCAGAAAGAGGAAAATCGCAAAGCGGACCGAACTGACGTAAAGCCTCCTGGAGAACAGTAAGCGCCACCTGCTGGCGAACTCCACAATTACTCTTGACCTCAATATAAAATATTTTAGTGCAAGGATGGTGGAACCAGGTTCATTGCCCCTGAACAAATATTCAAAAACATTCATTATAAAATTACAGAAACTACCACAAATGTGAAAACACTTTAGTGGGCATCACACTATATGCACATCTAAAGAATATGTTAGAAGACTGTTACACATGACTGAGCACTACAAGCGTTATTTAGAAAAACAGTACACATTATCACAAATAAATAAATAAATAAATAAATTTTTTTGGAGATATGTTTCTGCCATAACAACTCTCATGGAGTTTAATGTACATGACCATGTTAATGTGTTTGGCTTTAATCCAGTAAACTCACACGTATCACACAGGGATTGACAATCGACACCAGACAGAGAAACAGGTTGCTGAAAAATCTTTAACCTTTTCAGTGGTGAGTTTAAAATATTCAAATGTGCCCCTCACTGTTTCCATGGCGACACATCAGGCTTGTCACGTGACACATTTTGTCTACAAAAACACTGTACGACAAATGGATCGCTTTTATTTGGTTTTTCCAATTTTGAGGTATCTGTACTTTACTCGAGTATCATTTTTGGGGAGTACTCACGATAAAAATGCAACGTTCATCTCCCATTCCATTTAAGAGCGAGATGCGCTCGCGCCATAGCGGATTGCTATTTACATTGCGAAATTTGTTGACGGAAAAGCTGAATGCTTCTCAAGTGAAGAAACCGATCTGCTCGTGCGTGAAGTTAAAGCGCGTGAGCAGATCATCTACAGGACAAGCAGGCATCCACCAAAGCTTCCCGAGGTGAAGAAGGCATGGGAAGAAGTAGCAGTGCATGCTTTCAAATAGCTCCGCGTGATGACTCAGTTAATATATGTGTGTCTGTATTAGCATTGTTGTTCAATTAATTAGCCAATTTCTTCATCATTATAAGTAGTAATAGACTGAATTGCAAATAGGTAGCCTAATTCTAATACACGCAATGACTATACATCATTACATTTTTATATTTATGTAGCCTTCAATAATATTCTTTTACACTGTAATCCTTTTGTTTTTATTTTTTTTGCCATGTTTGTGGCATGTTTGTGGACTTGATTTTACTTTCAATTCCTTTTACATTCTCCAAGGTATTAACATTAACCTGTTTCATAACTCCATGTAGAACGCTTCTGTACGTAAACGTGAGCAATGTGGCAGTAGTAATGCAATATTTAGAAAATTTACTATCGTACTCTTGATACTCAGTACTTTTACTTTAAGTAGACATCTGGCTGTAGTACTTTTACTTGTACTTGAGTAAAATTTAGCAAGGAGTATCTGTACTTTTACTCAAGTAATGAAGCTTTGTACTATGTCCGCCTCTGCTCAGTAGGGGGACGGACACCTGGGAGGGGGCCAGCAGGGAGAGTCCAGGGAGGTGACGATGGAGGGAGGGAGGAGCCAGGGAGGAGACAGGAGGGGCATGGAGCAGGAGAAGCCCAGCAGGACTCAGGCCACAACCATAATGTCGACCCATGGTCCAGGTGGCTGACCAACGGTGGCAGAGAAGGTGGTGGAGGAGACTAAGGCGATGGAGATCTGATGAGCCAGGGCAAAAGGGAGGATCCGGAGGCGCAGATGGCACTGGCAGATGGCACCGGCGACCAACATGAAGATGTGGATCTGGGAAGCCACGGTGGAGCCGGAGCGACCGACGACTGAGAAGGAGTCGAGTGGATGAAGGAGCCTGATGGAGCCTGAGGGATGGAGGAACGAGGCGATGCCAGAGGAATGGAGTCCTGAGGAGCATGAGGGAGTCTGGTGGAGCTTGTGGACTGCCAGGTGACAGCAGAGAGGAGGGAGCTAAGAGCCATGGTGGAGCCGAAAATTCTAGAGTCTAGAGGCGTCGGTATTTAGAGTCTAGAGGCGTTGTCAAGGGAAACTCCAGCCATGGCGATGCTGGGGGATGGCAGTCCTGTGGAGCTCACACTGCATAGATGGGGGGCTTAGGACTAGCAGATGACAGTGGAGGAGGAGGCAGGAGAGTGTGGGAGAGCGGGCATTTGTGGGCCTCCTGACATTCGGGGCTAAACTTTGGATCAGGAGCCCCCTCTAGGCTGATCACCGGAACAGGATTATTCTCTGGAGGAGCGTAAACTTGAAGGTGTATAAATGGTGTTCACACCAGATACTGACTGGTTTTTGAGCCTCATGTTGCCCTTAAATAATATCTATAAAATCTAAAGCTCAAAGTTCAATGCCAAGCGAGATATTTTATTTAACAGAATTCGCCTACAAAAAATGACTTGCGGTCGTGCTGTCCTTTCTGAAGCAAGGGCTGGAGCGAAGGCTGTCTCCCTCCACCCTCAAAGTCCAGGTTGCCTCTATTGCTGCGTACCATGACCCCGTGAATGGGAAGTCTTTGGGTAAGCATGACCTCATCGTCAGGTTCCTTAGAGGGACCAGGAGGTTAAATCCATCCCGGCCTGTCTCTAGTGCTTAAATCACTATAGCAGGGCCCATTCGAGCCTATAGTATAGTATGAGCAGTATAGTCCATGGTATAGCCTTAGAGCCCGTGTTTCCCCGGCAGACTTCTGCCTTCCCAAGAGGGTTTTTTATCACCTCAAATTTCTCCATATACTCCTAAATTGATGCTATATGTGTATTTGCCTCCGAGACCTCCTTCCGGAAGGATAGGGCTTCCGCAGCGTCCCTGTTCCAAGCGGACCGGGTACGTTTTCCCAGTGTTATCCAGTCTCACCCAGTGAGGTAGTGCTTTGACAATGGTGAGTGGAGCTACTTGTTCTGAGCCCCGGCCTACACCTTATAGGGGTGCAGGTGGCTCGCACAGGGCACTAGAAGGGGCAGCACCCATGGCGCTTTGATAGGGATCCCATATTCGTCGGTCACCGATGTAGCGTCGAGAGTGACCGAGTGAAAGGGAACATCTCGGTTACGTATGGTAACCCTCTTTCCCTGAAGGAGGGAACGGAGACGCCACGTCCCATCGCCATGGTTGCTGTACTGCCGCTGAGCTGCCGGGTCCTGGTTCGGCTCCTCAGCGAAAAACTTGAATTCATTGCACCTGCTGCCTTCTTATACTCACGCAGTGATCAGCGGCAGCTGGATGCAATAATTGCATGCCAATGTGCATTGGCTCGTTTAGTTTACACTCAAAGTAGATTGGTCTATCGAAGTGATATCCCATATTCGTTGGTCACCGACGTGGCGTCTCCATTCCCTCCTTCAGGGAACAAGGGTTACCATACATAACTGAGACGTTTGCATAAAGATTATTCCTGAAAGATGGAGCAGTTCCCTCTTTGTCTGGAGAAGGCGTTGTTTATGGACCACAACCGGTAAAAAAAACGTGTATTTTATTATTTAAATTGGTGCGTTTAACAGTTTCTGTAACTTATTACACAAAGGGCAACGCTGTTTAGCTTTGTTAACTAGATGTTAGGGCTGTGCAAAAAAATTTAAATGCGATTTTCATGTGCATCTCATCATTAAAAATGCTCCTGTGATTATGAGTACATCTCCAGCACATGCTCCTGCCCACTTGCTTCTCAAAACTAGTCCAAAACTAGCCCAATCACGTTTCCAGGAGGGCAGCATGCGCTCAGCTGCTGTCGAATCACAACACAGGAACCGCTGGCACAATCACAACTCGTTACGTATTTCTTAGGGGTGCTCCGATCACGATCGGCCGATCGTTAATGCGCATCTCGTCAGTAAAGCCGGTTTTCTAATCAGTGGTTAATTCCATCAGGTGCGTGATTTCACATAGAGCAGCTGTTACTACACAGAGCCGTTGTTAACTGAGAAGATGGGCCAATAAACGCTGAAAATTAACGTGATTTGCGCATCTTCTCTATTAACAACGGCTCTGTGTAGTAACAGCTGCTCTATGAGAAATCACGCACCTGATGGAATTAACCGCTGATCGGAATTAACGATCGGCCGATCGTGATCGGAGCACCCCTAGTATTTCTGAAGGAAGGACTTTATAGAACAAGGAAGTCATCAGCCCATTTTTATGACAGTGAAAACAGTGGTATACAGATAGGTGAATTGTATGAAAAATACTGTGATTTTTACACGCGAAACATGATCACATATTATATTGCACACTGTAAACACAATCAAAGCTTCATAAAAGCAAGAAAAATGGGACCTTTAATAAAATTTGCACTTGTGTCCAACACTACTCGCCTTCAGCGGACTGTTTGTTACAATATAAAATAACCCCCATATAACATACATTAAAGGAGCTATGTGGAGGTTTTTACTTAAAAAATCTTTAAGATAGAGTTTTCATTTGTACATGTATGAGCCATGATGTAAAAAAAAAAAAAGAATGACACCTCGACTGTCCACCACAGTTGCCTCTATCAGCCTGTAAACTCAATTGTGTGTGGAGGAGTCGGGCCCGAATTGGTGTGAAAATTCACAAAATGTGACGTTATGCGCGTTCTCATCTACTTGGGCTTACAACCATACGGCATGCCAGCCATTATAGTAAGCAGCGGCAATAGTGTTTTCAGATGGACTCTGTGGATGGAAAGAAGCGACCAGCCTCCGGCAGCACAATTCAGACACCCACTGACACTCCTCGTAAGTAAAAAAAAAAAAAAAAAAAAAAAGTATCTAGTGTGGCAAAAAGAGAGAGCGACCGGCGACGGGCAAAGTCAAGAGTCAACATCGGAGCGGCATTTGATTCTTGGCGGGAGCTCCAGTCAGCGGTGGGTATAAAAACAGATCCCGAATAGTAATAGTACTGCATCTAAAAATAAGCATAACGTCTTCAACTCAGTTATATAATTTAGCGTCACTCTACAATAGTCAAAATAAGAGGTCTGTGAGTGTTGGCAGTGTGTGTGTTACAGTGTTAAAATACTTTTAAAAGTAGACTTTAGTTGATAATATAAAGTAGCACTGCAACATTGTACTAAATTATGGTCTGTCAAACAATAACCTTACTATACTATACTAAGTACTATACTATACTAAGTACTATAATTTTTCTTACCTCAAACATGGTGATGAATCTCGATGAGCCGTCAGTGGTTGCTGCGGCACCCCGGTTGATGTGGTAGTGCTCGTACGAGCGTGCGCACTGAGAACGAGCATGAGACTGGCTGCAGTTCCTCTAACGGCCACTGTTGTCAGTAACGGTTAGAAATTTCAGGACCTATGCAATGCTCCTTTAAAATAATCCCTTCGTAGCATAGCTATACACATGGAGCTGGGGAAGGTGAAGGATTCCTGAAACTGCTACAGCAAGCACTAGTCAAGTATTTGAATGTTGAGATGCAAAGCTTCTTTTTTTTGCTGCTTCATGCGAAAATCAATCAATCAGCTGCATCATGTGAATGTTGATGTAATTATATCAGATTGAGCTCGAATCTATCGGCCTGTGCAATCCAAAATTTCATGACAGAAATATGTATTTCTCCATACCTGCCCTTATTTCTTTGTTCAGGAGAATGAGAACAAATTAATTTTTACTTTGTTTTGTAGAATCACAGGACTGATCCAAGAGCTCTAGTTGCATTGATCTCTGCTGTTGGCTCCACACTAACTATTTGGATTCTAGTTTACTATGATTCTTTAGTGCTGTGCAACATTGTCAACATGTTATAACAAGGTGGCAAACTTCCAAACTCCACTAAATCCTTAGCTTAGCACTGAGAGGTAGCACATCTTGTCATGAAGGCTTTCCCATCAAAATGGCTTCAAAGTGACAACAAAACCTTCCCAGACTGGACTTTTTATGATTGTCCAACTTGTCGTTAACCACTATTCAATTACTATTACTATTATTATTTTAATTATTATTATTATTGTTTTTATATATACAATTAGATAAAGGCGATTTGGGAAAAATGTGCTTAATTGCAAATACAAAAATTTCCAATAGTCTTAAATAGTGAACATTATATTATATTATATTATATTATATTATATTATATTATATTATATTATATTATATTATATTATATTATATTATATTATATTATATTATATTATATTAAGACCACATTCAACCATTACACTTTAGAATATTGATATCCTGAATTACAGAACTCTGTTTAAGTTGTAAATGTTATTATAAAAAAAAAAAACACACACATATTTGATATGTTATTCTTATGCTATTTCATCTCTAGCCTTCATGTTCATGCCTTCAGATCAATCACGATTTGCTTCTGTGGATGGCATTACTGTGAACAGCCTAATTTCATGTTCACAGTTCTATTCAACAAAAATGTTAGTGCCTATCAGTGTTTCAATAAACAATTTCAGTGCTTTTTTTCAATGCCTTGAATGTGTTATGATTGTATTTGGATAAATCTGAGAAAGAGAAAGAGAGAGAAAGAGAAAGAGAAAGAGAAAGAGAAAGAGAAAGAGAAAGAAACAATAACATGAAAATTGCAAGCAATACAAAGTTTCATGCATTGTTCAGAATAGTAGAAGCTTGAAGAAGGAGTGACAGAAGAGTAGTAAAAAATGTAAGTATACAGTTTAGTGCTCACAGAAGAGATGAAGAAATTACTTTCTGGCTACTTCTTGAATATTGTCAGGTATTAGACTGTCTGGACTTGGTGAGAAAGATCATTACACCAGCCTGGAACAGTAAATGAAAATGTTCTTGAAATATTTTGCCTTGCAGGCATCGAGAGGGGATGTAGACTCATAAGAGAAAGAGTGAAGGTAGGAGGGTGCAGAGCCTTAGGCTGTTCTATAGGCAAGCCTCAGTGTCTTAAACTTAATGCAAGCAGCAACTGCCAGGCAATGTAGAGATAGAACAAAAGGTGCAAGGTGGGCTCTTGTGGGTTTACTGAAGTCCAGTCATGGAGCTGCATTCATTTGCAGAGGTTTGATTGTACAAGTTGGAAGTCATGTTGGAAGTTTTTGTATGGAGACAATCCAATAATTAACATTTTAAGCAGGCTAAAGATACTCTGTAGAATATATTGTTTCATATTTATATTTATTAGGGGTGGGGGTAGCAGTGCAGTGGATAAGACACATGCCTTTGGTGTGAGAGACCCGGGTTTGCATCCACTGTGAAACACCAACGTGTCCCTAAACAAGACACTTAACCCCTAGTTGCTCCAGAGGTGTGCGACCTCTGACATATATAGCAATTGTCAGCTAAACGAATAATCTAATAGTATTTAAAAGAAAGCATTTATTCACTCACTTTTCTTCTGCCTTTCTTTCTTTCTTTCTTTCCTCACTTCCTATGTAGTCATTTTGTTCTCTCTCCCAAAGCATAAAAAATGAAGCATGGTTAAGCAGCTAAATATGCCTAGTGTAAAAATATCAATTTAACTAGTGATGTCATTGTTTTTTTAATGTAAAAAATAAATAAATAATAATAATACAAATAATAATAACATTTTGGTGCTTAAATTTTGCTAGAAAATATAACCATATAACTCCAATTTTACACTCTCTGCACTGGCTACTTATTAAGTTACAAAATATTATTACTTACCTATAAGGCCCTAAATGGTTTAGCTCCTGCATACCTAACTAGCCTTATACAACACTACAATCCATCAAGGGTGCAAAAGTCTGGACTTTTGGTAGTTCCTAGTATAGCAAAGTCCACTAAATGATTTTTTTTTACATTTGCCTCCCAAACTCTAGAATAGCCTTTCTGATAGCATTTGAGTTTCAGCATCATGATAATTGCTGTTAATAGTGTTGATTTTTCAATACATTTCTGCCATATGTACATAAAAGATGAGTCACCACTGATAAGCTACTACTAAATATTATAGAAACTTAATTTTCTGTAAAGTTGCTTTGCAACAATAGTATCGTAAAAACCAACATTTAATTTTTTTTATGAATCTCGGTATTCTATTTTGTAATTTCATTTGAATGTCAACATTTGTAAGATTTAGCCAGTGCTCCACACAGAGATCTTATCTGATCAACATCAGTCTGTCTGGAATAACAAGAAGAAACAGAAAAAACTGAAACAGACTCAATTTAGAAGAACTTTGGCAATGTGTCCAAGACACTTCAAGAAACCTGCCAGCAAAGCTAACTGAAAAACAATGTGCAAGTGCACCAAGGAAAAAAGCTTTTTTTTTTTTTTAACATAGTGTGGTCACAACAAATGTTGATTTAATTTAGTTATGTTAATAGAAGCTAATTTATACAATCTATTTATGGCATTCTTTTTTAGGCATCCCCATTTTACAGCATTTTTACACATGTGCCTAAAACCTTGCACAGTACTGTCACTGTGCAGGGTGCCGTCTCAGCTTCCCCTGTGGTCTGTGTTGTCCTGTCTGTTCAGTAGCTCGTGGTCTAGGCAATCAGCGCTGATCATGGCGGGGTTGCGCAGATCACAAGCTGATTCTTCCCCACCTGTCGCTCATTCCCCCACTCCCTTATATGTCTCTGCTTTTCTGTCTGTGGTCGTGAGTAGATTGTTTTGTCTTTGCCCATGTTTTACATTATTCTCAATATCAGTCGCACCTTCTGTTCTTGTGTCAAAGGATCCGTAATTCGGAGATCCGGCAGCGCGAGTGGTCCGCAGTGTGCCGGCCAGCTCGGAGATCTCTGTGTGCGCCAGAGCATTTCATTATTGTTTATGTTATTTTGTGTTTTGTGGTGAGAATAAAGATTCTCCTTTTTCTTTACTCTGCATCTGAGTCCTCTGTCCAGTACGCACCCGTGACAAGTACTTTAGCTTTGCAGGTTTCTTGAAGCATTTTGAAAATATTTCCAGTTTTTCTGGATTTAGTCTGTCTCAGTTTATTATGTCTCAGTTTATTTGTCTTCATGTTATTCCAGACAAACTGAATGATGACCATTTTTTGTTGGTGAAAATATTAGTGGCTTAAGACTTTTGCACAATACTGTATATAAACAAATTTTAATTGTGATTGCTGCAACACTCTCCAAAAAAGTTAGGACAGAGCAAAATAAAAGTGTAAAGATTATAGAATATCCAAATTAAACTGTTTTGAAACAGTTCATATAAGGCAGGCACATTGGTAATTTGTGAGGGGTTTATGTTTGGGTACACAAGGGGAATTGAAGTCTTTGAACCATGGCTCATCACTTTAAGTCAAATTTTATTAAAAAAGTGTCAAACAAATCAAAAATCATTTTTCTCAATGCGAAGTGACAAAGAATTTTGGTCTTTCACCAACTACAGAACCATACAAAATATTCTAATATACTATGGGGCCATTGAATGCTTTAACCTGATTGGCTGATGAACGTTCTGAGGTGTACAATTATTTTCAGGGAAATGCACGGCGAACATAGTTCCAGGCATGTCTCTTGACCACATTCCATAGTTCCAGTTCCATATAAATTTGCATAGGTAACCATAATAACGGAAATTAGCATACAGTATATAGCACACAGGACTAACAAAAACAACAACATGACAGACGATTTTCCAAAAATAAATACACATGACCTTTCTCACCCATGAGGTAATAACATCGCTGTTTAGAGATGCTGCTGCAGAACACTGTGTGCTGTGGTCAGATGAGTAAATGAGTAATTCTTCAGAATAATGGACATCAAATTATCATTCCCAAAGACCAAAGGGAGCATCCAGACTTTCACCTGGGACAGATGCAAAAGCAAACGTCTGTCATTGTATGGGGATGCAGCGGTGTAAATGAAATGAAGATTTGTCTCCTGTTGAAGATGTATGATCAGCCATGAAATGGAGAATTAGTTAATGACAATCACAGAATGCTGATCATTTAAAGTCTGGTATTAATGGAGATTTGCTTGCAAAACTTTATCAATTAGTATCTTCAATTAAACATTGTAATTAAAAGGACAGTTGATGTGACAAAGTGTTAAGCATGCCTCTGTCAAAAAACTGTTTTTTTTTTGTGTTGCAGGCATTAAAATCAACGTTTGTTTACATTTACAAGTGAAAAATAAAGTTGGCCAGTGAAAAATTTTTCTTACTACTTTAGTCAATTAGATAAAGGTTAGAGAGAATTAAAAAATAATATATCATTGATATTTATGATATTTCAGAAAACAGCCATTTTTTTATTGATATTTTAAAAATCCAGGCCAAATTTCAAGGGAACTTCAGAGAACCCAATCTAGTATGTTGTTTTTCAGATTTGGCTTACCTGAAATTAATTTTAAAAGCAACCAAGCCAATATCTGTGGGAAATTATATAAGGTAAAACAAAACAGCAAATAAACTCTCAGGTACAATCTTTTTGTTATGGGTTTGCTGATGTACTAATGGACTAAGCTGAGTGGCATCAAGATATCCACAGCAATCTCGACATGCTTATTCACTTTTTTCATGTCTCCTCTCATCTCTACAGGGTGCATGGAAAATCTCAAGTCACCACGGTAACAAGAGTGCCTGTGCTCTCACTTCAAACTGACATCGTTGTGTCCATAAACATTAAATATCCTTTGAGGAAATGTCAGAGGCCAGTCTCCTGGGGTTCTTCAAATCAAAATTTCATAATATGTAGACAAGGGTAAAATTGATTTACATCCACATATCAAAAAGCCATCCAAATACTGATTAAAACCCATTAGGCAGTTACTTATCATTTTGTTTTCTTAAAGGGTTATTTTACCCCAAAATAAAAAATACTCTTGTGGACATGGAAGGGAATAAACTGTTAAATAAAATCTTTCTTTCTTTCTTTCTTTCTTTCTTTCTTTCTTTCTTTCTTTCTTTCTTTCTTTCTTTCTTTCTTTCTTTATTTATTTTTGCTCACAAAAAATTATTCTTGTAGCTTCAGAAATTCATATTGACCCTGAAACTGCTATCACATGGACTATTTTAATGATATCTTTACTACCTTTCTAGGCCTTGAACATGGTAGTTGTGTTGCTGTCAATGCTGGGTCAGAAAGCTCTTGGATTTCACAAAAAAAAAAAAAAAAATCTTTATTTAAGTTCCGAAGATGCATGAAGGTCTTACGGGTTTGGAATGACATGAGGATGAGTAATTAATGACAACATGTATTTTTTTGTGTGTGAACTTACCCTTTGAGTGGGCTTTTAAGTACAGTTGATTTGTAAATATACTTTTAAGTGTGTTTTAGGACTCAGTCCGATGATGTGGTCAAAAGCATTTATGAAAATTCACTTAGTGCACCTTTAAAATGCATGTTGCTTATCAGTGCATTTTATTTGTGTGCTCTTTGTTATCTATTTAATTCATAGTTTTATTTATAGATATATACCTCATTAGTGTCTGGTTTTATGGGCTGCTATACTAAGCTGTTTACATCTCGGTTGTTTTTGCAAACAGAGGCTGCTCAATGTTGTGCAAACTCATTGATTTTAACTGTGAGTGACACCACATTGACTGTTCCAAGATGGAAAACATGATGTTGTGTCTAAGGCAGTTGAATGTGGAATTTATGTATACATATCTATGGTATAAGGCCTTTGGCAGTATTATGCTGTGTTGGTTGAAGCTGAAACACAGTGTCATTGTGTGACTGTGAGAATAAGCATCAAACCACTGAGAATTCATCAATATTGCACCCTGACACAAATGGCAAACTTGCACACATGTATATTTAGATGTAGGTTTAAACGTGGAAAAATAAACCTTGCTCTGTGTGTTGTTAGACTGGGGATGTTTGTTTTGATTATTTGCTTTGCCAAAGGCTGTGTTTCAGCTGTGGTTTAGCTGTCTGTCACTGTAGGCTTTACTTACATTTGCTTTAATGTCATCCCTCTTGTCTCGACTGCTCTTAAGCTTTGATTCGTTTCTCTTTTAACTCTGCTCTTCACCTTGTCAGTCTTTCATTCTAGCCTTCTATGACTGTGTAGATGCAACCAAGCTGTTTAATAGTATATAGTTTAAGCAGCCTTTTTCATGTACTGTACATATGTGCTATAAAAATATGATTCAGCCTGCAAAATGCCATATATAACTCTTGGCCTTTTACATTTACATTTAGTCATTTAGCAGATTTGAATACTTAAAGCAAATGTGATGTAAAGGGCTGATTATACTTAACATATCCAGAGAAAAGTATTTATTTCTCAAATATTGCCCTTTCAAAGCTTAGGAGATGAGAGACTGTTATGTTCAACCTATAGTAGGCTTATTGATTCTACCTACAAAATATGTACACTGTTTAAATAAATTTTCATCTAAAATGAACAGCATTGGGAGGAACTCACCAATCACTCTTATTCCTTTCCACACAAATTATGGTTATGGGGGTAGATTATTGATTAATAAATAATCGTTTGTGTGGTTCTTTGTACGATACCAGTTTTACCATAGTGCACGATTATAGTAAAATAATACATTTTGATGTTCTCGTTATGTAAAGAGCTCAATAAATAGGCAATAGCTCTTTTGACATAGTAAACTTGCTTGGTAGCTCACCTTGCAATTACTCACCTTAACATGCGATCTTAATGAGCTCAAAGACTTGTAGAAGCTTTTGACATTGTTGCTTCAGAAAATGCCATTTTTTAAATTCATGTTTGCTTTTGATAAAACTGCTGGTTAGGTTTAGGGTTTAGTGTAGGTGGTACAGTACATTATTTTCAAAGACGACATTAACCTTTTAGCGCCACTAACATATATTCGGCAACCATTGCAGTAAAGCTTATCCAGATTCACCTTTATCTGTTTTGCATAAAACTGAACATGCTTTTAGCGTCACTCACTTATTTTTAGCGACACACACTTTATATTTCACTTTGAGACTGTTGCGAAACTAGCAAGAAGCAATATCAATATTATTTTGCAGAAATGTTACCACAGGCAGATTTTTTGTTGGTTATGTTTCATTTAAAGTGATAGTTTGGCCCAAAAATATATATTATAGGCCTATATTCTAAAGTCCTAACTGTTTCCATTTGAATGTATTTGATGACATATAATATGTGTACAGTAGCTAGTTGTGCTGAAATCTTCTCATTGCCTCTATATCTTGGCAGGGGTGGTTCTAGACGACTAGTGCTTTTAGGGGGCACAATTTTAAAATTAATCTTAACTTACTGTAAGTATTATTAATTTAATCATTTTTCACCATCATGTATCACTGCAATCTCTAGAAGTAATCTATAACAATTTCAGCTAAAATGAATGTTTCATTGTGTTTCATTTATTTGACAAATAATTTTGTATTGTAGTGTCAGGGCCGTATTTATTTTATTTTTGGGGGGGGGGGGGGCGGCACGAGTGAAAGAGGGGTGGTGTGTGTCTGTGTGTGTGCGTGTGTGTGTATGTGTGTGTGGGGGGGGGGTATCTCATGGTTGTCATGTGACACACAGCAGTCACAATACCAATGTAAAACTGATATATATATATATATATATACTGGTATTTATAGAGAGTTTACAGGACAAACTTTGCGTTTCACAAGAAATTGTTTATTGTAAAATGATTCCATATTTTGACAGGGCCAAGAATGTTTTCCCTATGTATTGGCAAATCTTAATAGTTATGACATTATTCATCTAAAAGACACCAGTTCTGAAAGTCTAGAGACACACGTGAGATTATGGGGATCTTTTTCTCTGAAGAAACATATAGGAAGAAGATATCTCCATGTACTGTGACATTCAAAAGATATTAAAAACATCAAATTTCTAATATTTCTTTTGTGTATTGGCACATCTCTTTCTCTGTAATGTGAATACAGACTCATACTGTATGTCCTTGACATCTGATCTGAATCTCTAAACACAAAATTCACTTGTCCTCACTCCACCTGTTTCCTCTCCATTTTGGTTGTGTGTGTGTGTGTGTGTGTGTGTGTGCAAAGACTGTAGAATACCCAAGACGTGTCACTCGCACAGTTTTGAATGTGGAAAAATGCGACACTTAATATGGCCGCTTAATCGCAGGAAGTCCCACCTTCTGAGCAAAATTGGTAAAGTAAGCACGTCACTGCAGCTGCTGTTAGAAGTCCTGGTTGCTATAGGAACAGTCAATGTTCTCTGAGACGTGTGGTTAGGACTGCGCATGCACACTGGCTGAACCAGCCTGAGAAATATGCTTTTTTGGTAATGCTATTACAGCAAAAGTAACAACATTTATGACACAGTTATTGTCAGATTTCTTTGGTGTTTTCAAAAATGAAATTTAATCCTAAACTTAGTGTACAGTTTTGAAGAATTTGATGTTTCCACATTCAAAGAGATAGGAGTTGCACTTTGCATGCCCGAGAGGCATTTTAAAGATGGCCGCAGAGTGACATGACTTAAGTGTAACATGACATGAGTGTCATTACTTAATTGTGTGTGTGATGGTGGACTTCTTCATTATGTGTGTGTGTGTGGGGTGGGGTTGGGGGGGCAGGTGGAACATGTAAGTACAGAGTAAGTATCTCTTCAGTGCCATTATGAAGACTCTTTCAGAACATTGTCTGATAAAAACAGAAATATTCATGTGTGCTCCGACACAGTGTAAATAACAAAACAGGATGTATTTTATAAATTCTTAGAAGTATGTGCTAGTGACCTTCTAAACAACCCCTGGGTTAAAGGAATACTTCAAACTAAAATTAGAAAATCATTTATTTACTCAAATTTTCTGTGACACATATTATTTCATGAAACTAAATATGTGAAATTTTAAATAATGTACTAGACTATTTCAAGTTAATATACTGCGGCTTAAAAATGTATTTAAAAGCACGATTATAGTATCATTAACAGTAGTCTATTGAATTTGTATGATATATTTAAGGTCATTCAATTTTTAAACTGTGTATAATAAAATAAAATCAGTTCTGAATCATCAGACTGATCTACTGTAGTCTCAGTGGTCCAGTTGCAGTGGTTAAATGAAGATGTATAACAATAGTGAATAAAAATTTATTATAAGTATTAATATAGGTAAATAACAATGCATTTATTTATTTTATTTTATTTTTTTAAATATATTTGTTATTCTCCCATACCTATAGTAATTTCAGAAGGCTAGGAATATAATATGAAATTCATATGGACCATTTCTTGATTTTTTTTTATTGTACTTTTGTGTCCTTTTTTGAAGGTAATTCAGATAACGACAGTAAACGATGAAAGATTGATTGACTGATTGATTGATTGATTGATTGAACTGGTTAATTTATTAAATAGATACAGTCAAACCAAAATTTATTGAGACACCTTCAACATTTCACATTATCACAGCTTATTCTGTATAGTTAAGAAGATGGTAATACAATATTACAAGAACTCAGAGTTAAACTGTCACAACAAATTCATCTAATGTTAGATAACTTTGATAGAAAGGTTTTTTTTTTTTTTTCCCAGACTTGGTCTGAATCATTTTTGGTCACAAATTTTTATCAGTTTTCTGGTAGTCCACTGTATGAACAATTTTGGGGTATAATTTGTTACAGTTTAATTTGCTGTCCTGACTTAAATAAATGATCTGGTGTCTGTGTAATTTTTGGTTTGACTGTATATCCTTTGGTTATTTTAACACTTAATTATGCCCATTAAATGTAATGACACACTTTGCTGTAATAAAGCAGGGAACCGTTATAAATCTGATATTTTCACAAATAGAAGTCACTTTTTTTTTTTTTTTTTTAAATCTGAAACGTGCAATGGAGAAACACTCAAGAAAACAAAACACGTGCAACACGTGTACACATTTGTACTGGTGCAGAACGAGAGGGACAGTAGTAACATAACTTCCTAGCGCATTACAAACAGGCTGCTAGATTAATTTTCGCCAGAAAGTTATGTACGACTTAGATTGAAAATAAATGATGTTTATAGTGAATGCCCCTATAAATGGTCTTTTTTTATGATTAAGTTTTAATCCATATGCGTGTGCTAAGTGAGTGAACATCAAAGATCACAATCTCTAATAACTTAATTCTGCTGTCTGTTGTTCTGTTGTCTGTGTTTCTTTGTCTGAATGTGGCACTTATCACATGCTGTATGGTATCAGCGGTTGGTATCTGGGCATTTTAATGAGTACGAGTACAGGTACTCAGTATCGGGCCGATACCGATACCAGTTTCGGTATTGGTGCGTCCCTAATGTTAACCCAGTATTGGTTGTACGGTGAACAGTGTGACATGTCAGTCTTTTTTTGTTTTCTTCTCTTAAAAACAGTATTCTCATCACTTTATAACATTATGGTTGAACTAATGATGGCAGATGGACTATTCAGATGATGTTTTTCTTAATTTTCTAGACTTTGACGGTGTTATTTACTTGGCAGTCTATGGGACAGTCTCAAGAATCCCGGTTTTTATCCAAAATATCTTAAATTGTGTTCCGAAGACAAACAAAGCTTTTACGGGCTTGGAACAGCATGGGGGTAAGTGATTAATGACAAAATTTTCATCTTGGGCTGGAGTATCCCTTTAATAAAGCTCTAGAGGCTGTTTATCTAGGATTAGCTCTTCCTTTAATGTATAGTGTATCCATGAAGACATGAACACTTGAAAACATGATCCTAGATTAGTATACTTTAATCTTATAAATTGATATTGATACATAAGAGACTTGGATGAGGCTTAGCACTACTGCACACATCTTATATTGCTCAAATCCCTTTGAGCAGGATGTAATTTGTAGCACATTCAAGCCATGTGAAATTGCTTGAAGTTTTTGACAAGCAGAAACAATACAGTTTGCTATATATATATATATTTTTTTATATATCTATTTATTTATTTCTCACAATGGTCTTGGATTGGTCATGTTTCTGTACAGTCTGTGAATCTTTGACTCACTCATCAAACCAGATCTATGGTAAATATAGTGGCATGCTTTAGAGAAGTCTCTCAGGATATATGGAGAATGTTTGGCACAGGAGCTGAATGATGTGTTGCTCTTTGATTATCTTATCTTACCGACCTCCAGTTGCTTGTTTTATGTGGAACAATAATTTGTGATGAAAGATATCTAACCACCTTTTCTCCCATTTGCCTTTTTTTGTCAGTCACAACATCAAATTCACTACAACTTTTTGAAACATTGCCCAGACTTGCCTGCAAAAGTCTTAAAAAATCATTGGAACACAAACACTGATACACATGCATGTGTGTGTGTGTGTGTGTAGGTGTGTGTTCAATAAGGTACTCAAGGTGTGCTGGATTCTGAAGGTGTTTCAGGCACAGCGTGACTGTATTTACAAAACAGCACACCTTGAATACCTTCTTTCTTTTACAACATACAATATAAATATTAAAGCCAATAATATGTACTGATGCATTCCTTTATTCCTTTATTTATTTATTTTCAAGTGAAATCATTAATTGCCATCTGCTCTAAAATAGTGGCTGACAATGACAGTGAACTTAGTTTTAGTTAATTAGTAATTACTGAATGAGCATTGAGCATCACATGCTGGCGTGATGATCCTGAACCCCAAAGATAGATAGATAGATTGATTGATAGATCAATAAGTAATAAGATAAATTCAATAAAATTGAATGTGCCCAAGCAAGGATGAGATCAAATTTTCATCAAATAATAATGGTCAAATAATCTCTGCATAAAGCTATAGCATGATAATGCTTTGCATTTCAGTTCTGTTTGAACCAGGTACAAATAGATACAAATCAGAACTGAGCAGATGTGTGTCAGACTCTGTTCCGTGTGTTTCCCCTACGTGCTCCAGTTTGATCATGCCCTTATTTGCATTTTCCTGTTCCTGTCTTTATTTAGTTTATTTGATTCCAGTTGTGT
This sequence comes from Carassius auratus, assembly GCF_003368295.1. NCBI lineage: Eukaryota > Metazoa > Chordata > Actinopteri > Cypriniformes > Cyprinidae > Carassius > Carassius auratus. The sequence continues at coordinate 12,845,089 of NC_039254.1, read as the reverse complement.
TTAATTAGTTACTGTATTTAAAGTGTGTTCTGTCCCTTGTTTCCCGTCCACTGTTAATTGTCATTTTGTGTTCTGTATTTCCCGTTTTCCTGTGTTCCCAGCTTTGTGTTATCATTTAAGTGTTTGGAATTTGCTTTACTCTTTATCTCCTCGCTCATTCGTTCCCATGTGTGAATCATGACAATGTGAGCACTTTGGAAATCTTTTATCTGTTTATATTTACAGAATTTTGAGCACATTGATATTTGTCTTTATGGAAGTAAAAAAAACAAGAAAAAAAAAAAAAAAAAAAACTTGAATAGTATAGAATCTGTAACACCTATTTTGTTTTTTTTTAGATGCAGTGTGTAGCTTCTTCTTTGTTGAAATGAACTAATGTACTATTCTGTTGCTTGACTTACTGCTGGAATCTGTGTTTCTCTTGGAAGTTTCTGCTTGTTCAGTCTGAGGTCCAAAGCAATTCAGGTGGCTGTTGCTAATGATTGACTCTTTCTGTTTGGGATTGTGCAGAAATATGATTTTATACAGTATGCTGTATTTGTAATAGAGTGGGATTTGAGCACTTAATGGCTTTCGGCTCTTTGTGCATCTGCCTCTCTGAGCATGTAGATCAAAACGTACTCAAGCAACCAGCCTCAATCCATGGGACTTCCTCTGGCTTTAAGAGAGAAATCTCATCCCCTGCTGGGCTGACTGTAAATATGATCTAACAGTAAGCCTGACCTGTTGACCAATTCAAGAGGATGGAAATATTTGAGGACATATTTTCTTTCTGAAATGTTGGAGTCACTTTATAATTCTCTTTTAGTCTGTATTTGCCATAAACTGATGGATAAATCTCTCCCTTTCTCTTTGTAGTTGTAGCTTGCTAAAATAAATAATTTCTCATACTTAACATCAGGGATTTTAACAGACATTATAAAAGGGATAATTCACCCAAAATTAACATGCATCATATCATCATGTACTCAAACAAATGTTGTTCCAAACCTGTACTGTTCCAGTAGTAACCATAATTAATTTTGTGCTGAACAATAGGCTTTTTCACACTAATTAAAACATTATGTAGTGTATATATATATATATATATATATATATATATATATATATATATATATATATATATATATATATATATATATATATATATATAATTTTCATCTGTTTTAATATTGTGGGTCATTGGCTGGTCTCTACATTATAGTAACACTGCATCTCTCCACTTGCATTTTTTGAACATTACCTATTTGATTAACAGATTCAATTCATATGGTCAATGGTGAACAGGGATACATTTATTTACTACTATGAAAACATGGTTCAGTAAATTTATCTAATTGTTTTGATAAATGAACATGCATTTTCTTAAAAAATTTTATATTTAATTTTTTTTCTCCTGTTTATGTATGATTCATGTAATACTCTGTTTTATAAAATGCAGTAGTATACTAATTTAAGTGTTAAGGCAATAAAACATGTTTTTCACCCACATTTTAATGTATGCTATGGCTTTATAGTCAAAGTCAAAAGTCAAAGTCACCTTTATTTATATAGCGCTTTAAACAAAATACATTGCCTTAAAGCAAATGAACAACATTCATTAGGAAAACAGTGTGTCAATAATGCAAAAAGATAGTTAAAGGCAGTTCATCATTGAATTCAGTTATGTCAACCAAGTTAAATGGTGTATGTGCATTTATTTGCAATCAAGTCAACGAAATCGCTGTAGATGAAGTGAACCGAAACTCCATCGGTTACAGAATGGAGAAAAACACCTTGGGAGAAACCAGGCTCAGTTGGGGGGCCAGTTTTCCTCTGACCAGACGAAACCAGTAGTTCAATTCCAGGCTGCAGCAAAGTCAGATTGTGCAGAAGAATCATCTTTTTCCTGTGGTCTTGTCCTGGTGGTCCTCTGAGACAAGGTATTTACAGGGGATCTGTATCTGGGGCTCTAATTGTCCTGGTCTCCGCTGTCTTTCTGGGCAGTAGAGGTCCTTTCTAGGTGCCTGATCCACCATCTGGTCTGGATACGTACTGGTTCTGGGTGACTGCAGTGACCCTCTGATGTGGACACAGACTTGATCTGGTGGCCACGGTGTCCTCTGAACAAGAGAGAAACAGACAAATATTAGCATAGATGCCATTCTTCTAACACCATAAGGGAAGTGTTTCCGGTTCCGGTTTACCTAGTTAATGCAGCCTGAAAATCCTTTAACGGGTTTGGATATTAAAAGCATATTAGTATGTTATGTGTATGCCAGGTTAAAGAGATGGGTCTTTAATCTAGATTTAAACTGCAAGAGTGTGTCTGCCTCCCGAACAATGTTAGGTAGGTTAATCCAGAGTTTAGGTGCCAAATAGGAAAAGGATCTGCCCCCCGCAGTTGATTTTGATATTCTAGGTATTATCAAATTGCCTGAGTTTTGAGAACGTAGCGGACGTAGAGGATTATAATGTAAAAGGAGCTCATTCTATAGCATGTATTTAGCTAAACTTAACAAACCACCCTTTACACAAATATTGTTACATGAGCTAAAAATCTAATGTCCATAAAGACACTAATTTACTAGTAAATGTTTGTAAACATTCATAAATGTTGAATTGTCTTTTTAAATTGGGTACTGCAAAAACATGAACAAATGATTAATAAATTATTTGTGAAGATGTGTAAAAATCAGAAGTCTAAAGACCCAAATATGTGACCTAAACAAAAAAGGTGCATTATGTAATATTTGAATTGAAGTGTAATGGTGTTTGATAACATTCAAAACAAAAGTACATTAACAAATAAGCTTATAATCATTGTATAATTTTTAATATCATTTGTAGATTTTGAAAAAGTGCATGATCATATGAACTCAAAGATTGCAGACATTTGTAAGCATTGAAATTTACATTAAATAATGATCTGTTAATCATAACTAATGTTTAATAGGTCCAATAGTAAACATTAACAATCTCATTATCTCATATTTCTAGTGATGTAAATATATATTAATGATCCATTAAGCATTATATAATTTTTGTTAATGATTTATCAATGAAATTTATTATAAGTAGCAGCCACCAAAAGACCATAACAATCACCTACTGATATCCTAGCAACCACCAAAAACACCATAGCAACAGCATAGTAACACTTTGCAAACCCTAGCACTTATTTATTTATGTGGTAGACCAGCTGAAAATGAAAATGTAAATTATTGCAGCTCAGATAGCTCAAATCACAGAATGTAAAATCATATTATGAAGCTCTTTACATTTTTAGATATAGCAAGAAACGAGGATCTGTCTTTTTTAAAACTCTAAACATACATTTGACAATGAGCCAGTATCACTATTCAGTTCCTTGTGGGAAATGATGCATAATTGGATCATATAATTATGCAGTATGCCAATGGATCATCCTTTATGGACATATGAAATTAGTGTAAAAAGCATCTGTGTGGATTTAACAGCCAGAGAACTTCATAAACACATCAAATGCTATTTAATATGATATGAAGAATTGTCTTTCCAGCTCATGAAGGTTGCTAACTATGATGTTGTTTGCATAGCTGATGACTTGAAAAAGTGTCTCCTTGTGACAGGTTTAGCCTCAAACCAAAATCACCCTGTTTTTTTTTTTAAAGTGTTATATGTCAAGGTCATAATCGTGGATGATCTTCTTCTTTTTTTTTCTTCTTTGTGGTATTTGCAAAGGCAAGCATCTGATTCCAATTATTTAAAGGATTAAATGGTTAGTTCACCCGAAAATGAAAGTTCTGTCATCAATTACTCACCCTCATGTAGATAAGTGGCTAACAATATCCTGAGGGTGAAGCAAATGGAAAATCCAGATTACAGCAATAGCCCAGGCAGGGACAAACAGAGTCCAAAACAGCAAGACAAAAGGGTAAACCAAAATCACAGGCAAGAATCTAAAAACAAGAAAACAGGCAAGGCGAGAATAAACAAGAACTGGCTCTGTAGAGTAGCTAGCGCTGAATGAGGGATGAGAGCTAAACAATACTCAGCAACTTGAGCAGGATCTGATTGTGTATTATATAGTGGGTGTAATCAATTTAAGGTGAGCAGGAGATTGGTGACAGCTGAGACAGCTGTGGGAAATGTAGTCCAGGGTATAGTGTAACAGTTACTGTGGTGCAAGAATCCATATGGCGGATGAATGACCTCTGGTGGTGATCAGACTAAAGTCCATGGATAGGATTCATAACATAGCCCTCCCCCAAGGAGCGGCTTCCAGATGCTCCTAAAACAGTAAACTCCAGGAGGGTGGTGGAGTAGAAGCAGAGCAGGGGGAGGGATGGAGGGCCAGGTCCACATGGAAGTGGAGAGATGGAGGACTGATGTAGAGTTGCCAGAGCAAAGCACTAAATCAGAACCAGCAAAGCAGGAAGCCAGGGTGGAGCAGCGAACCAGGGTGGAGCCACCAGACCAGATGGAGCTGAGGACCACCACAGCTGAGCAGATGGGTTAGAAGGTCCCCATGGCAGTGCAGAAGACTGCCAGAGCAGGACAGAAGACCACCAGGCTTGAGCAGACAGAGTAGAAGACCACCACGGAGGAGCAGAAGGGACAGACGCCCACCACGGCAGAGCAGACTGGACAGAAGCCCTCCACGGCAGAGCAAATAGAGCAGACAGAGCTGAAACACAGAACACAGACAGATACTCTGTGGCCCCAAGGGTTGGATCAGGAGATATAGTGGGCTTATTGACAGTCTCTTTGGGACTGATAGTGCTGAAATTTCAGCGTTGGTCTTCTTGAGAGTGGCAGGACAGATGGACAGTTCAATAACAGACACATTACTTGAAACTGGATGGGCAGGTAGTTCAAAATCAAAAGCATTGATTGAAATGGCATTAACAGACATTTCAGTGATTGAAACTAGACTGGCAGACAATTCACACTGAGACCCATTGATAGAAACTGGACATATAGATGGTTTAAAATCAGAAACCTTTGGGAGAAATAGATGGACAGTTCAGTTCATAATTAGACTCAAAATAGAATTAAAATGAACAGACACATCACACACAGCCTCCATGAATAGTTCAAAACAGAGTTCATAAGCAGCCTCCTTGGCCAGAATGGAAAATACAGGGAGTTCATAGACGGCCTCTTTGGCTTGAACAAAACAGGCAGTGAGTTCATAGATGGCCTTCTTGGCCAGAACGGAACAGGCAGAGAGTTCATAGGCTGCCTCCTTGGCCGGAACGGAACAGACAGAGAGTTCATAGATGGCCTCCTTGGCCAGAACGGAACAGACAGAGAGTTCATAGACTGCCTTCTTGGCTGGAATGGAACAGGCAGAGAGTTCATACGGGGATACCACTGACACCTCTGGAGGTTCTACAGTGGATGTCGCCACCTCCGGATGTTCTAGAGGCGTACCATCAGATAACAGAGAAAATTCATGAACCTTTTACTTTAGACAGGCAAAGAGTTCAGCAACGGTTCCTTCGACCATGACATGACAGGCTGAAGATGCATTGCTGTGCGCCACACCACGCAAGGAGCTGAAGCAAGCACCGCCACTTCAGGAGGTTCTGCAGCATGGGCCACCACCTCTGGAGAAGCTGCAGCGGGCACCATTACCTCGAAAGGATCTGCAGCATCAGCTGCCACCTCGAGGGAAATCACAGTGGCCACCACAATTTCTAAAGTTCCAGTGGTGGTGTATGCAGCCCAAATACACCATAAATTGATCCCCATACCGGGAAGTGATACACACAGAGGAATTAGTTCAGGAACTTAGGGGATTCCAGCTGCACGTGCTGACACCAGCAGTGGGTCCTCAATGCTGAATGCCAGTCTGAGATACTGAAGAACGGTCCTGAGTGCAACAGACAGAAAGGACGGGACTCTGGATGATCAGCTGTGATGTGACGTGACTCTGGACTGAAGGCTGAGAGGTGACAAGACTCTGGAATTTCAGCTGAGATGTGACAAGACTCAGGAAGATCGACTGTGACTTGTCTGGACTCAGAAAGATCAGCTGTGACCTGGCTGGATTCAGGAAGATGAACTGACTTTACTGGACTCGTGAAGATCAGCAGTGACTTGAATTGACTCAGGAAGATCAGCGGTGACATGACTCAACTCAGGATTGGCAGCTGAGAAGTGACGAGACTCTGGAATGTCAGCTGATAAGTGACAATTCTCTGGAATGTCAGCTGAAAAGTGACGAGTCTCTGAAAGGTCAGTGAAGATGATACCTGACTCATGACGATCAACTTTGACTTGACTTGCCTCATGACGATCAACTGTGACTTGATTTTCTTCATGATTATCAACTGTGATTTGACTTGATTCATGACGATCAACTGTGATTTGACTTGATTCATGACGATCAACTGTGACTTGATTTGATTCATGACGATCAACTTTGACTTGACTTGACTCTGGAAGATCAACAGTGGCTGCCATTTTGCAGTCGGACTCCGCTATTGCCACCATTTTGTGCTTGTGCGGTTTCGCATTCTTCCTCCATGACACCCACAGTGAATGAAGGGCCAACACGCAAAAAAAAAAAAAAAAAAAAAAAAAAAAACATAGTCCCAAAACTGACAGAGTGACGGACGTGGACCCTTGCGTCTAACTTTAGATTGTAGAGGTTAATTATGGCCATCACAAAAAAAACTATCAAAAGACAATTCGGTAGGTCTGAGTAGTGTTCTATGGCAAAAAAATGCGAACATAGTTATCCAGCGATCACAGGCCTTGTCTAAGGGCTAACAAAATTATTGCCGTGTCCATACCTGGCCAATGTTCTTCAGAAAATCCGCTGGATCCTTGTGTGGCAGAGTATTCCATAATGGGCTGATGAGACGTGAGACATGTGGATCCATGTGCAAAACTTTACTCTTAAACATGGTCAAAACAGGCAAGGGTCAAACTATTTAAAATAGGTGCATTGAGAGCAAGTCAGAAGAGTAATCCAAAATGGGCGTGGTCGATTGGTGGCTAACAATATCCTGAGGGTGAAACAAATGGGAAAATCCAGATTGCAACAATAGTCCAGGCAGGGGCAAACAGAGTCCGTAACAATACTCAGCGACTTGTGCAAGATCTGAGTGTGTTATAGAGTGGGTGCAATCACTTTAAGGTGATCAGGAGATTGGTGACATCTGTGTGCAATCCGTGTACTGGATGATGGGAAATGTAGTCCTGTATTATAGTGTAGCAGTTAGTGTGCTGCTAGAGTCCATACTGTATGTTACGTCTAGTGACTGAAAAAAAGGCAGATAATCCAATAGCGAGTAAATAACAGAGGTTTATTATACTCAAGTACTCAACAATGGTTAAAGACAGTTTAGCTGGACAAAGCACAGACGAGTGAAGCAGGACTTTGGAGCAGGCAGGCCGGCTGAAGAGACCACTGCTCAGGAGTGACACAGGGATGCAATGGGCAAACCAAACCGGCGGGATCCAGGAATCCGTAACGAAGAGACAAGACCAGGACACACATGAAACAGCCAGAACCACCAGACACACTGAAACAATCTGACAAAACGACTGGGTGAGACACAGGTTTAAATAGCCCCGGTGATGAGTGCAGCAGGTAGCAGTGATCAGAGTGATAGGTAATCAGCAACCGTGCCTCCAACACAACGTGCACACACAGAGAAGGTGAGAGTGAATTCATGAACCGTGACACCATATGGCAGATGAGTGACCTCTGGTGGCGATCGGACTGTCCATGGACAGGATTCATAACTGGTTCATGTTTGGAACACAAATTAAGATATTTTTGTTGAAATCTGAGAGCTCTTTGACCATCCATAGACAGCAAGTATATTACCATGATCAATGCACAGAAATGTAGCAACGACATCAGTAAAACAGTCCATGTTACATCAGTGACTCAGCTTCAGTTTTGCTCAGCTTCAAGAATATTTTTTGTGCACAAAGAAAACAAAAATATTACTTTATTGAACATTTATTTTCTTTGAGTTACTGTCTTCTTTCCCCAGAATGTAATCAACGTAATCTGCATTGTTTACTACGTTCAGCATGCTCACATTTATTCCTGGACGTAAACAAAACGGATTAGGTTGAGAACTGAGTACCAATAATAATTAATACAAATTGAGAACTAAAACAGCAAAAATAAAATTATTTCTTAAGGATCATATGAAACTGAAGCCTAGAGTAATGGAACGTAAAGCTGCACAACAACAAACAATATATAACAAAAATCTAACTGACTGACTGATGGATTGATGATTATGACTTTCTCTTCCAAAGAACTAGAGAAGGGTTTCCCATTTCTTCTAAATGATTTAAAATAAATAATTGAATTGCATCAGCTGAGCATTGCCATACGATCACAATACTGTTTTGTTGCCTTTCATCTTCTGATATTGTGTGTGTACTATAGTTTGTTCACTACATAAGTTACGCACTAATTACAAGGTCTAAAACAGCATTCTGAATGTCCTGAAATTCACTGGTACCCATTAATGGGCTCTTTGAATTTGTGCCGAGAGATATTAGAGGGGACCTGTAGCTTTTGTTATGCGCTAATGAATGTACTCTACAGAGAAAGACAGTTTCCCCTCCGTAGGAGCTTTACTCTTAGCCACTGCAGTAGCGTCTGCCAAGAAACCTGGAGAGCGGATGAGAGAGGGAGACAGAGAGCAAAAGAGAGAAAGATATTAATTCAGCCATCACTCTTTCTTCCTAGGTCTCATCAATTAGCAGCACTCTGAAGCTTGGCAGAGTGAACAGAGCTGCTCTCTGCCTCATGCCTTTAATCAGAACCAAGATATACAGCTCACCCTAGCAACACATCGTACAAACACACACACACACACACACACACACACATGAAATGATTAATGCACACGCGCACATGCACTTACCCATATAATCATATGCACATACACAAAAGGAAATAACGTTAACCTTGACCTGCAAGGCAAAGTGTTTCGGTAATGTATCAAATTAAATTGTTCAAACGAACAGTCTGTCATCATTTACTCAGCCTCATTGTGTCATTCCAAAGCGGTATGATATATTACAAATCTTCTGAAGCCATACAGTTGCTTCATATAAAGAACTGGAAGAAATGTACATCTTTCAATGAAAACCTTTGAAATCCCTGATGAAATTTAATCGCACATCATACTATTCATACTCAAAAGCACCACACAACAGGTAGGAGGCACTTGAAAACCAATGATATGACATGATTGAAGTTTTTGTGCGATTGAGAATCCAAAATGTGCAATATCTATGATGTAACATAACATAATTCCCTATTCCACAGTCTGTACATCATGGCTGTAAGGGTGTTAAAATCAACTTCACAATAATTTGAATCTATTTTACATTTCGGCAAATTGTTGGTTAAGTCATTTATATGATTTTGTATGAATTTCTTTCTTAATTTTTTTATATGATCTGCCTGATCTGATCTATATGTTTAGTGGTGGGGTTATGGACCTTCATGCTTAATTTTATTTCTAAAATGTTTATGTTTTTGTTCAATTCACATCATATAAATTCAAATGAAATTGCTACTTTGTGAAATAGTTATGTTTTCCTGTAAGACGGAGTAGTCAAAACTCACTGTGTCTCCCAAAGCCCCAAATTAGCACAGCCAATAGTCAGCATTGGTGGAACTGTTGTTTTATTTGATTTGATTTGATTTGATTTTACAAACCTGTCTGTAAATAGTCATTATTTTTGCAGTTCCATTTGGTACATCTAGCAGTTTTTTCAAAACTTTAAATTGAGGTCTGTTCATCCCACAAAACTTTTTTGGTCCTTTGGAGCATTTTATCACTATTTGCTTTATATATATATATATATATATATATATATATATATATATATATATATATATATATATATATATATATATATATATATATACAGTACAGACCAAACGTTTGGACACACCTTCTCATTCAAAGAGTTTTCTTTATTTTCTTGACTATGAAAATTGTAGAGTCACACTGAAGGCATCAAGGGCTATTTGACCAAGAAGGAGAGTGATGGGGTGCTGCGCCAGATGACCTGGCCTCCACAGTCACCGGACCTGAACCCAATCGAGATGGTTTAGGGTTGAGCTGGACCGCAGACAGAAGACGAAAGGGCCTACAAGTGCTAAGCATCTCTCGGGGAACCCCTTCAAGACTGTTGGAAGACCATTTCAGGTGACTACCTCTTGAAGCTCATCAAGAGAATGCCAAGAGTGTGCAAAGCAGTAATCAAAGCAAAAGGTGGCTACTTTGAAGAACATAGAATATTAAATATTTTCAGTTGTTTCACACTTTTTTGTTATGTATATTATTCCATATATAATTCCACATGTGTTAATTCATAGTTTTGATACCTTCTGTCTGAATCGACAATTTTCATAGTCATGAAAATAAAGAAAACTCTTTGAATGAGAAGGTGTGTCCAAACTTTTGGTCTGTACTATATATATATATATATATATATATATATATATATATATATATATATATATATATTGGAAACGTCCAGTGTGAATGTTCTGATAAATGTCTTGTTTTTCTTAAAACAAAACAAAGACAATGATTACAAAAATATTAATTTTGGGGTAAACTATCCTGTTAACAACATAGGTTTGTGTTTTTACATCAGTCATCTTTTAAAATCAGCTGTATTAATTCATTATGTAAAAAGTTTATGACTGAGTAAATTTTTTTATGTGTAAATGAATAGTGAATGTAAAAATTACAGAGTTGGCTAATGCAGGCATACTCATTATTTGCCCAGAGGGTAGTGTAGTGTGTAGTGAATCTAAAGTCTTTTGTTTTGTTATTCTCTTTTTTGCTTCACTAACAGGATCTCTTATAACCCTGAACATGTAATGAGTAATAGACCCATCCACTCCCACTCTTCTTCAAAGCACCAAACAAATTTGCAAGTTCTCTCTTGCAGTTAAAGCACACTGATAAGCCACAGCTATTTCAGTCATTTTGGAGCTCATTTAATATTCTTCCTTGCGTTCCTACTCAGAGAAACTTGGCAGGAAAGTCTCTGGATGATCGAACAACCACATTGCATAAAGCTTAATTTAATTAAGGAGTTGAAGAGATGAAAAAGAGATTGTGTTTATGTGCATGTGTGAGGGTGTGTGTGTGTGTGTATGTCAAGGTCAAAAAAGCTGCAGAAAATAGACTGTACTACACTAAAACTATGTTGTATTGTGTTGCATCATTTATAAAGGTCTGACAAGCTGTGTGATTGGCAAAGCAGCCTGAAACAGAAGAAACTGTTAAGAAGCTTTTAGTTAGCTAGAGCGTAAAAATCCACAGATTACGCACAGTGTCTACTATAAATGTATTAAAATGTTAATGCAAATTTTTAAAGTTATTAATCATGTCACATCAACGATTGTCAGATGTGTTTTGCAGGGCAACATCTTGAAATGTTTTTGTATTTAAGGCTCATAACTTTCCCTAGGGTCTTTTTTTCTACCACTGTCATTGTATTTAGAGTAAGTTTGAATGCAGTGGCATTGGTGAATCACACAAAAGAACATAAAAAAAAAAAAAAAAAGTAATACCCATTCAGCTACGTTGCCGGAAGGAACAGAGAAGAGAATAATCGAAAGAATCTTAATTAATCCAACGTGGAGAACAGGAAGAGACAAATACATAACTTGTAGACCTGACAAAACTGAACTGAAAGGATTAGGGTTTTAAAGGCAGGATAATGGGGGAAAACACAGGCATATGGAATGACTAAATTAACAGGGACATGGAACACCTGGGGAAGAAACTAGACACACCTCACGGAAGGTGCGTCCTCACACTGTAGGCAACAACAGGATGCATAGGTGGGAGCTTGGGAGGAGGCTCCAGTGGAGGACAGACCCCTGGGAGGGGGCCGGCAGACAGAGACCATGGAGGGAGGATCCAGAAGAAGCTTGGAGCAGGAGGAGTCCAGCTGGACCCACGGCACAGCCTTATTGACAGCCCAAGGTGTAGCTGACAGTGGGAGGAGCCATGGAGGAGGAATGGCCACTGCCTTCAGGGGCCCAACCAACTGCAGCGGAGCAGGTGGAGGAGCCTGAGGCAGAAAGCCAGTGAGCTGGGGGATGCCGAGGATCCGGGGGCCAGGGTGGAGTCGAGGGATCTGGCTACTAAGGCAGAGATCCAGAAATCTGCGGCAGAGCCAGAGCGACTGAGGACCAAGGTGGAGCTGGCAGGAGGAAGGAGCCCAATGGAGCTGGTGGGACAGAGCGACTAGACCAGCGGTCGACTACCCAACCAAGGCAAGTGGAGCTGATGGATCGATGGTTGGCAGAGGAGTGGATTAGGTGAGATCCTTCACGGGGCATATGGTAAGAGGGGACCCATTTCTCGCTAGAGTCCACTCCACAAAAGCAGCGAATTCCTCCAGAGGACCATCTTCGGATGACGCCGCAGAGCGCGTCGTCTGAGTAGCTGGTGATGTGAGCTAATAACAGGAACTGTCTGGTATGGTCCTCGAGAGATCATCCTTCCTTCTCCAGCAGGAGGAGGAGGAATTTCGGGCGAAGGAGGGGATCCATGAAACACAATGAAAAAAAAATGTATAAATAAAAAAAAAACTGAGGAAAAAACGTGGATACAAAATGGAGGAGAGACATGCAATTTACTGTTGTTCAGTCAGGTCTTGTCACGCTATGCTGCTGGAAGGAACACAGAGCCGAGAATAATCGAAAGAGTCTTTATTAATCCAACACAGGGGTAAATCCAACATGGAGAACAGGAGGAAGACACACGTATACCTCACCATTTAAATAATAAAATACATTTAATTTTCAAATAACAGTGAATCGAATGCCATTAAGAAAATGCCACAAAATAACTAGATTAGATAGATATTAACTGATGGATATTTTGTAGAGCATCCTTAATAGAGCATCTTCTCACCTCCCCTCTTAAATGTTTGGTGTTTCAGGACCGATTGTGATCCTACTGCTATTGTGGCCATCATAATAGTTAATTCATTAAATCAGAGTGAATGTACTGTATTACCATAATATAAAATGTGCTTTTAAAAAGTAAGATTGATTGCCTTTCATAGAAGGGCACACTCTATAAAAAGATAGTTCTACTTAGAACCATATGGTCTTTCATTATGAAATGGTTTGTTTTACTTAACAAATAAGCAACTTTGCAAATTAGCAAGTAAGCAATATTGAATTTACAATCCATATTATTAGTTCTGATTTATCTGTTAATACTTGGGTTTATGCATAAATATAAACAATTATAAATATGATCCCATGATGAGTAATCTTTAATTATGTGAACATTGTAAATGACTCATATACTGTCCATTTACAATAGATACCTGTGGACTTAAAAACTGGAAGACACACACTATGACTCTTTACTTATTTGCATATTTCTACCCAGACAGATGCTGTCACAGCCTCATCATTTAGAGAGATAAACTGCCAAAATACACACATAATAATAGACATAAAGACAAAATTTTGTGTTTCTATTTGTTTAATGTAATTATTAATGTCATCAAAGTGTCAAATGTTATCAATAATTAATGTATACAGCTAAAAACTGACAGAACAAAACTGACTTTCATTTTTTACTATAATTTTTTATTTATTTATTTTGACTATAATTTCAGTGTGTGTGAGAGTGGGCATGTTTTTTGTGACATATCAGGACACATCTGTGTATAATGACATGGGTATCACACAGGTATTACAATGAGAGGGTGACTTATGAGGACATAACCCATGTCCCCATTTTTCAAAACGGTTAAAAACCAATCAGGATGAGTTTTTATTTATTTATTTTATTTTTTTGAGAAAGTAAAAATGCACCAAGTGTCCTGTGAGGGTTAGGTGTACGGTTGGTATGAGGCCATAGAATATACAGTTTGTACAGTATAAAAACCATTATGCCTTTGGGATGTCCCCACTTTTCACAAAAACAAACGTGTGTGTGTGTGTGTGTGTGTTTTGTCAATTCTATTCCACCGCACAGTCCAAGCTTTGATAATGTTTTCCCCAGAGCAGATATTTAAACAATACCCACTACAACATGTATGGTCATTGAAGCATGCCAAATATTCATTGTTGATTGGCAGACATTCAGATAATCTTTTAAACCATACAGAATCATTCACAGGAGCTCAACATGCCATGCAATGCTGTCTCCATCAGTTTGGTTCAAATGACAATGCGATTGTGCATTCATCACTCACCAGTGCCAGAAACTGTCACCCAGCATCACAGAAAGAGTTGTGGGCTTTGTGGCTCGTGTGCTGATATTTTATGACAATGTGTGAGCAAGTTGTAATTTGTTTGGTCCAGATATGAAGCCACTATACCCTTGGCGCCTGTTTAATTTAACACTTCAATGGCGTTCACAGTTGGAACAGTATCTCGGTTCACTTTAAAAATGCATAGACAAGAAGGAACAAGCATCATTCTCTTTTAAAAGCAAAGATAATTGAAAAACAATTTATTTCTGACACTCTATATTCACAATAGCAAACTTAATTATGTACATTTGCTTCAATTATAAACTATACTATATATATATATATATATATATATATATATATATATATATATATATATATATATATATATATATATATACCTTTTTTGGAAGTAAAGCCAGATAGGAGACAACTTTAAGACCTCGACCAATCAAGAGCAAATTATGCTTCAATAGCACTGCAAAGGGGTCATATGCACATTGATTTATATAATTCATCCTTGGACTTGCATATGTATTTGCTTTTTTACACTGCTATTAGTTGCACTTATGTATGTAACTAATTCAGCTGGAACACTATTACAGGCCTTCTTACCCCATATACTCAAACATTAATCACAGTACTGCCACAGGTTGCATTCGTTTCCACAACAGCAGCGTTTACGCACAAACACGCTGATAGATAGATAGATAGATAGATAGATAGATAGATAGATAGATAGATAGATAGATAGATAGATAGATAGATAGATAGATAGATAGATAGATAGATAGATAGATAGATAGATAGATAGATAGATCACCCCTAACAAAACAAAATGTTGGCTAGTCTTCTAGTCTGCTCAAAGCACTTTAAAAATGCTGGTTTCAGAGTTGGCAGCAGACCAGCTGAAATAGTTTGTCTAAGTCCCCTTGGAAAGTTTGTAATTTCTGATTGGGAAGTTTTAATTACGATGTTAGGTGCTTTTAAATCAGTCGGAGCAAGATTGCATACAATGTTTATACTCTTGTTATTATTTTGTACACTGAATTTTTATATCATATGGCTATTCTACTTTAATTTCAACAAATTTGGTTATGCATAATGACTGATTTATTAAATGAAATAATGTTTTCTGATGTGGTAGCCTTAGTGTTATACAGTATTCCGCACTGATCGTCTAAAAATAATTTTTTATCGTTTGGTTCTACTGAATCTATTCACACAGAAGGACAGTTCCGTGCGACCAATATACCTGCAAAAACAAACAAACAAACAATTCCAAACCAAGAAAGACACACAGTACGACCGGAGGTCGTGTTTGGAAGTTTTATTTTGTTGTTGTTTTTTTTTACAACAAACGTTAAAGTGGCATCACATTGCTACAATATAGTTCCTTTGAATGATACCAGACAATTTGCAACATTATTTAGATTCGAAAAACTGGTTTACGTAAAACTGAAGCACTGTGCTCGACGCAGATGAACATGAAAAGGAGAGAGCTCGGTGCTCTGAGCTTGATGATTGATCCATTGTAATTCTGTTCGTGACCGACAGAGCACGGGAGCTGTCCGCCGTTGTGGTGCTGAAAGACATTACATATACTTAACCAAACAATTAAGGGACATTTCTGTTTTTATATTTAACCGCAAGAAATATCCTTTAATTGTAAGAATAAGAATACAATGTTTCGTCTCTGCTGATGAAGTCTTCATACCGATGAGTAAATCCAGCGCTGCTCTTCATCTCTCTCTCTGAAGTGCAATCGGTTCACTTTTGGCTCTCCATAAATCCGTTCTCATTCTACTGCCTTTTGATATCAACATGTTAAAAGTTAAAAGGATACATGACATAATGAAACGTCAAATTAAAGGTTAAAATCAAATAAAACTTGGATCATACAAAAACATATGTGAGACCAACATACGTAAGTGCATTTAGTTAAAATGCCACACGACTTACATTATAAAAAGTAAAGCTATACAGTTATTACCTTAAGTAGCTGAACAATGTTTGGACATAAATGAACATGGGTCATTTGTTTTACAATTTAAAAAAAAAAAAATCCCTTAACTGTGTTACATTTATAAAACCCTTATATCCACTGCACGAGAATCTTGAAAGATTTACAAAGAACACGCTATCATGAAAACGGCATGTTTCACACAGCCCATAGTTCCAGTCTTTACCGGCACGATCATCTCTGCAACACGTCCTTACAATATCTGAACACCGAATCTAAATGAAACCTTGTTCACGGGGATAAATGCGCCTTATGTGGAGGATTTCCACGGACTTCTAAACAGCGGTGCTCCGTCTCGCGCCGCGGGAAGGTCGATTTCTCTTTGTGACATTGCACAGCGATTATACTGTGTTTGCTAAAATATCCGGTAAAACAAGCAAAAAATGATCTAAAGCACACTTTATCACTCGAAAGAAAGTTATCGTTTCCTTTTGCGCGCAACGAAACATTGAAGCACCATTTTCCCATGTGGAAATTTCTACGAACATACCATCAATAGCGTCCTAATTGACAGCAAAATGTATGTTTACGAACTTCAATTCAAAGTGCAGTAAAATCAACGAAAATAAAAATGAACCAACAGCACACTTGAACACTCAAAAGAAAGTTACCGCTTCCTTCGATGACTCGGTGAACCGCCGGCTTTCCACATTTCTTTCCCCACGTTTGCTTTCCCCATGCTTTCACGGGTAGAAATCGGTGTAAACATGCCGCGTATAAAAAGACCACGCGCATGAATGGAGCAGAACGAAGGGGTCTCGTTCTTAAAAGTTGAAATGTTCCTGAAAATGCTACGCATATGGCAAAATATTGCGTAAAAATAGCGAGACGCGATTTTTACCAGTCATGGTGCATGTTTACAGAGACCAAATAATTTGCTCAGACGCAACGCAAAAGCAGAAATGTCTTCCTGAGGCAGCTGCATGTATGTTTAGCGCTGTCCTCTCCTCCGGCTTGGCGCCGAATTCCATCTCTCCGCGTGCGCGCTCGCGCTCGCCCTCTGGAACGAGCGAACAAGCCAGCGAGTGCGCGCGCGCGAGGGGTGTCCATCCTCCGCAGTTTGGAGTTTGTGATGTGTCTCAGACTCCGTGAGCGCCGCGCGAGAGCGAGACCTGCGGAGCGAACGCGCCGGATCCTGAAGCGACCGTTACCCTCTAACAGACGACCTGCCTTTCTCCTTCCTGATTTTCCCCGTATTTCTTCACAGTGTTCCTCGCACTAGCGCTTTCTTTCAGCGCCAGGTCACTTTTTGTCTTATCACAGGTGCATTTGCGATCCTTTGACGTACTTTTCTCACTCACTGGGAATTTCCGGACATCTGAGGATCGTGTGGATGCGCGGTTTTGGAGAGAAGCGGAGATGGAATTGTTGATAATATACCTTTCTTTTGGGATATTGCAATGCAGTTCGGTGGGAGCCGACTCCATCATTCACATCGGTAAGGAGTGAGCTGTTCAAAGCCTTTATTTTTTGCAAATTATAATATATGTGCCATACAAAATGATGATTCTAAGGGAAGCGTGTTGTAGGGGTCGGCGTGAAATATCCATTGTAAATAAGCATCGAAAATGTGCCCTGCTCATCGGGCTGAATATCAATTGGCGCCGACCACTTGTGATGATAACGTCTCTCTTGTTCAGATTGCCGATAGATCCATTGCACTGACAGAGGCATGGACAAGACTAATCTAATTCCAGTCTTAGCAGGTTGTTCACGAGGAACGCTTAATTGTGTAAATCGCATATTTCAGGTAAGTTGTAAAAACAGGAGGCGTCTGTCATAAAGGAGTAAGCCAATGTGTGTGGGTTGCTCTCCCCCTCCCATCTATAAGATTGAACTTTGTATGGAACGTGAGGGAAATCTTAATAAAGGATGCTGAAGTAAATAAATGACAAGAGGACAAATGCTTATTCTTGGTTATCCCAGGCTGTAAATGTCATCTTAACCAATCCCCTTTGCGTGCATTGGACACCCTGTGCATTCTGATCATCTCACCAAATGTGTGGAAAGAAAGATTTTGGCTCTCCAACAGCAGCAAAGAGGGGGAAGAGGGGCTGCTGGGGAAGGCGGCTGTAGGAGGGCAGTTGCATGAAGAAGTCAGATCCAAACACTCATTTATCTTATCAAATCAGCTGTTGGCTCATTGGAAAGAAGATTTATTTGAATCAGTGAAAACAGTCACCATATTTGTCATTGGAGATTCTGAAGTAGTTTTGTCTCTAAATTCTATTTGGCCTTCAACAAAGCTACTTGTCATTCTAAACTTTTATATAAAAAAGAAAGAAAAAAAAATCACATCGTTTCCACTGGGCCAGAACTGACCCTGTGGAGTCGGTTGTCATATTTACATATCAACTAGCTTTTACAAACCAGATGTTGGTTTGTTTAATGCAATCTAATGTTTTAGGTAATTTGCTGCCCAGTATATTTGGCCAAGACCTTAGGAATGATTGAACAAAGCAGTTTAAGATAGATCAGGCATTCACACATTGAAATCACATGTATTGAATGCATTTTACATGTATTGAACTGTGGTGGATGCAATATGCAGGGTGAAATGATGCTATAACCCTATGCACACAGCAATATATCTACAGGTTGTTCTCAGATAATTCAGTTTACCTAACAATTGAATGGGTCTCGATAAGAAAATCCACTTCCATCGCCACCTTAAAAAAATCAGGTCTTACAACGTTTTCATTTAAGTGCAGACGACGGTGTATCTGTGGCCTTGTAATAGGCAGGACTCAAAGGTGCACAGCGCAGGTGAAATAACAAATTCCAGCCTCTCCAGTGCCCAATACTTCCACTTTGTCACATCCGCTCATGTTATCACCCTGACCAAATTCAACTCCGAAGGGCAAAAGAAAAATAGGGCCGTCCATTGAATGGAGAGGGGGACATGAAGTGATTTTCAGGGTGGCGTGGTGATTTACAGAGGCAATGACCATCCAAAACTGGTAATTGGAAGGCTAGTACAGGCAGTGTGGATCTGGGCTGCTCTCACTGGCAACTGGAATGAACAGATGCGACACCCCTATTTCTGCTAAATAAGATGAACACTGCAGTGATACATCAACCAGATTCTACCTGTCTACCTGCCCATCTCATTGGGCTCCTCTACATTTTGGCCAAACATAAATGAGGATTCTCAATCTCTCTAAAACTGATTTCAAATATCATGCTTCAAATACATTAAGATGCCATAATATGAATTAATCTACATGCAACTTGTTGCACAACTTTATTGTAGGTTGCTTTAATTAGTACCGGCTTGGAATGTAAATGCTTATTTATAACCTCTTTATATTGGCTGTCTTTAACTACTTCTGTATACAGTTAATTTTGTTTTGCCGTATGTATTGTGTTCTTGTTGTATTACAAGATGTAGATTACTAGGTAATACATAAATTACAGATGTAATTATATGCACACATTTTTCATATTTAATATCACTACACCATAAAAACATGTATGTACATAATAAGTGCATTGTGTTAAATTATTAATGTAGATGTTAGTATGTAGTTTTATACCTTTACAATAAAGTGGGGTCCAGGATGGCTAAGCGGTAAACACTTGAAAAGGACTGAAAAATTTTGAGGGAAATTTCACAAGTCAATTTAAATATTACTTTTTATTATTATTATTATTATTATTATTATTATTATTATAATTATTTTTTTTTTTTTTATATAACAGAGTTATAACATTATCTGACATAATCAGCAGAATTCACCACCAATCCTTATTGTTGAGCCCTGAAATAAAACAAATGATTTATCATTGCTTATTATTTTATTAAACAAAAGGTGATGAGTAAAAATTCAGGATTAAAAAAAAAAATCTTATTTGTTTTTATTGAAACAAACAACAATCCTGTTTTAGCCCTGAGCTCTCTGTAGGATGGGTTTCCATAGCTCAACTGGTAGAGCATAGCAACAGAAATGTCAAGGTCATGTGTTCAATCTGAGAGAGCATACACACTGATAAAATAATGTAAATAAATAAAAATAATAGTAATAATAATAATAAAAATAATAAGTACCTTGACTGCACTTTTATGAGGCTTTGGATAAAAGCTTCTGCCAAACGGATAAATGTTAATGTTTGTAAAATAATAGGCCTGTGAGCAAGATGAGCAAAGCAAGTCAGTTGTCCTTTGTATGCAAATTAGCAATTGCTACGGTTTCTTTGTACGCTTCACTAAGACCCAGATAACTATCTACACATGCCCGCAGGTGCCATTTTTGAGGAGAACGCAGCAAGGGATGATGAGGTGTTTCAGTTGGCGATCTCTGACCTCAGCCTCAACGATGACATTTTGCAGAGCGAGAAAATCACCCACTCCATAAAATATATTGAACCCAACAACCCCTTTCAGGCAGTCCAGGAAGGTAAGTGAATCATCATGTTATGAATCTTGACTCTCGAACTGCATCACTCCCTGATGTCTGTATGTACATGCAAAAAAAAAAAACATGTAAAGAGAAAAAAAAACATGCAAGTTGTTGTCTGGCAGTTTGAGTAACCCTCCAACAAGACATCACCAAGTCCAAATGACACACATCACCAGGGTTTCTGCTTTTTGTTCAGAGCATGCTTACGGCAAGCCAAGATGTCTTGAAAATGTATGTGTGTTTGTTTAATGCCATCATGAAAGGTGACGTTTGGTTTCAAAGACTTCCACCTGAAGCTTCCCCACAGTCTAGTGTCTTCTGTGAAAGAAGAGCTAGGTGGAGGTATTGAGTCAAGCTGGACTCGATAACAATTTCCCACATAATTGCAGTTGAAGATGGGTGCTCTGAAGCCTGAGCTTTCCGAAAGATCATTTTGAAAAGCGAGGGAAAAGAGAATGTCTTCTTCTGAATGGGCTAATGGCAGTTAATGATGCTAGGATTGACAACGAAGACGATGGTGATGATGATGGCAATGATTATTTCCGCTAGAAAATATCCTCCATCACAATATTCAGTGATTGTTTTTGGAAATATATCACTGGGATCAATCTAAGTGAGCTATTGACACTCGTGTAGCACAATCTTTGCTAAGGTTTCATTTGTCATTCTTCTTCCTCTGCTATTACTTAGACCTTTATCAGCTAGTCCGCAATCATCAAGTACTCGCTGCTTTGTCAAGTCTACATTCTACAGTTTTTTGCTTTTAGTGTAATAGGTGTCTTTCAGGTTGGTTTGGTGAGCTGTTTTATTTCCCACATGTCACCATGTCAACCTGAGGAATAACACGAGCACACTTGGGGAACATCCTTATTCTGACAACACCATATGACATTGCAAATGGCACAGGGGACTTAACTATTTTTAATATAGCTGGTGTTAACATCTAGAATGAAACTGTATCATTGTATGTTGATTTGTTTCACAGACCAGAGATAAACTTTCATAGCGTTTCACTGGGGCTTGAAATGTTCAGGGGAATGTTCCAGCTTTACTTATTTGGAGTTACCTCTCAAATTCTCCCCAATTATTTATGTTATTTTTTATTTTTTTGTCATTGGACCTATGGTTTACGATCATCTGGCAATATCTGGATATGTGTGATCTTCGGCATGAATATGTTGTCATGGAAGTGTAGTTGAAATGCAGGACAGTGTGTGTAAGTACCTAAGCACAGTGATAATGTGCTCTCTTGACTGAATGCCCTGTTGATTTTGGCTCTGTGAATAGATTCCAGGCCATTCAAGACAGCCAATGGAGTTCTTTTTAGTCGTCACAGTTGCCATCTCAAAATGGTAACAGTAGGCCGCATTGTGTGCCTGGATGTGCTGGAGGAAAGCATTGGGGCTCCTTTTATTAAGCAGCAGAGCGACATTTTCATTCTGAGGCATTAAAGGGTGACTCTTACGAAATCTGTCAAGCAAGTGTCTGGGTCACCAAAGTAGCAGAAAGAAATATCACCACAATGTAAAAATGCTAAATGGTTCTATATCATACAAAATATAATTTTGTTTATATGCGTTAATATGCAATACTGGAAAGAAATTAAAGCTTTCATTCATCAAGGAGACTTTAAATTGATCAAAAGTGTATTGCAAATGATTTCAAATAAATGAATAAATTCCCAAATAAATAATAATTTTTCAAATAAATGCTGATGCAATGTAACTCAAAAATGTATTTTTACTATAACTATAAATTTATACTACCGTATATACTTATTTAACTAACTAACTAACTAACTAAATAAATAAATAAATACATTTAGAATATTCTGGGTATTCAATTTCGTGTTCAAAAAATTATTAAAAAAATAATAATAATAAAAAATAAAACCATGCTTATAGTCAGCATTGGTACTGATGGTGATTTTCATTGGACTCACAAAAATTCCTGTAATACAAGTTCTCATTTAAATCATCTTAAAGGCAATACAACACACCCACTGTAACGCATATTAACACATATTACAATTTCTGTTGCATTTGGGATGAAATATGATGCAGACATGTTTTCCTAAAATCCACTTTACTAATTTTTAACTCGAGAAAGTAACATTATTGCATTTTCACTCCTCAAGATTTTACTTTCTGTGTGCACAATACAGAATAATGTGATGTAGTCAAAAAGCCCGCTAGAGAATCATCTGCTGGTATGACTATGAGCTTCACATCAATAATAGAAAAAATCTTGTGAATTGTTCATTACATTGCTGCCTTTTGCCTGATTCTATTGCCTGAAGTTGATCTTAGATTAATAACATAACCCTTTTTGAATTTGTTTTACTTGCTGCATGTTTCTTTATAATTGACAAATGTGTTACACTTTCATGCTGTATCCCCAGGCTCTCATTTTATACTCAACACCAAGTGTAAAACCTACTACAGAAACAAATAGAGATGGTGTAATGAAACCTACTAGAATAACTCACAAG
The DNA here is from genome assembly GCF_003368295.1 of Carassius auratus. Lineage (NCBI taxonomy): Eukaryota > Metazoa > Chordata > Actinopteri > Cypriniformes > Cyprinidae > Carassius > Carassius auratus. Next base: position 12,821,967 of record NC_039254.1, on the reverse strand, counting down.
GTTTTCATGGTGTGGGAATGTCAGTAAAGATTTGGAGCTTTACCTAAACTGCCTGCCCTCACAAAAGAGTGTGAAATGGCCCGAAAATCTTCAAGCTCCTTAAATGCAGCCAAAGGTTATTTATTTATTTATATCTTTTTTTTACTATTATAGCATAGCTGCTGTTTTCACAGTCTTTCTTTCTTTGTTAGTTAACTGTGTAATATCATTCCAATTGATTTACTATTGGAAAAAGCAATAGTGTGGAATGATCTTCTTTATGTCTTCTGATTTGTGTCACAACTGCATCTAAATATTGTGGTGGATTAAAGGAATAGTCCAGCCAAAAATGTAAATATCCTGAAAAGATTCTCATCCTAATGCCAAGATGTAGATGAGTTTGTTTCTTTATCTGAACCAATTTGGAGAAAATTAGCATTACATCACTTGCTCACCAATGGATCTTCTGCAATGATTACTGTAGGTGCCGTCAGAATGCGAGTCCAAACAGCTGATAAAAGTCCATTCCATCCATTAACGTCTTATAAAGAAAGAACCTGCATGTTTTCAAATCTATCATTATGAAATTTTTAACTTTAGCTCCATAATATTGCTTTTTCTCCAGTGAAAGTAATTAATTTAAATCAAAATAGAAATAGATTATTTTTCTCAAAGAAGTGTTATCATGGACTATGCAGTTGTATTTTGGCCATAAGAATGTCTTGATGGCTTTGTTTCTTACAGTTAAACAGCTTTTCACTTTCAAAAGGCTAATTGATGAGTTAAGTTTTTTATCAGCTGTTTGGACTCTCATTTTAACGGCACCCATTCACTGCAGAGGATCCATTGGTGAGCAAGTGAGGCACTGCTACATTTCTCCAGGCCTTTTCTGATGGAGAAACAAACTTATCTACATCTCAGATGGCTTGAGGCTGAGTACTTTTTCTGCAAATTTTCATTTAATGTCATCCTTTCACACATTTGATTGCTTCCTGGAGTGATTCACAGACAAATAATCCATGTAATGTGTACATAATCAAATTAACCAACTAGTACATAATCAAAAGCAGACAAGACAGCTCTTCCTCTATTCATCTGTTGTGGTGAAAGTAAGTCATATAGAAAGAGGTACGTGTCTTTAATAATTTACAAATTTTAATAGTGTCTCACTCTACAACCGTTGCTTCCATCAGCCTTAAGGTCTAAGGGAAACCCTTAACACACAAGAAAAAATAAAAACAGCAAACATCAAATGGTTTAAGCTGTCGGCAACCATGTTTCTAGCTTGAAGCCATGAGTTCAGAGTTGCTATGGTTTTAAGGAAATCACTCCCACATTTAAGTGCAGCTGCCATTTACAAAACTGCACATTTTATGTCATATTATTTTGAGACTGAGGAGCCCCTTTAATTTCTGCTAACCAGCACAAATACAACTAACATGAAATATGCTCCTGTGACTATTAAAGCCACAATGCCTTACCTAGTTTCTTTATGTAAGCCTTTATATTGTAATATTTAGCAAGCAATTATGTAGAGAACAGATTTAATCAAATGTAATTAGGCATACATATATGCCCTCATTTACTAAAGGTTAGTGAGAATAACGTTTTAATGTATAATGCTATTATTACTGTGGCATTAGACATTAGACATACACCATATTAATCCTGTAAATCTGACTGTATATTATCAGATGCAAAAAAAGCTTCTTTGTTGAAGGAACCTGTTGTATACATTCTTCTACAATCTTCTGCCATCTGATTTATTTATAATTGCAGCAAGTAAAAGGCATTTCAGTTGATAGTTACATTTTGATAAGGACAGTTATTGGATCGAACCAACTCATAATTATACATCAGGTTTTGAATAATGTTTATTTAGGGCCTGATCACCGTTGGTGCGAGCCCATGACCATATTCAGATATAGCCATAGCGCCACCTGCTGGCAACAGGAAGTGATGTGTTTTACACTCTGATGACCACCTCTTGCAGATTTGATGACATCAACATTATATTCAGTCAGTCTAATATAAAGGCCTTTGCAATATTAAATTGCGAAAATCATGAGATCTTGAGATCAAGGGTTGTGTCTGTGGTAGGCTGACAAATTTCGATATCTCGCCATGGGAATAGAAGCTTTTGTTACTCAGCCTTACTATGCCTGATTTGCTCCAGACTTCACACGTAGGATAAGAGTCCTGGCCTGAACACATCTAAAGGCCAATATTCAATTATAATCATAGCGCCACTTGCTGGCGACAGAAAAGGACTTGTTTTACATTAACATAAACATGCAATGTCCAATCTGCACCAAACTTCACACGTTTGGTAAGAATCCTTGCCTGAAGACATCTAAATGCCAATATTCAGTTATGATCAAAGAGCCACCTGTTGGCAACAGGATTTGTCATGCTTTGCACTAACTCAAACATACCATGTTCAATATGCCCCAAAATTCATATGTTTGATAAAAGTGCTGGCCCGAAGACATCTACATGCCAATATCCAGTCAAGTTTTTCATCCTCGAACATGAGCTCCATATTTTCCTATAGCATACTGTAAAGCCTGATGTGTCAAATATGGTGTTCTTTTTTTTTTTTTAAAACACTGCTATTGGCGTGTAACTAACACTCTTTTTGTGAATTAATAATTCAGATGATACCATCCTCTGCAATCTATGTGAAACATCTTATGCGTGTTACACTTGTATATTTCGGTAGTCATGACCGGCTCAAAGCTGTGACAAAGGATTGGAGGAAATAGTCAGGTAGGTTTAGTTTGAGAATCCATCTCTTTAACACTGTGAACAACTCTGAATGCACGAAACACCATTGTACCCCCCCCCCAACATATACAGTGGTTGAAAGCTTATACTAATAGCAGGTTATCATGTGTCTAGCCATGGATGCTCATACTTAACAGAGAGAGGACGGAGTCCTCCAAACATCCATGCTGGCTTCCCTGCTGTACTTGCCCATGCTTCTGAGATGACTTGCACAGAGTTATAATGGAGTTATTTGGATGCCACTGAGAAAGATGAGTCCATGGACCTTTCTCTCCATTAGAAGATGCTAATGTTAGAGGTTTGAGAAATGACCCGCACATATATTTTTGGCCTGCACTGCTCAGTTTTAAACCATTCGGTGTGCAGACATCGGCATGAGTGTGTGGGATGCATACAAATGAAGGAGAAGTGTGTATTCACACACACACATCAACAGCCCACACACACTTGAGACAAACTAACATATGGACCCTTATTCTGGGCTGTGTGGGCCGAGCATCAATCCTCCGCTGACCATAGAGAGAATGACACTGGATGGCTGATGGGCTGTTTTAGTGAGGGTCCCTGATTCTGTGATTCACCCTTGAATTAAATTGCACAGTATGAGACCTTAAATGCACTTTAAACACAAATAAATGAAGTTAATTATCTTGTTACCAAGGCTAGCCATTTGATTGCCAAATTGCACAGTGTTTCTGTAAAAACAACATCTTTGTGCACCCTGGGCAGCACCCTGCATATTTCTGTGAGTAGAATGTTTTCATGCCTAACTTCGTTTTTCATGCAGAAACATAATTTGAATTTGTCTGTCATTTGCAGATATTGCCTTCATTACTTGGCTCAGTTCTGTGTTTGAAAGCTGGTTGATTAAGACATTTTTAATCGCTGTCAGAAGCTCTCCACATGGATCACTCACAATTACAAAACTGTGATTTTGCCAAGTAGGACATGTTCCTGGATCAACATCTTTATCGGTTCTTGAACAGCTTTCCTAGAGAGCAACAAAGATGTTTAAATTATGTTAGTTGTATATATATATATATATACTATGAAAAAAGTTGCACTTAATGCTATGACAGTTTAATAAAAAAATTAATGCTACTAAAATATTACAATGTTTATATATATATATATATATATATATATATATATATATATATATATACTGTCAGCAAATCTATTCAGTTTACCATCCAACCCTTGTTATTTTTTTTTGTTTTTGATTTGAATATTAATACTGTAATTAACATAAGGTTTTGGTCCTGAAATGTTTGCTTTTCTGTCAAAACATTTTTTTTATTTTTTTTTTTATTTTGAGTATCAACAGAAATGCCTCCGAATCTTCCTTCAACTAAAATATCCTGATGCATCCTACTTGTCAAAATCATGGTGACCTCTTCTTTAAAATGAGCCAAAATTGCTGCAGGACCCAAGCACCTTTTCCTTTTCACTTTGAGCATCATCAGAAACTCCTCAGTTGTACCTCTAACTACATTCGAAAACCATGATGGATAGGATTTACAATAAGTACAGCTAAAATTTAGACAAAACTTGCTTTAGCTTTTTTGCAGCATTATCATGTCACAGTGAAAAATAGTAACTAGCATTCAGCAATAGTATATAGCATCTGCATTCCTCTAGCTCAAGCAGTAGAACATACCACTAGCAAAATCAAGCTTGGGTTTGATTCCAAAGGAATGCATTAACTGATAAAAAACAAAAACAAAATAATGTATACCACCTTAAAAATGCAATGCATATTGCTTTGAATAAAAGAGTCTGCCAAATGCATAAATGTAAATAGTATCCAAAGCCTGAGATTAGCATCACTCTCTTCAAGTGTTCTCTCTGAAGATCAAATGCAGCAGAGATGCAGAGGGATGCATAGGATCATGGTATCATGACTGAGCTCTCTCTCCTGGGCAATCGAACCGCGTCCCAATGCAGTTACAGTCAGTGCTGGCTGACACTTCATGTGAAAGATGTCCATTGCATGGGAGAGGAAACAATGCGGGGGAATTAATCAGCCTGCGAAGGATTCACTGATCCATCTATGGCGGCTAGAGTTTAAACAGCCAGAAGCATCACTGAGAAAGGGATAAACATCTGAAAGTGCAAGCCTAGGCCTATCTGACGAGAGATATACTGCTGTGACTGTGCCACGGCTTCATCCATTAGCCCGGCCGGCGCTTCCAAGCAGAGTTGCTGAGATAATTAATTAGCAAACTTTTCCAAGTTTCCATTGCAGTGCATCTAATCTTTGTGCAGTACAGTTTTATAATGGAAAGACAGCATGTCAGGCATGGTACCCGATAAAACACTTCTGTGAGAAAAGGCCGATGGCTGTTAAGGTAACACTGAGTCACAATTCTAAAAACTTGATTTGTGGCTCCACAAATATTTGAGACCTTATCGCCGTTTCTTGCTAATTGACTCAGACTCGACCCGATGACCTGGAACAAATAGCTTTTTCGGAGGGTAAGCTTCACCTTTTCTTTATTTAAATGGATCCGGTGTGAAGTGATTTGTTGAGAGAGCTTAAAATGTATTTGGTTAAAAAATCTGATCAGCCTGTGATGTCACTGAAACCTACTCTTTGCCATCCGCCTGTGTGAAGATAAGGACATTAATCATGTCTGGACCTGTTTGATAGCAACCACTGTAGCTGATTTAGGGACTTTGATCACTAGATCAAGAAACTCTTCAGGCCTCTACTGAATAATATCTCTAAAAAAGGAAACAACTAGTGGCATCCATGATGACATGCTGTCTGGCTTCAACAATGGCTGCTTTCCTATATTTAGTTTGTTGCTAAAAATGTTCTTTTTTCAGTTAGTTATAAGTAATAAACCACAAGAGGCCAGTAACAGTGGCTTTACTTTGAAGCTTTGTTATTTGAGCTATAGATCAATTGTTTTCTCACAATATTGCATGGATACTTTATATCTTGTGTTGATATTATTTATTTATCGCTTATTAATTCCTTATTCATAGAATTTGGTTAAGGGTTAGGTGCACGTGTTAATAGCTGGATTCTTGGTGAAAACCTACATTACCCATAATCCTAAGGAGAGATCCACCAATCAGGGGCAAGGGCAGTTTTAATAAATTCCTACAAATCGCAACTATGCTCCCACAACCATTTTTGATTTGAATACATAATCTGCACTGCTATATACATTTAGTATTTCCAATAATTTTAGCTTCAAATCAAAGTTTTAAAGTCAGATTACCTGCCCAAATAAAGTCACTTGATTTATAAACATGATAAATAAGGAATACATTAAATACATTACATTAAAAAAAAGTAAATAAATAAAATAAAGATAAAATAAAAAGGATTCTCACAAAACCACGACATATCGATCTATAATTCAGCCATGTTTGTACCATGAATCTAACTTGATGTAAGTTATCAAAACATGCTTGTACACATTTGTTTCAAGGATTTCCATGTCTTCTTGTGAGTGCACTTAAAAGACCAGAGGGAAAGGAATCTCAGGCCCTTTTCAGAGGGTGTGTCGGGGAAAAGGGTCTCATAGGGACGATAGCTTTTATTGAGAGCCTCTTCTTGATGTATGATTCCACTCTGGACTAAACACACTTAAAAGTCAGGGGGATGCAACATCACCCCTGTGGGAGGCCCTGTTCTCCAAGCAGCAAAAAAAAATTAAAAAATACAAAAATAAAAACAATCTTTAACAAAATTAAATACGACCTGCAAAAGTATTACAGAAGACAGCTATTTTAAAGGGGGGGTGAAATGCTCGTTTTCACTCAATATCCTGTTAATCTTGAGTACCTATAGAGTAGTACTGCATCCTTCATAACTCCAAAAATTCTTTAGTTTTATTATATTCATAAGAGAAAGATAGTCTGTACCGATTTTTCCCGGAAAAACACGAGCGCCTAGAGGCGTGACGTGTGGGCGGAGCTAAAGAATCACGAGCGCCAGTAGGCTTTTGTGTTGAGCGAGTCTGGAAGCTGTGACACAGATCCAGAGGCTGAAATTTAACAAGAGCAGCATCAGCCAAGGCTTCTCTATGTGGTATGTACTGAAACTGTATATATTTGCTTAGCGGTTTTGGAAAATGACTAAGTTCCACTTTGTCGTCTTTTTTTTTTTTTTTTTTTAGCTGTACATGTGGAAAGTGCAGTTTGATAACAACATCGCATGTTGTTTACTTGATGTGCTCACGCGCTGATAGCTAAGTAAACAACACAGAGATATTTGAAGCAGTTTTACTCGTGCAGTTTGATGACAACATCGCATGTTGTTTACTTGATGTGCTTACACGCGGATAGCTAAGTTAATAACACAGAGATATTTGAAGCAGTTTTACTCACCGCCTGCTGTTCCAACACACGATCGTGACCCTTTTTCGTTGGGATTGCATTATCCTTAAGAAATAAACGATGTGCAAATCCAGCGTCAACCTGGGCCTTGTTTGTAAAACAAGCATCTTCGAAATGCAGGGGAACAAACACAAACACTTGCACAACTCCGTTGATGCTCTGTAAAAATAAACTCCATCCACTGGTCCCTTAATGCTGTTTTTTCTTTGGTAATCTGTGCAGGGTTGTCTTGCCCTGGCAACCAAAAACACACTCCTTTTGTGACATTTCGCGACGCTCTCGCTGTGATGAGTGAAGTCTGTGCACAGCCTCTCTCTGCTCTGCTATACGGGAGCGCGCGCTCTTCCTGCAGACGCGCCCTTAGCACCCATATAAGGAAATTCCGCTCCATGTAACGTCACACAGAGCCATACTCGAAAAAAACTTTCCGAAACTTGTGACAAACCGGAAGGAGTATTTTTGGAACAGAAATACTCCTTCAAACGTACAACTTAATTTTTGAAACTTTGTCCATGTTTAGCATGGGAATCCAACTCTTTAACAGTGTAAAAAACTCAGTATGCATGAAATAGCATTTCACCCCCCTTTAACTTACTTCTCCTAAATAAACCGACTGACCGTACAAACCCTAATAACACAATAATTTTTAATAAAGGCTATAAAAAACCCAATAACAAGGTTTTATATATTGATCAGCAATACACTGAGTTTATGTAAAGCAGTCTCTCACTGAATCTTGCCACATATATAATTCATGCTTATGCTGTTTTATAATTAACAGATTAATGCTGGTTTTATGAACATTGGGGTGTTCAGTATACTGTATGGTTAACTATAGGGGCCAAAACTATCCCATTATATGTTCCACCAATCAACAAATCCTCCATGCAGTCAAGGTAGAACAACTATAATGCTAATCTTAACGTCCAAACACATGTGCCACCACATTTAGCCATAATACGAGTGAGAAAGATGAGCTCTGTGAAAGTGACAGCAAACACAAAAACAGTATAAATAAAACCAGCAAACAGTTCAACAATCATTATCACAGCATAATTTATTCATGCCGCAGTGCACTGCTGGGAACTCCACTACCACATCTATTAGCACGGTTTGTGGATATCGTCGTATTATCATCCACAAATTGCACACCTTGCTCAAATATCCTCACACTTGACAGGAAGAAAATAATAAAAAAGCATACTTAATTGACTATTTGAGTCTTTGGTGCGCTTGCTGTTTAATGTTTGCATGGCAGAAACAAGTGTCTGTCAAGGCATAAGGCTTGTCAAACTGTCTTATAAATAATATTGGGAAGAAAAGAAATACTGACAGCATACTGATAAGATGCAGAATGTACTGTAAGTCACTTTGGATAAAAGCATCTGTCAAATGCGTAAATGTAAATGTAATGTATGTCGAGATGTAAAGTTAAAATATGAATTTGCAAAGCATTTCTCCAAATCTGTTACACTGAAAAAAATATTTTCATCATTCAAAATCTTTGTTTCCTTCCATTTAACTAATCACATGAAAATATGCTATTTTAATTAGATTTTCTTCACAAATAGGTAAATTCTGAGTATTCTAAAATGTGCAATGAACTTATCACTGTTGGTTGTTACCCAAAATGTAATTAAATGATTACACTTAAGGTTCGCAGTGTTTTACAGTGTGATTGATTTTGTATTGCATTCTCTTAAAAAAAAAAAAAAAAAAAAAAAAAAAAAAAAAAAAAAACTTTCAGTGGTTTTAAGTGCAAACTGAACGGAGTAAAACCACATTGCATTATCGTGTACCTAGACTTGACTGGAGTCAAATCTCTTTTTATTTTATTTTTTGTTTGTGAATTATTGTCTCAGACTAAATTCACACTGGTATTTTAGGAAGAAAGAATGAATGAATTTAATGAATGAATGAACGTTGAAAAATGAATATTTCATAATAAGTGCATCATTTTACTTGACAGGTGGAAAATTGCAATACCTTTGTTTATTTTTTTTTCACTTGTGTGCTTTAATCTTTTATTTTTTTGAGGAAAGCTGCATTTTCTCTGAAAACAGGCTTTTGAATGAATTCATTACAAATGCAATGGCATGCTGTAATCAAATGTAGAAAATTATGCAAATGTGAAGATAACGCAAAACTGCGACCAAAAGCACGATAAACTAGAGAGATGGTGTTTGCTGTGAGCCACTCTGAGAAGCTGAAAACATCATATCATGAGCTGATCGTGTGTGCAAAGTTGCGCTTTGAAACACAGAGCAAAATAATATAAACCTACTGAATTAAATCACAGCCTTCTGCGATTTGATAAGAGCACTAAGCCATCTCTCGCTTTTGATTTTAGTTCGCTTGACAGATGCTTTGCCAAAAGCAATGGAGCAAAGCACAATGTTAGAGACCATTTGTGCTATTATAAGAAGTGTATCGGGCTGCCACAGTCTTGGTAATTAATGAGAAACACTGCAGGTTTTATACCAGTGGGGAGCATTTCCATAGTCTGACCTAGGGCCCTACAAACCCAGGCAGCTCAAAACAGCAGTGTTTTGATAGGATCGCAGTATTTACACTTATCAGAAAGTCAGCTTACTTATGATTTACTTATCTCTGCAAGATAAAAGTAGTGTTTTAACATTCAAAACTTTACACACATCAAACAAATGGTATTTTTTCTTGTGGCAGATGACTCTGCAAATGCACATCAATAGGCATCACAATTTATATATTACACTGAAAGGTCACCACGATGGTTTGCAGCGCATTCTCAAGTGAAATGTTTTTTTTACAATATGTCAATAGGTGAGATATCTTTATAGTTACAACCCTCTACATTGAGAGTAAATCATTTGCATATTCGAATAAATCTTCACTCTGGGTGACAAAATGATGTCTCATGTTAGCTAATGGCTAATGAATTCTCAGATTTTACTCGCCAGTATGTGAGTTGGAGGCTAAGTATAAGTTTAACTCAGATGTATGTTCACTAGCCGAACACTCTCTGTTTGAGCGCTTCAGAGTTTCTTTCTCTGTCAGGTGATCAGTGATATTTCTCAGTTCATTTCAATGGATGCACAGCGTACCAGTGTTTGGCGTACCGTAAACTCTACTGAAAAGGTGCACCACTCACCAGCGCTTTGGTGAGAGCAGAGAGAGTGAGAGAGTCTTACATACATGCAGAATTGATGCACTACATGTAAACAATATACTTTGTTGTATTTTCCTGTTAAAACAAATGAGTTCCTATGATTTTTTTCAGCTTTTAAGAACTGTCTGGTTTTCAGAAAGTTGGGGGTGGAGCTAATGCGCAAATTTCAATTTCTTTGGCTGGTGCTCACCTAATATCATCCCTGATTTGAGTGCAGCCAATCAGTTCGAGCGAACGCACACAACCTGATTAATATTCATGAATCCTGTAGCTCGCTTATCCTTAGTCAGTCATCAGTCTGACGAGTGGACTAAAAAAATGTACTTGCCAATGGTGATTCAATTGCCAAGGTGTGTATAGAGGGTTGTAGTTCTATAAGTGTGCTTCATCCTTATATTGACTGATTTACAATGGCACAGTTGTTCTTTGAATGTACATCTGCAGTGATAGTTTTACTGAATTTATTGATTTGACAGTTATTTCTTGTCTGGTTTATGCATGTTTGTTCACTCATTTCTTTTGGATTCAAGTAATTCTCTTGAATATGTCTGAGACCAATACCATTATAAAACAAATGCAACATATTTGTGTGGTAAGTTGTACGGCTGATAAGATTTGCAGACATCTTGATTTAATTCAGACCACTTTTGGAAGGAACAACTACATCTTTGACAAATGTTCCTACCATCTGTGATCTAAGGAGATCGTTGTACTTTTATTAATTTTTTTTTTTTTACATTATACCGATTTCTGAGTACCGACTGGCCAGGTTTATGGTGATGTCACATGTGACCTTTGATTGTATGATTTCATACTGTGATGGACACATGAATCATTTACACTGCTCTCAGGTTAATGACCTCCGGGCCAACATGGAACTGTTAAAACACTGCATGAGACTAATGCGGCATTTAATCACATCAGCCTAACAGTATATTTGGAAAATAAATAATGTGAAAAGCCTCTCTGTAACCTGCGGAGTTGTTGTTATAGTACCATGCCCTTTGGTATTACCATGATTTGGAATATTTAGTCACTCACGTTAAGACTCCTGCTGCTAAGCTAATTAGCAATGATACATAGCTTTCCCGCAAGGGCCGTGCGTTTATAAAATCAGAGTCTGGTGAGCCATATTTACTAGGATCCCTGCTATTAAATGCAGTGCATGACTTAGAAACTTGGAGGCAGAGGCAGAAGAAAAAAAAAACCCATAAATTATTCCTTTTAGGATCACACATGACTGTTTCTAATTGTGACAGAATTTGCTGTTTGCAGTATTATTTGATGTCTTTTTTTTTTTAGGGAAAATCTGCCAGTTATCATTATTTAATCATGCAACTGTTTTCAGAAAAAAATCCTTACCAGTAATTATAATAATATAATATTTATTTATGTAATTATTTAAAGCATTATATTTTCCACGAATAAATGAAAATTATTTTATATGACAGATTTTCTCTTGTAAGTCAATGCTCTTGTGCACATGCAAGTTAACATGCATTACATTATATATTCTTTATTTCTTTATATATATATAAAGATATGAAGAATAATTTTCATTTTCAAGTTTCTTTTTTCAACTTTAATATTTTTGAAAATTAAATACTTTTATTTTTACACTTCTTACTATTAACAAATATTAACTATGCCTACAACTTTTTCATCAATAAACTCATAATTTGCTCCTTATTGATATTTAGTAAGGCAGTTGTTAAGTTTAGGTATGCAGTTCGATTAAGTGATCTAAAATATGGCCAAAGTTTTACCGATTTTTCAAATAGAATGTACTAAACACACATATGAAACAGCAATGCAGTAAATAAATCAATATAAATTCAAGCAGTAAGATGGTTAAACACACAAATTATGTGTTGAACACACTACCCTGCAATTCATGGAACATACTAATAAATTCTACATTTTCCCTTCAAGTTTACATTCTATTTGAAAAAACAAAACAAATAAAAATATAAAATAACCCCGGCAAAAATAAGACTGAGTTGAAAGCTTTGCCAACTAATACAGGATTGTTTGAATCTGCATTCATTCTAGCATTCACAAGACAGATCCTTGAGGGACTGATAAATCTGTTTGACTGACTGTAGTGGATTAAATTCTGAAATTGTGAGGGCATATGATTGAGAGAAGGAATCCTCATGACCGTTGTGGAAACAGAAAGATGGCAGAACATTCAGCAGCGGTTCTGGCATCCAAAGAGAGAGAGGGAGCACAAAAGAAGTCCCCCTGTGCCTGAGGGGATTACTGTTGGAGAAGTACGCAGTTCTTCTTTCATGTCACCAGCATTGCACAGTAGATTTAAGACATGACTAGGGCATGATTCCCCAAACTGTACAGTTTGTTGTTTAACATTGATATTGTAAATAGGTTTATGCTGGGAGAGCATTTATTCTTATTAAACGATCTTTAGATTAAATCACAATTGAATGCACAATTTTTGTAATGTTTATTTCCTCATTTGGACAGAAAAAACATGGCAGACTTTATACTTACTATTTCAGATGACATTATCCTCTGAAAATTGTTATTTGAGTCATATACTCCAAGAAGTAGGCTAGAATCTGTGATTGCGTAGTACAGTAAATATCCACACATGCTCCTCAAAAAAATTTGATTCATCCATGCTGCAGCTGTGCCGGCGAACAAACTATGAAAGGAAGATAATTCCACAAATATCTGCAATTGCAGGTTTCAAACAGAGATGGCGACAAAGAGGAAAACTTACAGACTGCAGTTTTAAATAGTGTCAACTAGGTGTTTAGAAGGCAGCATAATGTTGTTGACACATATGATAGTTTAACAACCAGGAACAGAAACACCTTTTGCTCTCTTCCATTAAAAAATAAAATAAAAATCTAAATAAAAAATCTAAAAAAAAAAAAAAAAAAAACCTTGACAATTTGAAATGCCTTAACACATACATATGTTATACATTGAAATGCCTTAAGACGTACATATGTTATGCATCTTAATAGGTATTAGAGAATTTTACGATTATTACAATTTACAAAATATTCCATCAACATGTTTGATTAGTTTATGAGCCAAATTATTATTATTATTATTATTATTATTATTATGCCATTTTAATTAATAAATTATTTATTATAAAATATACGAGCTATGGCAACAATGTCGTCTTAAAGACCACATGACTAAGTGGCTAAGAATACCATTGTCTCTGTAGGAGGCACAATGCCTCCAATTATCAGTTACACAGCTTAACTATTAAACTGTGCAATTAAGCACCAATTGTCTCATCATATCAGCGGGTAGCTATTACCTCTCTATACAAAGCTTTTAGCAAGTGCTCTAGCACAGTACGAAAACATGGCAAAACTTCCCACTGTAAAAAAATGACATGAATTATGAAGGGCTTTTGATGGAAAAGATAGAGCAACCTGTAAGTTCACAAAGCACATAAGCTATCAAAGCCTTTTAAGTGCTGGCATGGTGTTGAATGATTCATAATTGTTCTCTGTCTAATGTCTGTGACGTTTGCTCTCGTTTTATGTTTTTTTTTTCTTTACTCTGCCTATTTATGCTAATTGTCTCGATTAGCATAGCAAACTGCCTAATGCTAAGTCATTTGAGATGCCTCTCTTGATTTGATGATGAAAATGAGCGTCTCTCCAAACTCGCGAGCATGTTTTGGCATGGTGCTATAGGGATGTGCCCTCGGCTGATTACACACTCACAGTCGCTAACTATGTATTAGCAAACTTATGTTCAACCAGACAAACACAAACCAGTGACCTGTTAATATCCTGCATTGGGAAAATTGTTGTTCGTTAAAATTATACAACCTTTGGGCTTTGCAATGAACATATCTTTTAGAGCATTCACGTTAATTAATCCTTGGGCAGGGAATTAGTACTTTTTGACTGCTGGAATTACTAACATATGAAAATCAACAGTTTGATTATAAGATCATGTTGTGAATATTGCAAAAGAGGCAGAGTCATTTCTTCATGAGCCATATTAAAGAATAAAGATCACATTCATGCAAGGAAAGATAGCTTGAATATTCATCTTGAGAAAACTTATTGAACACTGAAAACTCAACCCACGTGCACTGATGCTCAAATGGGGAAGGGGAGGAGGAAAGAGAGAGAATAAAAGAGACTAATTAATGCATCCATTAATGTGGCAGAATTTAACATGCATTTAACAGTTTGGCATTAAATAGACATAGTCTATGAAATGCTGTATTAGAAGATGTTTTTCTTCAAGTTGTCTGTGGACTAACAGATGGAAGTCTAGTGACGTTGCAAACAGAAGAACTCGTTCACTCTTTCAGTTGGTCTGACAGCATTCAGGGACCCTGGGTACAAAAAGGTCTCATCTGAACGCATAGGGACACACCACATGACTAGACTGTGTAAAACAAAAAGCTTTCCGAAGCCTTAAATAACCTCTTACTGGAAGAAAAAAGAACAAAACTTTTGCTGTTTTTTTTTTTCATATAAAGAAAGAATAAGAGTAAGTGGTCAAGAAAGTCTCCACTTTAATTCAGACAGGACAGTGAAGGCAGGGTTGCCTCTAAAGATTTAATCTGTTGGATTTTAAGCCATGCTGTTTTTTTTCAAGAGGTTGGATTTAGGTTTTATTTTAAATGCACCAGCAGCTTTAATGGTTAGTTTTTACATTAATAGTTTGCAAGAACAGATCCGCCTTTCAACGATGGAACACAAATAAATGAACCTAAAGACACTAAATCCCCCAAATCCCTATTACTGTTACTCATAAGGCAGGTTAGGGATTTGCACAAACCCGCACCACAAGTAGGATTTAACAGGCAAAAAATACTTTGAAGAGCCATATTTTGAGATTTGGGGTGGCTTTTTTGACTTGGAAACCATAGCAATGCCTCTGTAACTACCCAGAGCACCTTATTAACTACATATCAACATCCTGGTAATCACCCAGAACAACCTAGAATTAGTTTGCTTTAATTTTAGCTTTTTTTCTAAGAAAATGTACAAAACTAGTTCTTCTTCTTTTTACAAGTAAGTGGTGATGCAAGATTGTGACAGACTGAATTCTGGGTATTCTGCTTTCTTCTTCTGCAGTATTGATTGGAACCTCTATATCTGCAGCTCTTTTGTTTTGTTTATGTGTGCTATTTTATGAAAATGTGTATGTATTTGTACAGAATATTCTCATAAGAAACTGCTCAAAACCTGTGAGTGTTATTTTAGCTGTTGAGTAAAGAATGAAAGGTGAAAGGGTCACTTGTGGAATAATAAAAAAAGGAATTAAAGAGAAAAGTGAGAGGCTGTTTGGCATAATACTGTCTTCAGGACTGAATCAAAGTAGATTTTATTTTTTAAAGAAAACATGTGACACTTTTAGTCTTACCTTAGACACTTTTGGAACTTAATTCTGAGCTGAAAGTTTCCAGAAAGGATTAACATATACTCAGTAAAACTGTTGGTGTCTGTCAATATTTGTATTTGTATTTTATTTAGAATGTTGAATTAATAATAAATGACAAGGTTTGGGCATTTCCTATTGTAGTTAAATAACTAACTAACTAAAAGGTATGATGATTATCAAAGCTTTAATATTTTTGTGAGTTTAATGTACAGCAGAGGTGGGCGGTACTCTTAAATGCCTTTAGGAGTTTTATATCAACAATATACTGTCAGGCATAGAGAAACACAGTAACCACACTTAATCAAAACTGAACCATGTCTACACCAGATATGAACATTGTGGTTGCCTACACTAAATGCGTGCCACTGAATAGTGCATAGTTGTCGACAGTACCTTTGCTTTTGGCGCATCCAGGGTTAACAGACTCAATCAATCGCAATTCAGCTGAATAGCATATGAAGTCGTGGCCTAATGGTTAGAGAGGCGGACTCGCAATCGAAGGATTGTGAGTTCGATTCTTGGGCCTGCAGGAATTGTAGGCGGGGGGACTGCATGTACAGTGCTCTTTCCACCTTCAATACCATGACTTAGGTGCCCTTGAGCCCGGCATCGAACCCCCAACTGCTCCCCGGGTGCCGCAGCATAAATGGCTGCCCACTGCTCTGGGTGTGTGTTCACAGTGTGTGTGTCCGTTCACTGCTTTTTGTGTGTGCACTTTGGATGGGTTAAATGCATAGCCCGAATTCTGAGTATGGGTCACCATACTTGGCTGAATGTCACTTCACTGAAAGTATAGTTGGCATTTGGCCAAGTACGGCATCCCATACTTAGAATTTGTGCTCTGCATTTAACCCATCCAAGTGCACACACACAGCAGTGAACACACACAGACACCTGGAGCCGTATATAATATTCCAGCTATTATAATTATTATTATATGTATATGTATATGTATATTCTAGTTGTAGTATTGTGTGGCAGTATCTGCTGCATATCACATTTTTCATGTAGTGTTTATTATTATTACTATTATTATTGCAAGATTTATAATTGGATTCATAGAAAGGATATAGAAACAGTCTGAATAGCTGTCTTCATTTCAAGATTAGTTTTGCGCGTCAAAACAGTTTAACATGTTTATTAGCCCTCCCAGCAACAGTTTCATAACACGAAACTGAGCGAGTAATTTAATAGTCAATATTTTCTTCTGGTCAAATTAAAGGTTCTCACTATAAGAACATATAATGGCAGGCAGGAGATGGAAAATTAGGCACTGTGCAGTGCTTCAAATGATCCATAGCTTGAGTTTATTTCTAATGCAGTCAAATGCGTTTCTTTTACTGAATGACTATGTGCTAAAGCGCCTCAGGTTATTATTGCAGAGTATTAGAAGTAGCGCTCCTTTCCACAGGCAGACTCATGACACACTGTGAGACTGCGTGTGTGTGTGGGGGTGGAAAGAGAGCTGTCACACAGTGCAACACAACTATGGGCCTGAGCAGAGTCCTGAAATAAAAACAGCTCTTACCTCCTAATGAAGTGAAAAACAATTTAGTCAATAACAGGCAGTTTGAAATGTTTCCTTAAAACCTATCCTCAAACGAATGTTTCCATGAGCTTCCAACATATCAAAGAGCAAACTCATATTAATTAACATTTTTATGATTAAAAATAAATTGTTTATTAATCAAAACATGCATTCCATTTACAATACTGGTTCTGCAGTGAGAAAAAAATTTGTAATTTCTTAGTCGATTACAAAAAATGTCTACCATTGTTTAGTTCAGCAAGTGGCATGTCACGATGCGACACCACTAGATGATCCATGAAGCTGTCATGTGCCAACATTACTATACACTTGTAATGTAGACAGGGTCATTCATTTATATGGGAGCAATCAAGTCTTGTCACATGTGCCCCATGCTTCCACTTTTGCATGACTACTACAAATGAAGAGTACTGAAGCATTGTTCCAAAGTTTCTATTAAACTGAGATGAAAGTTTGATTTCAAGTATGTGAAAAATTATGCTCAACATATTTATTTTTTTCTCTGTTGTATTAATTAAGAAAGGGTCTGGTTTTGGGCTCTCTAAAAGAAAATGTGGTAATCCTGTTAACTTTCTGCCACATAATTATTATTATTATTTTTTTTTCTTACCAGATTCCAAAAAAAAAAAAAAAAATATTGACAAACAAATGTGGCACTGTCATTTTATTCTAACCAAATCTGAGTATTTTATAATGCAATGCTTGTCAAAAAAAAAAAAAAAAAAAAAAAAAAAAACATGTTTTCTATTCTTTCAAAGACAAACTATAGGTTCACTATGTGCACATTCATGAACGATTTTAGCTACATTTCTAGTAAATTTAAAACTCCAGTTTGAAACCTTAAATTTCTAATTAAGACTATGCTGACAGAAGACAATCCGTATCAGAATTGGCCATTAAACTCTCCACTGGCTGAAAATCATCTCCATTACTGGCTATTATCAATGCACTGGGCACTTCAGCACCAAATGAACAGCAGTAGCAAATAATGAAATAATGACATTATTGAAAAGCGTCAAATTTGGAATAATGAAGGGGACTGGGGTTTGCTCACAGAAGTGCGGTCCAGAGGGACGTAGTCTTTGGAGATGGAAAGCTGCAGAGGAGGAGCGGGGGTGTTGTGTTACTCCTACGCCAAATATGGGCTATTGGAGCTCCTGGGGTTTAATTCAATTATGCGCATTTTCATAGAAATTGTTGGTATGGGAAAATAGTTCAGTAGCCGTGAGGAATGACATATTGTTGCATCAAAAGTTTTGTTTTTCACAAATCAATTGGGAGTAGAACAGCCCAAACTAATCTAATTGTGTTTCACCACGAATTTCAGTGGCTCACAGTTCTGTTAGACGAGTTTTCCAGCACCAAACATTTTGTGGTAAATGTAATAATTCACACTTTTTTTTTCTCTCTGACATGTCAGTGACATCATCACCCTCTCTGCGCTTTTATGAGAAGCCAAACACTCCAGAATGGAGTTATCCATCTGATCCAAGTGCAGCGGAGTAAATATCTGCACAGCCCACTTGACAGCATGCCATAGACCTGTTCCCACAAAAACCACAAAACCTGCATGACCCATTCAATTTGACAGATAATTCTCTACTTCAAAGAACTACAAAAAATCTGACATTCCAGTTCTGCTTAGCTGAGAGTGAAATACTTTAAATGTAAAAAAGAATGTTCTTTACAACTGAAGCAAAAGAGCAATCAGAAAACCCATATTCAAACAAATAATGTTCTTTTTTTAGAGCATGCTTGCAATGTCAGTGTGTTCTCCAGTTCCTATGCTAAATGCCCTAAAAAACATAGTAGCTGCATATTATGCTAAATTAATATGACTGGCAATTATACTGTGCTTTGATGAAAGTTTCTGTTTCCTAGGTTGAGTTTCTATGCAATGACTGAAGTAATCAGAACAGCAATTCTCAGACTTTTCAGGCCATCAGATCAGAGCATCCAGAAACCACCCAAGTCAGCACAGGCTTAAGGACATATAGTAACATATAATACCACATTTTGGTTTAAATTGTATTTCCTGTAGTTCAAATAAATTATGCTCCTATGAAACACACATCTGTTCCTGGATTGGTTTTGACGTGAGCTCATATTTCATGCATTCTGAGTCATTTACACTGTTAAAATACACTCCTTGTGGGTTCATATAAGTTTTTGAATTTATTTATTTCTTGAGCATGGCCCTTCATTACCGAAAGAGAGTGTGCACACACCAACCAGAGGGAGAACAAGAACACACCTATCATCATTGTCAGCAGTGCTGCACAGGACTCGCTCGAGAAGAATGTCTCCAAAGATGTTTTTGGTTGTGAGGAAAAGATAACCTTGTTCAGCTTCCCAAAGAACAGAAAACTCTTCTGAGATATGAAGAATGCAATTCTACTCAATATGTACAAAATATTAACATGAGATTGGGTGAAACTGTTTGTTATGTCCCCTTGAAAAATAACATTATCTATTCACATTCAGTGTTACCCATGTAAACGTGAATCTTACACTGTGTTCTATACAGACACACTGTGACTCATGATATAATATATTTTCTCCATTCTAATCAGAGTTTTTGGTTCCAACTGGCTGCACTGGTGAAATGTGATGAGAAAGAGTGAGTATTTTATTTATTTATTTGGTGATAACATGGCTGACATGGCTTTGAATAGTAATACAATGAAGAAAAAAAGATGTTTAAAAACAATATATATATATATATATATATGTATTGTTTTTAAACGTCTTTTTAAAAATAACTTATAGGGAACATTAACAATGCTGGCAACACTGTCCTCTCAGAGAGAGCCCCACCCACACAGTCTGATTGGTTGTAAATTATTTTATCGTGTCATGAATATACATTACATTGGGTGTGAACACACAATGTACTTCGTGCTAGAAACTTTTCGCATAACATATGTACCTAATAAAACATCATAAAAATATAACCTTTAGCATACCTTTAAAATACTTTAAAATAAAAAATAAATACTTTAAAAGCATATAATTTAAAATTATGTTAAATTCCTCTGTTTGAACTTAGAAATTGACCCTCTTAAGTAGGACTATTAGTAAGAACATCTTTTTGTAATTTTATAATTAATTATTTTGTCTTTGAAATAAGGATAGTGTACTGCCAAATGTACTGATAAGCATGTATTGTAAACTAGAGTGTATGTTAATGTAATTTCTGTTGAAATGGGTTCGTCATGAATTTAAATGTATTTGTAATTATGTATTTGTAATGGTGATGTCACAGTTTAGTAAATTTAAAACAGATGTGCTTTAGTTTGTTAGTCAAAACATTTGATTTAAAGCACAACAAAAGTTTACTAAACCATATTCATTTAAAAATGCACTTTAAAATAAACCTAAATTATTACAGGGGTCACTTTTAAAAGTTTGCTCAGTTAATAAAGTGTACTGTCTCTAAGTGTAAAATATATATATATATATATATATATATATATATATATATATATATATATATATATATATATATATATATATATATATATTATTTTTATAATAAATGTTTATGTTTACACTTTTTTTTTTTACACTAAAGCATATATATATGCACATTCACTAGGCCTACAGTTACGTTTTCACATTTTACACAAGAAAGCACAAAATAAAATAAAAAAAGACAGGCCATCATTGATTCTGGCTTTAAAACCTTGGTTTTCATTTTTTTTTTTTTTTTTTTTTTTTTTTTTGTTATATAATAATATAATGTCTTATGTTAACTTTTTTAAATTACAAATATCTGATTATGATAATTTTTGCCTTAAAATTAAAAAGAATATATATATATATATAATCAAACAACTATGCATATGTTGATGATTATGTATGTAAGCTGCAGTGCCACCAAAACAAAGCATAGTAGGCACACAACCCCAGTGTTGCAGTCAGATTGCGAGAACAGACTTGTGAGTACCATGTTTGTGGATGTGTTTTTGTGATGTGAGAGTCTCTGTGAACTAACACTTGCAGATGTGTGGCATTCCAAGTTCTCCCCACCCCTCTGGAATCTTTCTCTGTCTCTTGGCATCAAGCGGAACTAATTGTCTCTGCTGGACTTAAAATCGATGCTTAGTTTCCCTTCATGTCCCACATTTGTCCCAATGAACACACAGTTGCTTTGCTTTAATTGTGTTATTGAAGAAGTCGAATGACTGGAGTACTGTAGGGTGCAGGAATTGGAGTGGGGCTTTGTTCCTGTTGGAACAGGATGTTTTCTTATGTTTCCTAAATACTAGACCCCCCTGGTGTCACAGATGGGCTTGCTACTGTGTTTTTTTTTTTTACTCAGTGCTTCACTGCTTTATCTTTGCATCATCGTCTTGTTATCGCCATATGAGACTCGTAGATTTTTTGAGTTTACATGGAGTGATGGGTAGAAATCTTGGGTTGAGTTGTCTAAGGGAAGCCTCAATAGTGACCTGAACAAACCTCCAGGTTCACCCCCACGTACACTGACAGTCATATAAACTGTGAATTATGAATTGACTACAGTTTATACATCCAGGCCAGTAGGTGTCAGTATAATTTCCAGTACCAGTGGGATAAAGAAAAGCCAGTGAAACAACAAAGAAAGGCTTTATCTGAAACTACCCCTCACAAACTATTCCATATTCTTCTGGCAAGATGCGGATTTCATTTGGTTTAACATTTAGTGCATACCTATTCTATACTATCTTGCTTTTGAGTGTACATCGTTTGTACTCTGTAACTGAGGTGCAAATGTAAGAACCAACAAATTTACCCGGTAATGTCCACTATAGTCCACAAATAATGCATATAAGTGCAATGTTTTCCTCTTTTCCCCTTTCCCTCTCTACGATGGAAAGCTTTAAAAACAGAAAAGCTGGTGCATAATTCATTCAGACTTTAAAACCAATGCCCAAATTATTATTATTATTATTATTATTATTTTCATTGCTAAGCAATCAGTATCCTTGTTGAACAATACAATCCACAAAATCCCATAGATAGAAATTAATCCAAGTCATTTTAAATTCAGAATATTGTACCTTTGAGCTAGGCTCTTTGACTTGGACCAGTAATCGACCATCCAGAACAACCTAGCAGTTGCGTAGCAACATCCTGGCAACCACTATCAACACCCCGACACTGCCAAGCACCACTCACTTTTGCTCTAGAATATGTAAAAATATACTTAGATAATTGCTCCTTTCAAAAACCAGTACTCCTCTGTGTCCATGCAATTCATGCAGAGAAAATAAATAAATAAAATACATCAAATGTTTAAGAAGCCAATGAGGCAACATTCATTATTTTTGCAAGTGTTTGCACAAATGGCTTTTGCTGTTTTGTAACACATTATTAACTCTGTTTTTAAAATTGGACAGGAGAAACAAGCATCATAAAACTCTTTAATAAGCCAATGCTGAGAAGTAACTGCACTAGCAGACAACAACACTCATTTTGTGGTTTACATCATGCTGCTGGATTACTTACAAATTCATTATGCCACACACAAGAGCTTTGCATAGTGTGCAGTTGACATGATATTTCCTCTTCCGACAGCCTCTTATCTGGATCATCTCTCTCTTTCTCTCTCTCTCTTTCTATGAGGAGTGAGAATAATCACCTGTAAGCTACAAGAACTCTACATCCACTAATAGATCTTTTCCATATCTATTTGGTGTAGTGCATATGGCATTTACTGCTAAAAGATGTTAAGGGCCCTTGTGACCTTCAGTTCTGTCAGGACCAGTGAATGCAAACATAAAGTTGCAACTACGATTGGCAAACAAACTGATGAACTTGTGTTAGTAAATTATAAAATTTATTTGCTCTGATCTGTAGTTTTGGAGAGACACTTAAAGCGATACATTCACACACACACACACACACACACACACACACATAAACATATACATATATATATATATATATATATATATATATATATATATATATATATATATATATATATATATATATATATTAGTGCTGTCAAAATTAGCGCGTTAACGCATTCGATTCATTTTAAATATTTAACGCGTTAAAAAAAATAACGCAATTAACGCGGTTGCAGTTTTTTTTATTTCCAGTTGTGGCCTATGTGTGTTCAAAGTGCAAAGAAATATGGATAAGACCAAGGAAGGACTTTTAGACGGAAAGTTTCAGTATAAAACTCTGCCGGATTACTCTTGAGTCTGCCACAAGAAACATTACTCTTCATTTAGTCTGCCACAAGAAACAGCAACATTAAAATCATGAACTCAAATGTCATTGTTTAAAAACAAAAAAACAATGACTGTAACAGTGCGTAAATCAGACCTTTCTGTAACGCTAACGTTAATAAGCTTAAATGAAAAAAACGAAATAATTGTGTAGCGGAGTATTTTTTGTACACAGTGCCGCGAACTGTCAATCACTCCTGTACGCATGCATCACTGTCCTCCTCAGCTGCAGCAACTTGCGCTCTCTCTCTTCATCAAGCTTTAAAACAAAAAGGGGACAAAAAGATCATATTCTCTTTGTGCATAGGCTATAGATTAATTAGATAAATGAATATCTCAATTTGTGCCTTGCCGTCTACGGTATTTTTTTAGAACTTAGAAAAAAGATGCTGCAGCCAATGAACAGCCAGCGGGGGCTGCAGGACGACTCAACCTCCGCAGACAGTTTTTAATGTTTATCAGACAATAAATACTCAAGATTTTGCTTTAGTATAACTCACAACGAGTTTCACACACCTTCTCCGGCCACGTTGAGTTGTTGACACTTAACAGTGGGAAAAGCGACACGCGCTATTCACTTGTGTAACTTAAGGGTGAATGGGTAATGTAGTTTCTGCTCTGGGTGGGATGAATTAGGAAGCTTGCATTGTGAAGGGCGCTCTGAAAATCGGCAGTGCAGGTAAAAGATTAAAACCTCTATTAAAACAGATGTCCAAATGAGCGTACCGGTACACTACAAGCACGTTCTGGGCGCACGGAGAGGTGGCGGTACGCTCAAGAGCTATATTTGGAAGTGGCGGTACTGAGTACTGGTGCGTACCGGCCCACTTAAAGCACTGGCAATGACTATACTTTGGAATTTTTTTGCAGTCCACTTAAAATTCAACATGGAAATCATTTTTGTTTTTTATTGGCATTGATTGTTTTGAAATTCAAATGGTACTTACATGCCTGTGTTTTAATTTCTGTAATAAATATGGCTTTCAAGCCAACAGTTAATTTGGAGGATATTGATGGTTTATTGCAGGTATGTTGTTTACATGAGAAAATCTTTGTTACAAGTTAAACAAAAATTCCAATAAACAATCATATTTTGAATTTAAATAGTTTCTTTGTCTTGAGTTTACATTAATTATTTACATTTTACATTTACATATCCAAAAAGTTTCAGTCTTTTAATTGCGATTAATCGCGATTAATCGCGAATAATTTTAAAAAATTGTGCGATTAATTAGTTAATTTTTTTTAATCGATTGACAGCACTAATATATATATATATATATATATATATATATATATATATATATATATATTAGGGGTGTAACGGTTCACAAAATTCACAGTTTGGTTCGATAGGATACACTGATGTCACGGTTCGGTTCGGTACGGTTCGGTATGTTTTAGATACAGCAAAATGTAAACATCTCAACTTTTCAGATTGCCGCAATCGCACCGCGGGTCATGTGACAAGAACTAACCAATCAGCTTCATCCTTTCCCGTAACAACGTTGAAAGCTCAGCCAAGATGAAGGAACAGCTGATCATAGTTGTATATGGATTGCAATTTTGAAATAAATTTAGTAGCAGAGCTAGCCTACTGCAAGCGATTTTTAGAGCTGCAAATCCTTTGCTGAAATTTCCGCGTCTTCATGGAGAGAGCAGCACGTCATTGTTGCTTAGCAAAGGCAGACGCCTCAGGGGCGCTTCTACCCGAGCGCTTTGGAACGGAGGAGAAAGACGCACCTAGCGTTTTCCACGCGTTTTTAGGGGCGATATGTGAGCGGCCCCTAAGGCACTCGCTCACTCAGTACGCGCTGAAGGCTCGTTGCAAAATGTCTAATGCATTTAACAGACCATATATAGTATATAGTATAGTACATTTTAGAT
This sequence comes from Carassius auratus, assembly GCF_003368295.1. Classification (NCBI taxonomy): domain Eukaryota; kingdom Metazoa; phylum Chordata; class Actinopteri; order Cypriniformes; family Cyprinidae; genus Carassius; species Carassius auratus. The sequence continues at coordinate 12,796,640 of NC_039254.1, read as the reverse complement.
TTATGAGATTTCACTGCATACTAGATCAAGATTTGTTGGGTTAGTATGGGATATTAGCTTCCTGCTGGTAGATGCCATAATAGCATTGCGCGAGCAAAAAGCCTCCATTTCGTTTCTTCATTGATTTCCATTTTAAAGCAGCCCTGTAATTCATAAATATTTAATATTATAGTACATTCGTTTAAGCAGTGTATAAAAACCTTTCTGGTGGACTCTTAAAAGCATGCGTTGCCTTGAATGTCACAGCTCAGGATAGTTGCTATACTGAAGAATTTGGGACTTTGCACATTATTGTGGTCCCACTTTAACCACTTCCTCTTGGCCCATCAGTCAATCAGCACTGCCACAATTTCATGTTCATGTAGACATTTATTGAAATCCGTGGTTCTATGAAGAACTTTTACTATGCAATGCACAAAAGATGGAAAAGTTCCTCACACTATGAAAAATAAAACAGTTCTTCTAAGTGATTAGTGAAAGGTTGCCTTTATTTTTAAGAGTCTATGTGTGAGTTTCAAAAATGTAAAAACAAAACAATATTCTGCTTATCTCATGTAGATCAGTGCATAGTCATATCGTTATTGGCCTATTCTTCAGAGAAATTAAAATGTCCATTAACATCTGGCCTGACAAAAGATTCTTCATGTTTACATGGATTGATGGCTTGTCATGTGCAAGTTACGATCTTAGCAGTGTTTGACAGGTTTGTTATATCAACTTTCATCCCACTGTGTTTGAACACACGCCTGGGGGAAAGTGTATGCATTCAGGCATGTGCTTTACAGAGAGCTTCAGACAGATTAATTAACTCAAAGAGACTCGTGGGATGGAGACTGGCCAACGTAGAATGGCAGGCAGGCTGTATGCTAGTATTGCTCAGTGGAGGCATGCAGTTAATGTGAAATATGCCGGTGTCAATATTAATAATGGTCAATTTCAGAGCCCGTGGTTTGGTTCTACTCCAAACAATGCCCTGCTTGTCCATCAGGTCTGATGCTTTCTGGTTACATTTTCAATGTGGGTTATGAGAAGGAAGTGTTTTGTCATTGCTTTGTTCTGATTTGATCTTGACAGCATTAAGGTGGCATTTATAGACAATTCCTAAAGGAAAGCAACATCACAAATGATATCTCAGTTTATTTATTTCTGCTAGATTGCAATGAGGGTGAACAGGTATAAACAAAGACTTTTGCTGAAGTCTGCGTCTTCTCATATTTTCCCCTTCACTTGCGAAAAAAGAAGTACACTTTAGAATGAAAAGAGTAATTACTGTGTAAATAAGTACTTTAAAAGAGTCCTTAAGTTTAAATGGAAATGTATTGTTGTTCTGAGACTAGTCTTAGACTAAAATGTCTGTTTGAGTCATCTTAATGTGACTTGCACAGACACATCTTAAAGTAGTCATAGGTTTAGCCTGTTTTGGATTAAACAAAGCTGATTGCAAGAAGGAAGATTACAGCTAGTCTGAAGCTTAATACTTCAAAGAGGCAGGTTTAACTCCTGCATGGACAGTTTGGGATGTCTTTTATTTAATTATATATATATATATATATATATATATATATATATATATATATATATATATATATATATATATATATATATATATATATATATATATATATATATATTTGGGCTGTCAAATGATTACAAATTTTAATCAAATTAATCAGAATTTTCAGTGGATTAATCATGATTAATCACTATTTGCAATTACACCTGAATCCTAACCATTTTTTTTCTGAAATGCATACCAAAAGATAAATAACAGGACACAGATACATAATTTTCATGTATTGATTCATCAATATGTGTTTTTTTTTTCTGAATTTCAAAAGTTTAATATTTACTTAATCCAATTTACCTGAGTACTATATCAAACCATGCCATTTAACTACAGATAGTGTAAGAGTTTTAGGTGAACCAGTGGTTAAATATAGCCACATATCTATGAAATTATGCATGGAGAAACTCGAAAGAATGAACTCAGAAACACAAACATGCGCGCTCTGCACTCTGGGCACTCTTGTTTTTGGGAGGTGTTCATTTGCTCTGCAACAATACTTTAGGATCGATATTTTCACGTTCTGAAGGCTTCAAGTGCCAGTAAAACCAAGTAAAAATGCATATGCTTTTCCAAACAGCTGTAATTTTCGCTGCATTGCATGTAGGCGTTCTGCGCATGCGCAGTGTGAAACACAGGATGCTATAACAGGAAGAAGCTCCAGCGTATCAACTACCAAAGTCGTCTCTGTTTATCGAGCTTGGCATGAATGTATTTGAGAGTAACTGGGGTAAAACCTTAAGCTTCTTCTGTGTTTTCGTCGCGGCGCTCGCCGCTGTTTTTTACTATCTTGAGAATTCAGAGATCGACAAGACTTTCCTGACCTGAATAATTTGTCACACTGCACATGCGTGAAATGAAAAAAAAATAAATAAAAAAAAAATAAATATATATATATATATATATATATATATATATATATATATATATATATATATATATATATTACTTTAAGATAACATCTTTGCATGAGCCTAAACCTTCATCTTTGTCCCAAAGAGGAAGGCCTTTACCTAAATTCTGATCACTTTGAAGTTTTGGCATCTGGAAATCTTTCATTGTGAAACCAATGATTTGTGTGATGTTTGCACTTCACAAAGTCTGCAGGGCCATTTGTCAACTAAGCAGTTATATAAATATATAGATTTGTTATATACTGATTAATTGATTTGGCCAAGTTTCCAAATCAACTATAAAGTGTAGTTCTGTTAACTTTTCCTGTTAACTTTTCATAAGTGATTGGCTATATAAATGGATGATGTTTCAATCAAGTATCCATCACTTATGATGCTGAGTACAAGAACTGTAAGATATGGTTTTCTATTATTGTTCAGTGTAGATGCACTGCTATTTTATAGATAAAATCCATTTAACTCACTATCCAAATTCTTCATTGTGTGCTTGATTTCAGAGGACAACATAGTGGTTCACTACTAGGAGGCAGTAGATATGGAGTAACTTTTTATATGCTCTGTATATAAATTCCACAACAGCTGAGCAACTAAGATACAACAGAGCTCCTATCTGTACGAGAGGGACAGTCGAGCGCATGCTTGGAGTACGGAAAAATCGATTTTAGTGTTTACACAATACACTTTGTTTCAAGCCAAGAAGATGCTGCAAGGTCATCATTGCTACAGGAGTGCTGCACAACTAGCATAGCCTTCAGTGGAAGATCACTATCGAGCAGATGTGCCCGTAGCTGAGGCAAGCAATGACCATGAGGACTTGTACACAGAGTTGCTTTCACAATGCAACATTTGAGCCAGATAAGGTGCATTTCAATTTGGAATTTACCCATAATGGTTTAACAAAACATTTATGTGATATATATATATTGCATACCATGGCTGGAAATCACAATTGGCTCCAACTGTATCAGTTTTAGATTATACATCTCTCTTCCAGCTTCAGTTCTAATTTAATTCTAGAATTTAAATTTAATTCTTTTAGATATTTGATTTATTATTATTATTATGCACATGCAATTCTCTGTATATTTTTTCATTTACTGTAATGCTGTTTGTTCTTGGTGAAATGTAATGGCAGCCTCTTTTCTCACCTATTCATATCCATTACCTCTGCAAAAGCATAAACAAACTGATAGGGTTATAGGGTTAATAAACTGATACCATTTGTACTCCATCTTATACAACATCTGTAGTTCTTTATCTGAACTGTTCAAGTGGTCATCATCTGGTATACCATCCAGAGGTTGTTCCTGTGTTATTATTTAATACGGCAAGTCACTCACTTCATCAGTCTTGTCCTTTATTGATAGTCCACCACTAGTAGTATATCACTCTGTTGTGATCTCTGCATTGTCTCTGTAAAGTCAGTTTAAGATTCTTCCACACAACCTATAAAGACAAATATAGTATAATTCAATATAAGTGGTGTTACAAAAATATGAATATGAGAAATGTTCAGTAATAATAATGACTTCTATAATGAATCTCACTGTTCTTGTGGTTACAATTTCATTTGTGAAGTGAAGTGACATTCAGCCAAGTATGGTGACCCATACTCAGAATTTGTGCTCTGCATTTAACCCATCCGAAATGCACACACACAGAGCAGTGAACACACACACACACACACACACACACCCGGAGCAGTGGGCAGCCATTTATGCTGCGGCGCCCGGGGAGCAGTTGGGGGTTCGATGCCTTGCTCAAGGGCACCTAAGTCGTGGTATTGAAGGTGGAGAGAGAGCTGTTTATGCACTCCCCCCACCCACAATTCCGTCCAGCTCAAGACTAGAACTCACAACCCTTCGATTGGGAGTTCAACCCTCTAACCATTAGGCCACGACTTCCCTTTCCCTTTACACTGAATTATCTTCAAATTGTAACCCAAACTGTCTTTTTTCTTTAACTCAGTAGCAGAAGTATGATACTCTCCAAACAGTTTGCAAAATTCTACTCATTTATAACCCAGGTTTACTTATTTAGGTTCCATCTAACTAAGCCAAATTTAAGCCACGATAATAAAAGTTAATTAAATGTCCTAATTTAACTAGTACATATTAAGGTCTACTGCTGCCTTAATCTACAATTTTAAGACGATACTCTTAAGATGTAAAGTACATCATAAGTGCATATTCAAAACAATTAAGCACACCTCTTCTCTAGAGTTTCACAAGAAATCTCAATAATGTATCAAACTGTGTGAGGAATCATCAAGTCTGCAACTCAGTATGAACTGCTGCATCTCATCAAATTCTTCAAAGATAAAATAATCTGAGCTGCTATTCGCAATAATTTTATAGCTCTATAAAAATACTGTATGTTGGCGGCTGACTCATTTGTGTTTTTATTTCTTAAGCTTTTCTAAGGAATCTGAGACAATATTAATACCTAGATTCATTCTGTCATGATTTACCTAAACTCATATTGCACGCATTTCTCCTTTGGGACAAATACAAAATTAAAAAAAAGGCAGATAAAACACTATTAAGTGACATAGGTGTATAATATAGTCCAAATGACATAACTGCTATATTTAAACTTCTGAATGACAGCTTTGTGTAAGAAACAGATGCAAATATCCACTGAAAAATGGGAAAAACTGGATCACGAGGAGCACATGTGAGAAAACAACAAAATGGGAGATACAGGTTAGTTTGTTGCTTTATGTCCAATGTAGAGATACTGTCAGTGAACTAAAATACCTCCTAGTGCAATGTCCTAATATGTCATTTAATTAAGCCCATCAACCATGAGGACAAATATGAAAACGTATTATAATGAACAGCCTCTATGGAACAATGAGCATTGGTCCTGATCCTAGCACAGTGATCTCATTTTCTGTTTATCGAGCCCCTGTATCTCATTCATCAAACCAACCTTCTCATTTCTGCCCATTGATTTAGCAACAAATTCATAGATGAGCTTCTATTCTAGGATTTTTAAATAACAGCAGGCCATTGCTTTGACCCCACAGACTCAGTCAGAGCTGATCCGGAGTCCCGGCAAACAGTCATATCATCTCCATAATCGGCTCATTGTTTTCTCTTGTGGTGGTCTTTAGTTTAAGTCTGCTGCCGAGTCACAGCGGACCGTTCCATCAGCAGTCTCTGGGTCAGCTGCTGCGCTTGGCCTTTAAAGCCAGTCCTGCCGAGCGTCCAAATGTCAGCATAACACACAGACCTTTCCTCTGTGTGTATTGTGTGTTTGTTTGTACATGTGTGATGAAGATCGATGCACCTTACACAATCTTTACCATATGTGTGGTGGACGAGAAGATACCACCTGACAATGTAAAGCGCTTCGAGTGCTTATATAAATATATAGAATTATTCATTATAATAAGGAATTATATGTGCAGTTCTTCCTGACACTTTAACACCTGTGTGCCATACTAAGGATGCACAGAGTGATACTTTTTATTATACACAGACAGGCTTGGCTGTTTTGTGACTGCTGTGAAGGGCTGTTTAAGTTTGCGGTGTGATAAAGGCTCTCTCCCTCTCTAGTGTAGTTTTTTTTTCTTTTTTTCAAACACTTGCTGACTTTGAGCAGCGGCACTCCTCACTGATCGGCTGATCATTAATTCTTTTTTTTATGTCATCTTTTTTGATGCGGTGGCAGTTTTTCAGTTGCAGCAGTGCCCTGTTGGCTGGAGATTTCAACAGTGTCAGCATGCACACTCACACACATCTTCTGACGCTGCTTATATATTATTCATCCCCTCAATCCTGTGTGTACATTCAGCCAATTCAAGTTTAGGTCGCTGGATAATACACTGTTAGGCTTTTTAATGGATTCTACCTGCAGTAAAGAAAAGAAAAATCACCACTGACATCTCTTTAATATCTCAATAGGTCCCACAAGACAGGAACGAGATCAATTGGAGTATTTTACTAGTTTTTCTCTTGAGAAACACATCAAAAATTTTCTAACTTTTCTTTGCCAATAAATTCAATATGTAACTAGAACTCAAAGTACTTAATCTCAATAAATACAGTTTTTTTTTTTTTTTTTTTTTTTTTTTTTTTTTTTTTTAACAAATAATCAGTGTGAAAATTGTCAAAGAACTATCACTTTCTAAAGCTTGTAAAAATATTGAAAAGTGTGAACTGGTTGGTACATTGAAAATATTTTAACTTCAAATGCAATATCAAATAACTTTACAGTTCAAACCATAATCAAGTACTTTTTGAGTGCTTTAGTATGTTTTTCAACACAGCAAAATAAGAATGAGATAAGATTATTAAAACCTGACAGTTTATACATGTTCTTAAAGTAAAACATTATATTTGACATTATTAGTGAACTTAAAAGTGTACTTAATATAAGTACAGAGACAGACTTAATATAAAAACAGTCATGATATGTACTCTCTTTAAATACACTTAAAGGTGACATAACATAAAAATCTGACTTTTCCAGGTTTTAAGTGCTATAATCAGGTCCCATGTGCATCTACCAACCAAGGAAACATGAAATAGGTTAACCCAGTAACTTTGTTTTGGGAAGCCTTTTTCTGCAAGCGTCTGGGAAAATGACCGCATATGATTTCATGCCCTTGGTGACGTGGAATCTCATTATTATATTACCACCCTTTAATCTGTAAGCTTCCACCCACGGTGCCATCATTGTAATTTTGCAAGTGACGACGGAGTATCAGCTCTAATGCCATGGTGAACGTTTGAGCAAAACTTACCGTATTTTTCGGAGTATAAGTCGCATCAGTCCAAAAATATGTCATGATGAGGAAAAAAACATATATAAGTCGCACTGAACTATAAGTCGCATTTATTTAGAACCAAGAACCAAAAGAAAACATTACCGTCTACAGCCGCGAGAGGGCGCTCTATGTCTTCAGTGTAGGCTACAGGAACACTGAGCAACATCGCGGCTGTAGGCGGTAATGTTTTCTCTTGGTTCATTTCTCTCGGTTCATGTCAAATTAATTTTGCTAAATAAGTCACACCTGACTATAAGTCGCAGGACCGGCCAAACTATGAACAAAAGTGCGACTTATAGTCCGGAAAATACGGTACTAACTGTTCTGTCTTTGGCTGCACAGATGAGCACAGAACATTATTTAGAGTCCCAGCCTCAGAGGAGACATGAGAGCAGTGGAATTATTGATTTATTTACTGTATCTTGCTTCTGCCATTCAGATCTAAAACGTTCACAGACATAATCGACTGTTTTTGTAATTCATATGTGTGTTTAACATTAACTTTTGTGTTAATGAGAACTTAGTTTAGTACTCACATGCTGTGACAGCCACTTTCTGTCCATGTGATTCAGATGTGTGCGCTCAGAAAACCATATATCAGAAGTTTAAACTAATATGGTTTAAAACGCATGATTTCAGCACGATAAACATGATAATCAGAACCGAAACAGATGTTTTCGCAGGTCTAAGCTGTAATGATGCAGCTCTATTCTGGAAAAGGGGGTGTGGAGCAGCAGCTCATTTGCATTTAAAGTAACAGGCACAAAGAACAGCGTGTTTCTGCTTGCACTCAATATAGGCATTTTAAAAATGATATAATAAATAATCTATGGGGTATTTTGAGCTGAAACTTTACAAACACATTCTTGGGACACCAGAGACTTATTACATAATGTAAAAAGGGGCGTAATATGTCACTTTTAATTGGCTTTTTATTTTATTATTTGCAAGTACCATATACTATATGATACACTTTTAAGATTTTAAGTACACTACAAGGGCACATTCTGCACAGTATTTTTTTTTTTTCTTATTCCTTCTTTCTTTTTTTTTTTCATGTTACCTTTTCTTGGTCACACTTTATTTTAGGGTCCAATTCTCACTATTAACTAACCATTAACTATGTCTTCTGCCTCAATTAACTCCTTATTTGCTGCTTATTAATAGTTTATAAGGTATTTGTTAAGTTTAGGGTATTAGGTAGGATTATAGATGTCATGCACTATATGCAGGGCCGTTTGAAAGAATTTGGGGGCCCCAAGCAAAATGGACATAGAGGCCCCCCGACATTTTTAAAATGCATAGAATGCAATGTAAAAATGCATCAAAAATGTTTTTAATTATTAATAATTGTTTCTCTGTCTGTACTTGTACTTTGAACAATGGCAATAAAGTTGACAGATTAATTAAGTGCATTTAAGTGCCATACAGGTGGGTTTTTAAATAAAGCATTTTCTGAGATGCACATTAAACACCAAACATTAATTTATCTTTTAATTATTGAAAATTAAGCAAACTAAAGTTTTTTTAAGATCAGTTCTGTAGATGTTGTTCATGTGTTCACATCCTTATTTAGTGAGACATCAGACACGAGACTGAAATCACCGCGAGCGTCACGCGCGCTTCAGTGCGTCTTCAAGGAAGACGCGCTTCTGCTCCTTTCATTAACAGAGACACGCAGAACATGCAGGATTCATATTTAAACAGACTGTTCCTGCTTAATATTTACAGATATTAGTCCGTATCGTGGTTTGATGTAAGCGCAATGACCTATTTTTAATTCATTCATTAAAAATTTGGCAAATTACGTGTCATTCTGCGTTAAATTGTAAATTCCGTTTTTATGACTGGATTCCGCGATTCTTGCAATCAAAACACGCCACGACGTTCTCTTTATGTTTGCCTGAGCCCTGAAATCAAAACACTGCTGACTCCTTGCAGTCTGCGATTTTTGATCTGCGTTTTCCTTATCCCGTTAAAAAAAAAAAAAAAACATACTACTGTAACCATATTCCTTCCGTTCGAAAAAAAAAAAAAAGCAGAGATCACTTGACTTGGTTGGCTGGCTGCTGTCAGCGACAACTGAGAGGGGCCCCCTTGAGGGGGATCCCGATAACAGTGTCATTACACGTTACTGCATTGACGATCAAAGGGGCGCTCACACAGTGTCGTTGCATTTTATTCTTAACCAGTCGTTGTCTTGGGGCCCCAGTTCAGCTCGGGGCCCCAAGCAATTGCTTGGTTTGCCTGCCTTGTTGCGACGGGCCTGACTATATGTACTTTATAAGCACTAATAAACAGCCAATATGTTAATAATAGACATGCTAATAAGCAACTAGTTATTGGTGTGAATTGGACCCTATACTAAAGTGTTACCCTTTTATTTTCTGAATCTTTTTTTTAAGGGTTTATATAAAAATAATAATAGTTATCATTTTATTAACCTAATGCTATTCTTAGAACGTATGACAATAGTTTCTTCAGGTGAGTTGTTGGGATTGTTGTCAGATTGTCTCAGTTGCTCTTTTCCAGTGACCATGGTCTGTAAAATAAAGTGTACATAAACGATTCAGCTGCCAAAGAAATGGGCCATCTGACTGTTTTATAACCAATGACACAATGATAAAAATAAGAGACTTCAGAGATATTCAGTTATATCCTGCTGAGGCAGTCCTTCTGCATGCATATGTCTTCATGCCTGACTGTATTAGAGAAAGGAAGCATACAATTCCTTTCAGTTCTGAGATCTTTGTATGTGAGAGGAATTGAATTCATGGAGTAACTCTGTTTGAATGAAAGTGTGTTGTGTGTGAATGAGAGCGAGGGGGGAAAGAGAGAATGGAAGAGCATGTGTTACTGCGGGCCTTCTGTGCCAAATCTCAGTCGTGATTGTGGCTGTGCATATTGCAGTGTGAATTATCTGTGAGGTGAGGTGTGAGTTATCCAGGCTGTATGACCTGCTGAATTCTCACTGAGAATTCTGGGATGTACTCAGCTGATGGCTAGTGGCTTTTTTCTAAACTCAGTGGTGTTTTCCTTCAGGAAAACTGTATTGCTCAGAGATTGTTTCGCCTACTGTTTCTGTGACTATAGGGTTATACAAATGTGAAAGCAAAATAAAAACAATTTTCTTTACACTGTTCAAACTATTAAGAGAAAGCTGCTTAACATTTCAGCTCTTGTGCCTCCGTTGGTAAGGAAAATTAGCCAATCAGCATTGAGTGTCCACTTTCATTGCTGAGGAGTGTTGAGAAAAGAAACCTTGTAGGGGAGGGTGACCTCCCTTCCGGTATATCAGAGAAGTAAATATGTGATATTAGTTTGAATGTCTAGCGCTGCACTGATAATGTACCAAGTGCTTATAATGAGTAGCAATATTGAATATTTGATTGCCAACAGATTTACTAAGCTGTCATTCAAACAGTATATGTACAAATAAAAAATAAAGGGAGCAGTCGGCTTAATTAAATAGCACAACAGACAGCTCTCTTTTAACACAGACTTTTAAGAAGGGATGGAAGTTTCAAGTACTTCAAGTGACAGAACAGGTAAGTAAAGTTATATTACCTGCTGTATGTGTGTCGTTTTCTTTACGTGTTCTGGCTAAAAGCAACCAAAACGGCCTTTTAAAGTGGTTAAGATAATAATAATAATAATAATGATCAGCTGGGACAAATACAATGTGTACCTCCTCTAGTTTAAAACCCACGAGCCGCCACTGATGGTCAGTCATATGAAAGTCAGCTGAAAGCAAAATGTCTGTTATTGTAAAAAAAAAAAAAAAAAAGTATATATATATATATATATATATATATATATATATATATATATATATATATATATATATATATATATATATATATATATATAATTTAATATTAAGCAAATAATATCATGTATTATTTGATATGTAAATATTATTATATATATTATTATTATATATTTATAAACAGGAAATTGAAATTCTATAGTTCATGTCATTTCTGTCTTGCATTTTATCTCTCAAAATGCTGTCATTTAAAAAATTTGGATTAAGTTAATGCAAACTCTCATTTAGATAAGTTTGACCCATGTTCGACTAGTAAAATCATTTACTGTGTAGGCCCCTTATTTGTATAAATGTCTATAATAAATATTTGAACTCTTTCCCCACCAGATTATTGTTTTTTAGTTGCCATCACCAGCATTTTTTGATCAAATTCACCATATTTCTTGAGAGTCAGACATACATAATCAGAGATCAAGTCCATCAACCGATGAAAAGCTTGCAGTCTTATACCTCCACATGGACATCATATTTTTTCCAAGTAATGTTAGGTAGTTTAGATTTTTATGTTGCTGGACTTTTTTTTTTTCTTTTTTTTTTTTTTCGGAGATGCAATATTTTTAGCACCCACTACTATTTAACGGTGAAGGAAAGATTGCAGGAATAACCCATCAATGGAAGGGGAAGAGAACAATTTATTGTATACATTTAATGGCACAAAGTTTACATGATTCATGATGTGATGCAGTGATAGAATATTGTTCTTGTCGGCAATTTTCTATAATTTCAGTAATAAAAGTGTCCATTTAAAATGTGTGCACATTATCACAAATTACAGTAGGTAATATGGCTGGCAATTTACATGCAGGTGGTAGGAGAAATTCTGGATCAAGACAGCAATGAAATCACTGACTGTCCCTTGTAGATATTGAAATTACTATTACTATTCACATTCCCATGAGAAACATCAGTCCATCAGTCCTGTCCGTTCTCGCCCGGCACACACATGCAAACACCTCTCACTTCCTGGTTATCAGCTCTACAGCCATGGTTTGCAAAAGTCTGGTTCATCTACCCTCTCAGTTTTTGCCCTTTTAGATTGTGATCAGTTAAGTCTCTTTGGTCGGTTTAGCTCCTCCAGACAAACACAATATTGGCCACTCTGACATTCCCAGTGGCCCCTGTGGGTCCAGAGCCTTAAGCACTATAACTCTAAGCACTGAGATCTGCCGTTGGATCATCCACTCTCTTATCGATTGATTCTGCCTGCTCCAGTAATCTGCTAGATGACCGTGTTTACCAGGATTAACCTGTTGCAGACTGGACTGTAGACGCGTAGTGGGGATAGGACTCTATTTTTCATTCAGAGAAGAATTTAGCCAGCTTTAACACAAAAAAATGACAGATTTAGTCAAGTAGTTTGAAAAGGCCTACTGCTATTGTTGTATATACTAACCAGAACCACCTGGAAGCGCACTGAAAACCACTAAGAAACACAGTGGTTTTACACAGAACAACATTTTCTTCAGAAAATTAAAAAAATCTAGTTTACGTTTGCTATTTGAATCATAACTCATAACAAAATAATAAAGCAGAAACAAGCTTCATCATAACAAGAGCTGCTTATTGCATCATTCACAGTACCATTAGCATGGCCCAAGACTAAAATGCTTTAGCATCAGCATTTGAAAGAATGATTCCATTAGTCATGGGACAACCTGGAATAAAAGGTGCACATCGGAAACAAAATGTTAGCAGAGCAAACCTGCAGTTGCATTCAAAATTGAGCCTTAATGACGGTGGAGTCCTTATGGAATGCACTACTATCGCTCACGACTTCTAATCATCATTTAGACAGTCCAATTTTCCTGTGTAGTGGCATCATTTTCTTCACAGAGGCTTCTTATCTGCGCGGTAGCAGTATGGAGGTGCAGATGAAGGGATTGGTGTGACATTTAGGTAAAGAGCAGCCATCACAGTAGGGAGCTTTTGAATAAAGACCTATATAATAATACATATAGGTCATATAATCGTACAGCCAGGATGTGGCTGTCCTTATAAATCAATTAGGGTGTGTGGAATGAAAGAGTTATGGGATACAGCAGATGGCTTTTGATAGATATAAGAACTGTGATCTTCACATTGATGCTTCACCACAGAAACATCTAGCAGAAAACTGAATAAAATCTAATTTATTCATGTGATGTTAAAGATGAATTTTAATCAGTGTTTACTACTACTCAGTGTCACATTATCCTTCAGAAATCATTCTAATTTTGTGCCTGGATATTATTATAAATTATTATTGATTATTTAATATTATCAGTCAATGGTTATTTATTATTATCAGTGTTGAAAACAGTTCTGCTGATTAAAACTTTTTGTGGAAATTGTTTTCCAGAATTATTTGGTGAATAGAATATTTTAAACATTGATAATAGTAATGTATACTGTATATAGGGAAGTTGTGACCTAGTGGTTAGAGAGTTTGACTCCTAACCCTAAGGTTGTGGGTTCGAGTCTCAGGCTGGAGATACCATGACTGAGGAGCCCTTGAGCAAGGCACCAAACCCTCAACTGCTCCCCGGATGCCGCAGCATTAATGGCTGCCCACTGCTTTTTGTGTGTGCACTTTGGATGGGTTAAATGCAGAGCACAAATTTTGAGTATGGGTCACCATTCTTGGCTGTATGTCACGTCACTTTCATTTTGAGCACCAAACCAACATATTACAATGATTTCTGAAGGATCACTTGACACTGAAGACTGTAATGATGCTGAAAATTCCACTTTGCCACAATGGCGATATAAAAAGTATAATAATAATGAAATATTGTTAAAGTAATAAAAGTGTAAATTGTAATAATATTTAATTTTCATCATTTTCTTTTTACTGTATTGGATTAAAAAAATACATTACATTAGTGTACCTCACAACAATATAATGTACATTGTATAGTATGGCAAATAAATATTCCTTCCAGAATGTGCTATATATATATATATATATATATATATATATATATATATATATATATATATATATATATATATATATATATATATATATATATAAATTCATCAGGGATGCCTCAAAAGGAGAAAATGTAATGATTATCCAGCTGAATGAATAGAAGTGACTCATTTTAATGCTTATAAAGTATATATTCTCATTCATTTGCTTTTCACTTTCTGATCCAAAGTAAGTGTTGTGTATCTACAGCATACCATTTTCACACACACAAACACACAACACGTGATACGTCTGCTATTTTTAGATGCATATACTATTGCCAATCCTTCACATTAACATTAGGTTATAGAAAGGTTTTAATAGTCACTTTAATATGTGTAACTGACATAATTAAATATCCAGTACTGACCAAGATTGCATATCAGCTGAAATTCTTAATATATATGCTATTGCATCTCTAAGATAGATCCTGTGCTTATGACTTGATGCTGGTAGATGTCTTTGCCTCTATTTGCTGTGTAGGGAAAATCCCATTTCAACTTCATCCTCCTCAATATGCTTGTCTTGTTCTTCATTTCTTGCATCAGCATCACTGACCTAACCAGAAGATTGCCTTAAATTAGATCTAAGCCAGTCCTAAGGATTTCGCGTCTCAGCTTAGATATCAGGATTCATTACGTATCATCCACCCAGCTGCAGAAATTATAGCATCTTTTGCCTGTGTGGAATATGAACACTCACAGAAGATCAGAAAGTAGGCAGTTAGATATGTTCTTTTTCGCGTATATCACCCAAATCAGGTTCATCTGACTTGTTTGAAGTAGCCCTATCCTTCCACTAACCAAACGGGACCAAATGTGTGGCTAATATCACTGGATGGTATCCTGTTGGACGAAGAAAGAAGTGTGTTTATACCACAGCACTTCAGTCACCAACAAACCTGAAGAGAATTCAAGGACCTTTCAACCTCATCCTCCCTGGAAAGTTGAACATTTACATTCAGCTTGTAAAGTATGAAAGACAGGAGAGCTTTGTGACACTTTTTCCTATGACTTCTTTGATTCAGTGTTTTTGTTATGTTTCTTTTATATATATATATATATATATATATATATATATATATATATATATATATATATATATATATATATAATCTTCACGTTACCTAGAAAGTGTGTAAATTCATATTTAAATGAAGTTCCAAACATAGGTTCGGTGGAGGAGCCTAATCATTCAGTCCTGTCAATCATCATTAGGAGCCTACAGTATATAATCAGCAGTCATTGAACCGGCCCAATGACATTTCTTCCAGCATACCCTTACCTCCCTCCACACCGCCTCCTCTACTCTATTCTACCTCTTTCTATTTCAGTAATGTTTGGAGGGTTAGCTCAGAGATCAAGTCCACTCTTGGGATTGAACTCCTGCTTCAACCTTTATCAAGAGAGATTTGTTTACCATTAGTTATGGGCAGTTGATCTTATGAAACTGTTCATTAATGTGAAGCCACAACCATGTCAAATGTCAATTATACACATTTTATGTCAGATGTTTGCAGTTTTTTATTATTATTATTTTCATTCATTTTTATTAAAGTAATGTGACGTCATATAGCCAAGTATGGTGTCCCAACTTTACTAAGTATGGTGTCCCATAATTTGTGCTTTGCATTTCACCCATCCAAGTTAATGCACACAGCATGAGGGTGGAAAAGAGTTCTGGGCATTCATTCCACCCCGGCTACATATCCTGCAAGTACTGAGACCCAAACCCACAACCTATGGGCTACAAGTCCGATTCTCTAACCATTAGGCCACAACTTCCCCTATTTAAGGTGAAAATTTAGATCAGAAGAGATGATCGCTGATTCAGATGATACACTTTTTATCATTTAACATTCATTAACCTAATCGCAGAACAACTCAGAAGTGAAATATAAATACATTTTTAGAACTAAAATAGTTTTTATTCTTTAAAGCGGGGTTGAGCAACTCTGATTATTTATACGCCTAATCAAATACACTTGCATAATCTAAAGAAAAGGTGTGTTCCATTCAACTGTCAATGCCCTGTGAAGTCGACTTCAAAGGGTTTTCTGCAAATTTAAGTGAGATTCCAATCTGAATAGAGCTAATATGCACCATACAAATGGGAAAATCAATACATCACTTCACAAGATGTGGAGAAAGTCGTTCGATCCAGAATTTTGAATAAAAAAAGGCACCAAAATGAAATTAAGGCTCTGGTGTTATTGCCTTTAATTAGGCACAGGTGTGCTTTGTCCACAGGAATAAAATGCATGAAACATGATAATTGCAATTTGAATCGCATGGTTATAGTTAAATGAGATGAATAACACATTTGTTAAAACCAATAGAAGCTAATTCTCAGATTAAACATTGCAATAGAAATGTTGATACCGGTTTTAGCATTTTCAAGTATGTCATAATACTCCACAGATTAGTTTGACTCAAGTTTGATCTGTGTTTTATGTCGCTGGGTGCTCAGAACTTACACATTTTGTCAAGTTAAATGAACTATCAATGACACTCCATGCTTGGGGAATAGGGAGCAGTGATCACTATGTCCTATGAATCGTAACGCAGCTAAGGTTTTTAAGATCAAATGAAGATTACAGGCAGGAGTGTTTAATTAAGGTTGGAGCGAAACCCTGCAGAACAGTCACCCTGCAGGATCAGAACTGCCCAACCCTGCTGTAAATCCTCTATATTTTTTACTCAGAGATGACTGTGATAATGAAAGTGTGGGCGGTGGTCACGTAGGATATCATCTCTGTATCCGATTTTCAAGTGCTGAATTTGACAATGCTACTCCACCAGTGTTACAACCCTCTCTGGTCTCCCCTGATATTTTATCACATTTTGAAACCCACTTATTATTTAGATTTTCATCTTTATAACGCTGGAACCCAGAGAATAGCGTTGAATATAAATTGGGAAATGTTTATGATAATGCTTCGCAGAAATGCAGCATGGGGGAAAATTTGCTTCTTAATTCTCCAAGTGTCTCCTCAGATGACGTTTTTTTTATGAAATCCAACCAAAAGCAATGTCAGTTATTGGTCTCTATCCACTAGACTCTGCAATTGCTACAATCTTGGTGCAGTTGGGAAATAAACTGCCAGGCATTGGAAAACAGTACACGGATGAGAGTGGCAAATCGATCTCTTTCTCAGACGTCCATCAGCACGGGGAGAAACATGGTGTGGGATGCTGATGGCATCTGTCATTGCGGACGCTGGTCCGACACAAGGGCCGACGTGGGGTCATACTCATGGGGGATTGTCATTTTAATAGACAAGCATTTCTTGTCTGTCGCGGATCATTTATTGGGGCAAAGAGCAGCAGTTACTGCAGTAGGGGAAGCGGCCATGGCTCTGTGCAATGCCTGTGACAGCTTGAGGATGGCGGGTGGAAGCTGTCCACTTTGATCTGTCAAACCTGCATGATGGAACACACTCCGCATCTACCAGCTGCTCTTTCGCAAGATTACACGCACCTGGGGGCACATCCGCCTCCTCTTAATGTGTGTTGTGACATGGAGTTGTTGACGTCCCATCGTGATTGACTGAAGTGATGAGCAGTCATCTCATGAGCCAGTGTTTAACAACAGCCCTGAAGCCTGAGCAGTCCCAGTAACCTTTCTTTGACCGATTTTAACTTTTATGCAATGAGAAATTAAATGGTATTATAATTGGCCATTTCTGAGAAGTGTTAATTCTGTGAGGGTATATTTTAGATGGACTTTTTTTTTTTTTTTTTTTATAGTCACCCAGGCTTTTTATGAAAATTAATTTTTCAAAAGATCTGCACTGCCCAGCTCTTTGCCGCTAAAAGTCATATAAAAATTAAATATAACTTTTGCTTTGAATTTAATATGAAAAATAACTTTTGATTGCTTTGAATTTCATTCAGGGATGCTTTTCTACAGTAGCATTACCTGTAGTAAAAGGCATTAAGAAACTAACCAGTTAGTCACAGACATTTCCTGAAAACATAGGAACATACACAGTTTTCCACTGGAATTAGAATATATGCACTCTTTTTTTTTTAAAAAAAATGGCTTTAATTATCTCAACAAACTAAATGACTTATAATGAAACTTATGTATGGAAATATGGAAGGAAAGAAAGACAGAGATTGTTTTACCTGTTAGCTTGTTTAATCTCTGCTCAAATGCATGATTTAGTCCATATGTCAAGCTATCAAAAACCCACAGGCTTCTAAGCACAGGTCGAGAGCTGTAGCTCCAAACACAAACTTTTGTGTTGCTGTTTGTTAGAACTATGGATTCGGGAAATACCAAATCACTGAACTATGTTGATAATGATGGAACTTGTGAAAATAGTTGGCAATGGAATTTGAAATCAAGATGCAATTTTTGGAAGAGGTAGGTTCAGGGTTAGTACCTAGTTATTGTAATTACTATAATAAGTACATGGTATGTACATGAGGAACAAGACTGTAAAATAAAGTGCTACCGGGTTAGGTTTAGGGGTAGGTTCAGGGCTAGTACCTAGTTATTGTAATTACTATAATAAGTACATGGTATGTACATGAGGAACAGGACTGTAAAATAAAGTGCTACCAATATAATGCATTTTAAAATTAGCAAAAAAGTAATGTAATGACGAAGAGTCAAATTCTTCTGAAGTTTCATCTTTGGAACATGGTTTAGTCCTAAATGATTTTTTTTTAGGGGGGAATACAAACTATTAAGTCACACTTTATATAAGGTGCCATTATATACTATGTACTTAAATGAAAACAAGTATAATGCACTTATTTTGTTCATAATTATATTGCAAAACAATTTGCTACTTGAGGTGGGATAAGGGTAAGGTTAGGGACAAGTTTGGTGGTATGGGTAGGGATGAGTCAACAGTGTAACTATTAATGTAATTACATAACATATTTATGGATGTAACTACATGCAGGTATTTTTAATAAATAAGTAAAAATAATAACATCTATGCACACAGTAAGAGGATTGTATCAAGTGATTAATTTAAATGTAAATACAAAGCAGTTAAGACCACCTAATTTAAAGTGGGACCAAATATTGTTATCTTCTTTATTAAATGGATAAGAAGAAAATAGCAGTTAAGAAGAATTCTATTCATGAGGATGTTTCTGATATATCGGTTCCCAGCTCTTCAGTGCACATCTCTTGATGATTTCTGTGGTTTCAGTAATAGAGTAATTCTCCACAACAGAGAGAGATCATGTCACTGAAAGACTGGAGCGCAGCAGGGAATGGATATTGGCAGAATGCTTAACCTATCAGTGCTATTTGACCTGTCTTCAGAGTAAAATGTACTGACCACTGCCCTGTCAGACAGAGAAACCCTTAGTTAGGTGCAGTGGACATATTCCCCTGCCACCAAATAGATGCTCATGAAAAAGCCCTGTTTGCCTGAGGAAGTAACCATAGCAACACTGGTTAAAGCTCTTTTTTATATTGGGCATCAGCTCTTTTAAACAAAAGTACTTCTATTGTATATCTCTTTAAGATTTATACAATTAAAATAAAGTTTTTATTTATTTAATATATCACAAAAGTGAATTTAAAAGGTGCACACAGTTTGACTGGTTGATAGACCCAATGCACAGATATGAAGTAGTAATAGATTTTGGCCGGACGGTAGCTTAATATCACTTTAATTTAATGGGCCTTACAGCCTTTCTACAGCAAAGTAAATACAAACCAAAAAGACATTGAAAGCTAACGTCTCGGTTACGTATGGTAACCCTTGTTACCTGAAGGAGGGAACATCTGGATACATCTTGTCAGATGAATGACGAATTGGGATCCTAATACGTCGGTCATCTGATACGACATCAAGAGTGACTGACTGAAAGGGAACAAATATTATGAACACATAAACCTGTTGCCAGTGCCGACCTTCTAGGTGACAGTTTTATACTAAAAAGTCACATGGCATTTTGATTGGTTGTGGTTGTAGTGATGATAGCTTACTATTTTGCTATTAGAGACGCTGCATGCTATCCAACACTGCAGAGAGCTGTAAAGACACAGGCGATTCACAGATTAATCAATCTGTGTGTGTGTGTGTGTGTGTGTGTAATAGCATTGAAATAGGTTTTGTCTCTGTTAGTTCTAAATTATGCTTAAGAATTAGTAGCAGATAATTGGTGTTCTTTATAATGAAGAATCCTCAGAAAGTAGTTCTTAACTTAACTATAAAACCCATGGTTTTAAGGATAAAACCTGACAAATTTATTTAAATAAAACATCTACATAATAGCTTGAGGTGTGATAACCGTGGTATACTACTACTACTACTACTACTACTACTACTAATAAAAATAATAATGCTCATTCTTCATTTTAAAGTCCAATTCTTGCGATTGACAAACCATTAAATATGATTTTTCCCTTCTTGCTTATTAATAGTAAGGTAGTTGGTAAGTTTAGGTAGTGGGTAGGATTAAGGATGTAGAATATGGTCATGCAGAATATGTGCTTTACAAGTTCTATTAAACAGCCAATATATTAATACAGTATATATTGAAAGTAATTTGTTTAATTGGATTGGGTTTTGAAACCTGCCCCATATGCCCAATTTGTCATTTCTATGATTCAGAAGTGTGCTCTTGAGCACCCCAATTAAAGATGTGATTCACCCGTTTGCTGAGCCTGCACTGCTGAGCACTCCACAGTGCACAACTACCCAACAGTCCATGTGGTGTTACAGCACCAAAGTGTGGTCTCTGAGGAGGATCACAAAGGCTTGTGTCAACATTTAGACTGGCTTGAAACTGAATTACCTGTAGAACCCCATTCAGACAGCTGACCTCCTTGAATTCACACACAGGGGAGAAAAAGACAGAGAGAAGAGGAGACTCTGTAGACTGAGACTGAGACAAGAGAGAGAGTAGGTGACAGAGATGCAGTTCCTGCCGGAGCAATAATGTGTCCCTGTGTGTGAAGCAGCTTCTGACAAATAAAGCGTGAGCAGTGGAGTGGAGAGCAAAACAGCATGTGGGAAATGTAATTTGCTCTGCTTTAATGCATGTGTTGGGCAGGTGGGTCTGTGTTACCACATGTGAAGAAGAAAACCCTCGCATGAGCTTCCACTGAGCAAGTGTAATCTGAACACAGCACACTGAATAGATGTGTATGTGTTGAGACGGTGGCTCAAGATTTTCTTTACCAACAGAAAAACGCATTACAACAAGATCTGATAGTGTATCTGAGCTGCTACTTGCACGGTGATACTGTCTGTAAATATGATTTATGGTTCAGAGATAATCGCATACATTTTAGTAGCCTTTTTGATCACATCAGAAATCCCCAGCACATTGTTTTGTCATACGCACACAGCGATCATTCAGACACATGGCCTGAATTACTGCTGCAGCTGGCTCAGACTGTGATGGTGATGATGATGATGGTTATAAAGTGTGAGAGGAAAGTGCACTATTAAAGACGCAATGAAATCAGAATCGGAGTTTTGCAGCATGTCAGCGTTCTATCTACTGTACAAGCCCAGATTAAAAATGTTTTTAACACGTATAGGAAAAAGGTGACATTTGGCAATGTTAGTTGAAGCATAAAACAATCAGAATCAGAATCAGAATGAGCTTTATTGCCAGGTATGTTTACACATACGAGGAATCTGTTTTCGTGACAGAAGCTCCGCAGTACAACAGAATAACAGCGACAGAACATAAAACACATAATAAAAGAATAAAAAATACAAATAAGTAGATAGTGAATGACAATATACAAATGACAATTGTAGGCAGGTATATTACAAAATGCAGTTATGTATGTACATATATATTATGTGCAAAATTTAAGTGTATACTAAGTATGTGTGTTAGATAAATAAAGTGTATGTGTATATAAATATAAAGTGTAGTGTGTCCACAGTTATTATCAGCTGTTCATAAGATGGATTGCCTGAGGGAAGAAACTGGTCCTGTGTCTGGTCGTTCTGGTGCTCAGTGCTCTGTAGCGTCGACCAGATGGCAACAGTTCAGCAGTTCAACAGTTGCAGAACATAATGCAGTCCAATGTTTACTGCATCGTCCACAGACCTGTTTGCTCTGTAGGCAAACTGAAGAGGATCCATCAAGGGCCCAGTGATGTCCTTCAGGTGGCCCAGCACCAGTTTTTCAAATTACTTCATGACCACAGACGTTAGAGCCACAGTCCTGTAGTCATTTAGTCTTGTAATTTTGGGTTTCTTAGGGATGGGGATGATGGTGGAACGTTTGAAGCATGAAGGGACTTCGCACAGTTCCAGCGATCTGTTGAAGATCTGTGTGAAGATGGGGGCCAGCTGGTCAGCACAGGATTTCAGACAGGCTGGTGTAACACAATCTGGGCCTGGTGCTTTTTTCCTTTTCTGCTTCCGGAAGACCTGGCGCACCGCGTCCTCGCTGATCTGAATTACAGGTGCCCCACCTGAGAGGGGGGCTGCAGGAGGTGTGAATGGTGAGAGTGCTTGATTGGAGAGGTGTTCAGGATGGGTTGCAGGAGCTGTTAATGGTGTGAACGGTTGTTTGGAGAGGCATTTGGGGCTGGTTGCAGGAGTTGTGAAGGGTGTGAATGGTTGTGTGGGGAGGCGTTCAGGGCAGGTGATGGGTGTTCTTTCAAACCTGCAGTAAAACTCGTTCAGATCGTCTGCCAGTCATTGATTCTCTACAGTGCTGGGGGGTGGTGTCTTGTAATTGGTGATCTTCTTTAGACTCTTCCACACTGATGCGGAGTCGTTGGAAGTGAACTGAGTCCTTATTTTTTCAGAATAATTCCTCTTTGACACTTTGATCTCCTTTTCCAGTGTGTATTTAGCCTGTTTATACAAGACATTGTCCCCCTTCACGTAAGCATCTTCTTTGGCCTGACGGAGCTGTCTGAGTTTTGCAGTGAACCACGGTTTGTCATTATTGTAATGACAACGCATTAGTTATAGTGTTTATTAATCTTTGTTAACATTAGTTAATAAAAAAATGCAACATCATTGTTAGTTCAGGTAATCTCAGGTACTTAAAATAATATTAATGAATATATATATATATATATATATATATATATATATATATATATATATATATATATATATATATATATATATATATATATATAGTATATAGTATAATTAGACTGTAATAAGGACACCTTAAAATAAAGTGTGACCTTTTTTACTGTTGGTTTACAAATGGAATAGTTCTTAAAATATGGAACCTTACTTTAAAGTTACTAACTTACTAAACTGTTTTACAGGAGTGGATTTAAAACATGGTGAATTGGCATAAACATAGCTGAGAGTTCTAATGGTGGAGCAACATGACCATGTAATTATTACAATTATTATAATTATTCAGCAAGGGTGCATTATGTTGATCGTAAGTAAAGTCTTTTACTTTATTACAAAAAAAGAAAAGAAAAAAAAAAGTCTATTGAAAATAAGCGATGTTTTTCTGAACATTCTATTCATGAAACAATTCTGAGAAAAAAAAAGTTAATTGTTATCATGGATATTAAGCAGCACAGCTGTTTTCAACATTTAGAATAATAAAAATTATTTGCAGCTCATTATGGGGGTCTTTGTCTTCTCTGGTGTAAATCACAATGATATTCATGATAGTTGACACCTACTCGCATATGACTTTTACCAACAAAAAGTGTCTTAGAAAATTTAAATCAATATACTGTTTTCTGTGAGTGAGTAAACAAGATGATTTTCACATAATTTAGAAAGAAAAAGTCTCGGGAACCAATGTTCTGTATGTTTTATTGCCTTATTTAAGTGATTTTGATGCATCATTGCAGGTCAGAGTTGAATTACTCCTGGCTAAATTCTTCATCATTGCTCACTGATCTTCTTAAATATCAGCAAACTAAAGAAGACCTTTAGAGAGATATGAGTGTAAGTATCCTTGAGTGGTCCAAGGAAAAAAAAAAGAGAGAAAGCTTGTGTATACATGCATGTATGCTCTTATCTTAGCACAGTCAATTTTCTGCAAATCTTTATTGAAACGCATCCTCAGAGAGGGAAGAGGCTTCAGTCATATAGTGCTTTACATGCCACTTTATGGTTTTGGTTCCATGCCAGCGAGTGTTTTAAATGTGCATCTTTAGATATGGCAAAGTAAATGTGGGTTCTCACCCCTGTGGTCATGTGACACCTTCAAGGGTATCTCTGGGGTTCTGACTTTGCAGTCTGCGGCTGAAGTCAGCAAAGCACTGCACAGCTTTAATGGACACCAGAGTATTTTAGCATGATTGGATAACCAGAACAGTCCCAGGGATGTATTTATTAATTTATTTATTTTGTCATTTGTTGTATGTCAGTTAACTTGTTGGATGACTGGTTTGCCCACTTGCAGAGGTTTATCCTTACTGCAAGTGCAGTGAAAGAGTTTTACCTGACAAAAGCACAGTACAGTGTGAGGAAAGCAATTTGAAAAACTACAAGCTACAAGAAAAAAAGAAAATAAGAAGAAAAAAAGCACACAAAATGTACCTTTAGGGATAAAAAAGCTTGTCAAAAGCTTGTGTACTTTTAACAGTGTACACGTTGTTTTCACCCTGCAGAATACAAATATGCAAACAATTCATAATTTAATTTAAAATGTTGCAAGGTAAAAGGACACCACTTGCTAGAAATAAAAAAAGGACCCACATTTACAATAAATATATCAAATAAAATGATGAATTGCAGTATTTAAGAAAATATGTTGCTATTAAACTTAGGACTTCAGTAGGGACCGAAATGGGTCAGTAAAAAAAAAAAAAAAAAAAGGTTCACTCAGATTCATTTAAGTCCTTACATAGAAGTAAAATGCTTTAAAATTAATCAGATTTCCCTACTCGAGACATTATTGCTCCAGTTTCACTAAATGTAGAGCTGCAGGCAAAGAATAAAAATGCGTAGTTTTATTATACTACATCATTCGTATTTTTTTTTTTTTTTTAGAAAAAAGTGTAGATGTTACAAGCTAATCATCCAGGCTACTATTTCTGGACTATTTAAAAATGTGAGTTAGTAATAACTCATTTCAGTTGCTTGCTCCAAGCCATTCTGCATTTATAAATTCATCTATTTTGTTGTATATAGCAGTTAAGTGACATGCTTAGTTGTCTCTTTGGGATGTTTTAGGTCATGTTTTATGAGGACAGTGTGCGACTCTTCCTGTTACTGTTGCTTGTCATCACGGTGTGAGGATAAAGGTGCGTCATATTATCTTCCACCAGGGAGATGTTTAATTGCTTACAGCCAATGACTTTTACTCCTCTACACACAGAAAATGTGCAGGGGTAGGGAACAATCAAACACTGTCCTAAAGACCATTCTTATCAGATCAGTGAGGTGAATTTATCTTTAAAACCAAGAAGCATTTAATTCCTTGTAGCTGCCCTCTACTTTACCTCATGCTAATATATTGCAATAATTGCTTGCAGGATAATTTCTCTCATTATTGCACAGTCATTAATGCATCGATTAACAAATGGGAAGGAAAGGAGACGTTAACCTAGGAGGAACAATACAAAAGAAGGAACTGATGCAAGCAGATGCAGGATGCTAGCTGATTTGTACTTAAACAGGAAGCCATTAAAGTTGCTGTTCTTTTGATGTTGTTTTGAATTGAGGCATAAATACGTCCCAAAATCGAGTAAACTGCCCCCCTTCCGCAGGCAACATTTTAGACATCACATATACAACAGTGTCTGTACCTAACAGTGGTAAACTTATTTGTATCTGCATTAAACTGGAAGTTTGTGAAAACTACATGAAAAGTGTTTTAAATATAATCATGATTCATTCATAATTTCCATATAGCAAATAAGCCTTGAATCATTAATAGCCTTCTTTTTAACTACAAAAATATTCTTCAAACAGTAACACTAAATAATAAATAAACTAAAAAAGAAAAAGAAAAGTTCTTTAGAAGAGTAGAGCATGCAGGCGTCGTTTGCGTACATCGTGGTACATCCGTGGAACATCTTTCTGCCACTGTTTTTCCAAATTGGTTTTGTTCCCAAAATTTTGGAAAAGCCATTGAAAAAGTACCGTGTGCAATTCATGTACAACACACAGGAAGAAAATCAATCGATCAATCAATCAATAAATCCATCGATCTTTAGTTTATTGTTCTTCCTTAAATAGTTCATGCCAAACTAATTTGGGGGTCGAACAGTTGATTGGCCCCGATTAAACCAATGCGATGACACGGTATTGTACACTGTTTTCACACACAGGTGTGATGTCAATAAGCAGCCAAACGGCTGAAAACTGATCCTGAGGTAGTCCTGACATATTCTAATGATATTTATATGTTTCTATCCACCCTTTCAATATCCCTTGAAATCAGCATGCAATGTGTCTAATTGCCATGACAGCTTCATGCACTTGCAGCTGCCCTGTTCCACTTTAATATTTATAGTTTGAATAATTTTAGGTTTCATCAACAGATTATTATTTGTATATATATATATATATATATATATATATATATATATATATATATATATGTATATATATATATAACTGTATTTTCTTTAACTTTTGTTGTGCTTTCTTATGCAAAATATAGAGAAGTCCACATTACAAAGTAGAGGTAGAAATAGAAATAAAAGAATGTACTTTAAACAACAAATATACTGAAGTGTAAACTGGATATAATGTTTTCAGTCACTTAACTGCATGTTATTTACAATTAAATGTATTGTGGTTTATATTTATATTAAATTAAATTAAATTAGTTGAACTTCATATTGTTTTTGGCCCACATAAAAGTACATATGTATATGTCATAACTACTTCTGTTGTATTTGAAATGTGTGTATTGCAGAACTGCAGAAACTGAAATGACATTTAAAGTAAAAGTGTATGTCATTTTAATATATTACATACTGTATATGTGTAATTACACATTTGTAAGGATGAAGTTGCAATTTATTTTCAAATATGTTACAATGAAATGTTAAAATCAAATTACACTACAGTTAAAATGATGATTATATTTATTATTTAAATTTTTTATTAGTATATTTATTATGTAAATGCAAGTGCTTTAGTATGCTGGTGAACAAATCAAAGTAGTGTACTTTAAATAATAAGTATTAAAAAAACACTTTAAATGTGACAGAAGTGTGTAAGGGTTGAAAAAGTTAAGTACACTTAAGTGGCATTTTATTTAATTGATGTTATATTATCTGCAAGTAAGTTTTCTATTAATATTACTTTATTTTTACACTTTTAATGATTTAAAGTACACTTACAATTGCACATTCAGTACAATGTGCACATTTCTTTTTAACAATGGCTATTAATTTCTTATTGCAAGGTTGACAAACCTTCACCAATACTAGGACTGAATGAAACAGAGAAGCACATTGTGTATCTCTTTTAGAAACATCAAAACAGACCAACCAAATGACACAAAACATGTTTAATGAGTTATCTTACTCTGGACAAGTTTTGATTTCTGAGAAACGTGTAATATATAGAAACCGAAATGTGTTATCACAGTGTTCTCTTTTCCTACAGAATTCAAATTCAAACCTGCTCCAACACAGCTGCCTGTTATTATCAAGTAATCCTGAACACCTTTATTAGCTGGTTCAGGTGTGTTTGATTAGGGTTGGTGTGCTGCAGGATGATAGCCCTCCAGGGACATTGTTGGCTACCCCTATATTACAGTATTGAGTTGTTGAGCTTATTAGTATGCTAACATCAAACTCGGTTACTTGAGTCTCTTCAGCACTTGTGAGTACCACAATTTACACAGTGTTCTTGAGCGATTTTTAAAAGAGTGGCTGCTCTTCAAGAGCGAAGAGTGACTTATGAGGTTCTATTTAGGTTGTTACGCTATTTTAGAAGGCAAACAACACTTGTGCAAAAACTATAGGTCCTTGCATCTATGGTTACATGAAGAACTTTTAACACCCATCTTCCATTGAAAGAAATGCTCTTTGTAGCAGAAAATGAAATGTTCTTTAGAATTTTAAAATAGTTATGCTTATAGATTTTTTAAATATTCCTCTGATCCTAGTGCAAATCTCTAGTCTTTAGTCACTAGTTTTAAATGTTCACCAACAGATGATTAAAGACCACTGTGATCATTGCGATCAGAAGTTGTGAGGCGCAGTCCTGATGTATGGCTTCTCCTAAAATGAGCATCAAATTAAGAACCATTAGGCGCACAGAACCTGATGTCGCAGCAAACCATTACTTGCTCCACACACATTTTTTTTTTAAATTGTTTTTAAAGATAAGCCATGATTAATACAAACACACACACACACACACACACACACACACACACACGCACACACACACACACACATATGTATGTATATATACTGGAAGAGGGTTTTCAAAAAGCTACATGTTCACTCAACAAAAGTGCCACTCCCTTTTGAAGGGTTCTCCTAGTAGGGAGCAGGCCAAGGAGTGGGAAAAATGTTTAGAAGGGAATGGGGTTAACAGCTGGTGGTGACAGCTCTACTGTGCCATTATGATCTGTGTGTCTTGCGTTTTTAGCCCCCAGCTGTTTTGTTTACTCATGAAATGTGGATATGACCCAGCAAGTTGTGCTTTTTTACAACATTGGTCTCTGTGCGGCAGCGGTCAGCAGTGTAAGCAACAACTTTAATGCTCCCTGACATCCCATCAACATCACATTCGTGAGCATACAAATATATGGTGCACAGAGAGATGGACAGAGTGCTGTGATAATAGGGAAGGGGGGCATAAAAGGGGATAGAGATATGAGGGCATGTGGGGGATTTCTGCATATTAATGATGTGTTTTGCCTGCCCCTCCATGAACTATTCATGACAGATGCTCCTCATTTAGTGCCTACAGAGAATGTGAGGGTACTATAGAAGATGTAATATATACTGCAGTGAAAAGCAACATTCTGAAGTGGAATAGTTTCCACTGAAGCACAAACTCTAAAGCCTCCAGACCCAAGGGGAGACATTTGCGATCACCAGAACTGCATCTTTCTAGTGGTGACATTTATCCATTGCTTCAGTTTAGTAATATTTCTGCCTCAAGACCCTTTTTTCTGTATTTACCATTAAGTACTGAAGTATAACAGTAGGAATCCAAATACCAGGTGAATATGATTTTGCCATGAGACATTTTTTTTAATGGTAAAAAAAAAAAAAAAATGCAGTTACAGTTTGGAACAGATTTGGAAGAAATTAGCATTACATCACTTGCTAGATTCTCTGCAGTGAATGGGTGCTGTCAGAATGAGAGTCCAAACCGCTGATAAAAAGCATGACTTGTGATAACAACCAAATTCACCCTTTAATACTTTTGCTTCAGATTAAAATAGCCCTCTATTTATAATTTGTCTTTCTCTGTGAAGAGAGAGAGAAAAAAAATGGTTGTCTCATCTGATTCAGGTGACATAAGAGTTCTATACAAGTGGATTTTGATGTAAGAGGACAATATAGCATGGACTTTTTTACTAAAGGCAATGCTTTTAAGGATTATGGACTTGTGTTTTGGCCAGAATATTATTATTATTATTATTATTACATTTTTATAATGCCTTAAAAGCTTTTCACTTTCACAAGACGTTAACTGATTTATTTTCTTTTTTTTAAATTCTCTTCAATCAAACCTTTAGTAAACTAAAAGTTATTTTGTTCAAGCCCCAAGAAATAATCATATTAAAATACTTAAAATAATAATAATAATAATAATAATAATAATAATAATAATAATAATAATAATAATAATAATAATAATAATAATAATAATAATAATAATAATAATAATAATAAATAGACACCAACTTAACTACTACAAATAAATAAAATAAATAAATAACCTCTTCATTGCCTTTGCAGAAAGAGAGAGCAACCATAATTTGTGACAAACAAATGCATGAACAAACAAACAAATAAATGAACAAGTTAATCAATCTTAAGTACCTTAATGTGCTCTGAATTTTATTATCAGTTTCACACATATGAATCAACATACTTTCCTCTCAGTTTAATTCAATAAAGTCGAAATTGTAATTAAACTTAACATAATATCATTAGGTTAGTAATGTAATTAAGTAGTCTCAAAGCGATTTTTCACTGACAAGATTATTATTAAAGCACCTTACTCAATTATCATCTTCTATAAGCTAGCAAGCACAAATGAGAACACAAAATATACCTTTTTTTAGTATATTTAAAAGCAAAATGAAAGAACAAAGAAGAGGAGACCAGTCAGGACACTGACATTTGCACAGTAATTTCTCACTCATCTAAGCAACATACTTTGTTATCTTATATACCATGTGTTACCCGTAGTATCTTTTTTAAAACTGTTTTTTTCTGATGGTGTATATCCAGCAAATTATGGTACATGGTTTTGTCTGTGTCAGTGCACAGAAGGGTAAGCAGTGATGGAAGCTAAGGTGGGCTTCCTACTCAAAAGCTAGCACATGACTGTCAATTCTTGCTTTGTAGGATGGAGCCCAATTCAACCTGGCACCAACAAATGAAAAAGTCATGCTTCAGGTTTTGTGCTCTACAAGCAACTGCCACAAGATGACTGTTGGGATTAAATAGAGATAGATAGATATATATATATATATAGATAGATAGATAGATAGATAGATAGATAGATAGATAGATAGATAGATAGATAGATAGATAGATAGATAGATAGATAGATAGATTCCCACAAATAAATTGGTCTTGACTCTTTTGAATGACCCCTGACTTGTTGGGACAGCTTTATGGACATTGCTTTAACTCCCCTTTTCCCTTTACATCCATCGCACTGGCATCTCTCCTGCATTTGGACAGATGACTTTGAATGGGTTGTTATTCTGTCAGGAGGGGGCTGATCCCGAGTTCCCTGAGAGGTGACCTCATCTCAGTCTACAGCGGCTGTGTGGCAGTCTCAAATGAGCTGAAATAAAATAGAGACCAAGTAAAAAAAAAATCTTGTATTTCTTCCAGTGATGTTCTTAACCAATGCCAGAGAAATACCAATTTTAACCTGTTAAGCATTACCTGGCCCCTGCGCACTGAATGCTCTTTGTTTGCACGTGTCAGTGTTTATGAATAGATGAAATGAAAATGGATATAATTAATCTTGACAAACTATACATCATCCTAAAGGTATAAGCCTCAAGCGTCAACGATAGACACTTTCAAAGTCCAGAAAGTATGAAAGACATCATCAGAATAGTCCCTCTGCCATCAGTGGTTTAACCGTAATATTATGAGGTGACGAGAATAAAAAAGCTTTAATACTTTCCAAGGGTAAGTTTGCTAAAGATTGCTGATAAATGTAGGCTATATGCCAAGTGGAAATGAAGTGTAAGACATATGATGAGGGATTGTGAAATTGTTAATTAATTAAAACCTTGATAATTGAAAATCAGCAACAATTCATCTTAAAAAAAAAAAAAAAAAAAAAAAAAAGTGGAGTAAAATAGTTTAGATTAGCATGTTAGAGAATCAGGATCCGACAGGCTTGAAACTTCACATCAATCATGGCTCTGAACTCTTTACACTTTTCAACAGCTCACACCGCTCATTAGTATCAATTAACAGAAAAGCTTATTCATGAGGGGTGGGGGCATGAAGGCTGTTGGGAGGCTTTCTGGGTGGTTGCTCAATCACTCTCAATGGTTTCCCACAATTTTCTGTCTATTTACTCTTGTCTTCCTCTGCCCTGTTTACATTCAATTTAATTTAATGTGTTTAATTTTCTTTCTTTCTTGCTTGCTTTCTTTCTTGCTTTCTTGCATTTTAGATGCAAGGAGACTTCTGTCCAGGGGCGTAGCAACCGGGGGGGACACGTCCCCCGCACTTTTAGAAACAGGTGATTCTGACCCCTGCTAATTTTTTTATTTATTTATTTTTTAGGATCCAGCGTGAATATTTCCAGTAGTGTTCTCTGATTTGTTACTTAGATTTGAGTGAAGTAACATTCAACCAATCACAGAGCGAATCATCTCCTGGGCGCGTCTGCTATGAGCTTCAAATCTCTTGTTGCTCTTCTGAATTTTCGTTCGTTCGTTTGTTCACTTTGCTATTAGGCCGTCTGGGATAAAATGCACCCCAGAAAAAAGTAAAGGACGATTACATCCTTTTTTCAGACACACACTGTAAGTATGTTACAGTATGTCGCGATGACACGAATCGCGCGATAAAGTTTTCATGTTATGATTTAACCTATTGAACCCGTATGGACCTCGTCACGTCGCGCCGGATTCAGTGTGTTAAATGCTCTCCTAATTGTCACTTTGGATAAAAGCGTCTGCTAAATAAGACGTAACAATATTATTGGTTTCTGCTGTCTTTTGTTTGTCTACGTGCTGCTCGCGGAGTAAAATTATCATTTCACAATAAATCATATTTGTTTTGCAACAAATATCTTAAAATACTTTATCAAATTTTATTCTTTTAATTCATAACTGTTACTTTATGTCCTAACTAGTCTGCAGGAAAGGCAGGCTGTGACGTCACTGGCAGAGAGAGGGGGCAGTTGCTCAACCTCTCCAGAATGTGTACAAGTGAGATTTGTATCTGGGTTACTCCGCCGCGGTATCCCCGAAGCAATCTAAAATAGTCCGAATATAAACACTTATTATAGGTGCACCCTAGTGATTCAGGGCAAGCCAAAAACACGGTTTGGAAAATAGTTTCATGTTGTACTCGCTTATTATATACATTTTTATACATTTTGAACCGCAGCTCTGATTGGTTGTTTTTTACCGGGAGTGATGTATTTCTGCAAATGGCAATAGGACCACTGGGAGGAGCCAGAGGAGCTTGATTTTTTCACAGATTATCTGTCTCATATTTTTCATAAAATGTATGTTGTATAAAATTACTGTAGATGTAATCTGTATACTCATTTAACACCTGTTTTTGTCCAACTGTTTAAAAAAAAAAAAGTTATTGTTCAAATGTAGTGCAACTGAAATATTGTAAATATCATAAAATATCTTTATTTCATAAAAAAAAAAAAAAAAAAAAAAAAAAAATTATAGATGGTCTCCCATTGGTCTCAAAGTCCTGCAGTATTTTTAAATTTCGAGTATGATTTAACAAAAATAGGTTCCTGTAAGCTATCATGTCATGTTCCCAAATTTGAAAAAGTAAAATGCCAATTGGTATTCTATTTAGAATTTATTATGAACATCAGCTTTGGGTCAAATCACCATACAGCTGTCCCCCCCACTTTTAAAATGGCTGCTACGCCCCTGCTTCTGTCTAATACTTCTTGAGCCTGTGCACCAAATACCGGTCCCGGAACTAGAGGAAGTTGGCACAAAATGTTTTTACCAGATTCTGGCAACAGAGTCTGGGCTAGCCATGCCTATTTCCTTAGCTTTGTCAGAAAAGCCAGAGATCAGCCACATTATGACACAGCTGCTCCAACTGCTTGGAGAGAAACTTGTAGTGTTTCAGCACATCCTGAATTGTCCATTGAAGGTAGTGAGGCATTAAGTGACAACAGCAACAGCAACTCTGCGCTCCAGTGCAGAGAAGGTCTTCACTTTTTTTTCTTTTTTTCTTAGGAGGTGAAACAACCGCCAATGCTATACTCTTAATCCTGCATTCTGAATGGGTTGTGTCTGTGGGGAATAATCTGATTGAGCATCCCATCGTGCAAGGCAGCTTTCACAAATTCACAAAAAAATACAACGAGGACAAGGATCTGAAAGGGCCTGTTTAAGGTGCTCAGGTCCCAAAAAAAGATATACAGTACAGCGATTATGACCGTCATCTAATTCTATAGGTGAATCACACAGCGTGCAGCTCCCCATTGCACAAGAAAATGGGAAAAATAATAATAATGAAAATAATAATTTCAATGAAATGACCAACCGTGCCAACTCTGCTTGTCAATGTGTCTAAGAATAACTGAAATGTATACAAAGATTGTTCAATTAAGGCGACACACAGCATTTAACACCGCTAACCCTACAGTTGTTTAACAGTTTATTGTGAAGCAATAAATAATCTAGGTTGCGCTTTTTTTTTTTTTTGGACCGATGGTCACCTGGAATTAGGAGTGCCATACAGTTAATGACAGCATGCAAATGAAGAGAACAAACATATTTGTACCTGTAATATTAACAGAAACACAGCTGAGGGGAGAAAAATAGGGCAGAAGTGGAGTAGATGCAAAGATATCAGTGAAAGAGAGTTGCTGGTTGTGTGGAAGATAAAAGACATGCCAGAATGGTTTCCACCCTCTCTCTCTACATATCCCATTTATCACCTCTTTGTGCCACTGCTCTGAGACAGGCTGTGTGTGAAGGAGTCAGGGAAGCTAATCGAATTCAAATCCCCTTTCCTGAAACAGCCAAGTGGATCCTAAACCGAGACTGGTGGTCCCAAGCTTACTGCACTAAATATAATAATAATAATAATAAAAAAAAAAAAAAAAAAAAAAAAAAAAAAAACACGTGGCTGGTGTTTATCTGACATATTAATCTAAGTCTAAGCATCTTTCATGACATGAGGCACTTTTTGAGCAGGTGACTGCCTTTTCCTTGTCCTCTGGAGTTTGGTTTCAGTGTGTATTTTGATAGTTTTTTTCTGCACTCTGTATGAGTTTGTAACTGATCCCCTGACAGGCCTACCATACAGTTCCTAAAAACATACACACACTAAAATGGTTAAGAGGCATAAAATGGACCTAAGAACATGTAAACCAATTAAAACTCTATAATACATTAAATCACTGTAATGAATAGAGCGGTTAAAACATGTCCCTTGTGTGACAGTGTCAAATAGGCTCCCCCCTTTGCCTACGGCACCTCGGGGAAGACACTGGACTCTTAAGAGTTATGTCACCTGTTGTCCATAAAATGTGTATCCTCTTTTCCAGTTTGGCTTAAAATGTCTTTGGAAAAAAATAGCTAAAACCAGGCATTCCCAGGCAGGACCTATTTTGCTGGAAGGAGAATGGGAACTGTTGTAGAAAGGTGGCAGCTGCTACCAACCTGGGTAACCCTGGTTAGGTGGCACAGTTCCTCCTTGGTGCTTTCTGTACTCAGCATGGCTGGCCCCCTGCTCCCTCTGTTGATTCCTTCTTCCTTGCTTGATGGCTGTTGATGAAACTGTGTGAAGTGATTTAGGCCTTTGGAATAACAAGCTGTATTCTGTTCTGTCCGTCCTCGCTCTTGATCCGTCTGCACAGTAAGCTGTGGTGGACAATGATGTGGGTCTGGTTAGTATGGTGTGAAAATGGGAAATGGAAAGTGAGATGGAATCCTTTTGTAAAGTGATGACTTCCTTGCTGGAGAAGGGAAGAATGGAGAAAATCGTGGAGAGATCAGGCCCTGATGATGTCTCGATCAGTGTGATTCAGTCCTTCGCTCTGTCGTCGGTCCGTGAAGCTGGTGAGATGGTGGTGCAGAAGAGTGAATGTACAGCAGAGCTGATAATGGCACCTGCAGGGTTGGTGGTTTATGTGTGAGGGGAAACAGTGGGTTCTGGAAGTTTCCTTTTTATCCTTCATCTGTTTTGCCAACTTTTTGTCTTACCTCCTAAAAGACTCCACAACCTCTTTTTCCAACGCCGCC
The DNA here is from genome assembly GCF_003368295.1 of Carassius auratus. Classification (NCBI taxonomy): domain Eukaryota; kingdom Metazoa; phylum Chordata; class Actinopteri; order Cypriniformes; family Cyprinidae; genus Carassius; species Carassius auratus. Next base: position 12,761,073 of record NC_039254.1, on the reverse strand, counting down.
ATTTTCTCCTTCACATATTCCTCCATCTTAACAAATTTTAACTCAACACTCTCTCTAAAACACACATGGTAAAAATGACTTTAGACAGAGTCTTTAAAATTCTTCTCTAGTTTTAAAACAATGTTTTTAAGAGAAAGTACTTACAGTCACAGTGGTGTAAAATCCGTTCAATGTTAAAATCTGCAGGAGTTTTAAAAGAAGCAGCGTTTTCAACATGGTTCACCTTTTAACACTCTCTCAACACAGTTTAAAATCTTAAAACTATCCCCGTACAGGCCACCATATCTAATTCTCAGCCCAGTGGTCTGGGTTACTAAAATGTAAATGGGGTCTGACTTTTCTGTTTGAGAGTCAAAACGTGTTAAACAAATGACATAAACAATAAATATTGTTTAATACGATTGGTGTCACAATAAAATACTTTAAAACAACTCAACAAAACCAGGTAAACTCAGTTTGTTAATAGAACACATTTATTTTGTCCATACCCTAAAAACATTCCAAGAATCCCCGTGTGTTGTTGAGTACCAATGTGAGTGTCCAGCAGTGTATATGCAATCCAATCTGAGTTGAATCTATCGGGCTGTAAGTGTCCAGGAAGGTAAGTCCATGAAAGTAACTTTATAGTCTGGGTGTGAGGGGAAGCTGTTAATGGCCTCCATGTTTGTTTGCCATGCTGCTCTTATAGTGCTCCTGCTTCAGGCCAACCATACAGTTCTTAAAGACATACACACACTAAAATGTTTAAGAGGCATAAAATGGACCTAAAAACATGTTAACCAATTAAAACTCTATAATACATAAAATGTAATCATGTAGCATGTCGAAAAAATAATAATAATGATAATAATAACAATAATATATATATATATATATATATATATATATATATATATATATATATATATATATATATATATATATATATATATATATATTCATTATTTGTTCTATTTCTGTGTGTATATGCAACGTTGTTCCTAAAAGTGAAGATGGAAAAAATATTCTTAATTGAATAAAAGTGTACTTAAGTTAAATAGAGAACTATTTCTTAACCTACTTAAAAGCTCATTCAAATCATCATAGAAAGAAACTAGGCTTCTAGATTGGCCAGAATACACTAACTAAAAACCTACTGTCCAATCCACGGTCATTTAATTTTCCTAGCATGGATCGAGCTCCCATAGATTCTGCTTCTGGACAGGATTCAAAAGGATGCATTTAAAGTCTACTGTGGAATCAACATAATCTATATGTTTCGCCAAATTTGCCTCAGTGGAATTCTATGGGATGTGCATCTACTGACTTTGACAGATATAATCATCAACGAAAAAAAGCTGTGCATTGCATTCTACTGTGTTGCAAATTTTGTTAACTGAAACGTTGGTTTAGGGCAGTAATTGTATTAATTTTAGAGAGATTATCTCTAAAATCATAAGAGAAACCTTGTTCCCTGTGTATGTCTAAAGAAGTTGCCAATGGATAGGGGTTTCTAAAGGCTGGGTCCTTTCTTTTCTTTTTTCATCTTTTTTTTTTTTGCATCATTTGGTTTATTTCTACTTATTACCAGTTTGAGTTTTAAATTTAGGTGTATAATAAAGTAAAATAAATGTAGACAATAAAGTGACTCATTCTATACCAAGTTTGGTAAATAAAACACAAAGCTTTTGGTCACACTGTTTACTTCAGCTGACAGAATATATTATAACACATGTGTTACAGTTTAATACATTACAGTTCATCAGGATCATAATTAGATTATATCATAATTAGTTTGCAATCATAAATTGAAATGCGCAAATAATATATATATATATATATATATATATATAATAAAAAAATAAAATAAAGTTTTATAGAAATGGTTTTGAATACATAGTTTCAGAATAAACACTTATATATTTTTTTTATTTATTTATTTTTATTTTTTCATTAATTATGTATAGTTACTTATATAAATGAAGAGTACAACCCTATGGCATAGGCCCTTTTCTCCTCTGGTTGCCCCTGGAGGTGCCTGAGCAATAAAATGTAGAGATTAGCCTCAGCAGTATACTTTATACATGCTGTATTTGCAAATTGCTTTAGCTCGTATCCACAAGGACTATTCCAGTGGGATTTGAGGTTAATAGTTTCACACACTGTTATTTTATTTTTATTTATTTGTTTTCCTCAAGAGTTGGTAAACATCCAGAGGACTAAAGACTGGCCTTAACCTTAATCAACACTATTTCATAAATTAAGGTTAATTACTGATAAAACGATGCAGAGGATTAGAATATTCTCTATATTTACTCATTGTATATTCCAGATGATGAAGGTTTACTGTCGCAATCAATTTAAATGTAAATTGTAAAAAAAAAGTGATTATTTGCATTTTTTCTGTTTCATTTAGTAATATTTACTGCTGTAAATAAATAATGCATTCAAAAATAATCCTTGCAAATTGCTTTATTGTGTAAATAATAATGAGCTTACTTGCATTAAAATGTAGAAGCATTTCATAATTCTGCTGTCAAATATTATCCCTTCAAACTTAAAAAGTAATGAATTTTAATATACTCAAAATGTCAAAGCCTTGAAATATATTATAATAACAATTACAAATCAATACTTGGCTTCAGTTAAGCAACTCAGCACAAGAACAAAAGACTATTGCAATACTCTACTGTATTGATTTTTTCCCAACCTCCCCTAAATATGTCATAGTTATGATGGATCCCAAACCTCCTACGACACATAATGGAGTCATGTAGTGTGATGAAATTTTGATGTCTTTAATTTTGTTTGTACTCCAGATGGTTGAGATGTGTATGTTTTTAACTGCAGTGATTGGTGCAGTGTGATTTCTTTTTTCACTTCACTGCTGCAGATATGTTCTGATGAAAAATGTATGAATGTGCATGTTTCTTTATACAAAAAAAATAAATAAAAAAAATACTTGGATGGGGTGCTGCATCCTCTGACATCCATGGTGTTGATAGCACGTTTTAAACAGAGTCAATATAAAGCTACAATTTTTTTCAGGTGAACTGTTGCAGTATTCAGATTACAAGTAATTTAAACATGATACATTTTAAGAAAAACAAATGAGTATAAACTTAGAGTAATCTACAATTAAAGAGTAGCTGCATGTTAGCTTGCTGGTATATATTGATGTGTAGAGATGAGAAACTGCAAAACCCGCAAAATACTTATCATAAGAGGTCACATGAGGTCAATATTGGCCTTTACATTAATTATTTACTTTGCTGGTCTTATTTTGCATGATTCACAATTGTATATACCACAGAAAAAGTATGCCTTCATAAACTTTAATCAAAATGTAAATTTCTCACTTATTTCTCAATGGATACAATCAAGTCTCATTACAGAAGTTAAATGGGTGGTGAATATCATTTCAGGTTCACACCCACCTTCTAACTGGAACCTGAATCAAGTTTTGCAGCGACCAAAATGAAACGTTTTACATCGCCAGGGAAAGTTGTTTCAGTTATACAAATCATGCACAAAGGATTGGCAGCTGAAAGACTCCTGTGCTTTGGATGATCAAGAAATCTGTGACATTGTGAAAAAAAAAAAAGAAAAGAAAAAAAGAAGTGCCTTTGGGCACATTATGCCGTAGTAAGCATTTTCCAGAAAATATAATCTTATGTAGCCATCCTTAGTTTTAATCGCTTTGCAACAAAGCTTCAGTTGGAGAATTAAGCATAGCAGTGACAGTGAGGGCCATGAGCTCATGTGCTTTGTCTAATCAGCTTTCATTTGTCAGAGCTCGCATAACTGAATGTGCAGACTAAATTTGGGCTTAGAAATAAAAGCACTGATATGTTTTACTTTTTTTAATTAGACAGTTGTTGATGACACACATCAGCCTGTTTTTCACTGCTATAATGGCCAGGTTAACCGTGTAAGGTTCTTATGGCTTAATAGGCTACTTTGATGACCTGTCATCAATGGCACTTAAAGTTTAGTAAATGTCACAGGAAAAGATCAGCACGCTGCATTCAGAAAGTAGAGGGAACACTTAATGCAGGGTTATTATTGTAAAGGTCTGCGTGATTATCCCAAATTTGGTGATTATTTTCCTTTGATGTTGTTATCGTGATTACTAATGAATTTTGCTTACCATTATGAAACTATGTAAAAAACGAATATGTCCATGAAATAAAACCTAACAATCTATTGCAGAAAACTAAAACTAACCTGACATTTAGTTAATTTGCTAAAAATTAAAAAAAAAAAAAAAACTTAATACATTTGCTGTAATGTTTCTCTGTGAATGACTATCAAGAAGCAAACTGGTAAACAAGGCAGACTGTGCAATGTGTACAGTATCTCATGCCAGACTGTACAAACATTTTTAGCCAAAGACATCTAGCATGATTCAGAGCTGAAAAAGCATTGCGGTATCACACGCCGGATGTGTCATTCTGTTCTCAAGTTCAAAGCGGCAGCCCAAAACTATGAATCTAATCACCATCAACTCAAAAGATCACTTAAAGAATGAACAAAGTAGCTTTTATGAGTTTAAAATTAGGTACTTGTTTCTTACTAATTTTAGAGTGCTGATTCCAAAAATATAGTGTCACGCCAGACTTTCTCACAAAATATGATGCGCAATCTGTAGCATATTTGCCTTCTGCGTCCATTTGTAAGTCCAAGGACTCGTGATTCTTACAATAGGAATCCTTTAGCCATGGATGGCAGTATCGTGACCAAAATCACACTTGTGAAGTCAAGCCATTGATGTGAACAGATTTGCCTCCAGGGGGGAATATTAGGTTCTCTCAGTGTGGTGGGGAGTCCCAAAGCACAGCCTCGGGCTGGATATCAGAAATACAGTAGGCTGACTTTTCTACATGGCTTAAAAAGGGAACCGAACAAATGGAATAAAAGCTTCTTATTTAAAATAAAGTTATTTAAACTGTTAGTGTCCACTGTTTTATAATACATGTAGCAAATTAGATATGTTACTATTATAATTTAAGTCCTTTTATACAAAAAGTTGGTTTGAATATTTGATTGGGGTATTACATTTTCTATGGATTATGACACAACACATGAAATATGCATTCTGCTAATTATGTGTGAAGAAATAGATCTGATGTGGGTGTTAGCTCCATGACTGCATGACCTTCTAAAAGTTCCTTCGAGTAGCAGTGTACAATTTCCCTCTTCAGGGTGTCAACGAGGGGCAAGTGGAGCACGGGGCCAGGGTACTTCCAGTGGGGTGTTTTACACCCTTCAATTAGCCTCTAAGGGTTCGGATGACCTCTATGTTTTCTACTGACAAACACCCCCTGCCCCTCTTATCATCCACCCACTCGCTCTGCTCTCCAGATGAAGCAAGTGCTCTATCATGACAAGAGAAAAACAGATATGCAGCTGTATTACATTATGGGTGAATTCATCAAATTAGTCCAAAATATTCCTCTGTATCGATGACAGTAGTGGTGGGTGAAAATTCTTCACACTGTTTATTGAAAATTGATTCAAAACATTTTAAAAAATCAATGCCGTTTAGAAGATGGCACCACAATAACAGACACACTTTAACTGTGCATTTACACTGAAGTTGATAGAGCAGAGTGGCCATTTTCAGTTAATTCAAGCTTAGTTTCATGTTCATGCAAGTAATTGTCAGATTGACAGTGGACAGCAGAAAGCAATGAGAATGTCCGAGAGTGTCAAATAGCTTTTGCAAATGAGGATTGGAGAACTCAGGTAGTGATGGCTGAATTAAGCATTTGAAAATGTGCAGACATGTGTTTGCATTTATGTTGGATTTAGTTCACTTTGGATGCAATGTAGTTGCTATATATACAGTATGTTAAATATTGCTTCTTTCAAATTTTCATTGTAAACAGACTGGCTGTAACTACAAAGGTTTATTAAAATAACACTGCATCTCTACCTTAGGCTTTTGGAATCAAAGCTTGTATCTTTCCAACTGTAATCATATATATATGACTGTATGATTATATTGTATATATTATATATATTGTATGATTATATTGACTGTGCTAAATAAATTTAGTTTATTACCACTTTTCTTTGTAGTGTTGTTAGCGGCAACGTGCTGTTAAATCTCTACATTATCAAAAGAATCAAGACATGGCCCAGCTCACTGTCCCAGCAGTTGATATACAGCATGGTTCTTCAGATCCAGCCTTTGAGGTTCACTGTCCTGCAGAGTTTTCCTCTAATCCAAACCAAACGCACTTGAACAAGCTAATCAGTCTCTTCTGGTACTACTAGTGCTGTGTTACAATCCATGGGGTACCTGCTCTGTGTTTACTGCTCAGTATTCTCTGAGCATGATGATATCTTGTTCACTTACCTTGAGGTATTATGAAATAAAATACTTATCGAGCGCAGCGTTAGTTCAGTCAGGCCACGGAGGCAAGGCTGTGAACAGCTGATGCGGTCAGCTGTCAAATCGCTCCAATCACTACCACTCTCCTATTAGACAAGGGACATATATATATATATAGACATGGCACTATTGCTCAGTAAGTATGCTCAACAGCTCGCAACCCTCCCTCCCTCCCTCCCCATTATAAGCATGAGCACATTACAGCGCACCTTATGGCTGTGGTCTTCCTCGTTTCACGAGTTCACACTTACATATAATTAGCTGAGGTATGGTATGCGTATTGAGTGCTGTCCGGGGAAGGACTCCGAGCTTGGGAATGGGCCGAACCTAGAGTACCCCCCCCCCCCTTCCCCGTTTAATTATAAAGTGAACTCGAAGTGAGGAGATGGGGTGATGGAGAGATGCTTATTAACCATCAATGGATAAAGGTAAGTCAGCAATATTTATACTGTGGGATTGATTACTAGATTGTGGTCCACCTGTGTTGATTAGGCTAAGTATCTGACACGCTCCTCCCGAACCTTGTTAACGAGAACATCATTTCAGATCACTAAGGCTTCCAAAATCTTAGCTGGTATGGACCTCACTGCTGAGAGACACCAATCTTCATAACCAAGCTACAGGGTAGATGTACCACTGCCACATCCACATGATTATCACTGTTTACTTTAAAGACTTTATTAAAAGTAAAAATTGTTATGTATTTCTAAATTCATGGTTCCAGGGGGTTAATGTTAAAGCTCTTGTATGTCCAATTATTCTGGGAGCAAGAACCCCCATAAGGAACCATACCGCCAAAGATAAATTGTGTTCAATAAACTCAAGTAAACTTTCCAAAGTGGTTCCTGTCTGAACTCTAGGTTAAACAAAAAATGACCAAATACTCTCAGACAAAAAGGTAGGTCTGCAAAAGCTATCACAGGGGACATTTTATGCTTTTGTACATTATTTATTCCAAAATATTACATATTACTACCTAAAATGTGAGTACATATTAGTACATTTCGAAAGTGTACCACCCCAGGTTTTCTACTTTTTTTTCTGAGAGTATATTTTTGTGTAATATTCATCCATCCATCAAACCACTTTCCCTATGTAATGTCTAAAGATCAAGGCAGGGAAACGACTAGATGTGTGGCTAGTTATATCCCCATATTTTATGTTAACTGGAGTTCTGCGATGTCTACTGACTAGTTGTCAGCGTTAAAATGCTCTTGTGCTAGCAGACCTTGGCCCATAACCATTCTTTCTTGTAAAGGGCTGCAGCGTCATGCATGATTGTCCACAGGCGGCATTACAGCTGCTGCCTAACCTCTCGCCCGACAAAAGTTCCTTCTTCTCTCTTTAGTCTTCACTTTCGCCCCCAGTAGCACTGCGGTCCTCTGGGTTCACTCTGTATTCCATCATTCCACAAGGGGCTGTCTAAACATTTACACTGAACACCAGCAAGAAACTGGAACTGTTCCTGGAGCAGTGAATCCCTCTCGATTAATCAGCACCGACTCCTCAGAGAACAAGGAAGAGGGTAGAGAGCAGGCAGCAGACCCAGTGGTCATATCCTGGGTCCAGAATTAACACATGCCAAATGCAAGTGAAAATTAGCTTTGCCAAGTAAATAAAACCGAGCCACTTGCCAGCTGGCTGGTAACTAAGTTATGTGAATGATTCAGATCAAATAAATACAGACCCAGTACTAAAGGAAACATCTGTTGCACTCCTTGCAAGAAAAATAGCTAAATAATTCAGTTGTTATAGGGGCAAAATGCATTTTTGAATATAAGTAATATACAGTAAATATAGTTTCATTGCCAGTAAGAAATATTTTTTGTCAGTAAGTTTAGAAACTAGCTATCGGCGGGTTGCAGAGCGTACCTTGTGGACCCTAAATCCTATAGCAGGGCCACTGTAATGAAAGGGGTGGGCCGTTGCGCAACCAGGGAAGACACATGTGAGGACAATGATCTGAGATGTGTCCGCCCTCTGAATCTGCAAACAGGAAGACACAAATAAACACACACAGTGTGAGACTAATGCTCAGAGACATCCTTTAGACATCCTCAAGCTATGCTGCTTGCAATTATCTATTCTTCAAACATGTAGGATTTATCATTTTTATTAGTTAATGCTTTTAGCCCTGTGAATGCAAACCGTCTGATTAATAGTTTGCTGTTAAACAATGCTGTTTTCTTGCCCACTGTAATTATCTTGCCATTGCTGATTAATATAACTTAAACATGCTTGTATGGAATCACCAAATCCCAAATATGACACTGCAAGAGCTTTTTCATGCTAATTATATAGTCTTGGCTTGATGTTTGTGCTCGGACTAGTAACAGTGGCTTGCATGGACACACAACATGGCTTAGATTGATCTTTCCACCTGTGCTACTTGGACCCCTTGGTTTGTTTTCTTCGTAAGCCCCTTTGTAAGCATGCTGAACCAATTAAACATTGCTGTCTCCGCATGGCAGTGTGCTGAAAGAAGGAAGCCATTTGGATTGCGTACATCATCTGTTGGGTTGATATGAATCTAAGGGATAAGAACCACCTTGACTGTTCTCAAAAGTGAGACCTCACTAATGCATAAATGGGCACAATGCATACATCTGATTCAATGGCTGCCCTACATTTGTCTAAGTGGAGATGTGTGATGTGTCTCTTATTACATGGAAGGTGACAACAAGACGAAGGAGAGTCAAGAGAGGTTTGCTATGCTTCATCAAACGCTAGATCAGTGGGGTGTACGTATGTGTGTTTGACGAAGAATCAGAAGAGCAAGTGTCAACAACATTGTCGATGTACTGCAGATCAAATTGATAGCTTAGAGTGACTGCATGAAACAATACATCACGTTTAACCAGCATCAATATGTTTATTCTTGCTGTTTGACTCCCTTTTCTGAGACACAAACCTAAAGAATAATGGTTGCTGAAGTATTTTCCTTGAGCGCTAAATAACAGCAGGAACAGGGATTTTGGAAATGACACGGAGGCAAATGGAAGATTGACAGTATTCTATTGAAGCAACTGGGAAGACAGGCACACACACAGTTTCAGTAATGATCCACCATGCATACACGCCAAGCTCGCTGCTGCTTCCCAAAAGCATACCATTATTGCCATAAACAGCCGTGCGCATATCATGAATGCATCTGCATTAATCTACCAACAGCCCTTGGGTCTTCTAAGCCATCATCAAGAAGGATGATGAAGTCCCAGAGCTTATTTACCAGGTCGACCACACCATGTCCTCTATCTCGACAACAGCTGGGTGCCGATCTGCCCTCCCATGCAGGAGCGGAACCTGGACGCCTCTGATGAAGCCAATTAACCACTCAAAATCCATTACACTCTTCTCACTTTCAGTAGCCTGCTGTTCCATTAGAAACTGTTGAGTGTAGCCTGTCAGACATTTGCAAACGCATTGGTTATTGAAGGTGAATTCAGCTGAGTAGTGGAAAGGTGAAACAGATATCCATTTACTGAGAAGGTTGAAAGCTTCTATTCCACACTTATTCATTGTCAAAGGCATCCTAAAATATGTTCACTGTATTGTAAATCTTAGTAATTCATTTTTCCTTGCTAATAAATGTCAATTTGCAAACTTGTTTAGGAAAGAAGTGAGAATGATTAGAAAGGGTCATTTTTCCACACTTGAGTAGCTTATTTTCGCTGTAGCTGGTGCCATAAAGGATTTCCACACCAGGCTAATTTGAAATATATTAAAGTGAGCTTACTGCAAGGAAACCAATTTTGCTCGCCTTTGCCGGTGCTCCCTGACAAATGTAGAAATTTAATCAATTTAGCGGAGCTAAAAGTGCTGTGCTATCATTGTGCTAATTTCAATTATTGTCCCTTTAGCTCTGCGTACAATTAATGCTGTAGGAGAACTTCACTTTTACGCTACTTGTCTTCCTTCCGAAGGATTATAAGCTGCCTACCTATAGTACATTTTAAGGTAGCACAATCTATAGAGGCATCTTATTTATACTGAGCAAAGAAGGCAGCCCTATAAAGCTTTGCAACACGCTCAGCACAAAAAGTACTTATGTTTCATTCAGTACAGAAAAGTATTTATAAGTATTGATTAATCTGATAAATGATCTATTAGTGCTATGTTGTATTTTATTTAATTTATTTATTTATTTTTTCATTCATATTTTCATGTTTTCTCAACAGTAATATCACCGGTATCATGTTGCTAGCAAAAAGCTATTGTCAGTCTCTTCCAGAATCAATGGTGCTGACTATGAAGAATGTTGGTAACACTTTGCAAGATTAAGGCCCAATCCCAATTCTATTTTATACCTCTTCCCCTTCCCCTACCCCTACCCCTTCGCCTACCCCTTCCTCTTGTCCCTTGAAACAGAGTGTTAAGGGGTAGGGGTGAAAATATACCCCTAAGGATAGGGACACCACTATGCCATCACATGTCATCATTCGTCGTCTAGCTCTGACAATACACACATATACTGGTGTGCATTAGAGCATTTAATTATCTTTCTGTATTAATGAGCTGCTTACTGACACACACACACATATCGGAAATCGCATAGCTCACACATCCAGGAGAAAATAAACTTGTCAACTGCTTCCTCACGACTTTTATTAAATACAGTTTAAGTACTGAATCGCTGTTTTTAAGTAAACTCACTTTAAATAGATAAACGCACAGATGCGAATACACGCAACTTCCATTTCTCTTTCTCTCTCTCTCGAATAGGCAATATTTGAGAAAATGGTTTAGCGATTTCTAATTATTGGGGGGATTAGCCGCCATCAATGTCTACGGCAGTTTTCACTGTGATCAGACATATGCTGTGGCACTATCATGCAGTCTTTAACGATATGACGTTAGCAAATATTAGTGATTTTTTGAACTATGAACTCACAATTTAATGTAACATAAAACAAATGATTACTTTTCGTAAAAATCATTATTTATAATAAATGTTTGCTGTAACAGCCATGTTGGCAGATCATTCATACCCCTTCGTTTGAAGTGTGGTCCCGAAAAATCTTTGTTTGAAGGGCTATCTGGCACTTCCCCTTACCCCTACCCCTCAAACCAAAAGAGAATCGAGACAGGGAAAGGGGAAGGGCTAAGGGGTAGAATTGGGATTGGGCCTAAATTTGTTGACATTAGTGAATGCATAGGTTATCGTGAAGAGTCAATTTTGAATTTTAGGGCATTAGTGAGTTATAGGAAATTTATCACTTCTAAAGCTGCTGCAATTATTGAAGTGACAGATATGAAGACCATGCAGAGTTCCACTACAGCTAGCAGTCTGGGTTTGTCATAGCTTTCACACATTCTGGGTGTCAGCATGGTTAGATTTCTCTCTCTGCTTCTAGGGTTTTGGAGTCAAATCTTGTCTGCTGCTATGGACAAATTGTCTTGTTTTCGCCTGAGAAAAACCACATGTCAGATTTGCAGTTGGTGCATAAATAATAAGTGACCCTGTTTGACATTTTAACTTAATTATGAATGTTAGGCTGGTTTTAGGCAGGATATCTCCAGCCAAATTACTATGATTGCTATAAGGACAAATTTCGCCAAAACATTTCCAGGTCATGTTTCATCCCCAAAGCCAAAAGTAATATATTAGAAATGTTATTTTGCATAAAGTGTTGTTTGGGACCATTATTATTATTATTATTATTATTATTATTATTATTATTTTCTTTTGGTATTGTATTCACTGCAAAGAATAGTATTGTATAATTATGTTCATTTATTTATTTTATTTTACCATGCGAAACAAAATATATAAAATCAAAAATTGCTGCAATGTCTTCATTTAATCTTCATGCCTTTTTCTGTTCATTACTTCTAATGCTTAGATACATATGCTAGCCTCCATGTGGTTCATACGGCAATGTTTTCAATTACGTTCTTGCCAGCTGACTGGACATTTTTTACGAAGTTTGAAAATTGTCTCAAGGACCATTATTCCCTCCATTGATCTGAGGAGCTGCAGAAGGGCAAAGTGTAGTGGAATCTGAGTTTTTCATCAGCCTGTCATGGTTGGTGATGTCATAATGAGCTCCATACTTACCAATCTCACCATACAGCTTAGCGGTGTGGAACTGGCTAATGGAGCTTCAGATGAATGTGAACTTAAAAAGGCAGGTCTTAATAAAAGCATGTAAAGAGGATAATTTTTGTCTGATGTAATGGTTTATTTTTATATGTTTTTGACATACAGTCATAACAAGTGTGTTTGATTTTTACTAAGCATCGGCTGGGCAGAGCACAGATGGCCTTTTTTCACTCCTCTTTTTTTTTGTTTTACTCCTCATTTATTAATATTAATTTCTGTTTAATGATTTGAATTTCATTATTCAAATGGTGTTTGTGTTTTGACAGATAAACAACTGTATTGTAGGAGGAAATATGTAAAAGATCCCGGAGGAGCCCCTATTTTGTTACACCTCATGGCTCAAGATCAACAAGAAAGGACACACAAAAGCCAAATTAAGTTCAAATGTGAAATTCATTAATCAAAGATTACAGTACCTCTGCTAAATAAATTGCATCTATCATGTAATGCTGCACATATCAATAAAAAAAAATATACAATGTATCAAAGTGCTTTGATTTGCAAAGATACTAAAGTCTGCAGTGAAAATATGAAGAGAATAGAAGTTTTGTACTCGTACTGCATGACAACAATTTAATTAAATTTATTTATTTATTTAAAAACAAGAACAAAGAAAGAAAGGAAACTCATTAAGCTAAACTTTTTCTTTCAGTGGTGCCATTTTACTTTCATTTAAATAAATAAAAAAATACAACTTTTCAGAATTCTCACATAACAAAAGCTGTCATAATGTCATAGTAAAAGTCATCTACAGTAGGTGTATCAGCTCTAGCAGGTCACAATGACAGACTTGGATCTTGGATTTAATTAAAATGGCAGAAAGGGGAAAAAAACGAGTTACATTTAAAAAATGCTGTTAATGCAGGATCATTGTAGAGCTGAGAATATATATATATATATATATATATATATATATATATTTCATTCAATGAACTACTGAATTAAATCAGAGAGAGTAGGGTGTTTATGACTGGAAATGTGTCATATACTACAACAATAAAAGAAAAAAGGCTTTAATAAGGCCTTATGCATCTGTAATGTAGTCATATACAATGTAAAAACAATTGCTAATTTTATGAATTAATTCAGTACCACAGTATATTACTTCAAAGTTTCATTAGTACTGTTGCTGGTGAGAATAATACTTTACAATAAGTGTACATGAATAATCATGTACTAATGTCTAAAGTAATAATTAAATAATCAAATACTAATGATTATTAAAGGTGTTGAGCTAATGAAGAGCTATCCTTAACGTCAAATAGAGTCATATGGATTTACACATGAATAACGGCAACTTTAATTACATGTTAGTACAGGTGTGATAGTTAATGCATTAATTAACAATCATGGGTAAACTACATCAAACAACCTCTGTAAGAAATAAGAAGAAATACGCTGGCTTTTAAATAACTTAAAATAATTTAACTGTTGCGACTTATTAAAGAGCTTAATAAAAATAAAACCTCAAGATACACAAAGAACATTTGTAGAACAATTCCTAAAGAAATGCACAAACCGGCAACAGTTCACTGTCCATGCAGACCACTGATCCATAATAGAGAACTGGATTGCTCATGATGTCATTATAGTGAAGCCTTCGTGACACCATATTGGTAATCCCTAGTGTGTGTAAACATTCTGTTGAATTAATAGTAAATCTTACAAATGTAATGATAAAACATCACCTAACAAGTCAGCGATTTGTTTTCAATCTGAAGTATCTCTGTACATTCAAACACCCTAGGCATGTAAACAATTGTTTTTAATGTCGGTAATATCCCCTATTTATTAAAAAGCTACGTTCATTACCGTAACGAACATCATGAACACATCAGATGGACATGACCTTAGCATATATATAACAAATAACTAAGTACTCATTCAGAAATCTGAAGAATGATTTATGCTTTGTATACACATATACATTTATTGATTGTTTATATAATTTTGTTATAGTGTTTGTATTCGTACAGTAGGCGCTAACTGCAAATGTTTCAAGAACGATTTTGTTAACAGCATTCATTCTGAAGCAGGTAATGATTTAAATGGTGGTTAAATTAATTATTAATTTAGCATACACAATTTAATGCAAGTAAATGTATTTGCGAAATAGATGTTGCTCAGTCAGGACATTAATTAAAAATATAACCATCATCATTTATTCAGAGAAATAACTGACTACACACTGTACAGACATGAAGCTTTATTTCAAGACAGTAAGTTAAGCTTTTCATTTTAGAATAGAGCAATATTGTGCAGAGTTACTATAAGTCACAGCTGGGAGAGTTTAAAGGGAAATAGAACAACACAAAACAAAATCAGTTATTAATGTATTTCGTATATTCTACACTTGATGAGGAGAATCAACTAATGGTTATTGCAAAGCTGAATATGTAATAAGCTCAATTTTTGTTAACAGTAGTTATATATAGTGTTAAATTATTTATTATCAAAGACAGATTATTTCTTATTCTTTCTTAAAGTGGCTGTTTGATTTAGTTTACCCATAAAGACAAATTAATGCATTAACTGGCAAACATGTACTACCATGTAATTAAGGCTAACGTTATTCATGCGTAAATCCATATTACTCCAATTGTAATTAAGGATAGCTCTTCATTAATTCATGATTAGTTAACAAATTTAATAATCTTTAGTATTTGATGAATTGAGTGTTAATTTAGGCATTAGTACATCATTCGTGTTTCCTCATTGTAAAGTGTTACTAGTTTTTGTTTTAGTAAAACTTTATAACTCAAATGAGGTGATTCACGACTGCTGATTAATCAAAAGTTCTGCTTGTTTTACATCCTACTCAAGTCAAACTCACTCCTGTCCACCTTTATGTCTCTGAGTCAGCCTGTGTGTGTCGGGTCCTTCTCATCACAGCCTGAACAACTGATCATTCCTGCTATAGACTGTCCATCTAATGAGGCCATTTTACTCAGCGGACCAGCACAGCGGAGACAGCGCAGCATTAAAGTCCTCTGTTATACAGTCATGTGTCTGTTTTATTGCGCTATTCACTGAGTCACGCATGCACATACAAGCCCTCCGCCACTGTTCTCTTATAGCAGATGAAAACACTGAATATCTCCTTTTCTCACAGTTTAGTGACAAGGCTTGGTTTTCTTCAGTTTTCCAATGACCCGTTTCATCTCACAGGTGAGGTCTGTCTGCCTTGAGGCACTCCAGTAGATCACATCCATCTTTGTGATGATATAAATAACCGATAAAAGAAACAGCAGATAAATTATGGATAGAGAGGTTGGCGTCCTCTTTTTATCACACCTCGTTTACTCAGTCACAACAGAGATAACACCTGGCCGCTCCTCCCACCTCTTCCGCTGTATGATGGCCAGCACTGGCTCGACAGGACAGATTTGCTATTTCCTCCAAATAAATAGACATCAAATAGACGAATAGGAGATGTTGAGGTATGCTGAAACAATGCTGAACATGTATCAGTACAACAGCACAATGCCACAATTCAATTCAGTTTTTGTTATAATAAGATCTTGCTTGTCTGGATTCTGTAAAGCCTTGGTTTTGTTCAGTCTTTCTGATGGCTGTAGCTTTCCACGTGGTTTTTATTTAATTTTTCTAAAAAAAAATTTAATGTAAGGCATGTGCAGTGTTCCCTCTATGCTTTTAGATGACAATGCAGAGTGAAATTCAGACAAATTCAAGAAAGGTTCGGCAAAATGTAGGAACAGCAACCAATTTCTTGTGTCAGAGCAAAATGAAAGAGGAGAGCTCTTTATACAGTACATGTAGCTATGGAACTGAAGCTGTTTGAAATCTTTGCTGAAATATAAAACTGTAATTAATCAGATAAGGACAACTGCATAATTATTTTTCTTTGTTGTGAAATGCTGAGTTTTATGTTGAGAAAAATATACTGATTTCAATTTAATAATGGATTTATTAATTATTTATATCCATAAAAAGGTTTTTTTTTTTTTTTTTTTTTTCAGTGGGGAATTAAGGGAACATTGGCCCTGATTTTAAATTGAAAGTTCACCCATGGAAATTTTAGGCAAAGTTCATGCTTCTACAATCATAAAGTGATTGCACAAATTTGTCCTGCATTAGGGGCGTCCCAGGACAAGGCTTTTGCTGTCTAAAAAGAACATTAGAGCAAGACTAAATGAACATATAGTAAAAGCCAGAGATTTTTGGAATATTGTGCTTTGGACAGATGAAGTTGTTTGGCCACAATAACAGCAGACTTGTTTGGCACAGACCGACAACAGCTTTTCTGGAAAGAAATCTCATACCAACTGTGAAGTTTAGTGGTTGAAATGTCTTGTCCTCAGGGACTGGACAGCTTACATTCATTGTTTCAACTATGAAATCTGCATCGCATCAAAGAGTGCTTGAACATAATGCGAAGCCAACCATCCAAAAGTTAAAATGAAAGTGGACCTTTCAGCAAGATAATGATTCAACACACGCTAACAAATCCACCAAGGACTGGCTTGAAAGGAAAAAAATATATATATATAATAATAAAGGGTTATGGAATAATCCATTCAAAACCAAGATTGGAAAGCAGTTGAGATGTTTCGGTGGTTTTACTCGGGTAGTATGCAAGAACTTTCAACCATCTTGCAGTTGAAAGAATATGGCATTAAACAGAGGTCAAATATTACACCAAGCACATGCCAGAGATAACAATTATGTACAATTATAGCAAAACACCAAAAAGTTATTTCTGCTAAAGAGGACAATACCAGTTAATGAGATCCAGGGTGTACTTTTTCCAAGTGAAAAACCCAATTTCCCTTTTTGTTCAAGCATACAAATTATATTATTAGGCCCCATTTTAAAGAGGATCAAATATTAGATTTTTTAAGTATGTCAAAAAATAGTATATATATATATATATATATATATATATATATATATATATATATATATATATATATATATATTATTATTATTATTTATGCATATTTTTTTAATAAATGACAGATGCAGTCTTTTGTGTGATTACTGCTAAGGTGTGTTGCATCATATGTTATTTTTACATTTCTCTGTGACACGTGAACTGTAATCACATCAGTTTATGTTTTTTTTTTTCTTATATTCTCTGCTGCAGTTGTAGCTGCACCTGTTTTACATCATTCAAACATTTGCCTGTGTCAAAAGCATTGCAACACCTTGAAATTGCAGAGGCTTCACAGAGTCCCTAAAATGAAGAGAAAACAGCATCAGAAAAATGTTTTGGTGGCTATACTGCAATGTTTTCCTCATAATACTGAAAATAACACACCCATTTTTTCATGAAAGAGTATCGGTCCCTTAAGTGCTGAGGTTTGTTACTACAAGAATAATGCAAAGATGAATGTTAAGTATGTATAATGGGTGAAAGTGTTCTTCATCAGTGCATCATGTCATGCTGCTGAGGAATGTTGATTTATGTAAAAACAGCAACTAAATGAGTGTCAAGTATCGCTCATGCCATCTGTTGACCTATACAACGCACGGCTGGTGCTTCATTCTCTCTCTAACACACCGACACAAACACACACACGTTTACATGACTTTCAAATGTGTGGAGAGATTTTTCTGAGGGCTTTATTTTTATAAAAGCCAAGTAAATAGTGGAACTGAGTCATGCATTAAATTGGTTACAGCGCCTTCTGCAATGCACGAGGGACTTGCAGAAATACAGAGATGAGGCCACAGCGACCAGCACTTCCTCAGAACATTTGGAAATAACAGAGGGGGCATAACAAAACCGAGATCAAAATTAAATATATATAGAACATTTTGACATGTTGGTCAGATAACTTTGATTTAGTCACTTCAGCATAATATATGATTAAAATTGCAATATATGAACAATAGACTCATTCTCACTGACATAAGCAAATAAGAAATTCAATCAGTCTTGTAAAACTCAGTGACTGTTGCCTTGCTCCAACCATTTTTCACATTGAACATTGAGCTAGGAAGCCTGAAAGTTTGTTTTCCTTATATTTAATTCTACTGACACATTCTTGGCACTGTAGATTTGAAACGAAAATACAAGTTTGCACAGTAAGAAACATTTTTGGATGGTAATTCTCTCAGTTCTCTCCATTGGCAGGTGTATGCTGGAGATAAGTTAATTTTGGAACCTGGTGGTGCAGCAGTCTCCGCAAAAACAAAATCATGGGAAATGTATGTAGATTCATAAATTGAGAAAACAATGCAGAATATGCAGATCTGCCATGGATATCTAGATTACCTGCTACGAAGTGGATCAAACAAAAGTCTGAGGATTTCAAAAGTTTGATTCCACACATTTTGCTTATATTATCAGCCATTTTGTTCCTAGCAGGCACTTAACAATTGGCACTGTGACACCTTGAAGTTGTGTATCAGTGAGGTGGCGAATATACTAGAGCATTTTTTTTTTTTTTTTGGAACCAAACTCTGAGACTTTATATCATCACCAGAAACAAATTACAGTATTTTGGAGTGATGATCAGGCCATCACATTTTCGTACCTGGGCTCATATACTGTAGTTTCTGTTCTGTAAAATACGCCCATCACTAATGGATGTCCCACTCCACCCCTCTCTGGCTATAGTTTGACATATTTTATAGGGTTTAATGTACCGGTTTATGTCCCAGCACTACTGAGTGCAGTGTTTGCCATGGAAAAGGAAACCCCTTCCAAGATTTTATACACACATAAATCTACAGAGGGCAAGATGTATACTGGTACATTGATCAAAAGAAGAATGTGTGAATGTCATGCTTTCACTGTGCATTATGGAACAGATATGTCTATCTTAACATTTATCATAAAGCCATTGATTCTGTGTTAAATTGTTACTCTTTTCAAGGGCATCAACCTTACTTGGAAACCAACAAATAGGTATATCTGTGGTTCCCTGAAGAACCTTAAACATCCATGGAAAAATAGTTACCATCCATAGTGAAAGGTTTTCTACTGGCTGCCATGACAACGAGAGCATGCATGCACTACTCATCTGGTTGCTAATGCAAGCATCACTATTGCTATTGCAAATGCTTATTGATTAGAACAAACCCCATAACCATAACTTCCATGTGTGTAACTATTTGTTCTATGGATATGTTCACTTTAAATGAACTGAGCAGAATAATGCAGTGATGGTCTTCTGTGAAGCTGCTTTAAATTACAGTTGTTTTATAATTATTATTAATATTCAGTGACACAAAGAGGCTTATTTTCCTGTTTATTACTATGATACTATGCTTTGAAACAATCTGCATTTTTATAAAGCATTATATAAAATAAATGTGACTCAATATAATATGCACTTTAAAGGGATACTTCAACCAAAACAAAAAAATGTGCTTTTCTGTTTACTCACCCTCGGGCCATCCAAGATACAGTGGTCCTTGGTGATTCATAAAATGCAAGTTAGTAGCTGCCTGTTTTTTTTTAAAAGCATATCAAGTTGCACAATGTTAATATCCATGGCTCCTAACAATTTATTGAGGTCTTGTGAAGCGAAACTATCCGAAAGTGAGTTTTATTTGAGTAGTTTGTAGCTCCGTGCTGCCTGAGCTGCAAATTGTTTCAGATGGCTCCATCCAAATTGGTGACCTGGTTCAACTAGCTTACCAAAAGATAAGAATGTTTGTAAGAATTATTTGTTTGCAACATCACTCCAGACCATTTGCTTGAGGCTATGGATTACAGGAAATAATTTTGTAAATAATCTTCGATTTCGTCCACAGTCCAAATGGATATTGGTATTGGCATGGGTATTAATTTTGTGCTTCTTGATATGTTTTTTTTTTTATTATTCTCAAAAACGGGGAGCTTACACTGTCAGGCATTGTTGGCCATAGTACCGCCTAGGGCTGTCACGATATTAGATTTTTCATATCACGGTTATTGTGGCCATAAGAATTCACGATGTCAATATATCGTGATATCTATAGAAACCTTGGGGTGGGGAAGTTATCAGTCAAATTATTTTTTACTTTGTTTATTGAGTTTTTCTTTTTCACCCAACGAGCATAATATTGATACTGATAAACGCATGGCAGAAGACTCTGGCTTTCTCCGTCTTCTTTGAAGCTCTTATGAAATAACAAGTGAGAAAATACGGTCAAGTTCAACAGTATGATAAATAAATATTAATGGTAACACTCTACAATAAGATGCCATTTGTTAACATTAATGTATTAACGAACATGAATGAACAATGAACAATACATTTATTACACAATTTATTAATCTTTGTTTATGCTAATAAAAATCAAGCTATTCAATGTTCATAGTAAATTAATGTTTACAAACACAACTTGTGATTTTAACAATGCATTAGTAAATGCTGCAATTAACATGAACTAAGATTAATAAATGCTGTGGAAATATTGTTAATTATTATTTATGTTATTTATATATGTTAACTAATGTAATTAACTAATGTTAACTAATGAACCTTATTGAAGAAAGACCACAGATGAGGCATTAAGTGCATGGCACTGTGACCAACTTAACATTTTACAGAGTTTAATGTAGCAATGTGGTAGCTCAGTTTTCCAAGATCCGTTTTAATCATGTAACTGTTCATAGATTTGAACAAAGAAAGAAATAAAGTGTTACTACGCACAGGCCTTTGTTGATTGCAAATACAAAAATAAGACGAGTAAAGAAAACGCGGTACTTATTAAAATGATCTGTTCATTTTAAATGTTGCGGTTATCATTAATACCGGTATATCCTCATACACTAAATTAACACGATATCGATAATTGTGTATTTGAATATCACGGTTATCGTCAATACCGGTATATCGCGACAGCCCTAGTACCGCCTTATAGTAATTACTTACAATATCAAATCAAATACACAGAAACAACCTAGCATATAGTTGTGGTTAGTTTTGCACAGGCAAGCACCATATTTTCTGCAGATAATGTACTCTAGTTGGTCACATTACATCATAAAGGAGAAATGTGAATTTGTCAGAACAATGGCTAAAATGCCAAATCCTCAAATGATCTGGCATTATTTTTTAGGACGCATACTGTTAGCTTAATGATTTATTTGTGTCTGTATCTGTGTGTGTGAGAGGGAGACAGAGTGGTAATTCAGATAATGAGTAAAGAAAAAAAACATACATGGTTTTTCTTGACAGACCTCATCATTTGCTTATCAGTCCAGAGCAGAGGTGGAAGAGAATGGGTATTTTTGTCAGTATACGTGTGAGGGAATCTGTGTGTATGTGTAAGAGCAGATACCCACAAAAACGTACAGGGTCAGCTTACTTTGCACAGCATGAGTGATATGTTTCACTACCTGCGGCATTCTGGCTGAGTCTGTGAAAACACACAAGTAACTGAGGTTCTGAGATAGCGCTGGGCGGCAAGGTCACAGGCTTTGCACTTTGTTGTAATGCAGGGCAGCAATGCTGTGGGACTTGTGCTATCAGTTCGAAATGACAAAACAGGCATTATTCCTTTGAGGAGCTAAGCACTGGACTGTGAATAATTGTCCAAACAAAATATTGATACTGACGTGTCAAAAGTGTGTATCTGGGCTATAAAGTGGAACTTCAGGTCTGTTTTGACACAGGTGTTGGGCAGTTTGGATCCCCAGAAGTGATTTCAACAGGCTGAGCATCCAAGAGATTATGACAGTGATGTAGCCGGCCTTTCTTTTGATGACTTATATGCTTGTGGGATCTCTCTGTGTCTAGCCGGTGTAAATTACTGCCGGTTTAGACATGGTCCCAGAACTGCTTGATTAATCCTCATTCATCATTTCAAGCTGGTTGTGAGATCTCTGCATCTTGGCTGTGAAATATTAGCAGACAGGCCTTTGGCAGAAGCAACACTTATGCATCCGTTCTTCTGTGGTTCTGGACACAACAAGGATATATATATATATATATATATATATGTGTGTGTGTGTGTGTGTGGCCATGTTTGTGTGTGTGTGTGTGTGTGTGTGTTTGTGTGAAGAGTTTGGTTCCAAAACACGATAAATGCTATATAAAAAAATAAATAAATAAGAATAATAATTTCCGCCAGAATCAGTATTGTGTCTGGTCGGTATTGAAAAGTGATTTTTAAATTTTATGCAACAAAAATTAAAAAATTAAAAAAAAATTCCCAAACCACAACAAATGCAAATTGCGATATATCCGCTTAACCAATCACAGCGCACCATTCCACGCACTGTAAACAGTAACAACCAATCAAAGTGCACATTCAAATTTCCTCATCTACTTCACATGTGATTGTCATGCGCATCTCATCAGTAAAGACAGTTCTGTGATTAAAAGTACCAGTAAATCTCCATCACGTGCTGTCAGATGGAAATTATTCACATGTATTTAATACACATTATCGCATTTGATAATGAATGTGATATTGCGTAGCTTGCCAGTGTTAGTTTTTTTATTAATGCCATTTATGTTTTTGTTATTAAAACACATAGCACTAGTCAAATAAATTGGTAGCACTTTATTTTATAGTCCTTTTCCTCATGTACATACTATGTACTTATTATTGTAATTTCAATAACTATGTAATAACTATGTACTAACCCTGAACCTACCCCTAAACCTAACCCTACCCCATGAACTTACCTTGTATTACCAGAACTTTCTTAGATAAATACACTGTAAGTACACTATAAGTACATGTTAGTACACATACTGTAAAATAAAGTGCAAACAATAAATTAATGTAACATGGTAAATATGAACGCACTTTTGGAAGTTGAATGTAAGGGAAATGTCATTATGGAATATCTGTGGTCTAATGTGATTTAAATAATGCACACCGGCTTGCGTCTTGGTCGCATCACTTGCATTATTTCTAAGAATCAAATTGCCCATCATCAATTATTCCTTACTAAACACATCAGTATTTCATGAGACCACCAATAAAGGCCCCCCTCAAATACATTACACTGTATTATTATATGTCATAAGTGAAATGTTAAAAAGTTTTTTTTTTTTTTTTTTTTTTTACACTTACACATACACTGTCTAATAAAAACATACAAAAAAATAATATTTTTCCTCATAATTAGTGGTGTGTAAGCTCATATACAAATGAGGAGGAAGGTTGGGATAAACACATGCCTCATTAGGGCTGTCCAGGTTTCAGAGGGACTGGCAAGTAGATGTCACATTACCCTTCAGCAGATTGTTCCAAAAGAGCCTGTTCTGCCTCCTGGTATTATTTTTCTGGTCTCATAGTAAAATTAAGAGTACATTAAATTGAGAAAAGTCATCGTTTGGAGATCAAACGTTGACCTAGAGCTAAAGGGGGCTAAAGGGACAGCGATAAGGAACAGGAGCCCTGCAGTGTGAATTTAAGTTTTCAATGACATGCAAGATTAAATACTTGGCCAGCTCGGAGCAGGACTTGAATCAGCATGAGATTCTTAAAGCCAGGGCTGTGATGGTTACCTGCACAGCTATCTCATACCATCTGGTCTCCGTTACATGAGCACACAGCTGGCATCAGAGGGCATTCGACAGATTTCCAGGAACAGTTATCACATTATCACTAATTACGTCAATCAGCTCTGCAGCCACAGACAGAAACAGAACGACTGCATCAAAAATAGCATCGGTGCATGTGGAAATAATTATATCTTGGATTTCCATTTTGTTTCTACTTAATAACCCAAGTATGCTGTAATAGTTGAAAATAATAATAATAATAAAATAAAATGTAAAAAAAAAAAAAAAAAAACTGTAGGAGGTTCGCAACATCTGTGGTTGCACAATGTAGACTTTCATGAATGCAGCCGGAATACATGTCATCTTGATTAGTGCATGTCCTCAGATAACCAAAGTTGTTACTTTAGGTCAAATAAACTGAGATTATTTTGCTACCCCCTTCTCACCTTTATTTATTTTCACTATATGTAATTAATGGACTACCATAACTACCAGATTCTCAACTCATGTCCTTTTGCTGTAAATGTTTTGGTTCTGTAACCTCCTCTTTTTAGAGTTGTCCCTTTATGGTTTTGTTGACAAAAGTTTGTTGTAAAAACGTACAGGGAAGAAAGAGAAGACACTCAAGTAAGCATGTTTGTGAAAGCAACTTTTTACGACCTACATTTACGTTTTAAAGTGTAGTGCCCTCTAGCGGGCGTAAAAATAATGACAGTATTGTGTTGCATCTGTCGACATGAAATGGCATATGACTGTAATTACCAATCAAAATGCGTGTTTAATGAAACTCAATTTGTGGACTTTTTACATGGCCCAACCCGATCTCACAATTTGTACATATTTTACCAGGTGTCTAATTCGTACGAACAACCACACCTAACCTACCCTCACAGAAATCATGCAAAATTGTTAATTATAGTACATATACATTTTATGAGCACATGCATTCTATGGGATCAAACCAATGATTGCATATTGTCATATAACAATGTTCTACCAACTGAGCTATACAAAACCCAATGTGGACTTTGGTGGACAAACCCAATTATGATTCAGCTAAAAGATTACAAAGCATTAACATGAAAGTGTCCTGTTGCCGAAAGGGGCACGATTGTAGTATAAGCTCTGATGGGTCATATTTTAGGGATTTTGGCAAACAACCTATGCAGGCATATTGGTTGGAGCACATGTTGGTCTTATTAGAAATTAGAAGGTTTTTAAATGAATTGAACACTGCTGTAATTAAATAGCCTAACTGCATTTATTCTTACAGCACACTGTTTGTTTTACACAAGGCCTTTGGAAAAATAATCACTGTGCTGTCAAATGAAAGAGAAAATAGTTGGTGGCCTCTTATCTCTGGTGGATGAATAAGTCTTGGTCGTAAGTCACATTTGCTGAAAAGGCTGATGCGATATCTGCAGATAACCGGAAAACATCTGTATCCTTATTTTTCTGCCAACGTGCCATGCACAGTTGGTGGAAATGTGTGGATTCTGACCGATTGCTTAGCTCATTCACTGTGTGGCATGAAGAGCGGCTGTTGGCATGAGTTCAGCCTTCCCAGGTGGCAAATAGAGGGTAATTGGTCCTGCTGGCTCTATTTTTAGGTGAGTGCAAAGAGATACATTAATCAGACCGCAGTCATTTCAAAAGGAACTATTTATGTTATTATACATTAGACTAGAATCCATTACTTCAATCCAATCACTTTTTTTTCAACATTGTTTTTATACAATACAAAACCATAATATCCTTGTAACAGTGTGACTTAACGAGCTGATTGCAATCACATTGTCAATTATAGTTCATGATCACCATATTTAGTTGTTTTGCATAGCCAAAGTGTTGGCATAGGTTAAAGCTACGTCAACTGCAGTCTTATTCATATTGCATACACAATTCATTACACCAGATTCACAGGTTTCCAGGGATATGAAGAGCGCAACAGATGCTGCTGTATTTGACAAATTCACCTGGTTCATGGCATCAAATGTATGTACGTTTTTGTTTGGCTGAAAGAGAAAATACTAGAAAATGTATATAAAAAATGTGAACAGAATCTGGTAAATTCAACAGATAAGTGAATAAGTGAAATAAATATGAACTTTATATTAACTAGCAAAAATAATAATAATAAGTTTGTTGATAATGCCTTGCAAGTCAGCTCACAGACTACTGAAAAAAGCTCTAAAAAGTTAAATCATTAAGGACCAATACATTAAATATGCTTATTCGGAATGTCTTCCAAATACTAATTTTAATGCATGCCACTGTCACGCCAAACACAATCAGAGCTTACATTTCTGCATACTGCTACCTGAGGTCAACTTTATAATGTACCCCTCATTTAAAACATGTTACTTGTGTTTTTTTTCTGCATACATTTACCAGACATAAAAGAGGTTAAATATGGGGTCTGATGAAACCAGACTGACAGGTCACAAAGTTGACTTGGTGTCAAAAGTGGATTCCTTTTTTGCAAAAGAAGGAGAAATCCATGTCACCCTCATTAGCAGTCACATGCATTATTTATGAGCACCCACTGTACGCAGAAGCTAGATTAGTCTCCATCTGACATTTGGAGTCGACTTCAGACATCATCAATATTAATAAATGCTCGTAAATGACATCACGGTCCATGTGGTCTCACTTATAAGGAGTTTGTGTAGGCACTCGACTTAGTCAAGTGTTTTTATATTGACTAGACTCCAAAAACTATTTAATAATGCATGCAGAACATTGACTATTGAGTAGTATTGACAGTCTTAGTGCCGTACCAGGATACATTTCTTCAGCATATGTCAGGAATGCATGATAATTTCCATGATAAATCAGACTCACCCATGCTGAGTGCTCTCAGTCTGTTATTGTCTGCACATATTATACTTCATCTTTGAACATTTGTTCCTTTCTGTTCAAGTTTTACTTTTAAGCACATTTGAAACCATTTTGTTTGAGCTGTAATTACCGCCATACATTCTGTTTCTTTTCATAAGTTGGGTTTAATGGAGAAACTTTTGTTCACCGGAAGTAGTTTAAGGTGAATTTATTTGATTACAGTGTTCAATGGAGGCTTTGTGAAAGAACTTGCTGTGAGAGGAACATATGTGATGAAATGTTGAGAGACTGCTAGCAAATGAACGCATGAGCAGAGAGGTTATGATCAACAGTGAAAAATGCACTTTTCCTTTTATACTGTGATACTGTGTTGTAAGATATAATTCATCCACTATGAACAAATCTTAAGGGTTTTTCTATTGTTTTAATTTAACATTATAATATCATTCATCAGAGTCAGAGGAGAACTGGCCCCCCAACTGAGCCTGGTTTCTCCCAAGGTTTTTTTCTCCATTCTCTCACCGATGAAGTTTCGGTTCCTTGCCGCTGTCGCCTCTGGCTTGCTTAGTTGCGGTCACTTCATCTTCAATGATATCATTGACTTGTTTGCAAACAAATGCACAGACACTATTTAAACTGAACAGAGATGACATCACTGAATTCAATGATGAACTGCCTTTAACTGTCATTTTGCATTATTGACACACTGTTTTCCTAATGAATGTTCTTCAGTTGCTTTGACGCGATATAAATAAAGGTGAATTGACTTGACTTAACTTCACACACGTATATATATTTGACATTTGAGGCTTAACACTATAGAAAAGCACTAGTTTTTTAATTAGAGTGTTTTCAGCTTGTTTATTTTCATGCTAAAATAAGGCATGGAGCTGCATCAAACAGTGATATAAACATCATTCAGTGTAAATTCAGTGATCATCAATTTGGAATTGCAATTACAATTTCAAGGGATTAATCAACAGTTATGATTTTTGTCAATCATGCAGCCCTAGTCTATAACATATAGCACTGTCAGTGATTTACTGCAAACAAAGTGCAATTTGATATGTGGCCACCAACAGGAGTGTGGACAGTGATACTAATGCACTTGGATACAGATGTCAAGTACAAAAGCCTACAATAGCAATAAACAGCACAGAGACTCGCTGACCTCCAGTGATGCAGTCGTTGTCAGTGTGAACCCAACTTAACTCTAACACACCAAAATTGTAGTGTGCCTTGTCCTTCCGTGAGACAGCTTTCTCAAAATATATTTTTTTAATATCGCTATCAGTGTTCTGATTTAGATAAAAATGCATTTTAATAGTCTTTTTCAGGTTAGTTTTTGGATTTTCTTCTATGCAGCCATATGGCATGAGACTTTGAAGTTGGGCTTTGCTCAACTTGCATCCTCCAAATCACCCTCCCCAAGAAAGTGATGTATGAGTGAAAATGAAATAAATAATAATAATCTAGCTTTGTGGCTAAGTTCCAATATAGTATTTTCCCTGATTTTGTAGTACAATGTTGACAAGGAAATAATACAACTTGAATGCAAATGGAAGAAGGTGCCTTTGAGGTAGCATTATAACTGATGCTTGTAAACCTCAGCAGATTCAATACTCCTTGAGATCTCGCTCGCACTTGTCAGCATTAGGCCCCGTCTACACGGAGACGGAGTTTACCCCAATCCGATCTTTTTTTTCCTCGTCTCAAGAAATATCCGCGTCCTCACGAAACCGCATCATGATGTAGTATACATGCCAGACCAGTATGTGGCGCTGTAATTCTACCACAGAGATACACTAAAAACAGAGAAGAAGACTTGGACTATGCTCATAAACCTTGCACGTGGTACACAAACGAACATGGAACAATACATTTATTAATCAGTGTTAATGTTAGTTAATAAAAAGACAATCGTTCAGTGTTTGTTCATGTTTTTATTGCTGTTACGTGACGTAGAGGTGTCTGACTAGGGGGAGACATGGGCTGATGACGTCATTGTTTCAGAAAATACAAGGATTAGCCGTCCAGACAAAAATGCAAAGACGGCGTTTTCAAATTTATCCACTCTGGGACCTGGTTTCAAAAAATAGTGGTTTCACCTTATGAAAACGCCGATCCGTGTGGACGAAACGCCTATCCGATAAAAAAGTTGTGCATATTCACAGAAATGCGTCTCCGTGTGGACGGGGCCTTAGAGACTTGCTTCACTCTGCAGCTGGTGTTCGGAGGTCCAACACACACACACACACACACACTCAAACGATCGCCCAGAAACTTTACACAGAAACTTTACACAGTACGAACATCATATATCCCATTTGAAATAGCAATATTCAGCATACAGTATGTCTAGTATGCACGCATGGCATTTTGAAAACAGCAAATGGTACATTTCGACCCAGAGGACATATTCAAAATCACTAACTGAGCAAACTTCTAACATTCAGCTCTCTCAGTGACACCTCATTCATGGCCATTGCCCCTCACTGTTGTATAATTAATTCCTCAGTGTGTCTAAGCTCCAGTCTTCTACAGCAGTCTTTACAGCAATCCCATCATTCCCCAGACCTGCAGACACCAGCAGTGATTACGGATGACAATCCATAGGTCTATAATGGCCCATTAAGGGCAGCATTGTTGGGGGCTGTGGAGAACACAGAGTAGACCTCGGGGGATTGAGACCAGCCATTACTGATCACCAGCCCATTTATCACTGTTCTTGACTACATATCTCTGAACTGCAATGTTCAACTAGATTTGCTTGAAATGGCTGAAAGTAATGGAGACTTATGAAGAATCTTTACGTATAACAACAACAAAACCATTTTCTCGCATGTAATAAAGACACAATTTTAGCTCCATAGTTTCATGCCTTATTCTTTTCACATTATACTATTTCATACAAATTTGGCACCTCTTAAAATAGTAGAATTTTCCTGTGAGATTGGTTTGGATAATCTTTGCTTCAACCAAAGCTCCTACGTACATGTTGTATGAACTAAAAATAATAATAATAAAAAAAAATAATAATAATAATATATATATATAAAGCACAATAAACATGGATATGTGATATTTAATTAACACTGTTTCTAATTACTTTTGTTTCTCTTATTTAAGCTTGGCAGATCGGGTCACCATAAACTGGTATTAAACAACTTTAAAGGTTTTTTTTTTTTTTCTTTTCTTTTTTTTCTTTTTTTATTACTCTCTTTCAATTAGATACTCATTATAGAGAGAAATTAATAATACTTGGTTTCATATACTGGTTTAAGTTATGTTTAATCAGAAAGATATACAAGGAATTAAATTAAGATGGATGAGTTTAGGTATATAAAGTTTTTGTGTATGGTTTTCATCTCAGAAGCCACAAGACATGTTTGTTCAATTGTGTCTCGAAACAAGGACTTTGAAAGGTTCAGGGTAGTTTGCAATAAATACCCCTGGAATAGCCAAAACTCTTGAGAAATGTTTTTAATGTTCAGCGGTTAAAGATTTGAACTTTGCTGAACTTGTCTGCACCCATTAAAGCACAGGATTGTGGCTATTTCCAACTGAACAAGAGGGGCAGATGTACCACAATGGAATACACACTCTATCTGCCTTTTATTCTCTCTCTCTACATCGACTACTGTCCCTTGGTTACATTTTTATCATTTTCCCAGTACAGAATTGCTAATGGTACATAGCGATAACTCAAAGGAAATTAAGTAGTTCACATTTGTGCTTATCATTTAATGAAATATTGTTCTGCGTACCTTGGCGGCCCCCGTGCAGAGACCACCGACCTCCATCTACATTAAACGCTTCTCTTTACTATCGTCTAACTCTCTGTAGTGCAAAATTCTCTCTCCACTAATATAAGGAACTGCAATATGTATGTGCCTTAGAGGTGCAGTAAATTAAGACGTGCTCCCATAACAGAGCCGCTTCATACTGTCCTCAGCTGTTCTGCCTATTTAATAGTGATTTGCTGCATTTCATATAGCCTGCTATAAATTAGAGAGAACTTACCCTATTGCTTTTAATGAAGGAAATATTAGTACCGGCAAGTCAGCAAAAGTTTAGTGTTTAAAGTTTAGATTTAGGTTTCGTGTCTGTGTTAAAATACAGTGTTGCTTAAAATGCATATATAACTATCATACAAATAGCATACTTATAAATATACTAGTAGTATATTTATTTTAGTATACTTATCACATGAAGCATTCTAAGAAACTATACTTGAACTGGAATTTACTTAATAAATGAACTTGAAGTATACTTATTTTTTTTAGGGTATCACTGCTTCAGAAAGCTGGAGATCTAGAGCAACTGGCATTGTAGAATGGGAAAACTGGGTTTTAGATGCTTTCAGACACTTCCTGGGCCAACGAAGGTCAAACATTTGAATGGTAAACACAGCTATTGATCGAGATGCCCTTCGCTATACTACTGACGCACCCTTTTGCAGATATAAACCTTTTCTTTCAGAACCTCTCACTATGCCACCATCCTTTTTCTCTGCCATCATCATGCAAGTGCATGCAGAGAATTACAGATTGGTAGCTCCCTGAGCACTTATAAACAATCCTCAGAATAAACGTTCTTTAGATAAATTATGACTTTTCCACAGGGAGTCTATGATCTCTAAAAAGAGTACATACTGTAGCGCAGAGCACAGAGGGGTTTGTTTTGTGATTGCTGGCTTGGCTACCTAATATGTTCAACGGCTGTATGGCAGAAGTAAATCCACAAAAGCGCTTACTGCACAACATGTGTGCGATAAATCACTTTCCATTTCAATGAGAAGCTTGTTGACTCTGCATAAATCAATCGCATGCTGTGGACATAGGTTGCCAGCACCAGTTCAGCACCAGAATGCTTCACTGCCAGCATGCACAAGGATTGTGCTACATGCATGTGTCACATCCCAACATAGGCTCGTTGGAAAAACCTGCCTCTACCTAGATTTAGCAAAACTCCAAAAACATACTGGCAACACTTTAGAATAATGTTCCATTGTTAATAAATAACTACACAGGAATAAATTACTAATACATTATTAACATTTTAGTTACTACTATTAACTAAAAAGAAACTCTAGCTAATCAATAACTACTATTTTTCATATATCCTGGAGAAGTACTAAAAACTACTGTATACAATATCATAATTAATGTCAATTATGCATAATGTATAATATGTATAATGTGAATATTATGGTAACACACTAGTAATGACTCAAGTATAACCAAATTCTTCTAAATAAACTACTAATTACTTGGTTGCAACGTAGAATTAAACTGCTGGTTTCGTCTGGCTAGACGAGAATGGCACACTATTTCGACACATTTGCCTGTTTAATACTGTAAAGCTGCTTTGCCACAATATGCATTGTAAAAGTGTTATATAAATGATGGTGAAGAAGAAGATGGATCACTTTTCTAAAGTGAAAAGCATGATATCTCCCTAATATTGGTTGACGTCATTGTAAGCTTTTGAGATATATGAAAGGTTTTGGAAAGTAATGACTCAAGTGTTACTACATCCTTTTGAAGACATTACTTATTATTTGGATCAGTATACTAAAGTGAAGATCATGATAACCCACTAGTAATAGTTGAAGTGTTACCAAATCTAGCTAAAATAATTACTAACCAGAACCTTGCAAAATCTGCAAAAGCTTACAATGATTTTGGTCGTTACTAGAGAATAGTGATTAAAATAATTAGTAATTCCTTCTGAAGAATTTGGTTATTAATTGGTTATTTAGTCATTACTAGTGGGTTACCATGACCTTCACTTTAGAATTAATTATACGTTATACATGACTCATATTAATAATGGACCTGTATACAGTAGTTCTTAGTAGTTCTTGGGAAAGTATGAAAAAAATAGTAGTTACTGATTAGCTAATCGTGAACTACCACAATTGACAAAGAACCGTTACTTATTAATCAGAATTTCTTTTTATATACTAATACTTACTAGAGTGCTAATATTGCATTACTCATAAGTAGTTATTCATTAACGAAGGAACAGTATTCTAGTGTTGCCAGCATACCTATACTTACAGTGCAATTCACTGCAGGATGAAATCAGGATGAAATTCACTTCCATCTGAAATGAACACGAGTGGTAGTAAAACACCAACAAAAGTTGTTTATTTTGCAACTTGTCCTCCAACTAATACAGCCAAATACAGTAGGTTGTCTCTCAAAATCCCTGAAATAGGAACCATCAGTGTGTATTCTAAAATTGCACCACTATCGGCAACAGTACATTTTCATATTAATGTTTTGTACTCTTTTATCTGCCTCAAAATTTGGGTTTCATGTAGCTCAGTTGGTAGAGCTTTGTGTAACATGGTGATATGTAATCATGTGAACATGGGTTCAATCCCAGAGAACGCTGGCTTGTGAAATGTATGTGCGTTATAAAGCATTATTTCTGTGAGGGGTAGGTTTAGGGCTGGGGTTAGGTGTGGTCATTCATACGAATCAGCCACTGACCAAAACATTTAGAAAATTACTGTGAGATCGGTGTGAAAAGTACCACACATTGCATTAAAATATACAAACATTTTGATTGGTAATGACAGTCATTTCATGATGACAGATGCAACATGACCCTGTCATTATTTTATCCCCCCACTAGAGGGCGCTTAACTTTAAAACGTACATATAGGTTGTAATAATGTGCATGCGCATACAACTTATGGGCCGATTTTAGGTCCGTAAACATTCAGGATGCGCACGCATCATGGTTGCAGAAAACCCGGGAGCAAAAAGCCTTTATGGATAAAGAATTACACGGTTACAGTATAAAATTGTTAGGTATAAAGAGATTGCCAATTATATTGATTAGATGTAATTTTCAAAATATTCTCTGCATATTACAAGAGCTTGTCACTCAGCGATAAACACTGTTATTCAACGAAATTGACGTTAGATAGTGGGATAGTCTTACGTATCCGAAATAGGGATGACTTTTTTTGTGTGCGGAGACCATCTAGTGGCAGAAAATGACAGTTTTCGACCGGAATAAAAGAATAAATAGAAAAAAGGTTAATTTGATTTTATATTTCAAAATTTCGTCTTTATTCTCGCAGTTCTGATATTATATCTCACAATTCTAATAAAGAAAAACAAGTCATCATTCTCTCTTTTCCCCTTAGAGCTCTTCATTTATTTTTATTTTTTTCAGAATTGACAAACTCAACTCAAACTATTTTTGAGTTAAGTCGAGTTATAATGTCTTCATTTGGATATACAAACTTGCATTTGCGAGGAAAAAAAGTCAGAATTGTGAAATAAAATAAGTAAATGTTATGTAAAAATGTTAATAGTAAGGTTTGTATGGCTAATAAAACACATCATTGTACTATACATGTATAATACATCAACAGCAAAAGTGAATATTATGTAGACCTACTGTTTAAATCAAATGTATGCTTTAAAAGTAGAGTAATCATAGCTGTTTTCATCCAAAATATGTCCATTTAAATGTCAGCTTTTAGCTTCAAATGGCGTCTTTGACGACGGTATTCTATAATAATGATTTGCATTCCGATCCAAGGCACTTGTGTTGCCACAGTCTTGCTTTCCAAGCCTGAAACTTTGTTTAAAGTAATATTGTCAATATGAAAATAATGGAATTTATTTATATGATTATTCACACATATTTCACATAAAAAAGCCATCAATTGAAAAATATCCAAAAGACATTACATTATGACATATGAATAAACGAGTAATGTGCAACACTACAACCCTAATTTTTCTGAACACTTTGATGAGTGCAATCCTTCTTTTATAAAACAAACACACATTATATCATGAATTCAATAACAGTTGGCTGTCACTACTTTACTGGAGTACTGGAAAAGGAGGAGTTCCATAGGACAAGATACAAACATTTTTTTTAAACATACAAACTTTTAACTGTCTCATAATCCTACAATTTAATCCATCCATTGTATCACTGTGTTAAAAAGGAAAAGTGGAACATTTGGGACTTGGGTAATGGTGCTGCTGGGTAGCTGGAATCTTTCTAATATGGAGCAGGGAAAAAACATGTATCAAAAAGCATTTTGGCTCATACCACTGTAACTTGTGTTTCTCAAAGATAATGCAGGGTCTACTGCCTCGAGTGTAGGGATGAAAACACAAGATCATTTGTGTTTATGTTGAATAAATTAAGATGAATGAAAAGTAGGAAATGAAAAATAACCAGCAAAAATGAAGAAAATAAATTCCCAGTGTTGTAACAGTGGTTAACAGTGTGTGTGTGTGTGTGTGCGTGTGCGTGTGTGTCTGTGTGTGTGATGTGCGCTTTCATGAGCATTATTATTTCTGAAATTACACTTGAGGAAAACTATTGTCTGGAAATTTGTTGGAAAAAAAAGTTTTAACCTATCGATTCCTTCTAATTGACCAAATAAATATTAACATAGGCCAGGACAAATATTTTTCTTGTGACTGTTTCATAGATCTGAAAAAAAAAAAAAAGCCTATAGAAGGAACTAAACTTATAATGCTATCTTTTTATTCATAATTTCAGCAATAAAAACAATTTCTCATCTCATCAACCATATTATTTATTCAGTTCCAAGAAAGTTATCATAAAATGAAGCCAATTCAGGCATTTTATGATACCCGCTATTTACTAGAATGACTTTGCGTTTCACAATGCCATGTTTTTACCCTCACAGAAGTGAAGCAGCAGAATTTATAGTGCTGCTATTGGGGTGACAATGTAAAGTCCCTCAGATTATAACGTGTGTGTAGTTAAAACAAGGCAATATTATTTATTTTGCATTTGCCGCTTGACATTTGCCTGGATTTTTTTGTGAGAAACGGTTATTTTGACAATTCTGTTCAGTGCTGCTACTCTCCCAGTAATTACACTGTAGCTTTAAAAAATTATATATGTAAGGAGCCATCTATTATGAAGTTCACATGAAGATGGGAAGTTAGCAGGGCATATGCACATTCTGGATTTATAGTATTCTAGATGACTAAGAGTTCATGCAAGTTTCCAGTAAAGGGAATGCCCTGTCCATCTCATTTTGTCTCTCATGGCAGCAGATCATCAGAGACAGGAAGTGATGTATTCTTTGCCCATCCAAGGCACTTGTGGGGCCATCAGGATTATGAGGGACCCTGAACGAGGTCTAAAATTAACTCATCCCATCCACAAATCAATTCAGCATCAGCATTCATTAGGCAGAGGGGCTCTTGTCAAGGAGAGATTGATGATCACGGCCCAACATGGATGAAAGCAGAAGTGTCTAACATGATGAAAATGGAATAGACTCGGATTCAGAGGCAACTGCCTTTCTCATGTGAGAAGAGGAGAACGATTTAGCTGCTATCTTCTTCAGAGGCTTGTGTTGTTGCTGAAACAAAGTATGTTAAATCAGCTTCATTAATGCCTTGAATTGTATAGAAAGATGCTAAGCTACAGTATTAACCTCAAGTCTCATACAGCTTTGACCTTTTTAGCTGCTGACTTTTTAGAGTGCTGCAAATTACAGGTGCATCTCAATAAATTAGAATGTCATAGAAAAGTTCATTTATTTCAGTAATTCAACTCAAATTGTGAAACTCATGTATTAAATAAATTCAATGCAAACATACTGAAATAGTTTAAGACTTTGGTTCTTTTAATTGTGATGATTTTGTCTCACATTTAACAAAAACTCACTAATTCACTCATTTAAAAAAATTAGAATATGGTGATATGCCAATCAGCTAATCAACTTAAAACACTTGCAAAGGTTTCGTGAGCCTTCAAAATAGTCTCTCAGTTTGGTTCACTAGGCTACACAATCATGGGGAAGACTGCTGATCTGACAGTTGTCCAGAAGACAATCATTGACACCCTTAACAAGGATGGTAAGCCATAAAACATTCATTGCCAAAGAAGCTTGCTGGTCACAGAGTGCTGTATCCTAGCATGTTAAAAGAAAGTTGAGTGGAAGGAAAAAGTGTGGAAGAAAAAGATGCACAACCAACAGAGAGAACCACAGCCTTATGAGGATTGTCAAGCAAAATCGTTTCAAGAATTTGAGTGAACTTCACAAGCAATGGACTGAGGCTGGGGTCGAGGCATATAGATGTGTCAAGGAATTTGGCTACAGTTGTCATATTCCTCTTGTTAAGTCATTCCTGAACCACACAGAATGTCAGAGGCATCTTACCTGGGCTAAGGAGAAGAAGAACTGGACTGTTGCCCAGTGGTTCAAAGTCCTCTTTTCAGATGAGAGCTAGTTTCGTATTTCCTTGGGAAACCAAGGTCCTAGAGCCTTGAGAAAGGGCGGATAAGCTCATAACCCAAGTTGCTTGAAGTGCAGTATTAAGTTTCCACAGTCTGTGATGATTTGGGGTGCAATGTCATCTTCTGGTGCTGGTCCATTGTGGTTTTTGAATACCAAAGTCACTGCACATGTTTACCAAGAAATCTTGGAGCACTTCATGCTTCCTTCTGCTGACCAGCTTTTTGAAGATGCTGATTTAATTTTCCAGTAGGATTTGACACCTGCCCACACTGCCAAAAGCACCAAAAGTTGGTTAAATGACCATGGTGTTGGTGTGCTTGACTGGCCAGCAATCAAACCAGACCTGAACCCCATAGAGAATTTATGGGGTATTGTCAAAAGGAAAATGAGAAACAAAAGACCAAAAAATGCAGATGAGCTGAAGACCACTGTCAAAGAAACCTGTGCTTCCATACCACCTCAGCAGAGCCACAAACCGATCACCTCCATGCCACGCCGAAGAGAGGCACCAAGTATTGAGTATATGTACAGTAAATGAACATACTTTCCAGAAAGCCAACAGTTCAATTAAAAAATTACAATTAAAATAGCCAAGGGCTTAAACTACTTCAGTCTGTGTGCATTGAATTTGATACACGAGTTTCACATTTTGAGTTGAACTACTTAAATTAACTTTTCCATGGCATTCTAATTTATTGAGATGCACCTGTATTACCAGAAACTTCAAATTTTAAAAGGAGATGTGCATGCAAGAATCATAACATAATAGACTGTTGAATGCATATCTTATGCAATGCTCAAAATGGCCCATGTTGCTTTTGTGTTTAAGTACTTATGTCATTTGAATATGACTTCAGATGGTGTGGGGAATCAATCTTTATACTTAAAAACTAGCCTCAGTCTCTGACATCAGTCACTGCAGACTGTTCACTGACT
Source organism: Carassius auratus (assembly GCF_003368295.1). NCBI lineage: Eukaryota > Metazoa > Chordata > Actinopteri > Cypriniformes > Cyprinidae > Carassius > Carassius auratus. The sequence goes on along the minus strand of NC_039254.1, from coordinate 12,723,118 downwards.
GAAATCTGCACAGAAACAAGAAAGCACTTTCTTCATCTGGCAAACTCTAATTTAATTTGCTGGCTTTATGCAACTTCCCGAGTTGAGGGCACAGTGGGTGCTTTTGAAGAAGAACAAATCATTGTTCTTGGTCAGAGTATGAGTTATGTTAAAAGTCTGTCTACATGAGACAAAACAATGTCACGACTGTATTAATGTTACAGTAAGGAATAGCCTATAATTAGTTGACACAGTACTTTTCACATTAAACCGTTAATTTAAAGCATTATCTATTATAATTATCATGGAAAGTAAGTCACACAGTGTCTGTAAATGTGCACTATACATTCTCATAATTGAGTAGTCAAAGATAAAGAAGAGAACAATGTCATGTATAGAAATTGTTTTATGTAAAAAAAAAAATTGCATATGAACTGACTTGCAGAGCTTGTGGATATGTGCTAAAAAATCACATACTGGAATCACATCACATAAGCAGTTTTTATTAATAACATTTAAATTTCTCTCTCTGTCTCCCTCTCTCTTTCACAAGACAAACATATTTCTCTAAATAGACGAAACATGTTAATGCAAAGCTGCAGTAATTCGGTATTTAAGTATCTTCCCCCACAATTTATTAAGGTCATTTTTCAATTGTAAAAATGTATTTGACACTACCATTACCTGCACTTTAGACATTTGCTGGTGTTTGCATTACCATTTCTACAGTATGAATGGCAATGAGTGATATTTTATTTGGTCAGTAAAATTCTCAAGAGTGATGGTAACTTTCCATTTACAGAGATGCAAAGGGCTGTTCTATTTTCTTTTTTTATCGGTTTAAATGAGCTTTGGATCTTCCTATCATTTTTTTTTTTTTTATATACAGTATTGTTCAAAATAATAGCAGTACAATGTGACTAACCAGAATAATCAAGGTTTTTAGTATATTTTTTATTGCTATGTGGCAAACAAGTTACCAGTAGGTTCAGTAGATTGTCAGAAAACAAACAAGACCCAGCATTCATGATATGCACGCTCTTAAGGCTGTGCAATTGGGCAATTAGTTGAAAGGGGTGTGTTCAAAAAAATAGCAGTGTCTACCTTTGACTGTACAAACTCAAAACTATTTTGTACAAACATTTTTTTTTTTTCTGGGATTTAGCAATCCTGTGAATCACTAAACTAATATTTAGTTGTATGACCACAGTTTTTTAAAACTGCTTGACATCTGTGTGGCATGGAGTCAACCAACTTGTGGCACCTCTCAGCTGTTATTCCACTCCATGATTCTTTAACAACATTCCACAATTCATTCACATTTCTTGGTTTTGCTTCAGAAACAGCATTTTTGATATCACCCCACAAGTTCTCAATTGGATTAAGGTCTGGAGATTGGGCTGGCCACTCCATAACATTAATTTTGTTGGTTTGGAACCAAGACTTTGCCCGTTTACTAGTGTGTTTTGGGTCATTGTCTTGTTGAAACAACCATTTCAAGGGCATGTCCTCTTCAGCATAGGGCAACATGACCTCTTCAAGTATTTTAACATATGCAAACTGATCCATGATCCCTGGTATGCGATAAATAGGCCCAACACCATAGTAGGAGAAACATGCCCATATCATGATGCTTGCACCTCCATGCTTCACTGTCTTCACTGTGTACTGTGGCTTGAATTCAGAGTTTGGGGTTCGTCTCACAAACTGCCTGTGGCCCTTGGACCCAAAAAGAACAATTTTACTCTCATCAGTCCACAAAATGTTCCTCCATTTCTCTTTAGGCCAGTTGATGTGTTCTTTGGCAAATTGTAACCTCTTCTGCACATGCCTTTTTTTTAACAGAGGGACTTTGCGGGGGATTCTTGAAAATAGATTAGCTTCACACAGACGTCTTCTAACTGTCACAGTACTTACAGGTAACTCCAGACTGTCTTTGATCATCCTGGAGGTGATCATTGGCTGAGCCTTTGCCATTCTGGTTATTCTTCTATCCATTTTGATGGTTGTCTTCCGTTTTCTTCCTCATCTCTCTGGTTTTGCTCTCCATTTTAAGGCATTGGAGATCATTTTAGCTGAACAGCCTATCATTTTTTGCACCTCTTTATAGGTTTTCCCCTCTCTAATCAACTTTTTAATCAAAGTACGCTGTTCTTCTGAACAATGTCTTGAACGACCCATTTTCCTCAGCTTTCAAATGCATGTTCAACAAGTGTTGGCTTCATCCTTAAATAGGGGCCACCTGATTCACACCTGTTTCTCCACAAAATTGATGACCTCAGTGATTGAATGCCACACTGCTATTTTTTTGAACACACCCCTTTCAACTAATTCAACTAATTGCCCAATTGCACAGCCTTAAGAGCGTGCATATCATGAATGCTGGGTCTCATTTGTTTTCTGAGAATCTACTGAACCTACTGGTAACTTGTTTGCCACGTAGCAATAAAAAAATATACGAAAAACCTTGATTATTCTGGTTAGTCACATTGTACTGCTATTATTTTGAACAATACTGTATATATATAATGTAGACATTCAGTATACAAATAGTGTTATTTAATTAAGTGCATACAGCATGTTAGTGTTAACAGCCCTAGTTATAACATATTCTAATATTACCACATTTGCATTTAGGATTTTAGCAGATGCTTTCATCCAAAGTGACTTACAATGGAGGAACAAGATGGTGGTCAATTCTGATGAACTAATTGTAAACATAAAACTAAATCTCATAAATGTCTTATTTAATCTGAGGGTAAGGGCTCTTAATTCTTGATCAATACCCGCAAAGTGTGTTTGATTGCTCCAATTAAACTAGATCAGCCCAAAAAGGCAAGTGTCTCAGACTAAGTCTTGAAACGCTAAACTTCACTTACAGATCTGCATTGGCTCTGCAGCATTTTGTAGCTAATACTATTTTCCCTCAGTTCATTTGATATTTTTTAGAATTTACTGAATATTTATTTATTCCATAAACTGACTTTTTGTATAGAAAAGATAAAGAGGTTTATCTGTGTTTTTCAGACTTTTAAGATCTTCTCAGAATAAACTGTTGGCTCATTGCTGTATTGGCCCAACTGCTTAGTGTGATTAAAAGGGCCATCCAGTATGATTAAAAAGACCCTCCAGTTTGACAGATTGTATGAACTACCTCACATCTTATCCACAGCATGCCTGAAATCACTACACAAATCATCCGCCTTTTCATAATTACATGTCATCCATATTAGTGCATATTGTTGTGGTTTGGTCTCTAAAGCACACTCATTTAAGATCAATAGAAGAATCTACCCCACTTTACGTCAAACCAATATCAAACAAGACCACTTTTCTGTCCACAAATTAAGCTTTGTGTGTGTGTGTGTGTTCTTGAAATTATGCATTATACATTTCTGCTGCCTTACTGTTTTGTTTACTTCCCGTACTGCAAACAATCCTTTTACAGATTAAAGCAAATCAATTTTTTTTTTAATCAAATTATTTTTTTATTTATTTTTGGAGTCAAAGCATCATCACAAGTCCCAGCAGACCCTTTTTGGAGGCCAAATGAAGCGTGTTGCTATGGTAAATGTTTAATTTTTCATCCCAGGACTTTGCTTGTGAACTGAATCCATTTTATTTCACAGTTCAGAGGACAGAATGCACACTGCTGTAATGGGCTTGTTTCTAAATCTTGTTTGGTATGAAGCGAGAAAAAGAAAAAGAAAAATAATAATAATAAAAGAAAAACAATAGAAAAAGAACGTCAAAAAAAAAAGAGAAAAATAAAAATTCAGCTAGCTTAGATGCTACATTTCTGTTGCCAATATACATATCACTTATAAATTGGTGCAGTTACATTACATGGCTACTGTAGCTGAACCTTATTCTATGCAAAACAGCATAGCTTTTGTATGTTTTTATTTTTTTAGTTTTTACTTTCAGCAGCAAGTTTGTTCAAATAATAGTTAGAGAGCAAAGCCTTACCGAGGCCAGAGGGGACATTTTCGGTTGAATCCTGCAGATCATGACATTCAGTCTCAAAACCTTCATTTAGTTCTTTGTTGTATTTATTTATTTGTCATACAAGGACAAGATCAGGCAAAGAATGAACGTCCTTCCCCTCTCTGTCTGCAAGCTGCAGGGTACAAGCAAACCAAACCTAGAAAAAAACCCTGAAAATAATTGGATTCACTATGCCTGAGCTCCATTGTTTGATCTCTTCATTTAAAGATCAACACACAAAATTAACAACTAGCTACTTTTTTTCCATTTCAGACCAATTTCTTGTAGAATTAATCTCAGTAGATATATTGGCCAGTGTAGTTGTAAATGAAATGAGAAGTATATGATTTGTTCTACCCACCTTTGTGCTGGTGGTGGCTAGCAAGTTTTTATTTTATTTGTATTCATTTATTTATTTATATTGTCAAAAATCACTGTTGGGGAAAGAGTTAAGATGCCAGATTTTTTCACAAGGGTTGACCCATCTTATTTTGGCCATGAACTAGCCACTTTGGCCAATGTATGCAATTTAATTCTAAAATCAATACTTCCACAATGACAGAAAACAAATCCCTCAAAAGGTTTAACGCCTTGAAATAACTTTTCAGAAAATAATAATAATAATAATGATAAATAAAAAAAAATAAAAAAAAAATCAACCTTTTTTTTTTTTTTTTTTCCACAGAAGTGTTTATTGACGAAACCTGTCTAGTTTAAAAAAAAAAAAAACACATCCTATTATAGTTGCATAACGACCAGCAAGTCAAATTAGAACTCGTTTTCTGTCTCTTGACAATTCACTGTGCATTAGTACAACTTACTAAGTGTTTTTTATTTTATAAATATTTTCCACAAACCGATGTGCTCAAACAGAACCATGTGCTGAAAGTGTAAACCTTGCTAGCAAATGCCAAAATATAGAGCAATAGAAGACAGCCACAATAATACAATGACCACATTCTGTCTGCTTTTCTGACTAATGCAGCACCTTAAAGATTAGACCTTTGCCTTCTCCTGCCTGCTTGCATTTGTACTGTTTTGTCAGTCTACACGCCCCGAGACCTTCAAGAGAAATTGTTTTCATCCAGCCTTCTTTTCTTTGTGAATTAATGTGAACTCACAAAGAGTAGAACCCTATTGTAATGATGCACACAGAAAGAAAGCACTCTTCACGCTTCTCTGTGAGGATGGCTATAAGTTTTAATAACATTTTTAAGCTAAATAAGGCTGGTCCAGCTAATTTATCCCTAATGAAAAATAAATATACTTAGATGTATTTGAAATATGTTTATTTCATGCTTAGTATACTACAATTACATTTCATTATTTCTATACTTAGAATGCCCTGCAATTGTACCTTTAGTAACTGAACAAGTAAACTTCAAGTCTGCTAATTAATTAAACAAATTTTGTACCTTATGCACTTTAATTGTGCGGAAGTAGTGCTGAAGTCCAATTAAATACATAGTATATTTTATTGTGCTAAAGTAGAACTATTGCAAGTAAACTTTAGGTACATTTTATATATCTTGCATTTAAAGGGCAATGTTATAAAAGTGACATTAAAACACATTTTAGGCTTATTAATAAGAAATGTGCATTGTGCACAAGTAACACTCCAAATAAAGATTCATTGGAATTTTTATATCCGTATGTCTCAAATTATCTGTGAGGAAATATGTAAATTGGTTTCAACTATACTTTGTATAAAATAAATGCATTTTAAATATACATCCCTTTTTTTACTAGGGATATTATGCACAAAAAAGAGTTTGTGGAGGGGGAAGGGGGGTATGCAGATACTGTAAAACTGTAAAGTTGGAAATCTTCTTCTTTTTTTGTTATTTCTTTCTTTTTGTCTTTTTTTATATGTGGACTTTTTCCTCTGGCTCATAATGTGTCTGTTGTCCATCTGTGTGAAGTATACAACAGAGCTCATTTAATTAACACATTTGTTGTTATTGCACTGGAGATAGACAGCTGATGACACAGTCCCAAAGTCAGCCTGCCAGCTAAAAGCTCTTCACCAACCGCGTTTGAGCTGCCATGTGGGCTGTTCTCCTACAGCTCAACGATCTCGCTTCCTCTCAAACACCTAGCATGTGGCGCTGCCATCAGAGTGTTCTGGAAACATTTCTAGGGTTTTGTAGAGTGGCCAGATGTGTTACTGTGCCCATCAGCATGGGAAGGAGTTTTGCATTCAGAGTTAACATACTGTACAGCCCATCTTCTCCGGGCAATTAGCATAATTTAAAGGGCACATGGCATGGAAAACTGCATTTCCTTTGGTCTTTAAAGGATTTCTGAGATACTGGGTAGGCATCTGATGTTTAAAACCTAAAGCTCCTCCAGAGTCCAATTTTCAAGAAACTAATCAGAAAAAAAAAGTTATTATTTCAGAATGTGATTATGTCACAATGATCAATACAAACAACAGCGTCTTACACATTTATGTTAATACACCACCATTAATACATTGTTTTCGAGACACTATTTGACACTAGTATATTTTACTCCCCTTTTGTTTTTCCCATGCTGGTTTTCTCGTTGAAAGGAAACAGCATGCAGTGATATTCATTTTAAATCTTGCATCACTCTTATATTGATGCATGAAGAAAAAATGCTGGAGTGCATGTTGACAAAATGACTGTCTAATCTCTTCAGTTTGATCCCCAAGTAAGCATATGAACAACAGAGTGAGTCATCCATGTTGTGTAATCTTTTATTTGAGTCTAGCACTGATTCTAATACAATAAATGGCAAACATGCAGTGCTGTGATCTGTTTCATTACACATCAGAATGTCACCAAATGTTGAGGTTCAGTGGAACAATGGCAAATAGATGATTTCATTGGATCTGATTTAGTAATACGCAGATCCCTTTCAAAAATGTATTAGGCTATATTACAAATTTACATAGCTTTACATTGAACCTGAAGTATATTTGACTAGTGGCTATTGGCACTTTATGGATTATATATATATATAGTACCAATAAACAACCATTATGTTAATAATAGGCATGCTAATAACCTACTAGTTAATAGTCCCTATAAGTGTCAAGCTTAATTTATATTATGTTACTTGCACTATTTTAAGTTTATCTATGATAAAAGCATAAAACTTACACTTTCTTGCACAGTACCATGTTATCCCATCAAAACACATTTACCATAGTGCATGATTGATAAACTACTAAGTTCTAAAAATTACATATGTATGGCTTTTCTGATGTTGTCAATTTTCTCAGCAGATCACCTGTTTGTGATGCAGAGTAATAAATAATAATAATTTCTTACATTTACACAGTATAGAGCTATTCTAAGCATTCAAATCACTTTTACATGAAAGGACCTGGATGATGCAACGGCAGCCATAATGTGCCAGAAGGCCCACCACACACCAGCTTATTGGTGGAGAGGAGTCAGAGTGATTAAGCCAATCAGTAGATATGGGGATTGTTAGGAGGCCATGATGATCAGAGGAAGCCGAGGTCACACCTCTACTCTTTTCGAAAGACATCCTGGGATTTTTAATGACTACAGAGAGTCACAACCTCGGTTTAAGGTCTCATCCGAAGGACGGTGCTTGTTTATAGCATAGTGTCCCCATCACTACACTGGGGCGCTAGGACCCACACAGACCACAGGGTGAGCACCCCCTGTTGGCCTCACTAACACCTCTTCCAGCAGCAACCTTGTTTTCCCAGGAGGTCTCCCATCCAGGTACTGACCTGGCTCAACCCTGCTTAGCTTTAGTGGGTAACCGGTCTTGGGCTACAGGGTGACATGGCTGCTGGTCATGAGTATTTGTGTCCTGAGTTCCATGAAACACAAATCACAACACTTGAAGCTGGAATTAATGTGGAAGCAATGTAAAATGCCATTGTTGTTTTTACCTCATGATTTATTTTGTTTATGCTATTGGCTAGGTTTAGGGTAGGGTTTGATTATATATAATTTCTGAATTGTAGAGATTGCACAAGAACCAATGTAATAAAAGTTCCACTGAAACTTTTTGACATTTTTATGCATTTAAATGCTTTTAACATGATCAGTGGACATTTAACAATGGCACAACTGTGAAATGTGCAAGAGGCAAAGCAATATCATTTTGCAAAAATATTACTGGAAAATGCATTTTCATTGTATTAAATATTTATGCCTGAAAGTGTTCTCAATTTGGATCCTTGCTGCATATCATGTCACAGATAATGAAACAAACAGACTAAGCTGTGTTCAAAACTGAACTGTGTTCATTTACAAACAAAACACAATTCAAAAGCAAAACTGTGTATCCCTAATGGTCTGCTTATGTATTCAAACCTGGCACATTACAGTAAATGCTAGTTATGTGACATGTTTATTAGTCAAGCTAGTAATAAGACTAAGTGAAATATTCTGTCACCATAACCTTAGACGCAGTACATCCATTAACCTTAGGCCAGAATCATAGTCAATATGTAAATCACAAATGTTTTACCAACACATCGCAAGCATTGCTACTCCTGGTGTTCTGAAGTGGTAGCAACCCTTAGTGTACTGTGACTTGAAAGTAAAACCTGAAAAAGTGATAAAGTATTAATTAAAGTATAAATGTATTCATTTCCAATGGATTCAACATTATGAAAATACTATGTACTGAAATCAATATGCCTGTTTCTATTTCTCAAATAGTTAATTTTTACAGCAAGCAAGTTTTAACTATACCCTGTCCAACTGCTTTCAAACTGTGTTCTTCTCAAGCAGCAACCTCCCGCTCTCTCTCGTGAGGCCAATAAGGAAGTGACTAAAACTGCAATTCATCGACTGGCTGCTTGAGGCTGGCTGCAAAAGGGAGTCAGTCCCATAGACTCCCCATGTTAAAATGCCCAACTTTACAGCAGAAAAAAACATGTTTACAGCCTGGTTCAAAAATTTTTTTTGGTCTATATTGCTAATTGTGCCCTTCATGACAACTGTGAGGGGGGTGAATTTTTTTAAAACTCATCCGTTTAAATTATATTAAGACTTAAATTTCTGCATAATTAAGGGCGGGGCCACTTGAGTGACAGGTGGATTGCCGCTACTGACAATGCCGTCGCACTAAGTGGGCGTGGCTTCAGCAATCAGCTCCCGCCTTTTTGCCCATTGGCAACGGCCCGCTCTGCACACTTTAGGCTTCAAAACCGCTAATGAGGAGTCTATGGGTGACGTCACGGACACTACGTCCATATATTTTTACAGTCTATGGTTCTTCTTCTTTCTTTATGATTTTATTTATTTATTTATTTTTTTGACAAAAGTGATGTTTATAATATTTTGTAAAGAAATACTGCACTCTTGGATACTAAACATGTAATATGCTTAATGACGCCGTTTTCACAAATTCATGTTTTTATAGTTTACACAAAAATAATGGTATCATTTTCGAAAACACACACTTGGAAAAGTTTGGTAGCAATTTAACATAGGAATCAGTTCTTACTATTAACAAGTGGCTTCTTAACATGCCTATTAGCATACCTATTTTATGCGCCCTCCAGAATCTTACATTCTGCAACGGAATGACACCTTGTGGTGCCATCCTAAAGAGGTCATAGGCGCAAAACATTTGTAAGTCGCTTTGGATAGAAGCGTCTGCTAAATGATTAAAATGTAGATGTAAATGTATTATGAACATATTGGCTTTTTATTAGTTTTTATAAAGCACATATCCTATATAAACATATTCTACATCCCTAATACTACCCAATAGCTACATTTAACAACTATCTTACTAACTATTAATACGCAGCAAATTAACCCTTAGGGGACTAAGCCCTTTTTGGTCCGTTTTCTCTATTTTTACATTTCGGCTTATAAACCATATGTAATGAGGATGGACCACCATGTATTTGGTATCAATGGATTCAGAAGACCCTAAGCTACCATAAGCATGCATGCAATATGTCTATAAAGGAAGTATGAGTGAAAAATTGTACAATAAACTAGAGAATTTCAAAGACGAAAATGAGATTTTTGTCATTTATTACTGAAAATCCTACCTCACACAACAATAGTTAAAAGTTTTTGACCCAAAAATATATTTTTCAAACTCTTTGCTTGACAGAAATGGGTTAATGTTCAATCAAATGTGTAAAGATCAATTAAATAATTAACTTTATTTACAAACAGTCCTAGGCATGCCAGTGAGCAAAGCAAGGCCTCTCCAGGCCTTTCCAGTAATTGTTCCAGAGCTTGTTCTGCCGTAAATCTTTTACTGCTTGCCATTTTGATAAAACAATTGTGTAATAATGCTGTATCTCTCTCGAATTGATCTCTTTGTGCTCGCTAACACACTTTCTGCTATCTCCACGTGATGCTGATTCTCCGATCGCTCGAATTTAGCTCTTTGTGCTCGCTAATACTCCGATCGCTCTCTGTAACACTCCGATCGCGTTCTGCTTTCTCCACCCTGATGCTGATTCTCTGAACGCTTATTGATTACATGTCTTTTACTTTAGTCCAGCCAGCTTTTACAAGGCTACAGCAGAGCTACAGAGTTCTCTGAATCGCTAGAAGACATAACCTTCCTCTGATTGGGTTAGAAAAAGACTCCTCCCAGCGGCAATTTTTCCATTGGCTGTTGCGTGTTGAATCTGCCTAGCACAATCTTTTTCATTGGCCTGTTTACGCAGTGGTATTGCGCAATAAGGGAAGTGTTTAATATACAAACTGGACACCGCTGTTTTCAGTGGAATCTGAGGAAGACGGCAAAAAAACCTGCATCTCTCTAGCATTAATAGTTTTTGAGATAACTACACATTTGTAAAAGTATGCCATTTTGGGCGGTACCGCCTAATCCGTCCCCAGAGGGTTAACCACTTACTGAGGCGAAAGTCGTAGTTAATGGTTTGTTAGTAGTGAGAATTGGAACTTAAAATAAAGTGTGACCAACAGTTTTCAAAAGTTTGTATTTTCAGGCCCCCAGAATGCTACTGTTGGGCAAATGAACATCCATGCAAACTGTTCAAGTGTTCCTACGAAATAGTATGTGTGTATTATTGTGGAGCGAACGCAACTGTTTTGAACTAACCCACCTTTTTTAACAGCCAAAAAATGGCTATTTTGTTGTCTGTTGAGGAAGTACAGACGTTCCTCTCATTGATAGCAGAGGAGCGGATCCAGCGAGAGCTTGATGGGCCGACGCAGAACGAAAAAAGAAAAAGTTTTTCACAAGTTGCAACAGTAGAGGCAGCGCAACAATAACGACATGTGAATAATCCCGCCCACTCTAAAACGGTTCTAAACTGCAGTGGAAACGCAAACCAATCCATGTCGAGCCATGCTGTACCATACTGAGCTATACCAAGCTGAGTTGTACCACGCAGTGGAAAAATGCCATTAGATTCCAAACATCATTGGCATGAAATCAGCTTTTAGAAAGCAAGCAAACAAAGCTGGTTGATGACAGTTTGCTTTGTTGTTTGCAACTGATTTTCTTGTCTCCCAGCTGTGTTTCCCTCAACACCCTTCAGTAACATTCATATTGTTGATGGCACTCCACAGGACTCATCAGCCAAGGACAATAAAGCAAAATAATAAAAGCAAATTTGAGCCCACACATATCAATTTAATCAATTCTTAGGTTATAATGACTATCGAATGCAATGCTATTCAAATGCCTGCTGCTCGTTTTACCTTTTCTTCTACTTTCTTAACACAAGGAACTTAAAAGCAGCATTTATCTGTTTGCACAAAGGCACACTGGATTACAGTAGTTGTTATCACTACAAATTAAATCTATTGAAGTAGAGAAAAACAAATCTGAGGCTAAATTGCAATGTTTCATGTGTCTTTTGTGATGGAAATGAACTCATAATGGCCAGGGGAAAAAGCTTCACACCCAGAAACTATGAGAGCTCCATGCTGGGATCTAACTCATGTGTTCTGACATGGTCGACGGGTTAGATAAGGATGGACTGATTCATACTACGCTAAAGGCAGCTCGGACAAGAGCTTTGAGCTTATTTCTTCTCTGTGAAGCTCCTACCTCAGGGAGTGGTAAGGATAGCAATACAGAAGCTTTGTTTTGAAGTGAGCCATGACAAGGGATGGTATAGATGATGATAACACAGATTATAAATACCCAATGTTAAATATGTTAGGTATAGGAATAGAAGTTTCATCTTCCTGAGGGTGTTGCCAAAATGGCTTCCAAATAAACCAACTTGCCTTAAAGAGGCTCTGTCAACAATTTGTTTTGTTTTTAAGTTTCAAGTCAATGGCTTATGTCCAAGTTACCCTAATGGATAGTCCATGTTCGAATGCTTTAGATGAACCTTATCAAGCACTGTGCAGGGGGCATCTCAAATTCTTACCGGTGAGTTTGGCTTCTGTGATTGCTATTGATGCATTCAGCTCACCGTCTCTTCTTCTTATCTGGGTGGGAGCACCAGGGAGCCAAGATGGTGGCTCTTGTATCGACCACACGCCGTTGTCTGTGTTCTTCCTGACATTTGCCTCTCTTTCTTCTGCAAACAACTTGGTGTCAATCTGAGGATACAGCACAAGGACATTTTAATATTAGTCTTTGGTTTGCACCTATGACTTGTGAGAACACGGACACACATCCTGATTGGTATGGGAGAGGTGACTGAATCAAGGGGATTTAACCAGCTTATGAAGCCATGCAAAAAGTGCAAGTGGATGATAAAAACCCCATGCTCAAAAGTTAAACTCCCTCACTCTCACTGGCCAAGGCTTAGATTGTTGACAGTAAACCATAAATAAAAGCAGCAATACTGGAACATTTCCCAGGACTTTTCAAAGATGCTGGCAACTGCTCAAATTTAGATCTGTGTACAAAAGACTTTTAAATATTTGGCAGAAGTAAGGAATTTTTTACATTATTAAGTGCAAATCGAGGTGTTCTGCCTCAACCCGCATCAATTAATTGAATCCTTATATATGTTTTTGTCTTTAGTACATTCTTTTAAAAAAAAAAGTTTAAGATGTCAATCAGACAAAACAAAATAAATTAAACAACACTTTGTTGGAAGACTTTGCCGGAGTTTCAATTGTTGAGATTGTTTGCACTTCTGCAAAGCATTCTGGATAATTAGAACAGAAAACACATTACCTCTGTCATCCAATTGCAGAAGACATTAAGACATCGTTCTACAGTTTGCTTGCTTAAGTCAACTTCCGTGTCAAGAGAATTGATGAAGACAACTAACTTTATTTATTAAAAAAATGCTAGGGGTATTCACTAAGAAGGAGAGTCTATCTTAGTCCTTAAACTGTATGCATGCATCCTTACAATGTATGAACCAAACTTTGTAAGGATGTTTGCATATATGCAGATTCATAGTGGTTCACCTTGTCAGTTTTCACATTACAAGAACTAAAGGCTCAAGACACAAGAAGCATTGATTTATTTATTGAAGCAGTGAAATAAAGGTAATGTTTCTTTTAATTTGGTTTTCATCATCTTCTGTTTTATTTAATAAGATACTATGCTGTGCAATTACCTTTCTCACAAAAATACATACAATTGGAAAATACCTTTAGTATGGATTTATACAGTACCTGTATGTGCATCTAAACATCTAATGTCAAACTAGTGAAGCTGAACTATGGACAGAAAAGGCTTAATCATGCTCATTAGCTGAAGATTGTTAATCAATGACTTCTGGTCCTCTAGTGCACATACTTATTGGAGCTAAGCTAAATATGGTTGATACTCCTATTTTAGGCAATGAATTTAATTTTTACACAGATGATTGAGTTTTTACTCCTGTTAATAACTGAGTTCTCTGAAACTTTCAGGAAGTTACTTTTTTTTTTTTTTTTTTTTTTTTTTACATAAATCTTTGTAGTGTGCACAGAAAACAACTAGTTGTTAACACTGAGAAACTAGTCTCTTTTGGACACTGACAGTTTATCAGTTGTCAATGTAATTTCTTGGCTCCCTGAAACACACACACGTTTGTTTTTGTGAAAAGTGGGGACATCCCATAGGCATAATGGTTTTTATACTGTACAAACTGTATATTCTATGGCCCTACACCAACCCTACACCTAACCCTAACCCTCACAGGAAACTTTGTGCATTTTTACTTTCGCAAAAAAAAAAAAAAAAAAAAAAAAAAAAAAAAAAAATATATATATATATATATATATATATATATATATATATATATATATATATATATATATATATATGGGGACAATATGAAAAATGGGGACATGGGTTATGTCCTCATAAGTCACCCTCTCCTTGTAATACCTGTGTCATACCCCTGTCATTATACAAAGTTGTGTCCTGATATGTCACAAAAGCATGCCCACACACATACACACACCCACACCAAAAATACAAGGGATTCACTCTTGAATTTAAATGCAGTTATTTTTAAAGCTGTGCAGTATGTACGTGGCTTTTGTGAAAGTCAAAACAGCATCGCTACAAAGCATTTTATATTCTATATTGAATGTGGTAACTTCAGATACTAAAATCCCTGTTATCTCAGAACTAAAGTGCCCTTTAGGGAAAACGCAGGTATTTTTTGGTGAGTGATATTTGTCCTTTATTGTTTTTTTAATTTTTTTACCTAAATACTGAATCACTAAAGGATTTATGAAGTGTGCATTATTTTCCACATTGAAAGGAAGCACGCCACATAAAAAACAAAATAAAAAATTAAATAAATAAATAAACACTTACTATATGTATATATATATATATATATATATATATATATATATGTGTGTGTGTGTGTGTGTGTGTGTGTGTGTGTGTGTGTGGTTAATATTGCAAGATTAGATAAAATTAAAAAAAGTTTTATTTATGACATAAATAACAAAGAGCTAGGCATGTCGAATTGAACTTTAGAGGATATTTTAAAAGCCACACAATAGCATGCCAGAATGATGACTGGATTTTACCGGAGGCATCTATCAGAAAGCTTTTGCAGCAGAAGGTAAACGCAGAGAGAGAGAGGGACAACTCTAAAGTGAAGTACTTCGAAATTTCTTAAAAGTGCTTACATGAAAGGCAGACTCTTTACTTCATTTTGAGAGGTTCTCTGCTATTTTATAATCTTTAACATGCTCCATTTCACTCTGTTCTGACATATTTCTTCTCTCAGTTGTATCCTTTGGGAATTAGTATAATTTCATTGCTTTTGTCATTTCTGTAAAAACTTCACAAATAATATTCCATGCCACTGCACTAATTAGACATCTTTCAGGAACCAAATTGTCTTTAAAATTGATATAAAGCAAAATAAATTAATAAATAAATATCAGTTGTTCAGTTGTCATATTGATTGTTGAAATGTATTTTCTGTTTTATATGACTAATCTATCTCTACTTCCTATACTGTACTGTTAAAATTACCAGACATTAGTCCACTAAAACTTTATTACAGTAAACAAAACTATATTAACAAAATAGGTTGACATATTATGGTAAAAAAAAAAAAGAATAATAATAAAAAAAAGAGAATCTGACATATAAAATTAAACAAAAATGATACTATACTGCTGCATCTAATGCAGCTTGGTACATGAGAACGACCCAAAAATCATATGATTGGTTCTGAACACCAGGTCACCTTTCCGCCATTTAATATTAGCAGAAGTTTCTGCCCTTCTAACATAAACACCAATGTCCTGTCTGCTCTTTGAGGAGACTTGATCAACAGTGTGCTGTATGTAGGAAAGGAAGTAAAGCATGTCAACGCGTGAAGGGCAAGTTTCCAGATCTGCAGTGGGTGAAACTGATAGGCCTAACCTACTTGGCAAAAAAATGATCTCTGCTTCTGGCATGTCTTTATTACTCTACTGCTTTATGTGCCAAAGGTAATGAAATGACATCAACATATGCCTTGATTGCTCCGTTATGGGAAATGGCAATTACTTGACTGCTGTAGTTTCTGTCTGAGAAGAATTGGGACTGCTGCTCATGTTAAGGTCTTTGAAGCGCTTGTGTGTTCAACAAAAGCTCTGCAGATTCTGGAGAAGTGTTATAAATCAAAAAATAAATAAAAGGAACAAGTTAATTAAAGCAATGGAAGTGATCCGGTGCAAGTGTCACCTTCAACACACTGCCGTTCTCAGGTAGAAAGGAACAGGAAATAAAGAGAGAGAGTCAAATGGTTTGTAACGGAAGCCTCATTCATTGGACATGGACAAGATTAGAAATGTGTTCCTGGTGGAATATAGTTCTGTTGGCACAGGAAAGAAACTTGACTTTCCTGTACAGTACGTTTCACATGTCATCTGATCTCAGTTAGTTATTACTCATTTGTTTCTGCATAAGATTGCAAATTAATAGAAGGATGGCTGGTTCATATCCTCTTAGTTAATTACACGGCATAGAGCTTCCTTAGCATTGACAGTGTTCTAGTCTTCTGAGTCCTCCCTCATGTCAACAAATGAACCAGATATGTCTTATTAATCCCAGCCAATCAGCTCAAGGTCATGAGAGCATCCTCGACTAATTAGAGAAGGAGTAGGGCTTTCACTTATCTCCATGATCAAGTGTTCATTGATGATAAAATAATGTGGAGAATAATCTAAGAACTTTATATATAAATAGTTTTTTGAGGTGTAAGGCATTAATTAAAAAAAAAAAAAAAAATACTGTAATGTTTGGTTTCTTATAACTTGTGTCAAATATTTATTTACAGTTTCTGTTTCTAAAACGACCAAAAAAGCAGAACTGTGCTAAATTCATGCAGGCCTAATGGGCTACCAGGGGATACGCAGTGAGGTTAGCCTCCAGCTAATGGGCGATTTTTCAATCCAGTGATTCTTGAATGAAATTGTGCCATAGTCTTCGGCTCTGTATTCATTTCTATATTATTTCCAAGCACATCTTCTTTCTTATTATTTGTAAGAATGGAGCTCAGGAATCATAGCCATGTGCTATTCAGAATTGAACTGAGAATGTTGAATGTTGCATGAAGTTAGGAAGCAAAATTAAACAATGTTTTAGAATTTAAGGACGCTGAATCAAGATTAATTTGATCTATGCACTTCTGATTTTTAAAACTCTAAATTATATGTTGACTTGCTGTTTTGACAATTTTCAGTTGGTTCGACTAAAGTGCCAATGATAACAGACATTCAGTTCACATAATTTAATTAAGCAAACAGAACACTTTCAATGCAGCAAGTCAACATCTATTTTTTTATTGTTATTTATTTATTTATTTATTTATTTTTCTGCTCTGTAGACACTGTAAGAAAACAAATATGTATTAAATTGGAAAAGGCACTGGACATTTCCACCATAACATTATTTGTTAAGTTTTCAGACATTTTATTTAATCCTAAAAACAGAACACAATGCAATACATAATTCAAAATGCAGGTACTTGTGAAAGACTAGATTCCTTTATGTAATTACTGTGCCCTACTGTTTTGGACTTTCATGCTAGAGTCCATTCATACAATATCTTGTACTGTATAAAACCGTTCTCTTTGATATAGGCCTACCAAAATGTCAGTAATAAATACCAACACTTTAATAAGGAGCGATGCACTGGTACTGTTTTTATCGATGCCATGAATATAGCATATATAATGAAATATAGTATTTTTAAATCACAAGAACATGGTATCTCTGTGCAATGCTTCCTATAAATGAGTTTTTGGAGCTCATAATGGATGTTAGGTATGTGCTGGACAGAGAATTTTCTACATGTTGTGTTGGTTGGGCTTCGGGGCTGTTTTGCTCAGTGCTAAGTGCTCCCATAGGGCCAGACATGTACTAGTTGGACAGTATCCGTGCAAATTCATTATCTGGGACATTTGCTCAGTTAGGTTTGTATTTATGCATTCAAGCTTGAGTGTGTTTGTGCTTGTCCTTACAGTGCAGAGCAATGCCTCTTGTGACTTTGACACTTTACATAATGCATTGCTGCAAGCTAAGTCATCAATAAAGACACGTCTGTGTACATTACCATAGCTCTTAGCTCTGTTAATCACCGCTGACCTGCTAGGGTGCTCATCAATTCTTCATGGCCATGGATCATTTGCATGGCAGTTGAACCTCGATATCACATTCCATACATCCAAACTAACCTCTCTACATTTCATATGTTACTAAATGTGCTACAGCTTCACATTAAGATATAACGCTAGCCTTTTCATCAATTTCTGCATTAGATTATTGTCTATTTGTTACTGAAAATCACAGGTGGAAAAGAAAATGTTAAACAACAAAAATGCACAGTAGCCATTTTAACTAAGATCTAAAAGCACAGCTGCTCTTAAGAAATGCAGACAGTTAACTCTTAGTGAACTGAACGGTGGTGTTGGTAGTAAAAGCAAAAAGACAGATAGCAGATGTAGTAGTTTGCTTCTTTTGACCTATGCTGTATTAATAAGGCATATTAGAATATCAAAGGAAAACATAAAAAACGTATCAACATATAAGATATTAGGCACTCTTAACAGAACAGTCTTTGTCTTCTGTTTTGGTATTTATATACTGTAGATGCTGCCAGCGGAGCTTTAAGTGCCTTATTACTGAGATTCATGGTGCTGATGTCAACTGTTCTTTATTCCTCTCATATTCCAAACCATTCATAAGTACTCTGATAAATCAAAATTATAATCTGAATCTGTGACATTAAAATGCCTGCACAAGTACAGTATTCGTATTGTTTTATTTTATTTATTTGAGCAAGAGAGCTCCAAAAGAATGCCTTTAACACAAGGGGAATTTTTCGCTGAGATTGTGTGACATCAAAATTATCCAGTTCCCACAATGGACTCGTTTAACACAAAGGAGAACATCTCCTTTTTCACTGATTGGCACCAAGAGGGTTGGCTAACCATGCTGAAGCACTTTTCAGACAACAACAACATTTTAATGACAATGTAAATTGATGAGACTCTTCACAAAACATGTATAATATTGTGCTGCAGTTGTTTCTTTTACAGATGCTTTAATTTTGTAAAACACCAGTTATATTAAGGGATTATATAAATGGTTAAATGTCACAGACAAAACACAACAATGATATAGTAACACAACAGACATATTAACAAAAAAAAAAATACCATATATAACAACACAAAGTCAGAGGGCAATACCACACGCTTGCATATTAGCCGCAGTAATGAAACAATATGTTTTAAACTTTAGCTGTAATAATTGAATTAAGGTTTTTTTTTTTTTTTTTTTTTGTGAAAGACTGAGGAGAGATCTATTTTTTTCACTGTTCCGGATCTCATTAAAGAAAAGAGGAAGAGGCCAGACGCTGGCCATATCATAATATGCAGAAAGCCCTATGATTTCTTTTCTAATTACCGTTTCAGTAATGGGGATATCAGAAGCCACCCTTCCCCCCATCACAACTCGCTTGTGTGTGATGAGGATGAAGGCAAGGCGATTAATTGTCTCATGTCCATGAGCTGGCAGCTGTGCCCTTCCTGTTGTGCATTTGTAGGAGAGGAAACCTTCTGTGGTTGAATTAAACTCGGCTAAAATTAGGATTAGACATGCAACAGCAGGATATGAGATTGTGTCTTGGTTCTTGTATCTGATGAAAATGCGATGATATTCTTCTACAGTATATCTCCTTTGACTCATATAAAGCAAAATTGACTAGTTTTATCCGGTCGTCCAGTCTGGTCATTGCAGGGTTAGCAGGATTGTTTTGACCACTTCTTTAGCTGGTCAGGCTAGTCTTAGCATATTAGCCTTTTTTCATCAGCATTGTAGTGTCAGTAAAACAGGAACAGTTTTTCCATTTTACACAAATTATGATTACTGGGGCACACAGGGGCAAACTATTCATTAATTAATAAGGATCTGATTTTGTTAAAATCGTATGGTCCCATTCACTGGACATTTCAGGCTGGCATCACAAAATTACGCATAGAGCAAAATAAATGTAAAATCTTTTATTAGCCTCTCCACCACCATGTAGTCTTGAGTTTCTGTTGTGAAAATGTATCTGTGTTTATATATCTCTGTGGCACGTAGTGAAGGACAGTCCAGGTTGGTTTTAAATAGTTCATGAATTGTACACCGGTGTAAATTTTTAATGTCTCATATTGTTCAGCTGACCTTATAAAGCTAGTGTTTTACTGCTATTTGGGCTATTTACACATAGTAAAATATTTAGCACTTATAGAGCCCTGTTCTTTAAATGTATATTTATGAGGAAAGGCTTGTTTGAATGTTTGCATTGTCTGCATCATATTAGCCACAACTACAGGTCACAAATACTGTTCTTGGTGCTGCTTATTAAGGATTGTTTTTGCTTGAATTAACCTGTAACACTAAATGCTAACACTAACCATGTTATCAAGCCACCTCCAGCACTCTGTGCTTTAAACAGCCGATAAATGCATTTGTATTGACTGACAGTTAATCTGTCACTTAACCTTAACATAATAGCGATCATAATATTTAACCTGTTTTTGTCTGTGCTCTGCTTATAAATATTAATGAGGCTATATTTTGCTGGAGACTGTACATCTCTCATGCATGGAAGCAGAGTGTGTCTGCATTTTAGCATGGTCTGGCTGACATCAGGTTATAGGCTATATCTCTACCCAGCGTACGGGACAGGATGAATCCGGCTGGTGGGCGAACAAGCATCAGAGAGCCATGGAGCTCGAGCGCGCGCAGTACAGGTCTGCAATATGATTAAACCTGAGCAGGCCATAGGGAGCATGCCTGTAATCACATTATATCCACCTATCATAGCTCGACGTCTGTCTTTCAAATCTCCAATTATATTCGGCTTGAAATTGTTTTCTTCTATCCTTCTATAGCCTTTTCTTTTTTCCCTGTCACTCCTTCACTTGTTCTCTCACATCATCCATGCCACTCTTATACCCACGAGGCACCTGCGTGAAACATAATTACATTTCTTTCTTTTCTTTCCCAGAATGCAGGTTATTATAAAAAAAAGGCTTGAAATGTGCAATATGACTTTGATAAAGGCCATTTTTGTGTAGGCGACATCAGTATTAACATAGATTTGGAACATTTTTTGCATGGTGTTTGATATTTGGATTTATTTGGCTACATTCATGCCGCAAGCTAGAGAGCCTGATTTCAATTTTCTACTCAAATCCGATTTTCAGTGAGGTTACGCACAGTGACCTTTTAAATGTGGCCCTCTGGTCTAAACAGTCTAATCTGATTGGCATGTATGAAACAGCCTAGCCTGACATATTCATCACAAACAAAGTTTTAGAAAAGCATTGTAATTTATATGAAATATGGACTTCCAATTTTAAGTCTTTATCAGGCCTAATGTACGTACTAAAACATGTCTTACAAATGATAGCATTTTGTACTTGGAATTCATTTTTTAAATAAATAAATAAAAAATGTACGAAACTATTTGATTCGAGCATAGCATAGATTTCAAAAGTGAAGCCGTATGCATCTGTTTGGCCCATATTGGAATTGAATATGTGAGATTGAATGGGATTTTAGCAGTTCACGTTTTTTTAAAAAAAATTCAACATTGTGTTTCAAATTAATCTGCTCTGTAATTTTTCCACAAAGCGTTTTTGAAAGGTACAAATGTTCGTTGCATACCCATTTTAAAATATCTGGGATGTTCAAGTGATGTTTTTGCTCAGGCATTACAACCAGCCAAACACATCCAGAATGTGAAATGATAAAAATAATGTTGCCATGAATAGAGAGTGGGACAGACTTCTATGCATTTAGAACACACTTTAACATTGATTTTTGAAGTCTGAGTGCCGTCAGGGCGCCGTACTTAAAAGCATGTCACAAGCATTAATTTCCTCTCTATTCAAATCTCGCATCTGACAGCATCTATCTCCACCACCATCCCATTTGGTGAGTGATGGTGGTGGCCTTTCATTTTAGCATGAATGTAGATGTCCACCTTTTCATCGCCTACAGGGCTCCAGCAATCATGCCATTGTCTAGTGTATTAGTATGCATTTGTGAACATGCAGCGCCAACACACTCCATCTTGTGCGGACCTAGCCTATTTTCACTTCAGTACATATGTTCCCTCTTTCCTGCCTTCATTGGCAATTTTATACTTTAAAAGCTTCAGTCTTCCCCTGAAAGGAGGTCCTCTACTGAACACAACAATGCTATTTTTCTTTATATAATAATTATAATAATTCCTTCTATTGTCATTATATGTGCTGAGGCACAGTTATTTTCATATTCATAGTTATTATTTTATTTTTTTCTGCCAGCTGGATTAGTGTTGATTGAGTTTGTGTGAGTTAGATGGGTGGATGGTGGAAATCAGCACGGCTGTTTAACGGTGACCTTGGAACTACAATTCAATAACATTTGTCCTTCTTAGGTCAAGATGATCCAATCTATTGTGAATTCATAAAACAGATGCCATGTATTTACAGACTATGTTTTCAGGAAAAGGACACACTTGTTAGTATAGCATTTAATTGGTCAAGCATAGGTAGTGGTTTGAATAAACCTCTAAAGGTATGATCACATTAGCATAATTTTGTCAAAATTGGTAAAAAAAAAAAAAAAAAAAAGGTCAGTAGTGCAATGTGTCTCCTTCAAACCAAGCAAATTTTTATTGGTCAATGTATCATATTCCCACAACCAACCAAACCAAATTGGTTAGAAATCTGTCGCCAGATCACAATTCCAGATCACGTGGATTCCTATAGAAATAAATTTTGCTGTGTAAATTCACCAAACAAGATCACCGATGTGAATGATACTTCAGATACTACTTCTTGAAAAGAGGTAGACTTTTCTATCAGTTTTCTAACTTTATTTTATTTTATTTTTCCTGGCTGAATAGGTGAAAGTTATTCTATTCAACCTAAGCCATATCTAGAGAGCAGAATATCATATAGAGACCTACTTCTTCAGAATCTACAAAAATGTAGCTATTTTTCAATTGCAGAGTTGCACTAGCATCTGTTGACATTGTGTTTGAACATACGAAAGGAGAGAAGAGAAAGTGCAAAATTGTCAGTTGGAGCTGAAATCGGCAAACAGCAGTGGCCTCTGGTAGTTTAAAGCTGTGCATAAATGTGGTAAACAAGAATCTGAGAGTTTCTAAAATGGTGTATGCAGAAGGAAGTCACATGATGGGAAGTTTTGCAAAACTACAACAGTGAGAGAACAACTGCCAGAAGACATCTCCGGTATATTGCTTTCAGTAGATAGGAAATAATTAGACAGGGTGAGTTTTTCTTCAGACAGGCTTCCTTACGAAAAGAAAACAAGAGATTGTTGTGGTGCTTACCTCTCAGTTGGCAACCTTTGTTTTAACAAAGAATTATCCCATCATGTATACTTTATTCATTTTTCTTTATTAAACCCACATCAAGTAGTTGGGGGTCAATTTGGCATTGCTCATGTACAATCACTCTAAGCGCCCATTCATCACAGTGATTTACTGATTTGTCTCTCTTGTTCTTTTAATTTGGGAATATGCCTGCCCTCTCTCCCTTACGTAATTGAGTTTAGTGAAGCAGCCCTGTCCACTTATACTCACTGCAACCATTAAATGATTATTCTTGTGTTGCTGTGGCATTCCTACTGTATATGGCTGTATAAGTTATTTAAAAATGTATAGGTAAAAAAAAAAAAAAAAAAATACACCCTTAAAGTAATTAAAAAATAGATTGGCTTTTTTAAAGTTGGCTTTCAATGGATCAAGACCTCATGCGGTTTTGCTAAAGCAATTAATTGTTAATGTTATCCAATAGTCTTTACAACCTATGAGATATCAGCAGAAATATGTTACATTTTACTGAAACACCAATGACTTTAAACTTGTTCAACTATGTTTTCATTTTCTTTTATTTATTTTTTTTAAGGAATAACTTAATTGATTTCCTTTTTTTTTTTATTTTGGCCAAATCACTAAATCATCTTGGGTTCTAATATATTTAATCTATTGATTTTAGAAAAACTGGTGTCTGGCTTTGCAGCGAACAATACCGTTGACACAGATGACGCTTTTAAACAAGAGAACTGTACCGAGTCAAGGCAATCGTTTTAAATGAACCATAGACATAAAATTATACAGCTGGAACAAACAGCTCATCTTGTCCTTTATCACCTGTGATTTTCCCCTCAGTCAGGGTTAATGAGCAGCTTGCCATTGTAAGTGGCTTCAACCAGGGCGCCCTCTGTTGTTTTGGCAGTATCATTGGTTCATGCATCATTGAGTATCAGGAGGAGTTTCTCAGCTCTGCAGTTTCCTGGGTTATTCTGCATCTGAGCAATATTTAAATCCCCAATCGATAGCAGTTAAGACTTTCCGTCCTAATTACAGCATTTATTTCCATCTATCTATATCTGGGGAATGGAGTTCCTTGCGAGTAGTATAGACTTTTAAAGATGAAAAATATTATGTTTATGATAAATTTGTCTAAACAAGTCTTTCTCTTTTCTTTTTCTTTTTTTTTTTTTCTTTTTCCGGTTTTGCTCTGTTGAAAAGCTGCTTTATGGGTATAAATGGGCTTTAGAACTCATTGAGAGTCAGCCATCAAAACACTGTCAACTGGTAATTAGATTAGATTGTCATTTTGCAAAGTACAAATACAAAGTACAAATAAATTCAGTGTAATAAAAAATTATTTTATGATTATATATATATATATATATATATATATATATATATATATATATATATATATATATATATATATATATATATATATATAGCACTGACCAAAAGTTTGGAAACATTACTATTTTTAATGTTTTTGAAATAAGTTTCTTCTGTTCATCAAGCCTGTATTTATTTGATCAAAAATACAGAAAAAAAACAGTAATATTGTGAAATATTATTACAACTTAAAATAATAGTTTTCTATTTGAATATACTTAAAAAAAAAATGTATTCCTGTAATGATGCTGAATTTTCAGCATCATTTCTCCAGCCTTCAGTGTCACATGTAACATCCAGTCTATGACATGATCATTAAGAAATCATTCTAATATTCTGATTTATTATGAGTGTTGGAAACAGTTCTGCTGTCTAATATATTTGATGAATAAAAGGTTAAAAAGAACTGCATTTATTCAAAATATTTTTTTTCTAATAATATATATTCTAATAATATATTTTCTTTACTATCACTTTTTATCAATTTAACACATCCTTGCTGAATAAAAGTATGAATTTTATTAAAAAAAAAAAAAAAAAAAAGAAATTTCCGTATTTTTGATCAAATAAATGCAGGCTTGATGAGCAGAATAAACTTTTTTCAAAAACATTAAAAATAGTAATGTTTCCAAACTTTTGGTCTCTACTGTACATATATATATATATATATATATATATATATATATATATATATATATATATATATATATATATATATATATATATATATAGTGTTGGCATCTATTATTATTAATCTATAAATGTTTATGTTAATATTTATATATTCATTATATTTGTATTTATTAAAACAGCACTATTTATCAACATTCAACTAAACAAATGGTCTAAATGTTGTTTAATGTTACCTATATCTGTGAAACCTTTAGTTTAGTTTGGATTTAGTAAGGTTAATGTATATCACTCCAGTTGTTATCACAGAATAAACACTGACAGAGTGATTAGGACTCTATCGTATCACCCTGAGGGGATTATTTTGTGATAGCAACCATGGACATTATCCCACTTATTACATATCTACTTCCCGCAAAAGTTAATGATTGAAAAAAATATTGATTTGAGCTGAAACATTTTATTACCTTACTGAACACAAAGCTTCCACAAGGGAGCTAGTTGCTAACAAGTGCCTTTGAACATTATTGAAATATTATACCTTTATCTTTTTAATTCATGCAATTTAACTTTTTTTATGAAGCAATGTTGTGAGTATTAGCTATAGTGAGTGCAAGCAATTCTTCTTCATTATATTTTCAAGCACTGTATTAAGATATCAGAAGTGTTTGGCTGTAGATATGTGTGTCTTACTGTGTTTAAAACAGCATGGTGGATTCATTCATCCCCATCCTGTATAGGGAACAGTAATTTCTTTCTTCTGGGTCCCTGTATTATTATTGACACGAATAAACGCACACACACAGACAGAGGCAGAGACAGCAGTAGCCCCACCAAGCCCCTCATCACATGTAATTACATGAGTCTTGGTGAGGTGTTTTTGATAGCTGGCTTTGATGTGTGCTGGATCAATGCTCACCTTCTCTTCTTAAGCAGACACTTAATGAAGTTGCATTTGCTTGTGTCACGCTTTTGTACCAACACTCTCAAAAGAACCCAAAGCAGAAAATCACCAAACAATACCTAATGAGCACTTGCCAGGGTGTGTTTGAGATTTTCCTCAGAGGCCTAAAGAAACTGGCAGGTGAGCGGAGGTGTCTTCATCACTGAGTCCAGGTAGAAGAGAACAATACAATTGCACATAACCTGCTTTAAACACTGCTTTCATCTTCTGTTCAACTTTAGATAAGGCACAATATGGCTAACACAAGTAAGACACTTTCCTGGATCAACATCCTTTAAAATTCTATTTTACTTGTGGCCCATGCTCATTAGAAAAATGTGCCTGTGGCGACATTTATGCAAAATGGTGTTTTCTGCACGTTTCATGACACTTTCACAATGAAATGTCCAGTGAGTGGTGCTAAAAGCACGTACAGTTTTATCTGAAATAGATCTGTTAGTGTTTTATTTTGTAGATAGTTACATCACAGCAGTTTGGAAATGAAATATTGTGGCACAAAAAAAGGTTAATGCTCTATTGTGTTTGAAAATAATGTACCATCTACATTTTATCCAACTCTAAAACTATGTTAATAATGTTAACAAAAGCAAAAAAATTAAATATATTAATAATAATAATAAAAATAATTATAGATATCTGAAGCAACCAAGCCTTTAACAAGTCTTTAAGCTATATATGGAGTGTTGTGGCTTGTGTTTCATGGCAATTCAATTACTATGCATCTTAATGGAAAAGTACCAGGTGTGCTACTGAGCAAGTTTACTACATCAGAAATCACCACTTCAAATGCAAACTTTCAAATGTGTTTGCTTACAAATGATGCAACATGATCATGGCATTTTCCAAGGAACATAACAAAAATGTTTTTATTAAATCAATTATTGTGCCTGCATGACTAATAACTGTGAAAAAAATAATGATACTTTGTGTGTGTGTGTGTGTGTGTGTGTGTTATTGCCACTAGTGGTGCAAGCTGCAGTGAAGTATATGTAGGTTTTTGTAGTTTTGCAAAAAAAAAAAAAAAAAAATGTAGGCAGAGGCACATTTTTGTTATGAGTATACGTTACAAATATAATTTGAGCATGTGTTGATTTAAAATATATTCTGAAGTTTCATGTAATCAGCCATGTCATAAAAGAGACAATGTTTGTTATCATGAGTTCAAGCCATATCTTGAGGCTTCAAGTTTGAATATGCACATGCATAAATGGGATTTAAAAGCAGAGGTCTGCATTTCAATAAGGTTACCTATACATTTTCAGTATAGACCACCATCAATGTATAGAAAGGAACAGCATTATCATTCAGCTGAACATCTCTTTCTGTCTTACATTGAAGAAAGAAAGTCATAAGGGTTTGGAAAGTATAATTATTAAAAAAATATATTTATTTATTTATTTTTGGTGGGGTTGGGGTGGTGGGGGATGAACTATTCCCTTAAGCTTCAATTATAATAAACAAGATTTCTTCATTAGATAGATGACATAATGGTTCGCATATTACATCTTTGTGGCTTGTGAATGGAACAGTAGTTGGATGGCATCTTGGAATGAAAAGTGAAAACAAGGCATAGAGATTTTGTTAGTGGTCTGGCTTATATGCGTTCATATTTCATTAAGATGAATGAACTCCTCTCAGAGAATAATATGCAGCAAGCAAACTCATTTTTTAAAAACACTAAACTTTCAGGTGACTTTCAGAGCATGTGTGGTGCAAAATCACTCATAATTTCACATTGACATATAAGATGTTTCCGCAGATACACCCTATTTGCACATAAACACACTAGATTCAATACAAAGGATTGTATCAGGAAGTGATGGATGACAAAGTGATTCGAACCAGTAACACTGTGAATCAGATCACCCAAGCAGGGAACTGTTAGCCTGGATTTTATGCTTTATGTAATTTTTTCTGAACTATTCTAGAGAATCATTTGTGGGAACAAGATTTAATAGGAGGAGACGTGAAGATTTTAAAATGCGTTTCCAGTGTATAGTTGTAGAGTGTACATTCTGACCTCCAGTGAATTAAAATGTCGTGTTCTATCAGTATGCTCCGAGGAAAATAGATGGCTTGTTTTGTCATACAATCTGTTGGTGTCACAACTGGCTGATTTCTACTTGTGTTTTGTAAACCTGCGTGTGGTACGAGGGTCTCTTAGAGGATCAGTGCTGGATAGCCCACCCGATAGCTTGGTAATAGGGTTGTGGTGATACCAAAATTTCAGTTCAAGTTAAATTTCATGCCACTCCTTTATTAAATTACAATAAACCTCAATATTGACAATTAAATGCAAACAAAGGCATGCCATGTCCAAGTATTTAGCAAACATCAAGCTTCAATATATTTCTTTTGTATCCCGTTCATCACTCAAATGGTCCTCATGTCTGAATTTGTCTTTCTGTTTAACATGTTCCCAATGCTCTGTATGGTTAGTCCATTGCTTTCCATCCTTTCCCAGTGTTTAAACTTATCTGTACACTCCAAGCATGCCTGTTAATATGTCATAATATTATACTAAACGTGTAAGCTTATTTTTCTCTATAACTGGTGGCTATTACTGGCTAATGCTATTTCTTACCATAAGCTTACTGCCAAACCTGACAGTCAGAAAATTGGATGAGAAAAACTCTGACATCAACATTCCATATGCCCATTAGTATCTTATCCTCTGCTGTTTAACCTGTAAATACTCACTAATGCATAATACATTAATGCCAACATGCAGGAGGGCAGTTATGTGTACACAGTTGTGGTATATTTGTTCACTAAAGCAGAACCTCAAACAATTAAAAACTATATGGATATAAAACTTTATTGTGTTGTCAAATGTGGCTCTACAATACTGCAATAGTTATGGTGCATAAGTAGCGGTGTCCTTGTTGTCTGCCAAAAGCTCAGCCACAATACCACTTAATAATGGCTATGGGAAGTCTCATTGGTGATATGAGTAATGCTGATTCTTTAGGAGAAGCTGAAATGCACTTTGATCAAACATTTTATAGCTGCACCAGTCGCATTTTCACAGCAAACAATTATGAATATGTTTAAGCTAACTCTTTGAAGCAAATTGGTTTTCAGTTATTTACATTGCTTATCCATTTTTGAAAATGATTGCATATTAAACTTTATGAACGTTTCTTATCTAACTGTTGATGGAGAGTTTAATATGCACATTTAGATTAAATACTAATTTGTTTTTATTGAAACTTACCATTTAACCAAATGGTTGTTATGCTGATTTTTTTTCCTTGTTAAATTAAGTTACACTAGGCATCATTTTGACATAGTCTGTTGATCCATTTAAAGCCTCTGAGGGAACTTGTATTCAGCTCTGAACTCTTAGGCACACTGATAAAGATCAACTTCAGAAATGGCCAGTCTGCATCAGATGTCTGTCATCAAATAGATAGTAATCCCAAAGATGACTGTAGGAGCAGGGACCACACAAATGGTGCTGGGAATCATGAAGAGATGCCCTGAATGCAGAACCGCAATCTCAACATGGCTGGAGCTGCTTTGTTTTTAGAGCTATTTCTGAGGTTTTTTACTAAAGACCCCAATATACTGCAAACGAAAAATTGAAGAATGAACTGATATGATATAAATTCAAACAAAATCAGTCCGAAATGAAGTTTGCTTTGAGTTTGAAACAGCTGACCAAAGTGGGGTATTGGCGCCTAAACACCTTTTTAGCTACCAATAGCCAACCTGAATGCCACATCTGTGCGATTGCTTGCAGAGAGACTGTAAAGATTGAAAGAAAGCATTTAAGTCCTAGAAAAAAAACAAAAATTGGTACAGACGACCCAGAGTTGTACAAAAAGTGACGTAGAGAAACATCAGATGCAAGTTTTCCAAACCCATGAAAGGAAAGAGTAAAGATAAAAGGTAGGAAAGTACCAAACACATGTGTTTCAAATACTGCTGCTGTTGTTCTTTCAATAAGCGAATTTAAAAGGTATACAGTAAAATTAAATGCCACAGGAACATACAATAATAAACCTTTGTTTTTATCAAATTATGACATCACATAAAATCCATGTGTAATAATTTATCCAGTTTAAATAATAACAATAATAATAATAAAATAACAGTAATAAAATTAAGTAACAAACTGTATCCAGTATTATTGTTATTATTTTTTCCACATCATGCTAAAGTTTTCAGACTATGAGGCATTCACACTTAAAGGACTGATTGAGGGAATGGAAAGGTTCTTTTGTATTGCAAACTTGACCTGACCTGCTGCTAATCATTATTCTTTTGTCTATAATCTGACCATCGGTTCCTGTCTCACACCTAGATACCCCATCATTGCATCTTTATTGTGTTTAGGGAATACACACGAGTGTCGCGAGTCATGTTTACATTAATCTACACCCCGCCTCTAGCAGCTCGGGGGTATTGGAAAGTTCAGGAATGGTGTACCATCGCTCAGCCTTTTAAAACTTATTTTTTCCCCTAAACAAAGAATGAAAGCAAACTAAGTTTGAAGTATATTGGAGTCTTAAGTGGTTCCAAACTATCAGTTAGGAGATTCCTCATAAATCCATTCTGCCATTACCCAAACAGGTCTTATGAAGGTCTATTAGATGCTTAAATTTAAGAATTGGTCCTGCTCTTGAGTATTGATATACTGAGTATTGAGTCCAGAGGTCGATGTTTTAGACATAAACGGATGTCTAGGATGAGATTATTGGACAAGATCTATCTATCCTCATGGTTTTTACTAAAGGCAATAAGCCATGAATTGGTTATTGGCCACTTAGCTCTCAATATGGCAAGCAAGATGTTTTCGCTAGTGAATGAATGAATGTTAGCTTTGCAATTAGCTGTCCAGAAATCCATAAAAGAGACAGTAAATAATATATGCAGATAAGGTATGATAATTACATTTATCAAATATTTGGAAATAATTAGCTTTAGAGTCACTGAAAGCTGTCTGGGGAATAGCTCAGATATACTAATGGATGAAGACCCTCCTTGATTTTGGAAGATATGATTGAAATGAAACCCAAGGAATATTTTATAGCATGAAATAAAGAGATATCAATGACCGTGAGGGGGGTGAATGGCAATGCCCAGTTTATTGGCACTGTCAGGCAGCTCATTTGTATTTGTTTGTCCTCTGGCTCCACGCCATAGCTGCATATTGCTATCAGAATTTGAATTTACATATTCAGATCTTTCCCGCCATTAATCATCCTACCCAAGACGCAGATTTTCCCACTTTTCACCTTTTGTGCTGTATCATCGCCACCAAACCCATTTAGACTTGCCATATCTTTCCCTCCAAGGGACCTGCGGCAGAGCGGGTAAGCTTGCCTCTGCATCACGTTGCACATACAGTGCCTCGAGCAGTTGAGGCGGAAAATAATTCATGTGGAAATTCACCCTTTCATATGCCAGCACACGGCCCTTTTATGCCTGCCAACGATGAAATAAAGATGAGTGGGGTTGAGATAATGAAGCCCTCTGTTACAGCCTCTACAGACTGATTGATGTCTGGCTCATGTCAGGAACAGAAGCATGAAGAAGGGGTCCACAGGTCCATGGATGCAGTGGCTGTGGTAGTTGTTTGTGTTTATATGTTTCCTATGTGAAACATGCCTCTAGGACAGAGTCAGTAATTGTGGCCAGCATGTTCAGAGATTTGTTGCCAAGACATCAGATGTGTACCTACATGTCTTCTCATGCAATTTTAATATTCTATAACACTTATGGGATGTTTTGTTTTGACAGGATCTAAAATGAGCTATTAAGTGTGATAGTGTTCAGTAATGATGTTTATCATGGATCCAAGTGTCAAAAAAACAGCATGATACAATCTGTTTAAATTTTCTGCTGAATTATGTCATGTAGTTTAGTACATTTTTAGTACATTAGTACACAAAAAAAATAGTTTATTATTCCTATTATTATTTTACCATGATAATATACAGTATATCACAAAAGTCAGTGCACCCCTCACATTTCAGAAACCATAATAATATAACTTCCAATGGGACAATACTTTAGAGATGAAACTTGAAAATATATTAGAGTAGTCAATGTGCTGCATGCATAGCAGTATAGGTTTACTATCCTCTGAAAATAACTTAACATACAGCCATTATTTTCAATATATAGCTTGCAACAAATTACATGAATTACATGCTAAATATTTTCATTATGCATCATATAAATTTAATAATAACCCATAAACTCACAATGAATTAATATAGTACTATTATGGCCTTTCAATAAAAAATGTATGCACATATATATATATATATATATATATATATATATATATATATATATATATATATATATATATATATATATATATATATATATATATATATATAATTTAGTATAATTTAGATATATGACTTTGACTTGGATTGTCATTTGGTTGGCTTTGTTCAACTCTGCTAAACTAAATGAACTACTGCCAACTGTCAAAATAAATTTAGTTATATAGAAAATGCTATTATGTTTAATTCACATAATGGTGAAGAAAGAAAAAAAAAGATCCAAAATTGTTTTATTATTAGTTATATGCAGTGACAAAGAGAACACAGAATGGTCACCCTCATCTATATACTAAAGACATCTCTAAATGTTTTATTAATCTCTATATCCCAAAACTCACTGCTATCACTGCTCTAAATGTATTTGTATTTATTTTTTATCATATGTCTTAATAACATCTTAACAGCTTACGAATGACACAATCCCCTACTGCCAGTTTCAGGGAAGAAAACATGCCTTTTATAACCTTTTTATTTATTTATTTTTATTTTTTAATGTTCAAAACATTACTGAGCACAATGGTTTATAGTTTGTATTTTCCATCCAAGCAGCCGTTGCTCTACTGCTGAGTCACTTAGCTTTCAAATTAATAGCTGAAAGAAAAATTTACAGGTCATGCGTTTCACTCCCTGCACACTAAATTATCCATTCTCTCCACATGGCTTTTTATGACGACAGACTGCTTAGTCATAATAGCCGAGAACATGTTTACCATAAACATAAGACACATCCTCATCATGGCAAGATATCAATGCTTGCAAGGTTATTATGGATGATTATATAGATCAGTGATTAGTAGGATGCTTTTTGTTGTTGGTGGTGTTGTTGTTGATGTTATTTATTCAGAATAAATAATTACATTACTTTTTATTTTTCTGTTTATTAAGACTCTTAAGGTGATGGACACTTATTTATTTGTTAAGAAAAACCTGAAAATAGGAATTACCAAGTTTATCTATAGGGATTTATCGATATAAAAATGTCATATCACGATTATAGTTACCAACATTTTCATGGTTATCAGTATTTTCACAGCATTGTTAAAACGTGCTGGAAATGTTAACAAAAAGTAGTGCCAAACAAAGAGTTTTATATTTAAAATTCACATAAACTTTGTTTTCATTAACCGGTCAAAATTTACACCAGGGCAAGCAAAATCATAGCTGGCACTTAAAGAAAAAAAAAAAAGACAGCTGTTTCCCATAACCTCCTTGGACAAAGTAGCACTGTGATTAAGAACACTACTTTAGTAGGTATTACATGAAAACAAAATTCCATTGAATCGTTTCTGAAGCCAGAACATTCAGAGTTAGATTCATATAATACTTCGTTTGCATAATCATTTGCATAATTCCCTAAGCAATCTTTTAAAACCTCCTAGCTTTCTGCCATGTTTTCACACAGAACTAATCTACTCTGCATGCTGGCGGCACGTGAGACTGTTATTTAAAACTGTCCTTTATGCTGTAAAATATTAATTTATCCTGGGTTGTTTAAATCGCGGTAATCGAATACGGTTATAATGATTAATAATATATGAAACAGTAATACTAACCGTGGGGAATTTTATTACGATTTATCGTCAAATTGGTAGTCGTAGCATCCCTATGTATCTGACATAAGTTAGTGAGTATGTGTTCTCAGAAGTGTTACCAATGTTGTTTGTGTTTCTCTACTCATAAATGTTATGCCAGTTTAATCTCTTAGCGTGCATGTGTGAGTGTTCTTTTTTTAAGCAGAAATAGCCATGATCCCTTTTCGCTTTGGGTTTCTCTCACTAGAGGGACATTGGATTTGGCAGACAGCATGATCAAAGGTATATCATGTCAAGTTGACAGTCAGATCGTAATTTGTTTAATGGAGATGATGGCTCTCAGGCAGAGCACAATGAACGACACCAGCTGAGACTTTTTAATTAGCCAGTGCTTACATACTGATTATTACCTGCTTCTGCCATTTAGAATTCTGTATTTCACACTTTCTTCTATAATTCAATTCAATTATTAATACAATTAATTTAGCAGCCAGGGCGAGATTTGCTTTCAATATTTGCAAAAATAAATCACCAGGAATTATTCATTATACCAAGGAGTATAATATTCTCAACGAATCAGAGGAACAGTCCCCAATTTCATTAGATTTTTATCATGTTTCCTGAAGTGAGAAGTTCCCCGGGAAAAAGAGCGCTCAGGTGACACACCTGTAATAGGAGAAATTAAAGGCTTCTTCATCTTGAACAGTGTCATTTTCTTTTCTTTGACGCACTCTCTATCTGCCGCTGATGCCCTCAGGGATGGTGAGATTTTGAAGGCAGGGATGAGAGGTAATGATGCGGTGACCCTCTACTGATCACATCTCGCTCTTAAGAGCCAGTGAAAAGTCCCGGCATGGTGCAGTAGACAGCTAATGGGCTTCACCCCTGCATCTGTCAGTCTTTCAGACAGGAAAATAAACAGAAGCTCAGTTTGCTGGGCTTGTAATAGAGACGCAGTGCTTGTTTTTTACTTTAAGGGTGAGAGAACAGAGATATGAAAGCATGAACAATGGCTTCAAGCATCATCTATTCAAGGTAAATCTCTGATGAAGAGATCTCAATAATGAAGTCGAGAAAGTGATTTGCTTTTTTGCAACATGGAATTAAAATGCTTGGTTTAACACAAAGGTCTTTATTTAGCTAAATTGATTAATCAGTTATCTTAATTTTAATTAATTATTGAAAATGTAATTGCATTTGAGGGCCTTTTTTCACTTGGGACTGTTTAGTTGTCTTTGAAGATATCATCCACCTCAATGCTGCTCTCTCTCACTTCATGAGCAGCGCCCATTATATAATTTGTTTCTGTTCTCAAATTTGATTGGCTGAACAGCGTTCCAGGAATGCTAATATGGTTTCACCGCACTGTTTCACTCCGTGCATTCACAGCTGATCAGAAGTGAGTGGCACCAAATTTTGTCCTATAAATTGGTTATGCTTTATTGTGTGAATTTCATGTCACCTGATCAATTATCATGAACCTGATCTGGTATAATGTTTTCTAGGTTCACAATTTATTTTTCATACCATGCACCTACTACACTTTTAGATATTTTTTTACTCAAAAGAACACAGATAATCAGACTGAAATGGCAGATTTAACTAAATTCAAATCAACTTAAGCTCTTTATTTCTGTTTCTGTGAATATAATAGAAACATGTTGGGGAAAAAAAGTAGTTAATCTTATTACCTTCATTATTTATTTTAATTTACATACTCTTTTTAATTAGTTGTGCTTCATGTACATAGTGATACTGTTGGTCACACTGGGTTTTCCTCACACATAGATTCATGCCCTGACATTATTCATGGACATCAAAACTGCAAGCAAGCAAGTAAACAAATAGATAAATGATCAATTCAATCATGTATTGTCTATTAACAATCTGTTGTCATTATAATTATGTTAATATTTAACCCATATATTCTTAATTTGACATGGATTCAGTTTATTAGCTGCTATATATATATATATATATATATATATATATATATATATATATATATATATATATATATTGTGTATAAGTGTATTAACTTGAAATGTTGTATCAAATAAGGTTACAGTTAGAACTTAACTACAGTACAGTTAGTTATAACATTTGGGGATAATGTATGCACTTTAATTGGAAATGTAACAGCATTTATTGGTAATGTCCCATTAGATCTACAGTATTGAGAGTAAAGAAACTTAGCGTTAACCATTTAACATATTTGTTACCATAACATTTTATTTTACAGTTTTTTAACCTTAAAATGTCAATCATTTTTTACAGAGCACTCTTTACCTATTTACGTGGGTAGATTGTGGCTGGAATTAACCGCAGATCGGACAAGACGTCATGCTAATTTGCTCTGTGAGAATAAGAAAACCTGAGCAAACGGGGAAAATTGTTAAGGCTTGCTCCACCACTATAGTTTTGCACATTTCAGAATTTATAAAAACTGTAGTTGCTGGCATTATCATTTAAAGTTTTCCATTAAAAAAGTAACTTTCACACTTGTTTCAGTGAATCATTACACTTGCATCAAACTGATTTGTACAGAACACCTTGTATACTGCAGTCAGCTGGAGTACTAAAGCTCCATTGTTTTACTAAACCGCTTCCAGTCATGAATAGCACACTTGATAAATATAAATCACAGAGTGAATGCAAATCCAAACTCTTTTATTGAGTGACAGAGTTAGCACCCTGCATTTGCAATTATAGCTCCTTAAAATGCCATTCAGATGGTGCACACCATGCCACCTGATGTTGACATCACTGCTGCCCACCTCGCCAGCTCCTATAATCACAATCATGAGATTAGCGGCGATATTGTCACATTCGCTTAACCTTGTTTTGCACCAATAACCAATCCTCTCTTTCTGAATAATTTTTTGGACTGCCTATTATCATGAGCTGGGAGGTTTAGGGATGGAAATCACATGGACATTCAAGGGCACTTTTCCCAAAACCATTAGCACACCAATCTACAAGTGTACGTGGATGCTAATATGACAAGGTGGTTAACGAATATTAAGCACGTAATGGGCTA
Organism: Carassius auratus; assembly: GCF_003368295.1. Classification (NCBI taxonomy): domain Eukaryota; kingdom Metazoa; phylum Chordata; class Actinopteri; order Cypriniformes; family Cyprinidae; genus Carassius; species Carassius auratus. The sequence goes on along the minus strand of NC_039254.1, from coordinate 12,686,085 downwards.
ATTCAAGTCTGGCAGAGCTTGGGAGAAAGGTGCCATTTGTTTTGCCTGTTTGGGTGTCAGAAAGATTGATTTGGACGGAGTTGTTGCACAGATTATACTCGAATGCCCTCAGAGGAAGGTGCCTATCTATTAATGTAAGATTCCACATTATTTCAACACTGCAGAGTATTCAGGAAACAAACACTCATCATGTTATTTGTGTATGGATTGTCTTTCATGATTATATCAATAGTAGTAAAGAATGCAACCTGATGATACAAATCATAAAAACTAAAGGCAGTTCAGTGATTTCCTCTAATCACTGAACTGCTTTAAATAGGAAAAATTTGCAATTGCAATGATTTGCCTAAATCATTTGGATGGGTGCTCTGTGGCAAAATATGCTATATGGCATTGCATTGTGTTATTTCATATTGCATTAAAAAAAAAAAAAAAAAAAAAAGTACTAAATTGCAACTTTGTCATAACAAATATGCAATTACAAATAAATTTAAATACATGGCATACCAGTTTCAAAATAAACAATATTACAGTGTGTTTTAGCTTAACATAAATTATCGGCAGTACAGTAAAATGTAATACTGAAGTCCTACTTAAAAACAAAAAGCATAACACTACCGATCACTGTTGCATGTATATTTACAGAAACCGTATGAAGTGTAACTACATATTAAATTAATTGCAAATAGCATGTAATTAAGTGTCCTGTTACTTACAATGGCTCAAGGGAAGCAACAAATATGAGAGACACATGGATGCCAAATTAAAAGATTAAAGTAGCTCTTTAAAATGAATAAATTAAGCAATAAAGGAAATAACAATGTTTCTGTAAAGTATGAGGAGCATGTAATGAAGGGTGCATGATTGAATATACAGTATAATGTAATGTTGCAGTGTTAAAGGTGTACAAACAAAAGAAAACCAATTCAAACACAACAAAATGCCAAACCAACGTCCCCCCGTTGGCTCAATTATCCGCCTTTTTTAAAGGAGCATCTGAAACTCAAATTTAGGTGTACAAAATAGAGTGAACATCGGAGTAATTACAGGTCTTTCCCAGTCTGAAAACATTACAATCAGTTTGCACTCAAGTATAGTCTTTAAAAGTATATTATTTCCATAGTAAATCCTGTGTCTGAGTCTGTAATAAGTCTGTAATAGCACAGACAAGCTATGCGATTTAAGTTATTCACATTAATGCATTTAGCAGACGCTTTTATCCAAAGCGACTAACAGTGTACTCAGGCTATATATATATATATATATATATATATATATATATATATATATATATATATATATATATATATATATATATATATATATATATATATATATATATATTTTTTTTTTTTTTTTTTTTTTTTTTTTTTTTTTCTCAGCTTGTGTGTTCCCTGGGAATCCAACCCACAACCCTTTGTGCTGCTAACGCAATGCTCTACCACTGAGCCACAGGGACAGTTATAATTCATGTTTATAAGAGTGGTGTGACATGCTCCACTCTTGTTAATGTTTAATGTTTGTTCAAATCCCTTTAAGCATGGATTTTTGCACCTGTAGTCCTAATGACTATCCATGCATGCATTCGAGACAGACCCAAACACTGATGAAATCTGGTGTTGAAATGGCCTCAACAGCAGTAACGTGTTAATTTAATCCTTTTATACTGCTTGCTGGTCCAATTAAAATGATTAAGTATGCTGTATCCTCCCTGGTCCTACTGTTGCAACACTCACTTCTAGTCAGGTACTGAGGTGCTAATGTAATCCACCAGCACAGGTGTAAATATCATATCCCTGACAAGCAGAAGACAGCTCCACTGCTGATATTAAAATGGCTGCTTCTGAAGTCTTTGCCCGTTAGGTAAACTCCGTTTCCCTTTTCTATCTGTGTGCCTCCAAGCTGCATGGATATCTGACTCATTCAACTTTATCCCAGCAGTGGGGGAAAATGTCAGTGCTCAAATAGTAGGTAATTAGATGACACTGTCTTGTGGCACTGGCCATCTCACCCTCCATCCAAGAGTATGAGGAAACTAGAAAAATGTGAAGGACTGGGGAAATGTAGAACCATTTACTCACAGAAGTGTCATATTTATAACTATAATTCTCTCTAAATGGAAGAAAACGTGTGTTTGATTCATTGTATCCTTTCTGTATTAGTTTTTTTTATATATACTCCACAACAGGTGAGCATTATGCAGAGTTAACTTACTTAACATTTCTCAACAGAGTATTAACAAATGCCTCGTTCATATCATGTTGAAATAATTGTATTTACAAGGCGAGTGCACACGAATGCCACCACAATGATGTAATTACCAGTGGGAAACCCGTCCAAAGTCAAAATGTCTGAGCTGGGGGCATGACGATTAAGAGATTGTGGCAGAAGCAAATTGTAATGGTTCATAATTAACTTTCACTAGAAATGCTGACTCTATTTCGTGCACATTTTCTATAATGTAGATATAGAAAAAAGATGGGGCTTGGCAGTCTTGTGCAAAAACATACAACTTTTTTTTTTTTTAAATCCTATTTTTGTCTTGAGAATGCTTATGGACCCTATTCACATGTGATTGCCTGTTTTCACAATCATTAATATAATGGATTATTTTGTATTATCAATACAAATTTCTAAGACTAAAATGTTTCTAAGATATAAATAAATAAAAATAATAAAAAAAGAGTTTGTTCAAATATGATTACTTTCACTGCTGAGAACCTTGGAAATGTGATAAAGGTCAATATTTATAAAGCATCCAGTTACATTTACTAAATAGTTTGGTTGTTTTTATTTTTTATATTTTTTTATTAATAAATAAATAAATAAATAAATAAATAAATAAATAAATAAATAAATAAATAAATAAATAAATGTTTTTTTCCAGACTGAAAAAGAGCCCAATCAAAATCACCTCAAACCTCACAAACTTGTTTTTAATTTTGTTTCATGGCTAGCTTGTAGGAAACACAAGTTGTCCATTTTGTTTTCATTTTCAATTCAAAAGTCAACTTTAAATGTTTTATTATTATTATTACTATTATTATTATTATTATTATTATTATTATTATTATTATTATTTTATTTTTATTTGTATTTTTTCTAATGCCCATTCAAACAATTTTTCTGTCTGGTCCGGCAAATGTGCATTCATGAAAAAAAAAAAAAAAAAAAACTGATTGGCTTTTTAAACCAAAAGCCAAGACATGTTTTCTCGGGGCCACAATTTCTCCCATTCAGTCTTCTCCACCTACTCTGGTTTCAGACTACCATATCTCTAGTATTACTCAGTTAAAAACGCTACTTAAAACTACCATACTTAATTGGTGGTAAGCATTACAAAGAATTATTTTGGCCTCAACCCATAAGAAAGCCCTAGCTAGGAAAGGATCCAAGTGCCTCTTCATTTATCACTGGTGAGAAAAAAAAGCTTAAACATCCTCATCTATCATCAGAAACAACGAGTCAACAACTCTTTGCTAATGTCAACTGTCAGTCTCCTCATGGATTTTCTGCTGTAGCCACGATGTTTGAATGTATCACAGTAATTCTGCTAAACAGGTTCCAAAATAAAAAATAAATAAATAAAAAATAATAATAATAAAAAAAAATACAAATAAAATGTAAACGAATATACACAAGTTAACGAGTAAATAATGTAAACATTTTCAGAGACATTATATTCATGCTTTTTATGAGCACTCATTCAGGGTGAGAATTCAGTGGGTGGTCTATAATGATGGATTGATTTGAACTTTCCAATATTCTTTTGAGCAGAAATTGCCTCAGGCTATTAAGGCCACGTTGAGTCTGATTACTGTCAGGTCGTTTTTATTTAATGTCATTCAATTATCTATATGTCTCTGGCCCTTTCAATATCATAGCACCTGAATTTTTTGCAGCCTAGTCAAGCATATTTGACTAAATTCTGTTTAGATGTTTGATGAACCGGAATGCATGCGTTCAAGGTTTTTCAAATACATTTGAAAATAACAACATACAACGTGTTATAAGTGACGTTCACTATGTATTAAATGAGTCAGCGGATTCAGACAGACCATATGTATTAATGTATAAAACGTCTCTGACACTTACCTTCTCTTATGCCCTTTGAAAGTTCAAAACCATGATGAGATGTCTTGATAGACATAAACAGAGGCAAATTTTTCTGACATGTTTTTTCCTCTTTCAGCTGTTGTATTTAGATGGCACTGTGATGATGCTTTCAGCATTACTACAACAACAGATGTACATATACCAGATAGTAAAGGAACAATTCACCCCAAAACAATTATGTCATCATTTACATATGTTGTTCCAAAACTGTTTTATTGAATTTGTGTGCACTGTGAACAAAGCTATACGTGTGTTGAGAAATGCTCTGAATTCAACCTTAGACTAATGTAAAGGGAGATAAAGTGCATGAACATAAAGCTTGGCTAAAAGGCTGATGGTCAAAAGCCTCCAGCAGTGAGTAAAGCCTCCATTAGCTCTCCATACCTCCCGTCTAAAGCCACTGGTTGATGACGCACAGCTGACTTCCTTTCTTCAATCAGCTCTTTTTTCAAAGCCAAACCATTTCATTGATTATCATGTGAGGAATGAGCCAGCAGTATAGAAGGGGACCTTTCAAGTCATTAAGACAAGCAGTAAGCTCTTAGACAATATGTCTAAAGATTGTTTAATGGCTGTTATTAAATTCAACTCACATTTGATGGCTTTCAGGACATGTAGTGATGAGATCTCACCTTCGGCACCCATTGTAGTAATAATGAAAAGTCATTTTGCATTTTTATCCCAAGTGCCTCACATTTCACTCATTCCTGGAGTAATCAAGAGTTAAGAGTCTTGATCAGTATTATTATAATGTTGTTATAATAGGTTCGGGGGCTAAAAGCAGAGTCATTACAGAATTACTAAGAGTCTGATTCATAATAAATTCCAAGATTCTTGTGGGGATTTAAATTCATCTTAATAATTTGATTGTGACTCTTTTAGAACTCGAAGAAGAACCGTCCACAAAAAAAAAAAAAAAAAAAAAACGGCCCTACAGGGGCCAAAGTTTGATCTGTCCTTCTAGAAGAGTCACAATTTTCAGGTTTGCGTTTCTCTGAAACATTGTCAGCCAAACTATGGTTGCAAGTTCCATCATTAACGACATAGTTCGACAATTCTGCATTTCATGAAACCGTAAATTAATTCCAATGAACATTCACAATCAGAATTGAAAAGATGTATGGCTGGAACTACATATCTCAATCTCTGGTTAGAAGCACTTATTTGTTAGCATGTTTAAATGATGGAGGTATGACTGTGATTTTAACAAACAGTTGTCATCAGCTAGTAAATTCCTCCAAGGATGCATCATATTACAATAGTTGAGCAGCACTTCATTACATGGGAAACACACTTCAGGATTGTAACTAGTATAGTTTTGATCATCCAATTATGACATGACATGTTGTTATGACATGATTTTCCTTTGGGCCTAGAGATAAAGTTCAGATGACTGACTCACAAACAGTTGTATACATGGGAACCATGGTTGATTAAAAATCACAAACTTTTTGGTTGGAATATGCAGGGATGTATGAGCTTTAGAGTATGTAACTCTATGCAAAATGAGAATTGATTCCAACTGAGTTTGGCATTCGCATGTTGCTAAACAAACAAAGCAATGCTCTAATAGCCATTAGTATACACTGCATGCACAAATATTGAGTATAATTAAACTGGAATTAATTGAACAAAAAGCCTATGATGCTTTAATAATACAGTCTAAATAGAACCCTCATTAAGAGTTGGAACTGAGGTAAAAACACAGCTTCTGTGTTCTTTGGAAAGACTGCTCCGTGTAATCTTTTGAACTCATTCACTCTTGACATTAATTTCATAACAGCCTGTATAGACATAAACAGTTAGCATTTTAATATCATGTAAATACTTGATGTTTCTCTCTCTGTAAGCAATGAAGCATCCCCTCCCCTTGCTTTTTCTCAATTTTTTATTCCATTTCAGTTGCAATCAGACACTGACAGCCTGTTTTGGTGGATATAAATCATCTTTCATGATCAGAAAAGTGCTGATATTTTCTGCAAACTGAGGATGCTGTTGTGAACAGATTAGGTCTGTGTTTCTCAACCTGGGGGCTCAGCAAACTTTTTAGAGGGGCTCAGATGATGTCTAAATATTTGAAATATGTTCTGTTTGGGCAAAGAAGTGAATTTAGGCAAAGGATAGGTGGCAGTTCTCTTTTGGTTCATGATGTATGTCATGCCTTCAGCTGATTTCAAATGTAGATTTTAAAGAATAGACTAAAAACTGTTATTGGAAATTTACACACAAGTATAATAAATTCCACTTGCATATGATAGTGACAGTGTTTTAATGCACTTGGTCTTGAGACCATCCTTTTATGCAGTCGGGCTTGTTATGGAAGATGGAGGCATTTGGACATTCAGTCCAAAAATATGTATGTTAATTATGCATGTATGTGTGTGCATTTTGTGTTAGCTTGTTCTGTATTTGTCAAGACAGGTAAAATATGACTTTCTGCGTTTTCTTTACTTGGACGCATTTTGACTTTCTTTTTTTTTTTTTTTTTTTTTGTCTGTCACCTTTTAAATTTTCTTTGATTATTTATCTGAGTATTATATCCTCATAGAATGTTATAAAATTATTGTAGGCGTTCGAGTACAGACATTCTTTTGTTGTCAAACAGCAGCACTTCTTGAAACCTGAAGGCAAGAGAGTTTTTCTCCCACGCACACTTTTAGCAACTACTGGATTCCCCAGTTACCAGTTGGGAGGTGCTTTTATTTTTGTTTTGGGGTATGTTGTCAATTCTCTGCAGGCCATATCTGCAGTGGAACAAAAGGCTGCATCGTGGTGCAGCACTCAGCTTTACAGCAGGTAATTTCAGCGTCGCTCAAAGGCACGGTAATAAACTCCGTCTAAGTATTCAAGCCCACAGATGCTTTTGCTATTTCATGGACTCCAGAGGTTCAAAGACGATCTCAACAACAGATTCCTAACTTTGATTTTGTGCCGTCATGCTACTTTGCTTCTTCAGATATTAAAAAAAAGCACAAGCTTTCATACCCTCTAGCTCATGAATACAAACGGTTTTCTCCAGCGGATCAAATAACTATAACTATGACAAGTTTTGTATGATTTTTCATACTTTACAGCATAGCTGTCATCATCTGCCATTTTACTGTATTGTTGGGTGGTCAATAAAAATGTTCTGGGGTGTTTGTTGGCTTACTGGCACTGTCGATTGTAGACAATGGCTCACAAACAGGCAGATTTATAAAAAATAAACTTGAAACGTGAACATGTGAAAAAGTGCATGCAATCCCCAGTACTCTTTGACAATGAACTCCTTTTATGCAGTGTGGGAACTGATTACTCCAGCAGCCAAGTAAAGGATATTTTACATGGTGTGCGATAGGCCGCCTCTCTTGTGTACAGCCGTTTTACATGAAGGCGGTGTGAAAAAAACATCAATGCAAGAGCAACAAAGGCTGCTGCTGCCTCAGCTAAAACATGTAGCTTCTCTAAATGAGGTCGTTTCTGTAAATCCTACATCTTGAGTTCAATGTAAGGGATTGCTACTGAGACTATATATTTAGTGTTATATTATATATTATAGTGTGTATTGACTCCTATTGACCATGTGCTAACAGTACATTGTAGATATACACATTATTAGTCCCAGAAGATCTGAATAATAAGTAATTATTAAATTAGAAAAGAAAAAAAAGAAAAAAAAAAAAAATTATTTTGGGGAGAAGATGGGATGATCCACACTATCCACATTAATTCATTGTGTTAATGCATATACATTTTATTATTATTATTTTTATTATTATTATTATTATTATTATTATTATTATTATTATTGATTTTTTTTCTTTAAATTTTATATATATATATATATATATATATATATATATATATATATATATATATATATATATATATATATATATATATATATATAAAACTCTTATTGTAACTTGTTATGTAGAAGTACATATTTTGCCGTTAAACGACTCGCTACAAGATCAAGTGTTTACATAGTAGTTGTGGTGAAGTACGCATTAAAGTGTTTTCTATGGCTCAAGTACCAGCCTGCTGTGATCCTTGAAGGTGAGAGAACATCTCCTGCAGCCCTGTATGGGCACGGCATGTGTGGAGCTGTGTTTGAGATGTATCTCGTGCGTTATTTTGAGCACCATGTTGTCAATGGCATGGAAGCCTGGCAAGCACTTTCTGCTCTCCGACTTAAATTGCCATGGATGTGGGCACATGCAATGAATTGAAGTGACAGAGAGCATCTTGTGCTGCTGGGGAAAGAGTCTGTGCAGCCCTAAACACCAAATCTTTCCCTGTCTTTCAAATTCCAGTGATAGGAGGTATCTGACAGGACAGATCTGGGTATTTCCAGGATCTGCTCTGGGTTAACTTCAGAATCCTGACATTCCTCTGAATGAGAGAGACCTAGTATTATTGGATGGACATAATATTGTACATTGAATATTTCATGATTTAACCCTTAAGTAAATGTAATAATAATAGGTAATAAAAGGTAAAATTTCAAGATGAACCCTTTAACTGGACTGAAGCAACTTATGTTTAGTTAATTATTCATATATAATTTTTTCGAATCATGTTAATGTCTGAGTATTAAGTATGACACACAATGCTTTTGAGGAACATTTATTTGTCTGTCTCTCAATCCTAATTGCATTGGATTTGAGCTTTGATTATAAAACTAAGAATTGATACATCATCTTGTACTAAGACTTATCATTGGGAGATACAGAGTGCCATTTACATGCATTTAAGTATTCAGAGGTACTGCTATAAAGATCCCACAGGTTTATTATAATTTTATCTTAATGTTTAGCCATATAAATATCAGCAACTGCATTTTTTTTTTCTGAGGTGTTTTGTCCTCCTCCTCATGTCTTATATCATATGAGCCAAGTTAAACATTCACTTCCTAGACTCCAAGAATGACTCTATGAAGTTCTAATACATCTCTGCCTGTTGGTGCATCTATTTCTGCCATGTCTTTCCGTATCACTGCTCAATCTGTCATCAGCATTCAGTGGACATTAGACCTTTAGCGGATCATTGGATTGATAATGAAAGACAGAAAATGGAGATTGCATTCACACCAAGGACACAGTAATAATGCATGGAAGGCAGCTGCCTGGACCTTCAGTACCCCCTGCCAATAGAAACACGTCCTGAAGTTTCTTCTTTGATATTCAATCGAGATGCAACCACATGTCTCAGAACCTCATTTAGTCCCCCGTGGTCTGTTCCAACCAGAGAGGGCCACGATGGCAGCACAATACCAATATGTTTGACAAGAGTTAATCCAGAGAGTGTGTTTGTAAATAGTTTTTCATTGTGCTGTTGCATTCTTTATTTATAAGGTTTCTTTATTTGTAATATTCTACCATGGACAGACCACTGTCCTCAGTGTGTAAATAAACACAGGCTAAGATGGCATGTATTTGTTCTTGAATATTTAAGGTAAAGTTTGTTATTCTCATAAAAAAAAAATAAAAAAAAATCTTTAATCACTTTAACACTGACAAAGGTAATACATTTTTTTATTTACATCGTTACTTGAAAAAAAGAGAAGAAAAAGAAAAAAAATACTTGCTTTTGGAGGTTGATATGATACTAAGAATTTAATGAATAAACTTTTGCAGCATAAAGTGTAAAAGCATTGGTGAGTTTTTTTTTTTTTTTTTTTTTTTTTAGTGATGTTGGCTTGTGCAAAAACTGCCCATCTTGTGTGTGGGCAGCACTGTGGTGTTCAGAGTTGCTGTTAGCATGTTCCTGAAGTGTCCTGGGTATTTGCTAGGATGTCGATATTTGCTTGATACAACACAGTCTCATGGCAATTAGAAATTTTACATTTTAGGTAATTGGTGGGCTAATTCATGTGATTTTGTATAATCTCATTCATCCATTTTTGTTTGATCTGCTTATGGCCTAATGACACTTACGTGGGTTTTTAATGTGGACCTTCTTTCTTACATTTTTCTTTAAAAAAATAAAAAAAATAAATACTTACATAAAGTTGACATCATGTCAATTTATACCAACTTATCACACTGTAAAATAGTTTTCTTTGATATCAAGAGCCAACAAGAGCAAAATCTGTGTCATTTTAATGAAGATATCCTGGCCAGTAAATGTCCGGGAAAAAGAGAATATATGTTCACCCCACATTCCTGCCTGCAGCAAAAATGCTGTTATATATAGCTGATTAATTGAGATTCATTGTTGAGCTCAGGAAGTTGACTTAACAAATGTCACAAGCTGCAAATACAGTTGCTTATTCTAAACAGTGTTTTGAAAGAAAGAAGGAAAGAAAGATGAATTTTAAATGCCTGTGCCATAATAACCGCTAATCAATAGCACAGCAGAATGGAAATCTGCCCTTACCTCTTCAGACATTATTATCATCTTTCAGAGTCCCTCTTGTACTTGTACTTCTAGTGTGGATACATTCAAAATATGGATCTTATAATAAATTGCTTTACCTCTGAAATGACCAAGGTCCTGTCTTATATGTTTCCTTTATGAATTATCCATATGTATCCATTTATTTATTAACAATGTTTCATATTCAGTTAAATTATAAGTAGTTTATGTTAGCTGTAGATCAATCTACAAGGCTTGAAGCCATGCATTTGATGGATTCAGACTTTTGTGTGGGTACACAAAGTGTAGGCCCAGATCTTGAAATATTAAAATAAATCTTGCTAAGAAAATGTACTTTAACAGTTACAGTATTTTGAACATACAGTATAGAATTGCTCCTGAAGTGAATAATCTATCAACTTTGTCTTATGGTAGAAGTGTAGACGGAAGGGGTGACATTTTGTTTTCTTTGTGTTATTTAATAATGAATGTGGCAATTATGCTCTGCTGATCTTTGAGAAGAGCAACCCTGTTGTTTCCACTGGCCTACACCAGATCCAATATCTGGGCCACTGTTAATGACCCCATTACTCTGCTCTGATGGCTTCTATGGGTTTGATGTAGCAATGGTGACAGTGTTGTTTATCCAAGCAAATGGGCACATTGAGCCTAGGTGTAATCACTCTCCTCTGAGACCCTGACCAAAAGACGGCGGAACGGAAAAGCAAGGACAAGTTTTTTATAGTTTCATTCATGATGATATACCAAATCATTACCGAGATGTGGCCGCTGGGGTCAATTGCATCACATGCCCTGCGTTTAATCTCAGCACCTGAACACAGAATAATCACAGCGATTGAATGGGCTCTGTGGTGCAATGCATGCATCTCCATGCAGCACTGTTCAAGGTAACATCAGGGTAAAATTAGGCCGGACAAAAACCACAGAGATTATTCACTTTGGTTTAATACAAAGTTGATCCCACTTTATATTGTCCTTAATACCTGTGTACTTACATAGTAACTAGATATGTAAGTAGTATGTAACCACAGTGTAAGCATATATTGGTATATATTATCTAATACACTGATGTTTGTTTAACTACACATATGTAACAACCCACTGGACTGGACTTATGTTTAAGTATAAATGTGTAACAGGACATTGGTAACAAAACTTTTTGTAATGAAACTACAAATGTGTAACAGGACTAACAGCTCATTTTGGTAAAGAAAGGGTTGCACTTTATTTTACAGTACATGTACTTATGGTATACTTACAGTGTATCTATCTAAGAAAGTTCTGGTAATACAAGGTAACTGCATGGGGTAGGGTTAGGTTTAGGGGTAGGTTCAGGGTTAGTACCTAGTTATTACATAGTTATTATAATTACTATAATAAGTACATAGTATGTACATGGGCAACAGGACTGTAAAATAAAGTGCTACCAAACAAAGTGTTACACTTTATATTAGATTTATCATGTAATTACTCTGATGTTACACAACAGCGGCCAGTAAGTTAGGCTTTTCATTTAAACATGGAATGTTGCACTTTATAAAGTGGACAGTTTCTGAAGAGTTACCATGGAAGTACACCGGTACTACAGTGGTGCACTAACTCCGACTCTAGATCCAACTCCTTTTACTTTATATATCCCTAAACCTACCCAATCTCCAACCCCTGTATAAAATGGTTCCAATTACTCTTATACATGTTGTTACAAAATGTAGTTATATAAGTTTTTTTGTTGTATTTTTTTTTCTCCTGTCCTCCAACAACAACAAAAGAAAAACCGACAATATAGGTTGTTTGTTCAAGCACCTTTTTACAACCTATATTTACGTTTTAAAGTTGAGCGCTTTAAAATAATGACAGTATCGTGTTGTGTCCGTCCTCATGAATTGACGTATACCATCATTACCAATCAAAATTAATTAAAATGCAGTGTGTGGACTTTTTACTCTGATCTCTCAGTAATTAGTATATATTTTACTAGGTGGCATATTTGTTCGAATGATAACACCTAACCCCACCCATAAACTACCCCTCACAGAAATCATGAAATATTATGATTTATAGAGCATGTACATTTTATGAGCACGTGCATTCTCTGGGATCGATCCCATGATTGCATGATTACATATCGTTGTATAACACAATACTCTACCAACTGAGCTACACGAAACCCAAATTATATTGCAAATAAATTGAGCAATTGTAGTATACGCTCTGATGGGTCGTATTTCAGGGATTTTGACAAACAACCTATACAGGGACAAGTTGGCACAAGTACTTAGTGAAGTTAAAAAAGTTTGTTACCATTGTCCTATTACACATTTGTACTTACACAAACCATCCTGAGGGCCATTACATATGTGTAGTTACTATATGCCAATGTGTACTTGGACTGTGGTTACATACTACGCACACATGTAGTTATTATGTAAGTACACAGGTATTAGGGACATTTAATATAATGTGGGACCCAATAAATTTACTTGAGATATTCATACGCACACATGACAGCTAAATGTTTGTTATCTAGACTTCCAGTGGAGGGACAGAAACCTCGAATTTCCTTAAAGCTGCAGTTGGTAACTTTTGAGCTTTTGCGGTTAATAAACAGAACTGCTTGCGTCTCGCGGGAGAACATCGTAGCCGGAACTACTTCTCTCTGTTTATGTCTATGAAGAATCACAAAGGTACTGGGTTATTCTGCCGCGGTACCCCCGAAGCAATCTAAAATAGTCCGAATATATAAACACTTATTATAGGTGCACCTCAGTGATTCAGGACAAGGTAAAAACATGGTTTGGAAAATGGATTCATGGTGTACTCGCTTATTATTTAAATTTTTCTACATTTTGAACACAAACAAAGTTACGGACCGCAGCTCTGATTGGTTGTTTTCTTACCGGGAGTGGTACTGCAAATGGCAATAGGACCACTGGGAGGAGCCAGAGGAGCTTGGTTTTTTCACAGATTATCTGTCTCATATTCTGCTGTCAGGACATAAAGACAGGTTTAACAAATATGTAAAAAATATATATAAGATATATAATATATAAGATTAACCAAAGATTTACAGGTGATTAACCAAACAATGTAAGGATGAGTAAATTATGACACAATTGTCATTTCGGGTTAAATTATCCAATACGTGTAATGAATTGGATTTATGTAGCTTTCAGTAAAAAATGCTACTTTTATAGGGTCTTTCACCTAGTGCAGGTTTTAAAACTTCTTAAAAGAATTGTAAAAGCATTACTGCTCGCAGCATTGTATCAACAGATAGTATGTTATGAACACAGCTGGGCACTTTTATGGAATAATCCATTTATGTCTAGTCTGTTTGTTAAAATGTAACTGCTATTACCCCTCTTCTCAAATGTTTTGAGGCACTGAATCCTGAACATTGTTATTAAAAAATACATTTCAGTAACCTCTTTCAGGGAATTTTGCATTACCTACCTGCATATATACATGAAACATGTAACCGAAAACCTCTTGGGTCTGATTTAATTTATTTCCCAAAGATATCAAACTTGAACTGACTTGTGCACAGTGCCTCAGAGGACATCTGTATACTGTACTTACATGGATATTGATTTGACCAGGTTGTTATGCACATGTAGAGCATCCCCACGAAAGCCCTGGAAACCTATGAGCTTTATTACAGTCTTAGACTTTCAAACCATTTGCACTAGGTGTAGCAATGGAATATTGCACTTTATATCTTTTCTACCCTGGAAGCCTTGGAGCTGAATTTTGGCTATGAATTTTGACTAGTCATCGACCAATCAACTGTGATTTTAAATGCTAGACTTCTGTTATTTTAAGTCCCGTTTCATTAATTATGAACAAAATGAACATCTGTGTCCAATTGTTAATAAAAACAAAGTAAATATATACTTAAAAAATGCATAAGTTCCATTATGCCACATAGACATAGAATTAGATTTAAGTGTATAAAACAAAGTATGAGACCACACTATGGAAACCAGTGTGGAGGAGTTGCTGTGACAGGAGCAAGTGTATGTTTTAAAGCAAACATTAATTAAGTTTACGCCCTTGGCATCAACGTTCTCATGAGAAAACATGGGTTCAATTTAATCTGCTTCTGCAGTCAGAACACTAGCCACAAGCATAGGAAACAAACATTTACCAAGAGTATGTATGCTAACATCTCCTGGAGTCACAGACGGGCAGTGTATAGTCAACAGAAGAAGTGTCTTTCAGTCCGGAAGAAGAGCACTATCTCTATGTTGAGTTTGTTTTCTGATACACCCTGACCTCTTTCTTCTCTTATCAGACTGGCCAGACGGACTGTGGCCTTTTTTCAGGTCTGCCCTTGTGTCCTCTATACTCACTAATGTGGCTTCTACAAAGAGCCAAAGCATGTATCTGCCACAGCAAATAGCAATAGTGGCAGGACTTTATATTACTCTCCTTGATATGTTATGTTCATGTCGTTCCACAGTAACTCTTACGGTTCCTTACATAAAATAACATCATAGCTGTACTTCCGGGTCTGTTCAGTGACATTACACTTTCTTCTAATATATCTAGCTTTGACTAAATGTAAGGTATCAAATTATTGTGAAACAACAACAACAACAAAAATGCATGTGAAGATTTGAACATGACTCCAGTTCTAAAAGGGGCACTGTGAATGCCCCCCCAACACACACACACAGAATACATAAATGCACATGTAAATGAAAGAGAATCAGATTGAAAAAAGTTTAGGGTTCATATAAACAGAACTTTCAGAAACTGAAATCGGCTTGGATTCATTCTATCGAACAGAACTGTATGCTTACTAGAACCGTGTTGTTAGCTTAGCAACATGCTAATGAAAAACATGTGCTTCATCTGAAGGACACCGTTTTTTGTGCTCTAGAGTACTGCTGGCATATACTGGCACTCAATTTGATAAAGGATTTATATACATCAGGTGCAGAAAAATACAATTAGCAGTTTGACTTTGTGACCATGATCACTACAAAGTGCACACTTCATCTTTTATATCTAGCCTAGGCAACGTTTATTTACTCCTGGTTTCTTTTGTGAATGAAGCACATTAATGGTCCTAATTTACATAGAAAGGAGGTGTGTTTGAGTGTAAAGAATATAAGGGACTTTTTTTTTTAAAAAAAAGGGGGTCGCGGGGGTCGCGGGTCGTCAGCAATCTAATATTGGGGGTCGCGGTCTGAAAAGTTTGGGAACCCCTGAACTAATATATTCTTTATTTATTTATCTTTTTTTTTACTACATGATGAATCATCTTCAAGTTTCTCTAGTAAGGAAAAGAAAACAAAGTGTCAAATTATTTTTGCTTGTTCAATTGTAGCACTGAAATCACAAAGATGCCTTTCTTGTTTTTGAATCTTCTTGTAACATCTTTAAATTTTCACCTGATTTTTATGTGCAGAACATCAAATTGAGAAAAAAAAGACCTATGAACATTAACTGATCAATATTTAACTATTTATTTAGGTATTAAAGAAACATCAGCAAATTTTATTATATATATATATATATATATATATATATATATATATATATATATATATATATATATATATATATATATATATATATATATATATACACACACACACACACACATTTTAAATTTAATTGTAAGGGAAGCAGGTCAATTTAGCTCAAAGGGAATCATTTAAGATTTTAAAGGGAATTTGAACAGAATCACTGTTTCACGTTGCAGTTGCAGGAAGATCGAAAGTTAGGAAAAGATGAGTTTAAGAGAATGGAAATATGGAATCCCAAGTTTACAGCAATACGTTAAATTGCATAGACATGAACAACCATCAATCACGTAATAAGCGCTCACATTGAGTTCCTCAATGGGGTTAAAATTATATTAGATACACCAGCACAACAAATATCTGGGAATATGTTGCCTTCGTTTGCTGTGAAAGGGACTCCCGTTGAAAGGGGTATCCCGGTGTCGCTGATTGGCTGGAAGTTCAGTAGTGGCTGAAGTGACGTCTTGGGGAGCCTGTGCTTGGGCGTTGGCTGAAGCTGGAGTTGTGTGGCTGGTTGGAGTTCAAACGCGCAGACGAGGTCGACGTTACAAAACTTAACTCAGAACACGAAACTCTCAAACGGAAAAGAAAAGAAATAAAGTTTGACGAGACTAGGTTGTGTTCCTTCTCATCGTGGCATAGTAGCAGCAGGCAGGCACGCTGGAACCGCACTCAAAGAACAGTGATGACTACACAGCATGGCTAGAAGCATAGCTAGAGACTAGAAACAGACATGGCTAATAGCAGCAGCTAGGGACTAAAAGCCGACTAAAAAGCAGACTAAAAGCAAAATTTCATGGTGTCCAAAGTATTTAAACTTCCCTGTTGGCCATACCTCCAATGTTGTCTTGACCAATCAGATATGGTCTTGGCTCAGGGGTATCATAAATCATTTGTTTATCTTACCAAGCATGTGGTTCCTGCCTCGCAGGGTCTAATTTTGGACATGATTCCTATAACACGATTATGATATTTTACAAATAAATGATTGTCAGAACAATATCAAGCAAGAAAATTCGATTATATCAATACTAGACATGACTATGTATCCTATAGTTATCAAAAGACATACACAATAAGTGATTATACATGATAGTCAAATGTGTGGGTTACACATAAATGAATATGGAGTTAAGCAATGGAATGATTAATTTATAAGTCTTTTTGAGTTCATTCTGGTCCATATATATGTACAAAAGAAGTTTCTTTGCCATTCTCTGGCAAAGGACTTTTCTGTGAAGACAGAGGTTTAAAGCCCTTCCCCCTTAGGAATTTCAGTCTGGTTCTGCTGGGTGGGGGAAGTCAATGCAAGTATTTAACTTGATCTCCTGGGTTTACATGTGATGTCCAGCGTTGCATTTCAATTACGAACAATACATTTGACAATCTCTTCTTCGAATTAAAATTGTCAATAATTGTTCTATTGGTGTTAATGTTGAAAGCTGTTGTGTGTACAAGTTGGTTGGTTATCTTTCTTGGTTCTTGTGGCACTATAACTGATTTATGACTTCCTGAGGAGTTCGGCTCTCGTGTTTCAATGCATACAGTTTTGATAGACTCTTTAATTTGTCTGGTTCGACTCATTTCTGTTACATAATATATACATTTAAATATTTATGAAAATACATTAATCAAACTTCATGACATTCATTAAATATTTTAAATGTATTTAACAAATTAACAGTTCAACACAATATAAAGTTTGTTAGTATTATGAGCTGATTGATACATGACTTGTAAAAAGTTAGACTATCAGATTAACCAACCATGAATATCATACATATTTAATAAGATACTTAAATGACCAGACAGTAGTTACCAAGCAACATGTGCATGATCCACTTAATATTCATGTAGAATACCTTCAATATTTTGCATTGATGTGTAATGTAATTTGCTTTCAGAAATGTCTTAGATGGAGCTGAATAAAATTCTTGAAATCAAGCTTTTAACTTTACAATCCATCTTACAAATATATCTACTATCTTGAAGTATAGACTGATGAGTATATTAAACTGATGGCTGAAGGTCTGGAATCCATGGCAGCTTTCATTGGCCAAGGCCATGAGGACGTTTGACCGACATGTCAAACAACCAATCACAGTTTTTTTGTGTCAATGTCATGTGCCGGGCGTGGAAATGTCGCCACAATAACGGACTTGTGTGTAAAACTCTATGACATCTTTTAAAGATTATATGCCACAAACTTTAAATATTTCACATACTTTTGTGAATCCAGTTTCGTTTATCCTGATAAGTGCTCGTCGTCAGTTTTAAACACGATGGCTTTCTTCTTTCATGAGGGGGTTTGGCACCACAGCATCTTTGTTTCCAGGTAGAATGATAAAGAATGCCACACAGACGTCTCCAGGAAATCTTGTATAATTCAACCAATCTGATGACGACTTTGAAACTCCTGAAGTGCTTCCACTTTTTTGTGCCATATGCATCATACTTTCAGCCAATGGTCCGTGGGCGTGATGTCTGAGGCTGATATTAAGTTGGACATGGCGATCAAAAATGTATTTTGCACATTTTCTATTGATGACTTGGAAAGCAACAAAGAACAGCTTACATTATATACAAATGCTTACACTAGAACAATGACTGTCTTCATTATGGCCTTTGTAACTGCACTATAGAGACCTGAAAATGTCAAACACATTGGTTACAAAGGGAAACACAATAAGAAGATTTTGAACTTTATTTTTTAGCCCCACTGTGTCGCTGATGTAATTAATACCCTTAATCAGGCCTCTATATTGACATGGAGGTTGAGGATCAACTATCTCAGTGCTTTGTGTCCGAGTCCACAAAACGGCTTCTCATGGATGTCTCTTCCTGTTTTATCCAGACAATCTGTGCCTTTGTGTGGTAAAACTCATCATCTCACCACAGTGTGGCCATGTGTCCCTTTGATTTGGATTTGCAGGTGCTACCACCCCCTCTTCCTCTGCCCACACCAACTGAAGAACTCAACAGGATACATGGCATATCCTCACAGAGATCAGCATGATGTTTCATCACGGCATCATATTAGCACAAAGAGCTTGCTATTCAAACGGCCATTCACTTTCACTGTAATCAGAGTATTGCTTGCGCTCTGTGGAAACTGTTCCATGAAGGGGATTTGAATACGAGAGACAGAATTTAGTGCAAGAAAAAAAGAATGCAAATTAAAAAGGAGTATTTTGTTTTGCTGTGTCTGTGTATCAGCATCAGTAATACTTACCTCTGTGTATATGGATTGTTGTGAAAAAATGGATTGTCGCCAAAAAAAATAACATTTTTAAATAAAAAAAATAAAAATAAATGACTATGAATGTCCCACCAAATGTCAAAAAGTAGAACTGAAGCAAAAAAAAAATATAAAAAATAAAAAAATAAAATAAAATTAATAATCATCATCATCTCAACGACAGTAATTGCTGTTTCAGTTGCTGTGACAAAACTCTTTTTCTATTAGCAAAATAAGACATTCAGTATTGCATGAACAAACAAATGTACATAGGCTAAACAAAGAACTAAGAAGGACTAAAATACTGTTGCTGAGAGAACTCAAAAGTCTTACTGCATCAATACAATATATATATATATATATATATATATATATATATATATATATATATATATATATATATATATATATATATATTAGTCTTATTTGGAAAGAAAATTGGTTTGTATGTATTTTGGTTTTTGCAAAAATGTATGCATAGTCATGCTTGTCTCTTGAGATCAGGATGGCATTTGTTCTTGCAGCGAAAGCACATGCCATTCAAATGCATCTGGTCTGCTGACTAAACCCTGGACAAAAATGGTGTGCAAAGGTTATATAATCTCATTCATGAAAGGTGGTAATTTGATACAATGTAGCTTTCCATCAAGATGTGTGAATTAAAACACTGTAAGGTTTGACACAAATTGCATTGAGATTTCCTGATTAAACTCAGGTATTTGAGTTGATTTCAATAAAGGACTGTAAAGATAAAGGTCTACTCCTAAGTACGTGGAGTTGTTGAGGTGTTTTAGGAAATGCAA
Source organism: Carassius auratus (assembly GCF_003368295.1). Classification (NCBI taxonomy): domain Eukaryota; kingdom Metazoa; phylum Chordata; class Actinopteri; order Cypriniformes; family Cyprinidae; genus Carassius; species Carassius auratus. Next base: position 12,666,034 of record NC_039254.1, on the reverse strand, counting down.
CTTGCAATATAATAACAAATGTGCATGTTCCTTTAGCAGTAGTGTTCTCTCTAATGCAGTAGGAAAGAAGTGTTTTCCTGAACATGCCCTTCTTTGAGGAGGATGCTATGCTTGTTTTTAAGGGGTGAGAAAGTTGAGAGCATCCTTGATATCCTGCTACCTGTCCATTAACTACTTTTCACACTGCTATGCCCAGAGCTGACCTTTTAACTCTGTAAAACTGTGATCACAGCGGATACCCCCTCTACAGATTTCGACTCAATAATACAGAAAAAAAGAAGCAACAAGCAACATGATGCTTTAAAAGTGTGATAGAATTGAGCTTAGAGGATGACAGGACTAAACTAAGAGGAGTAGAGCATTCCATTCAAAATGATATGCTTCTTGAACTTTACATACAAATATAGCTGGAATCAGAGCACAGGCATGGTCTTTGTCTTGTTTTACCTCATGTGTATTTGATTTTATCAGACGACAGCTCAATTATAAATAAGACTTTTTGTGAAGATTAACATCTTGAAAGAGCAAGCTTATGTTGTCTTAATGGGGCTGCGTTTCAGTCACTATTTCATATTTATCCTGTTGTCTGACAACAGGAACAGTAGAGTATGATATAAATGAAAACAGTTTTATTGAGAATTTGGCTGCATTAAAATACAGTATGTAAGCACAGAGATTCACACAAATGTAAAAGACAATATGACACATTTGTATAGAACAGTTCTTTCTGGTCCTCGAATCTAACTGGTTGAGAGGAGTGTGATATTCTGGTGATATCATAGCTCCAACCATTTAACCATTTGTTTTGCTCCACTTGCAATATTGCATCACAGGCTGTCATTATGTAGCTTTTTTTAGACAGGAATGTACTCGTTTAGACTTCACATATGTGGTTTATAATAAATATAACGTATATTTGAAAATATGCTTTGATGTTTTCGGAGATGTGAGCTCCAGGGTGTCAGCACTCGTTAAGTGCTAATGAACCCACTGAGAGCAGCCTTACCTCGGCCAGTTATTCTGAAATTTGCCCCTGGCTCTGATGTCTCTATAGTGAATAAAAATGAGATATATCTTATTTGTTATAAAGCCAATAGGTTTGGCTGCGAGCAAAATCTCATGTTATATTTTATGTAAATTTAATGATGTATATCACTGCCTATTTACTTTTAAATGAATTGTCTAGCAACTTTTATGATGGATGCTGTTGTTTATTGAATATTATTAAGTTAATATTATTTTACATAAATAAAAAGTAGTATGTAATAATTATATTTAGTATTGGGAAACTGTGTGTTCGTGATGGTGGTTTTAGTTAAATTTTTCTGCCATTAGCTGATGATAAGAGACTTTTATGACTGTTAATTATCAGCAATACATATTTTATATTGAAAAAAGACTGAAACAGAAACAGGGTTGAAAACAATGAAGTTATTTTTCTTTCAATAACACCTTGTAAGATGCAACCGACAAATGCAATGAGAAGAGCTGTCATCAGAAATCAACCTTAACAGATGAAAGGATAGTTCGAAAAAGATATGGCTCTCCTCAGCAGAAGTTGAGACTAATGTTTTATTGTGAATATGAGATTGATCTGAAGAATACAGGTCTATTAAATGAAGGTAATCAAACTTGCTCTCAAAGTCTGTCTCTCTCATAATCTCTACATAATAATAATATTTGTAGCAAAAATTCTGTGTATAAAAGTAATAATATTAAATAATACAAATTCATGAAATGGAAATTCATGAAGCAGAACTGTTACATGGGGCCTCAATTTTGCAAATATGTTTTTTTCTAAAAGTGTTTGTATGCACAAAAGATAGATTTTGCTTATGGACAACATTTTTACAATTCATAAAACCAAACATAAACCTCACAACATTTTAATGAGCAAATTATTGTTTGTCTAAGGCTAGCCTTCTTTTTGAAGAATTCCCCCCACTCTAGTTCTGCAGTTGCTGAAGTGCTGTGAGAAATACTGTAGGGTCCTGGGGATTCAATGTTAAGCTCAAGGCTATGGAGATTGAGAAGTCAGTTTCTCATTCTCTCTTGTTCTACCCTGTGCCACATGCAGTGTATTTTTTTCTATGGTGTTTGTACGTGAGGGATTGTGTTTAAGATCAGAAGTTTGCAGTGTTTACTGTATGTTTCTATCTACTGCTGCCTTGGACTCCATTATGGACAGGAGCTCATTTGCCTGTTTGAGGATATAAGATTGGTGGTAGATTTTTTGCTTCTGGCTATTGATCATTTGGACATTATGTCAGTTCCTTTCTTAAAAACATTCAGTTGTGCATTTTTGATCAACATTTTTCGCATTCATGCTCTGTGCTACTATGCAATTTAGGGAAAGGCTTAATCAGAAACAATATCAGAATGTTTAAGCTTATTTGCCTTTGCCCTGGTTGTCCTTGAGAGTCTACTCTGTCAGTTGCATTGCGTTCCATGTTTTGGATGACTATTAATTCAAAATATATTTTTGTTTCTCACTCATGCTCTGCACAATAACACCTTTGGAACTGACACAACTACAGTGTCATTGTTCCTGTTTTGTAAAAGGCTAATTTTAAAGAACTGTGTGAGACCAATGAAGCATATCTGCTTTTTTATTGCTTTCCTTGAGATTCTGCTCTACCAGTCACCTGACATATTTAAGACAATAGTTTGTAGTTTACTCAGTTACATATTTTGCAACAAGGCCTTCAGAACACAGGAGCACTGCCCACATCTTTTCAACATAAGTACTCCACATTTTGGTTGGTTGCCAGGAGACACAATTTTTTTTTTTTTTTTTCTGACACCAAGGAAGGACAATGGTTTATGAACAATCATGGGATTTGCTTTCAGACATCCCACCTCTCCCGGAAACTCCGGGACTCTCCTGCATATTAATAGTGGCTCCCAAATTAGAAACAATATCCCAGAAAACGTAGAGGCAAAGGAGAGGACGAGCAAGAGGAAAGAGTGCCACTTAAGCGAGAGACACATGATGATATATAATCATAACCGTAGCCAGCTATGAGATCACCATATGAGTGTCTGCATGTATAATTCAGTTTAGACAGTTTGCAAGAATGTTTAGCATTCATGGTATGAAAATTATTGCTGCAAAATGCTGGCAGAATGAACAAATCTTGAGGGTGCCTCCGCCATGTTTAAAAGTTATCATAGAGCAATGATTATTAATGAAAACTATAAACAGTAATATGGAGTGTTGCATGAACAATAAACAATTAATAAAATTATCCACCCATAATCTATAGTAAATATTAACAATGCAATATATAGACTATGATATAATTTTACAGTGTTCATCCTTACAAAACACATTTTGATGGTAGGTTTTGAATTGCAACAGAATGAGCATCCTCTGATGATTGTTCACATATGTGCAAAGTAGACCAAACCAATATCTCTTATTTCATGCTAAATTAATAAATTCTTTGACACAGACTGCTATGACTTTGAGCCATCCAGTAAAACACTCAGATCTTCAAAGCAAGCCACATCACATGACAAGGAAAGTTTGTAATTGAACTACATGCATAGGAGTTGCATTACCATTTATTTTGTCAATTTTAGACAGTAAACATAATACTAATGAGAAAAATAGTAATGAATGTATGTATGTGTGTACTGTAAATAATTAAAATATGTGCTAAAAAAAAGTTATTTTAATTTAGTTTACTTAATCAAATGTGTCATAGAACCTTGGAAGGCTTGGGGGTTGGAGGTGGTACTATATTCCTGAAATGAGTTTTAGCAAGATAGGATGTCTGTGCTTTTAGGAACAAAACTAAGCAATTCTGGGGTTTTCTTTTTGGTCTTGAACCTTCACAAAGTGCATGGATGCCAGCTGGCTCTATTATGGCTCCAGGGCAAATGTGTCTTGGAACACTTCAATGATTAGCTGATTTTGGTTCAGTCTGAGGCTTTGGTATTTTTTGGCATTGAGTCCTCAATTACCTTGAGAAGAGTGTTTTGTTGCTAAGGCAAAATAATGAATTTCTGGCAGTCAAACTGAACTTATGCACATTGCATGCACTTCTGTCTACTACTCCTGTCCCTTTGCTTCTGCTTTTGAATAATTTCAGGACAGGGAAAACATTAATGTAGGTCTCCTTCACAGACTTTTGGGTCTCATAACAGTGGCTTTGTACACCATTACACCTGATTCATATGAGACTATTGTATTGGAGGGTCAACAGCTAAGACATATGACCCTTTGATGCTTACTTAAGGTCTTTGCATACTAAATCTGAAATTCTCGACCAAAATTTTCCCACGTTAAACAATAAATACTACCTAACATTATGTCAATTATGTTTACACACTACGAAACTTTTGTCCATAAAAAAAAAAAAAATGGACCAGCTTCAATTTTCTGCATTTTAACATCCGTAGCAAGCATTTTGATAGGAAAGGATGACAAACATGAAAAAAAAAAAATGAAAAACTCGTATGAAAATTTTGTAATCAGTGTGCAATGACCGGTCACACAGATGCTATTAAACTGTTAAAATGGAGACGACCCCAAGATGAATATATATGATTTTGTCAAAAGGTTGGGATGCATTTTTCAATGGTTTCCCAGTCTACAGAGCCTGAGGGGTGATCATTTATCTGACATATTAATTGGCTTGACTACATTGGTGACAATTCTGGCTTTGACCAACAACCCTCCTGATATTCAAGACTGTCATGTGGTTATTAGGAGAGACAACATGTTGATTGTCTCATACATAAACCGTCAAGGAAGAATAGATTCATGCCACATGAAGAGCTCAGCATGGCACGTTCTGCTTTGAGCATCTACATAATTCATTTTTAGAGGTTGCACGCCTCTGTAGCAACTAGGGGTTAAGTGTCTTGCTCAGGGACACATTGGTGTCTCACAGTGGATTCGAACCCAGGTCTCTCACACCAAAGGCATGTGTCTTATCCACTGTGCCATCAAAACCCCTCCATCTAAGGTCACTAATGTCAGAGCACATGCCAGTCAGTTGAATCTGGGAGCAGATATTATCTTGAGGCATGGGTTGAGGCCCAGAGAATGAAGGCTGCATCCTCAGATTGTGTCTTTTGGTGGGGCAGAGGTACATCTGTTCTGCTAAATGACCAGCTCCCTATTTGGTTCTCTCTATTTCTTCAATTGCCTTTAGTGATGGGCAGACATGCTTGGACAAGGGTTCAGATGTATGCTTTCCCACTATTTAGTCTACATCCGCTAGTACTTGCAAGAGTGGGAGAAAATAAAAAAGCATCTTCTGCTGGAAGAACCTGCTGTCCATCCCACGTTTGATTCTTGAATTTGGCATCTCTCATGAAGGAGCTTCCTTGAGTATATAAACTTTGGCAGGCTCGGAGGCCCATGTGACATCCCCAACATAAAATGTGGAAACTTTTGTGGGTTTGGACTTTAGATGGGATTTTTTGATTACTAAAGGTCCTTTGCCAGAGATCACAGAAAACATTTTAAATGCAAGAGTTCTTTCTACAATGATTATCTATGCTTTTGAATTATGGTAATAAAAAAAAAGTTATTTTTATGAGCTTTTATTAGGATATAACAGTAGAGAGACGGCACAAAAGCATTTAGCGTAGAGAGGGGAGCAGGATTGGTAAAGGACCTCGTGTCGTGAATCAAACACTGTTTGTTGCACTGTATGTTGACACACTAGCCATGAGGCTATCAGCGCCGATGAGTGTTGGTAATTAAGTGAGAATGCAATTTGAATCCAGTTTACTGCCCTGCTGGTTCAGTACTGGCATACCTTCTTTAATGTTTTACTGCAGGCTCAGCCCCAGCAACATTTAAGGTGTATGTGGGGCAATTGCTGCTGAACATGCTTCAGTTGATGGTGTTCTTTAGAGACACATTCACTTAAGTCTTGTTTCAAGAACTCCTGCCCTGATTTTGTCCATGAAATCCCTTAAAGGATTGGTCATTGGTGATTTACAGTCCTTATCAGCGAGCTTATATGCAGTATGGATTTTTGCAGCCCAAAGCTAGGTTACCTATCTGAAGTTGCTTTCACTTATTTTCACTCTCAAGTTGTGTTGTTGTACTGCGAGGTAGTTAAGACCAGTTCACCCCAAGGACAATAACTATAACAGTAATAATAAAGATATAGTAAAAAAAAAACAAAAAAAAAACAAACATATCAAACAATCTCACACTTGTATGGTGGGGCATTACTGTCGGATTCAATATAGCCAGCTCATTGTTTTTTAGTTTCAGTCTTTCTGAAAATCCCGCGTGAATTGTTCCTTGTTTGTAAACGAATCCATGGTAACAGGAAGTGACCAAGTTCTTACTGATGGAGTCTGGAAATTCATAAAAAATAAAGTTCATCAACTCTTTCCTATCTGTTGGGATTAGAATGTAGGCAATGCAAAGATTGCTTTTCCACAATTTAGCAATGCACAGCTTCGTGTTGTAGACCTGCATTTGTTATTTACACTACATGCTCGAATTGATGGGCGGGGCTAAAAACTTTTTTTTTAAATGCTTTGTATTTTAATTTGTGATGATTCTAATTAAGTGATAAAAATCAGTTGCAAATGTACAAAATAAATATCACCACTAATCATCATTACACCAATAAAACATAAAAAAACTTTTTTTTTTTTAGTACCAAATCATATGTAATATTTAATTATTATTAATATTTCACATGCTTTGCAAAGGTTTCTGTGACCTCTAACAAGATCTCGACAAAAGGTCTCACGATTTATTTCCACAACATGATGTATGACGGATTACACTTAGCCTTGAATACCGCTCCGAAGCGGTATTCAAGATAGTGTGGATTTAGTGTGCATAAAGGGCACACTAAATAGTGTGGGTATTTGGGCAAGGGAATTGATTTTCTTCTGTGGATGCTGGGTTTAACCACACTATTACATCATAGTACATTTCGCAGTCTGTCAATTTGGCTATTTAAAAAAAAAAAAAGTTCTGAAAATTACAGGATGATTTCTTTTTTATTATTATTATTTTTTTTATTATAGTACTATGTTGTAATGATAAAATCTCCATATTCATCGGGAAGAAGGAGACGGGAACCGGCGGACAATCAACTGACATTTTAATTATGATTCAAAATAAACACAAAACAGTGCACCATCCCCTCACGGATGACCGGTGCTCGCAAATAAAAACCAAAACATAAAATATAGCCCAGGCCTGGTCCTCTCTCGTCCGTCACTCCAGTTTTATATCCCTCCATCTCCTCTGTGGGACTCGAGACCGGTAGTGGGTCGCACGTGTCGTTCATTTCCAAATCACTCTACCGGCCTCGCTCGTTCCCACATCTCTCGGCCCTGCCCCACTCGTCACATATGTCCTCTTATATGTCAAAATATTAAGGGAATTTTTACATCCAGGCTCATTGGAAATACGTGCCCCTAAATACTTTCCTGCAACACCATTATTACGTACCTCACTGTATGTTTCTGCATATGAAGCTGTATATGTAACGGAAACATTCAAACGTATGATTTTTCAAAACATGCAGGGTGTTTTTTTCTCTATTGCAAAAATGTATGAGGTAAGCCTACATATTTCCAATGAGCCTATGCAGTTCATGACCCCTTTAACGCGGCTGAGTCCTATCATGCATTAGTGTGGATGCTAAAGCAGCTCGTTCTTTGTTCAAGGAACCAGAACTCATACATAAATGGGACATTTGCTATGCATATACTTTATCTGCATATAATTTCCATATGCATATTGTCACCCAGACATGTGATACTGCCATGTTTACTGGTTCAATAAACAATAAAATAAAGACTGCAAATGCCACCTGTGCCAATAAGGTAAATTACATTACAAAACATTTGTGAGGCCTCTATTCATTAACTCAGAAAACTATATAAGGAATCAATTAATTAGATCTTGCTCAAAACCACTTAGTACATTGTAAACATGACTTGGTTTCTTATGTGCTAAAAAACACATGTGCCATTATTTCCAGAAGTGCGTAAACCCGGATTAGAGCTTGCCTGATCTAGAAAGTGCTTCACAGTTTTGGTGCTCAGAGAGTCAGTAAATTATGCCTCCATGTCAGTATCTGAAAATTGACTCCTGAAGATGATTGTTTATACTAATGCTAATGTCCATTTAGATAACTACGAGAATACAGCACATACTTGCTTTGCATTATCATTGTGACATTTTAAAATATGTGATATGTGAAACTGAGCTTGTGTGAACTAGAGCAGTTTATGTTTGTATGCATGGCCTAAGTGCTACATATTAAAATCCCCCACACTGCTTGTAATCAGTAGTTGCATCTCAACAGCTACTGAATGTACTTCAATCAGTGTGATGAGCTTAATAATATTAAAATGTGTAATAAACTTGAGAAAGGTACATTCAGATTATTATGAACTGTGGCATTATTCTGTGATACAAATGAATGAATGAATGAATGAATGAATGAATGAATGTATGTATGAATGTATGAATGAACAAATCAATGAATCAATACTTTAAAAAGGTGAACTTTTAAAGTTGGATTTTTAGTCACATTGCAGTCTTGCACTTAATGAGCTCTCAGTGTTGTTTAGTATTTGTCACGTCAATAGTCTCTGCAAGTTGATTATCTGCCATGATTTCTTCTCTAGCCAGTGCCTCAAAATGACATTTCAATATCTCTCCACTAAGAACAGAGTTTCTCTGAGATGCATCCATCTATTGATTGACATTGTATTACATTTTTCTTTCTTTTTCCTCCATGCTGTTAGAGAGGTATTACAAAAATAAAAATTTGTCTCTTCAAGATGCTTCTCAAGAACCACTGAACAACACAGAATCTAAATTTACCATATTTTCTTTCTTAATACACCTTCCCTGATCGTATTGTGCTCAGTGCATCAGTGCATGTTATTACAAAGGAAAATGTTTGTTTCTGTAATCTTTCAAAAACATATAATAACTCTGCCTCTTAAACTACTTTCCTTTTCAACCAAAGCCACAAATTCCTCTTAGTTTTCAGCCCCTTCTGTCCAACCGACTGCCTCCTTTCTCATATATAATGGGCAGTTTTCATGGTCCAATGAATTCCAAATGGATAAAAATCAAGTCCTGCCCTATACCTTTTTCCTCATTGAATCTCCTGTTTAAATAAGAATTAGTTTTCTGAGGGAAATTGGTGTATTTTTTTTTTTTTTTAAAGAACACAGAACCTATTACTTTTTTTTTTTTTTTTTTCTTGATTTAACCCTGAATTCAGCAGATTTTTGAGATTAATAATATAATTACGAAGATCACAACCAGTGTATTTTTGATAAGGCATCAACCTTATCAAGTCTTTTTATAAGAAAATGCATCACCAAAGCCAAAATTTTGAAATTACCATATACCAGTGAAAGAAAATTCACCACCAACATTATTGGAACAAGAGCAGTAATAAATTAAAGTGCAGTCTAGACAACTGATTAGACTCTAATTGGAGTTTGAGTCATTAGGTGGGTCTCAGCTTCAAGGACCACATTGCTTTTGGGACCAACCATGTAAGAATAATGCTTACAATATAATCACTTCTAAGCTGATAACATCGTGATTAAATATTGCTTGACCAATATTTTATGCTGGTACAAAATCTTCACTGAATTACACATTTCTACCAACATACTGCCCCATTCTACTTGTGCATGTTACTTTATTATATTGTTTATATGGCTAAATACTCAATTTACTCTTGTACTTATTTAACTTTTGTACATTTCCACTTATCAGAATCAACTGTTACACTCCATAGTTGCTGCACCTGCAGAGAATAAATGTCAAATAGAAGAACATGATGTATCCTTAAGACATCAGTGTATCAAAATGCACAGTTGAAATTATTATTAATATTCCAATTCCTCCTCAAAGTTTTAGTGGCCACTGACTTGATATTATGAAACAAAGAAATAACTGAGATTGATGTTCCTATGTTGATGCACTTATGATTTTCAAAACCAGAAGAAAATGGTGATCCTCCATTTAAAATGCTTTTAACCAGGCGCAAAACATTTTCTGTTTGCTGGAGCTGCCAAGAACATAACACTTGGCAGCTCCAGCTAAAGCTAAACTTTAGAGCCAAATTTTGTCTTAACAACAGAATATACCTCTTACTGACTTCACACAACTTAAAGAGTCATAAAAAATGAATAACCTCTTCAAAAATATTGTCTTCCCATGCTTACTCTCTTATAGAAATAAAATAAAATTATAATGTGGGGGATATTTTATGCTAACTGCTCTTCACTGAATATTGTGCTTTTTGTCAAAGTGAATAAGATGTTAAAGGGAAGGTAACCACTCTACAGGAATGTTTTTTGTTTGTTTGTTTGTTTGTTTGTTTAATATGTTTAATCTTTGTTACACACTGTACTCTAACAGCTGTGATGTGTATCAACACCATTAACAGCAGATCCATGTGAGTGTTTAGATGTCTATTGTTTCTGCTCAGGTGACTCTTGAACTATCCAAGCTCATCAGTTCTCCATCTTTTCTTTTCTTTTGCAGCATGTGAACTGATGACGCAGGGGATCCTGGCCTTGGTTACATCTACAGGCTGTGCCTCAGCAAGCGCTCTGCAGTCCCTGACAGATGCCATGCACATACCTCACCTTTACGTCCAGAGAAACGCTGAAGGATCACCTCGTACTGCATGCCAACTCAATCCAAGCCCCGACGGAGAGAGATACACCCTCGCAGCACGACCACCCGTCCGTCTGAGTGATGTCATGTTGACGTTAGTGGGTGAGCTGCGTTGGCAGAAGTTCATCGTCTTCTATGACAGTGACTACGGTGAGTGATTGATAGCAAGACAGAGCAAATCCTGTTTTTGATAAAATAAATAAATCTTACTTAACATTACAGGTTGCATTCTGATGAACAGTTAATGCTGGGTATTTATTGTGGTGTGATTTCATGTGATAATTACTGATTTGGTTAAAACTATGTTCTCACTAACAATGATTCATTTGTTGGAGTCTCTGAGGTGTTGGTTTTTGTAGTAGCATTGCTTTGTTGCTCACTTGCATACATTTTTAATTTATTAATTTTTAATCTATCTATCTATCTATCTATCTATCTATCTATCTATCTATCTATCTATCTATCTATCTATCTATCTATCTATCTATCTATCTATCTATCTATCATCTATCTATCTATCTATCTATCACATTTTGTATTAAAATCAGAGCAAATTAAAGGTAGTACAAGAATTATGAATATATGCTTTACAGTCATTTATATTATTCATTGGTGGGAACTTTTCATAAGTCTGTCAATAGAGCTTTCTGCAAAGTGTTCTGTTTTAGGTTGATTCAGAATCAGCATGCAGTGTTCTCTTTAAGCAAGTAAGGTGACCTGTGAGGGCTCATCACAGGTGCAGCATGAAGAACTGGTTGAGATGACTGCTTTACAAACCTTGATTTTACTTCACAGCCATGAAGTAGTGGCAATGTAAGGGCAACAGATGTTAGAACTTATCCTTTCAGAGCAGCTGCACAGTTCTGAACTTTAAAATGTAATACTGCTATATGGAACACAGATTTAGAAATGACATTTTTTTTTTTTTTTTTTAGGATTTGATCATAAGATGTTAGCAGTGACGTAGAGGAACTTATTTTTTTTTTTTCCTCAAGTTTTCACATGGGTGGCCAGTCCAATGAAATGAGAATGACAGGAAAACATTTGGCTTGTGTCTGGCACACTTAAAGTGACCCACACAAACCCATTGTCTAACTACGAACCCATTTTCAGCATGTTTCAGTCTTCTACAGTGTGAAGGTAAGGTTGTGCAAAATAATGAATGAACTACATTTTTTATTTATTTTTTTAATCTTCCCGATCTATGGACAAATATGACATCCACTTTGAACACTGCAGTGCATTCTGATAACTTTTGTTATGGAGAAGTTTTGCCATGCCCTGACACTTGTGCTTTTTTCAATTGCTTATACACATCTAAATGGCTAAAGTCTAATGTCACTGTAATCAGCACAAACTGGGCTATAATAATATGTGAGCAGCATGTATGTACATGATTGTGTTTTTGAGAAAAAAAAAAAAAATTATGGGTGGTTAGCCCCTTAACTGTCACTCACATTTTTGAACATAGACTTTATATTGCACGATCCAAACTAATTTTTTTATAATTCATGAATGAAAACATTTTTATTTGTATCATGATGTTGATGTACCATTTACATGGTAACGCAATGTCTGATTTTAAAATGGGTGTTGAAGGATGAATTTTGAGATTTAAAATTTTTAGTTTATATAGAATTTCTTTTGATTTCTAAAATGTAATAGAGAAAAAGGCAACAAAGAAATCTTTTTTTTACAAAGGTCAGAACTCCTGTTATAATGTAGATTTTTGTGGGTGCACTCTTGTGTAGATAAATTGATCTATTACTTTTCCTACAAAAAAAAAAAAAAAAAAAAACACATTGGTAAAATATATATTTGGGAGTCTTACACCTTCCCAACAATATATAGTTTGTCATGATTAGATTAGATTTAATTGTAATATAGTGAAGTAAATGTAGGCGTCCTGTATACTGGACAGGGTGACAGTTAAAGGGTTAAACTTTTAGTCTTTCATTAATCACTTGAATAAGGCCATAAAACACATAAAGAACATTGGTTCCCGGGACGTTTGAGAACTGGAGCTTGTAGCCTATAATTTTTCTTTCTAAATTATGAGAAAATCATCTTGTTTACTCAATCACAGAAAACAATATATATATATATATATATATATATATATATATATTGACTTAAATTTTCTTAGACACTTTTTGTTTGTAAAAGTCATACGCGAGCAGGTGTCAACTATCATGAATATCATTGAGATTTACACCTGAGAAGACAAAGTCCCGTATAATGAACTGCATAATGAGCCTTTCAGTCAGGTTTGTGACTGAAATGTGTTTGCGTTACAAGAAAGAATGTGAATGTACATAGTTTTATGGTTGTAGTTTATTTACAATATATTTAATTATCCCACAACATAATTTAATATTCACTTGTGAGTGCAGAAAAAACAGTTTACTAGGAACCATCAATCAATGCTGACTTTCAAACAGATTTTTTTTTCTGCATCATTACTCACACAATCCTTCAGAAATCCTTTTAACAATTTGATTTTCTACAAAAAAAAGAAAAAAAAAAGAAAAAAGAAACATTTATTGTTGTTATTTTCATATCATTATTAATGTTGAAAAGAGCTGAGAATTTATATATATATATATATATATATATATATATATATATATATATATATATATATATATATATATATATATATATATAAATATATATATATATATATATATATATATATTTATTTTTTTGGATAAATTGAAAGAACAGCATTGTTTGTTACATTTATATTATTTACATTAAGCTTTTGAATGGTATAGTAGTGTATATTGTTATTGAAACTTCATAATGTTTCACTTGATTATACATTTAGTCAGGAATTATAGTTTGGAAAAAGTCTAACTAGTAAAATGTTTACACATTATGTGAAAATTAGTACAAGCATACATAAAAAGAGACTTACTCATGTTTATGATCTCTGCTGAATAAAGCGCTTCATTCTTTTATCTGAGGAAATCCAAATCTCAAATCCCGAGGTAATCCACATCACATCTTTTGGGGGTGAATTATGTATTATTCCTCTCATCTCGAAGCAAACAGTAAAAAAAAAAAAAATACTTGAACTGTCTCGCTGCTATGTTTTCTGTATGGGCGTATTGAAGCCACGTGCTTTTCAGTGAAACATTAGAATCTCAAAAGCGGGGGCGTAGTCGCATTAGAAGATAATGAAGGGAGACATGAAAAACAGACATTGCGTTGTTTTCATATGGATTACTTTATCACAGAATATTTGTTTTCGGCAGCACTTGTTTAGTTTAAAAGTAGACATGTCAAGATTTCTTTAGATATCTCTCTCATGTCTCTTCATTGAGTATTCACTGAGTTACAGTTCATTTTAATGACGTGTTTGTAAATGAAGATCACCGCAGACAAAGGCTGCAGACAGCACAACTTGTTTGTTATCTTTATTTTATAAATGCAAAAAGTTTTGTTGTTATAATGTCTGTATACAAAAAAAGTAGACCATTTACAGATTCGATTGATGTATTGCTTTTAACTGTACGATCAAAACTGAAAGTGTAATTTAAGTTCTTTTCGGGGTTATGAGGAGAAAATGCCTCATGACGTGGATACGCAAAGGGTTTAACACAACACAACCTGTGTTGTTTCTTAAAGGGGTCATCATATGTCCATTTTCCACAAGTTGATATGATTCTTTAGGGTCTTTTCAGAGGAGCCTGTTTTGTTGCATGTTCCTTAAAATGCTAATTTGCGCTGCTCACCCCACCCCTCTATTCTGTGGGGTGACAAGCAGTCCTGTTTACTTTAGCCACATTTAGCAGCAAAACTTGCTAACTAGCACATTATTAGTAAATTAGATTTGCAAGGATTCATGAAAAAAACCTTATACTCACTTTTTCTGTAGCTCATGCTGGACCACGAATGATTTGTGCAAACATAGATGCATTTTCGAGTTGATCCTCACCGCAGTCGCGAGAGTGAGAGAAGGCCAGTCACTCACTGTCGGAAACTGCTGGGTCTGATGGCTGCTGCATCCAGCATGATACCTTTTGGCCTACTGTACATGAGATATGGCCTGCTGTACCCTACAGTGCAACCAATCAAGATCAAGGGGTTCTCCCCAAAGGAAACCCGATCTGCATACTCAAGGTCATGTGATGCTGACTTTCTGCCCTAGGTGTGGAGGAAACCTTGATTCTTGTTTCGGGGCTCAGTGCTGGGAGCTTCTTGTTGCCACATATTGTTGGTGAAGGATGGATGTTTTTTTTTTTTTGGAAATTTGGTGGCCTCCAAGGCCTTTCTGGCAGGTATATCTGAGGACACCTGTAACGCTGCGGGTTGGAACATGCCCCTGATGTTTGTACAATGTTTGTACTAGGCAGAGATTTGTAACTCTGTCGGCGTGGGCATACTCGTACCCATAGTTTTTCGACACAGCTCGAGTTCCTGAAAGTGCCATACTTCTGGCATCCCTGCGAGTACTTGCTTCATTCCTAGAAGCTGACAACGGTTCCACTGTATGTGCTACTATAGCTTTCTGGTCACATAGCGCTTCGTGTCTCATTCCCTTGGGGAACCGTCGTTAAATGATGCTAAGAGGACCAGTGACAGGTTACATTCTGCAAAGGCTTGGAAGTGACATCTGCATATAAATGCACCATATATATGTGGATGTTGCTATCAATGGACAGGGCAAACATAGATGTACATTAAGGCTAGATCACCTCTACTAATTTCATAAGCACTCTCTCAGGGATTTGATTCAGAAACCAGTCCTTCTTGTATTTGGAGATTATAATTGTATATATTTATATATTACATTAAGATATTTAACGTGTATATCAAGGCGATCAACCTGTGGCACTGCTGAGGCATTATTGAAGCCCAGGTTACTTTGATAGCGGCCTTCAGCTCCTCTGTATTGTTTGTCAGATGTTACTTAGAATCTCTGTAAGGTTCAGGTCAGGTGAGTTGGCTGACCAATCAAGCAAAGTAATATCGTGGTCAGCAAACCACTTGGAAGTTGTTTCTGAACTGTGGGCAGGTGCTAAAGTCCTGCTGCAAAATGAAACCAGCATCTCCAAAAAGCTTTTCAGCAGATAGAAGCATAAAGTGCTCCAAAATCTCCTGGTAGATTGCTGCATTGACTTTGGACTTGATAAAATACAATGGACCAACACCAGCAGACGCTATGGCACCCCAAATTATTACCCACTTCAGAAACATCACACTGGACTTCAAGCAGATTGGATTCTGTGCCTCTCCAGTCTTCCTCCAGACTCCAGACCTTGATTTCCAAATGAAATACTAAATTTACTTTCATCTGAAAAGAGGACTGTGGACCACTGAGCAACAGTCCAGTTCTTTTTCTTCTTACTCCAGGTGAAATGCTTCCGACATTTTTTTCTTGCTCTTGTTCAGGAGTGGCTTGGTTCTAGGAATGTGACAGCTGTAGCCCTTTTCTTGAAAACGTCTGAGTGTGGTGACTCTTGCTGCGCTGACTGTGTCTTCAGTCCACTCCTTGTGAAGCTCTTCCAAGTTCTTGAATCGCCTTTTCCTGACAATCTTCCCAAGGCTGTGGTCAACCCTAATGCTTGTGCACCTTTACCTACCACACTTTTTCATTCCAGTCAACTTTCTATGAATATATTTTGAAACAGCACTCTATGAATAGCTAGAGCTTTCAGTAATGAAAGTAATTCAGTAATTTCAGTAATTTCCTAAGCTGTAAGTCATAATCATCAGCATAAAAAAAGAAAAAAAAATTGAAATATTTCAGTTTGTGTGCAATGAATCTAGAATATAAGAAACTTTGCTTTTTTAAATAAAAACCTTTTCCATGATATTCAAATTGTTTGAGATGCACCAGTAAATATAAACTACATAGTTATTATTTTACTTAAAGGGGTGCTATAATGGTTTTTCACTTTTTCCACTTTTTAGTTAGTCTGTAATGTTGCTGTTTGAGCATAAAAAAAGATCTGCAAAATTTCAAAGCTCAAAGTCCAGTTCAAAAGGAGATATTTTATTTAACATAAATTACTTTTCAGAAAACTACAATGAATGACTCGTTTGGACTACAACACATTTTCCGGGATTTGTGATATCACAAACACCGATGAATGGAATGAGACCTGCATTAGATTCTAGAGTTGAGCTGCACTAGAGAAGGCAACAAGTGTTAAAGGCGCAATATGTAATTTTTCTGCTTTAAAAATAGCAGAAATCACTATAGAGTGGTTCCAATCATCCGGGTTTAAATAGTGCTCAAATTTATTTGATTTTGAAGCTATATTTAAACTGAAGCTTGCAGCAGGCAGCTTTGGTAAGAGGCAGGACATTTCCCGACCAGGTGCCAAATGCTGTCAATCACAACACACACTGTCCCAGCTAACCAATCACAGCACATCTCGTATTCAAGAAGGTGGGCCTTCATTTGATACAGGAACTATTTGAGCTGTTCATGCCAGACTGGTGAAAGAGGTATTGTAATAATGTAAAATATGTGAAAAATACATTTTTTTTTATTAAATGAAAAAGACAAGAAAAGGAAAAGTAATGGTGTTAATAGGTTAAGTGCAGGTGAAAAAGATGAGTCTTTAGATGTTTCTTGAAAATGAGTAAAGACTCAGCTGTACGAACTGAGATTGGGAGGTCATTCCACCAGCTGGGCACAGTCCAGAAAAAGGTCCGTGATTTTGAATTTCTTTGGGATGGCACCACAAGGCGTTGTTCACTTGCAGAGCGCAAACTTCTGGAGGGCACATAGGATTTAACCAGTGAGTTTAGGTAAGTTGGTGCCGTGCCAATGGTCGTCTTGTAGGCAAGCATCAGTACCTTGAATTTGATGCGAGCGGCTACTGGTAGCCAGTGTAACCTGATGAGGAGAGGAGTAACATGAGCTTTTTTTGGCTCATTGAAGACAACCCTCGCTGCTGCATTCTGGATCATTTGCAGAGGCTTGACAGTACATGCAGCCCGCCAGGAGAGCATTACAATAGTCCAGTCTGGAGAGAACAAGAGCTTGGACAAGAAGTTGGGTTGCTTGCTATGACAGGAAGGGTCTAATCTTCCTAACGTTGTATAAGGCAAACCTGCAGGACCGGGTCGTTGTAGCAATGTGGTCTGTGAAGCTTAATTGATGATCCATCACAACTCCTAGGTTTCTGGCTGTCCTCGAAGGAGTTATGGTTGACGAGCCCAGCTGTATAGAGAAGTTGTGATGAATCAATGGGTTAGCTGGAATCACCAGTAGTTCAGTCTTTGTAAGGTTAAGCTGAAGGTGATGGTCATTCATCCAGCTAGAAATGTCACTCAGACAGGCTGAAATGCAAGCAGCTACCATCGGGTCATCTGGCTGGAATGAGAAGTAGAGTTGGGTGTCATCAGCATAGCAGTGATAAGAAAAGCCATGCTTCTGAATGACAGATCCTAAAGATGTCATGTAGATGGAGAAGAGAAGTGGTCCAAGTACTAAGCCTTGAGGAACCCCAGTAGCAAGGTGGTGTGACCTTGAAACATCACCCCTCCAAGACACACTGAAGGATCTGTCAGAGAGGTAGGACTTAACCCACAGGAGAGCAGTTCCAGAGTTTCCCATCTTTCCGAGGGTGGACAGGAGAATCTGGTGATTAACAGTGTCAAAAGCAGCAGACAGGTCCAGTAAGATGAGTACCGAGGATTTTGAAGCTGCTCTTGCTAGTCGCAGGGCTTCAGCCTTCGGCAAGACCGATTTACAATCACACTCATTCTCAGTCTCACACCAGAGAAGATGTGTGTCACATCAATGCAAGCTCTTTCCAGCAAGATATCACCATCAGCTGGCAATTATATGAAACTTGATTAAACTTGAATTATTTCCCATGGATTTTTATTTTATTTTATTTATTTATTATTTATTTTCTTTCTGTTTATTTGAGCCTTTTCATTCAGCACTTGAATATGACACATTTCAAATTATAGCTGATGTGTGTAATTATTTACTCTCTCAAGAAAAGGCGAAAAAGCTGTCACACGGGTGGTATCTTATTAATGGGTAAATCCACAAGTCTAATTATCTAAAAATAAAGTAAAAATAACTTCAATTTATTTCATGTTTCAAGGTACATAATGTTATTCATCTACTGCACAAACAAAGTAAACAGTTTATAGTTGCAGGGTTGAATAGTCTTTGTTTTTTGTTAGTATGTAACAGCATAGGAAAATACCTTTCTGCCTGCTCTGACAAATGTACAAGGTGAGGTCAGAAGTGCCATTTGTGTGTAGGAATTAGAAAAAATAGCCTATGGCACCAGAGCGAGAAAGAATCATACTGAAACTGGACATAGATCCACATAGATTTCTACCTGTGGGGTTTTGGGGGTGGGAGCAAGACAAAACATAAACATTGTGGGTGGGAGCAGGAAGAAATATACTTTTATTTTAAGTAAGAGCAAGACAGATTTCTGCAGGACTAAAAAATGTATTCCGCACAGACCTCTAGATTCAAAAGCACCACAATGAACGATTCTGGCATTACGTGCGCATACATGCTCATTTTAATATTGTTCTCCAAAGCCACCTCAATATAACTGTCTCTTATGAGCTAAAGCATTTAAAAGATATGGGACATTTATTCAAATTAAGGCTTTAGTTGAGTTTTATTGGGAGCAGATGGGGCTGGGGTCTGGCGGTCCAGCGCCAAGCTCAGACCGGACTCCCACTGACAGCTGAATGATAATGATTAAGGAGAGACCTTGGATTTCCATGCCGTTTCCCTTCTCTCCTCTACATATCCCTTGTGCTCTTTCTCTTCTCAAGCTCTCCAATCACTGTCACACGCCACCGCCACCCCCACCCCCCTCTCTCTTTCACTCACTCTCTCTCTCACACACTCACTGTCCTTTACTCTATAACATCAAACACATTCAAGAACAAACGCACACAGCCAGGCCTTGGAAATGTGTCCCACTCACTTCCTGTGATGCTGCAATCTTCTCTGTTGTGTGAGTTCACACAGTGTCCCTTCCACACAACAGCACAGCAGGTTGGCCCAAGTTAAACCTCTGTCCATTTGGGAATGATGACCATTTGAATGTAATTTTTATTTATTTATGTATTTTTATTTATTTATTTTTGGGTTTGCTTCATCACCTAGAAAAATTTATCAGAAAAGAGAAATACTAACAGCATGCAGGTCTAACAAAAGTCGCTCAGCCATCCACACTGCCATATCCCTCACAGTTTGTTGTTGATGTATTCCAATACTTTCTCTCACACATGACTTCACTGCACTTTCTTCACAGTGGGGCCATTTTTTCAATTGCTGTCATTCACTAGTTGGCTTCTGCACTCCCTTTGGAGTGGATGAATACTGTCCTCATAGACACCTCCTGTACAAAGGCCCATTTCCTGCTGAACTGCTCCTCTTGTATTCTTTGTGCAGCCAACATTGAGATACCCCATTGTTGTGTAGCCTGCAGCCTATTTCCGATGTGCATCATGGTCTTTATGTAACCAGAAAAGCAGAGACTGCCAGAAACTGCATTTTCTATTAACATGGCCTACAGTCCCTGAATATTTTGCAGTATTGCATCAATGGCAGACCCAAAAGTACTGACGGGTTACAGCAGTGTTCTTCAAATCTGAAGGACCACTGCAGAATTCAGCTCCAGCCCTAATTATAGACACCCTAGCAAGCTAATCAAGTTCTTTAGAGTTACTTTGTGTATGTTTTCTGAGCGGCTCTGAGCAGACCGATCGGTGTCTGAATTAAACCAGTGCATACTAGTTAAAAATTTAATGTAGGCCAGGCCTATTGTTTCATGATTATCAAAATAAAACTGATAAAAAACATTATATAGGTCTCATGGTTTTATGTTGAACTTAGGGGGATGTCGTGGCTTAGTGGTTAGAGAGTTTGACTCCTAACCCTAGGGTTGTGGGTTTGAGTCTTGGGCTGGCAATATCATAGCAAGGCACTGCTCCCCAGGTGCCGCAGCATAAAAAAAATGGCTGCCCACTGCTCTGGGTGTGTGTTCACAATGTGTGTGTGCACTTTGGATGGGTTAAATGCAGAGCACAAATTCTGAGTATGGGTCAACATACTTGCCTGAATTTCACTTCACAACTTTATAATTGTACATACAGGCTCTGTATTAGGCAAAATATGAAGTACAGAAAGAACTTGCTACGTGAAAAAGTCTGAAATGTTTTTATATTTGAGAAATATTGCATCTAATCCATTTCATATCTGATGAAGTATAAAAAACATCACTATGTGAAGCAAAAATGGCTGTATTCTTCCTATACATAGACCAGTCCTGCTGAGACTTCTAAACTAGAGCTCTCTGCAGCATGAATACTAGAATGGGAAGGTCTAGTGAGTCAACATGGAAACACAAAACTGTTACCACAAAAGCTTCAACATAAACTCTGAAAAATGTCACATATAACAAGATTAAACACTAATAGGCATTTTCCTTTCCTAAAACCACATAAAATAATTAGTGCTGGGCAACGATTAAATATTTTAATCGCGATTAATCGCATGATTTTCTGCGATTAATCACGATTAATCGCAGCATGCGCAAAATTCAATAATGAAATCAAAAGTAGTGTATTGTGTAATTTTATTCTTTCAAAGTTCTGCTGTATGAACAAAAGTGCAATAAAATTTTGTTTGTCAAAACTTTTAACAAATAAAGTTCTTTTTTACAACAGTTAAAAGTTAGTAGCAGTTAACATTTCTTGTAAATCTTAACTTAAACATTAATGTAATCAAATTAAATATAACATTAACGTATAAATAAAACATTAATGTTTTATTGAATAAAACATTAACGTTTTGTTTAGTTTGTAAAAAAATATATATATAAATTATGTCCAGAACCTCAATCATAACATTTTAATTGGCCCCTTCCGAGCAACAACATCAATCTCCTTTAAGAGACTGAGAATCTCAGTCCAAAAAAAAAAAAAAAAAAAAAATCTTTCAGTGATGCAGGTTGAGTGGACAAAATTAACTTAATTTATCCATTCTTCCAACTTGACATTTACTTACTCATCTGCACCTAGCCAATTGCTAAGACACACAAGGTCATTCACATTTTCAGATCAGAATCAGAATGAGCTTTATTGCCAGGTATGTTTACACATACAAGGAATTTGTTTTCTTGACAGAAGCTCCGCAGTACAACAGAATGACAGCGACAGAACACAAAACATATAATAAAAAATACAAAAAATACAAATAAGTAGATTTATATTGAGATGATAAAGAGAGACATTTTGCTGAAACGTGCGCTAAACATTTTATTCCTGTTGCACAGCAGTGGGACATTTCAAATAAAGTCAGCACACTTAGCACAGATAGCGCAAGAAGACATCTGCCTTTTGAACACGTCCTCTGCAACGCGCACAGTCTCCAGCGTTCTGTCATAGTATCTCGGCACAACAGCGCATTTGACAACGTCCTGGCCAAATGCAGAAAGGTTGTGGGCCATTTTAAGCACAGTGCAGCGAGTGCTGCAGAATTAGAACAAAACAAATTGAACTTAGACAAAAGAAGAGTCGCTTAACATTCCAACCAGATGGAATTCGACTCTGGACATGATTTTCTGTTTTGCGCTGTAGCTCATCCCAAGCAGCAAGTAGCCTACTGATAAACATCCCAAAATAAAAAGTACGTTAACGCGCGATAAACTAATTGTCGCCGTTATTTAATTAATGCGTTAACGCGATAAAAACGCGTTAACTTGCCCAGCCCTAAAAATAATGCTTAGTTTCAACATTTATTCTCCTTATCCAGTCTCATGCTGGAACTAAAATTACACTGCCTAATTTCCTGCATAAAGTTATCAAGACAGTTTAATCAAGTTACTACTTAATAACTTAATTATAATCCTTACAATAATTAAAGTATAATAAGTTGAAATAATTATCAATATTATTATGTGAACAGAACAGATCAAATAGGATATTCAGCCTTACTAGAATGAAGCCTTCAAACTTAGAAGCATTTACTAGAAAAATACAGGTAGTTTTTTTTTTTTTTTTTGAGAGAGAGAGAGAGAGAGAGAGAGAGTGAGAAAGAAAGCTGTAATTGATCTTATATAATGCATAACAGGTTAGGTTGGATTTTGTGAAATATGTCTTTTGTTCTTGCATGTATATCATATATCACTCGTGTGGTTGCTAAAGAGACTACATTAACAAAGTGAAAGCCTTTGCCTAAACATGATTTGAACCACACTGATAGATATAAAATTATATTTCTGAAAATTATCCAGTTAGTAGACACTGGTGTGGTGCAGCATGACAGTTCCACTCATATGGTGATCACTGGTAACTTACAGGTTACCACTTTCTACGGTGAAAGATTAAACATGTGATTTACTTCCAACCTTAATACATTTGGTTACACCAACAAAAAGTACTTTTTTTAATTGTTGGACCTGTTAAAACAGCTCCTCAAGGTAACAATGGTATTTTTTAACCAGGACTGGACTGGGACAAAAAGGGCCCTGGCGTTTTTGCTCAAACCGACCCACCACAATCAGTCGGACATAACCAACCAGTACACCTTCCTTGTGGTCCCTCTAGATATGCATATCTAACAGTCCATTCACAAAAACACCTACAAAGCTGAGAACTTGGACCATTGTACTCAATCTCTCTTGACTGGCTCCCTGGTGATAAAAGGTGCTCTCCTCCACAGCTAACTCAATCTGGTTTGACTATTCATAAGGACAGAGAGAGAGATGATTACAATTATTTTGAAAAGTTATTAAAAGTACACTTAGTAAGGATCTGTAGCAACAATCACCTTCTCGGGAATAATTAACTCAAATGAAGTGAGTATAACGTGCTTATTGCTTACAGATATTAAATTACCCAAAGAGCGAATATTTAATCATTTAAAGGTAACCTTTACTAGAATTAAATTAAGTTAATCTAGATAATCTGTTCGTCCAGCGAACTGGAAGCTAGACTTCCTTATAAAAATTCAATAAAAATAACCTTCTTACAAACTCCAAGAAATATTAATCTTCTGATCAGGAAAAAACAATATTTTCTGTGTCTGTACTACTAAGATTACTGAAATTAATTAATATAAAACAAAGCTTGTAGCGTAGATCACACGATTCAGGGACTTCGATCTCAATGAGCAATAAAACAATTCAATTCAAGCAAATTATAGGATTTAATAAAAACAGATTAAAGAGTACATAACTACAATTCACACGGAGTAAATATGAATATATAGCAAAATGAAAATACAATTTAAACAAGGTAAACGAACAAGAATAATAATGAGATAAATGAGAGAGAGAGATAAAGAGAGAGAGAGAGAGAGAGAGAGAGAGAGGGAGAGAAAGTGAAAGTGAAAACCAATTTCAGCGTGACATTTTCAAACAGTCAACTTTGCAAGAAACCCCAAGTCATTGAATAATTTCACAAACATGGAATAGCCTAGACAACCTTAAACAGCAATTTTAGTTGCGATATAAGAAAGTACTTGCTTTGATCTGGCTCTTGTGTGTAGCTGTGCTCAAATTGTCCGTCCGTGCGGCCTCAGCGCGTCTCTTTCCAAAGCAGCTGATGCGTGAGCTCGATGGTTAACGCGAAGGTAAACTTTGCCAAAAGATGATTAGACTTAAGTTCGTTTGGCTCGTGAAGACAATTGAAAGAAGTCAAATATCTGAAGACAATAAAGAAAAACTAAAATGAAACGAAAAGTAAAGAAGAATAAACGGAGAACTTCTTGAAGCTAGGTTGCAAAGCTGGGAACCCTCTTTTCTCTCTGGCGGAATGCCCAGAATACAGGTTTCCCTGAGCTTTTACGTAAGCCTAGGTTTACACCTATTTTTTCAGTATGAGCCAATGAAGTGTAAACAAACTAAGGCGGGAAAAATCTTCTTTGTTTGCTGATCTCCGCCCACTGGTCTAATTTATGGCGATGACAAAATTAAACATTTTTCTTAAGCAAGATCGTTCCTCTGAAACAATGCATCCTTTTGTAATTTGCTATCAAGACTCGTTACAGTCGTGTTTTTACGATTATACAGACACCAAGAACTATGATTTTACCAATCACGTATACAGAGATACAGAGTTATTCTTAACTAAATTCATATAAAGTTTGCATTAAACACACCGTAACATTCATATATTCCACTATGCCGCATACATACATTTGAGCACAAAAAGGGAGACATTAAAATACATTTAGAGGTAGTTTTAGTAAAAAGGTCCATGGGCTAGCCAAAAATGCTTGTGCCTGGGCTGAGCCTGGTCAGTACCTGGATGGGAGACCTCCTGAGAAAACTAGGTTGCTGCTGGAAGAGGTGCTAGTGAGGCCAGCAGGGGGTGCTCACCCTGTGGTCTGTGTGGGTCCTAGCGCCCCAGTGTAGTGATGGGGACGCTATACTGTCAACGAGCACTGTCCTTCGGCTGAGACGTTAAACCGAGGTCCTGACTCTCTGTGGTCATTAAAAATCCCAGGATGTCTTTCTTAAAGAGTAGAGGTGTGACCTCGGCATCCTGGCTAAATTCGCCCATTGGCCTCTGACCATCATGGCATCCTAACAATCCCCATATCCGCTGATTGGCTTCATCACTCCTTCTCCTCTCCACCAGTAAGCGGGTGTGTGGTGGGCGTTCTGGCGCAATATGGCTGCCATCGCATCATCCAGGTGGATGCTGCACACTGGTGGTGGATGAGGAGATACCCCCTGTCTATGTAAAGCGCTTTGAGTGCCTAGAAAAGCGCTATATAAATGTAAGGAATTATTATTATTAATTATTATTATTATTTTTGAATGTGTGTGCGTCTGTTTCACTGGAATGTGTGATCGCTGCGAGTAAAAAGGGCGGGTGTTGGTCTTCCCTTTGAAGTTCGATATTGTATCTCTGGATAGTCTCCAAGGTGTTATAACTCTCATCCACGCCAGGACGTTGCCTTCATGGCGGCGCCCAGGGTGGTGAGTTATGTTGTAAGAGGGTTGTAAAACGAAGGTCCTTGTTTTTTTCTTTAACTCACGTTCTGGTCTTTGAGTGTAGAATGTTTCAAAGGGTCAGGATTCATTAATATGGAACAGATGGTTGAATACCATCTGCTCATTGGTGTTACATCCCCCCTTTGTGGTCGGATGATGCCCTGTGGTCATTATTGGACAACACCCACCACCATAGTCGGATAGCAGGTGTTTGTTAGGGCTGAGGACTCAACGCGATGAGGTCCTTATCCGTCTCTGGTGTGGTACCTTCCCTTCGGGGTTTCCATCGGAGACCTCCAATCCTAGTTGTCTTGAGTTTAGCTGCAGAGATTCGCATCTCGTTGAGTTTCCTGTATAGGACTAAGGCCACGCCAAGGGTCAGGGTGTGGCCGACGACCATGGAGATACACAGTGCTGTGTCAGCTGCAGTCCAGGCTTGGACAACAGGTGAGGTGTTCAGGATGGGCAATCGAGAAAAGGCTTGGAGGGCTGCGTCGACGGGAGCAATGTCAATGAGCTGCGGCCTGCCTTTTCAATCCACAGTTCCAACTCCGGACATAGGGTGAAGTTGTAGTTCTTGAAGAAGGATGGGATTTCTAGTTTTGATTGGTACTCTTCACTCGGAAGATGGTATAAGGCCAGATCGTCGAGGTGGAGGATGGCCCCTGGGTGTTGCTGTCATGGTACGCCACCACCTCAGCGGTACGTATCTTGATATGAGTGTTATCCTTCCAGAACCCCACATTAACAATGTCTTTGAGTCTGTAGATTCGGCTTGACTCTATGATGGGTAAGTTCAGGAGGCTGGAGGTTGGCTATTTCTGGGTCTCCGTCCGGCTTCCCAGGTGCCCCCCCCCCTTTTTTGGTTATGGGAGGGGCGAGGCCGGTCCTAGGATATTCCAGAGCGGTTGTTCTGGTGCTTCGGATGGGCACCACCACCGCGACCGCGCTGCCCTCTGCTGGCTTGGAACGGTCTTGACTCTCGGTTGCTGGGTGTATAACTGGGGTGCTGTTGGACACCCTCTAGGGTCAACTCTGAATAGGACTCAGAGACAGAGCAAATAGTTGGGTGTTTTACAGTCTTTTCTGACACAGTCTTTTGTTTGGTGTAGGCCTTATGTGCTAACTCACGTAACTGTTGTGTTGACATGCTACGTGGGCACACTTACACTCCCAAATGGTGGCTGACAGTAGGATGGAGGTTTCGCAGAAACAAAGTTCGGAAGTTGACGTCTTCTTCCATGCCTGGTTCATTCCTTGCTCCGAAGTAGGCACGTCACAGTCGGTTGTAGAAATTTGGTGGGGTTTCAAGTCGACCTTGCTTGAGGTCCATTACGGTTACTAACCCTTGGTCTGATTCTGGATCAGAGAATTCACACACCAAAGCTTTTCGCAGTTGCTGGTAGTCCATTTTGACAGTCTCTGGTTGACGGTCTAAGAAACTGCGTACCTCACGACTGGACGTAATTCTGAGCAGGTACAATTTGTCCCAAGTGGTTACGTTGGTGACAGTTTGCAAGTGAAGGTCTATATCTTTTAAATAAGCGTGAATGTCTTGGTCTCCTGCAGGATCTGGGTTGAACGTAGGGATGTTTCTAGCCAGCTTGTCCAGTTCTTTTGGAGTTATGTGTCCGTGGCTGGTGACCCGGACTTTCTGGAAGGGTTTTCCTTCCCCCACTGCTGACAGGGGTTCGTGGAGGCTGGCTGGTGACATTTTGAAAAACAGGCTTTCACCCCCTTTTTCAGCTCGAAGTTCTTGGCTGAAAGGCTGGAGTTCACTGGCCAGGGGAAACTCTGTGGAGTGTGTTTCCTCTTTCTGTTCACGTTGCAGGCTATAAGAATGTTTCAGTTCTCTGTGAACCATGTCAAGTTCATCTTTTAGAAAGTCTTTATGCTGTGTAAGTTCGTGGATTTCAGCTCGGACCATTTTCAGGTGATTTTCATAGGCCTTAACTTCAGCATCTCTTTCTTTCAGTTCGATTTCAGCCCTTTCAAGGAGAGCGTCACCTTGTCGGAGCTTTGCCTCGAGTCTCTCTCGGGTTTCTCTCTCCAAATGTTCTCTTTGGTCTGTGTCCAGACGAAGATTCTCCAGGGCATTTTGAAGTCTTTCCACTTCTTTCTGTAGCTCTGGATCTGTAGCGTTCTCTTTCTCGTGACAAACAACATGTAAATAACTCTCATTGTTGAGTTCTTTACCATAAAAAAAGAAAAAAAAAAAAAAACTTTACTACCAAATTAATCACACAAAATGACCTAATAATTAATATGATATTGATATTATTTACTCACCATTAAAATTGCATACTAATGATATTGGAAATTTAATAGAAACTATCTACTTTGTTGAATATACAGCTAAACAAATATATACAACTTTCAAAATGCATTTCTAAAGAAACACGAAAATGTATAAAAGGCCCCATTACCTTGCATCTTACGTTGTGGCCCCGTGGAAGCAGTTTTTGTAAAAAATAGGTTAACAATTGCATCATAACCTGCGACTCTCTGTTGCACAGTACAGAATTTACCGTATGGACAGGAGGAGAAGCTCGCAAGCAATCTTTTCCTGTCTATGAGGCTATTGGGGGGACGTGGAGGCATGAAGTCAAGGGAGAAGCCCTTAGAGAGTCCATAAAAGCAATGGGAAAAAAATATTCCAAAACTTCTGCAAGATTCGGTAGGTGATTCATATTTCTCTTGGCACAGCTATTAGAAGACTTACAATTGTCAGACAGATTGCTCACGTGACATCTACGTCATCAAACTCAGTTTAAGTCTGTATGCTCGACCCCCAGGAAGTGCATACTTCTAATTGTCTTCACTTGTCTCTGTTGAATCAATGCATTATCTACCTCTCTTCCAATGTGTAACTCGTCTCTGGGCACTTTGACGCAGGCATTTTGAGTAATAATTAAAATAATCAAATGGCATCATTTTAAGTTTTTCTAGAGAAGGGCCGTACGGCCATTATGGGTTTTAAAGGGTTAACATTAGAATAGTCAGCCGAAATTGCAATTGAATAAATTAACTCTGCTAACCTAGCTACAAAAACAATGCAAAATAGCTTATGCTGTGTTATTTGACTTTAGCTGACTGAGTAGCTAGTGCAGTAGGTGACAATCTGACAGAATTTATAATAGCGACAATGATTATGTTGTCTTTTTATAATATTCAGTAATTTAGGTAATGTTAAATCATCACACTATCCTCCTGCTCCCGCACTAACACTCCCTTCCTGTTAATCATGTAACTACCATGCTTACCGTTTCTATTACACTCTCCTGCTCACTCTGTCCCTCCTTGACTTTACTATCAGACACCTGCTCCTCTGCCTGGGTGCCGCCGGTGCTGCCATGGATAGTCACCTCTTGGAGCCTGTTAAGAGATGATTGGGCCAGCCCAGAGTCAGTATGGAAAATGAACCAATGGGCCACTGTCCCTACTTTATGGGCCGGTTGTTGGCAAATTAAAAAAAAAATAATAAAAAATCATATTATATCAGCCAGCCTCCAAGTTCATCGGCCCACCGGGCAAATGCCCGGTATGCCAGATTACCAGTTCAGCCCTGCTTTTAACACAATTAGGCACTGACATGTTACCTTTACTTGTCTTCTATGCCTTATTTTATTGTACTTGTGGCTTTGAACTTAAAATATTCTCCAGTTTAATACTGTTCGTTCTATTTTACTGATGACAATATAACAGAACTGTACCAGTTATGATTTGCCCTCCTCACACTGACTACTAATGTAATGGCTGAAATTTGATTTAGTATTTTACATTATGATCTTTTTGTTTTTTTCTAAATTGTATTGGCTATTTGAATTACTGTATGTGAAGATCCATTGTGTGAGGTACTCTGTGTCTCCCACACAGTGAAATCTATGCAAAAGCACATTTTCTAGAGTCCAAGACAATGGTGGATAGTCATTTGTAACCACTGGACTGAGTTCAAATGATTCACCTTAGCCTCACGCTGGCAGCTAATGCAAATAGTGTACTTTGGTTGGAGCCCTACATATACACAGCTCATTAATTACATTTGCTTTGCTGAGTCTTTCATTAGCTATTTATTCCCCACTGCTGTGGTGTTTGAAGTAAACACACTGTAAGTGGCAATAGAATAGTGTTAGCTGTAAACTTCTTAAGATTACCTGTCATGACATAAATGGCATGTAAATAAAAGCAGTTTGCTCACACAGGAAGCTATTTTCAGCAGTGATTAAAATAGGTCTATAAATCTTAACTTAAAAATGACAGATTTCATGTCTTCTCTAAATGTAGCAAGTCAGTGAACAACACTTCTGAATATCTGTGGTATAAAACAGCTCACACATACCAATTCATAAAGGTTTAACGTTTTTGTGTATTGTAAAAAAAAAAAAAAAAAAAAAAAAAAAAAAGATTTTCACAAATGTTTGGGGTGAACTTCCATGCTTATTTTTCTAATCTCTCGCAAAAAAAAAAAAAAAAAAAAAAAAAAAAAAAAAAAAAAAAAAAAAAAATCATACAAATTCATAAGAAATTGCCAATTAGTAACAAAACAAAAACCAATGTCTGTGCTGGACCTTTGCATAGTGCAAAATAACCTTTGCATAGTGCAAAATAAATTAAATGATTAACTTATGAAAATAATATTAGGGGAATTTGGTTATGATACTGATGTCATTAATGAAGCTTACTGCATATTTAAACCAAATCTAAAGGTGTTTTAAATATAATTTTTCAACACTTCTGTAATTGGAAATGCATTTCACATTTGCAAAAGCATACATGTTTGTTCCGCTCACACTGATTACAGGGTCAAATGATAGGGTGAATTATTATTTATTTATTTGTTTATTTATTTTCACACTGTTCCTTGCACAATGTTATGTTATAACCTCAAAACAATTTGACCATAGTGCACATTATCAAATAGACTCCTATTTGATAATGTGCACTATGGTCAAATTGTTTTGGTCAAAATGGAGAGTCAGCGAGAGCCTCATATGATTGGCTACAAGAAGGTGGTGGACCCGACCTCTCATTATTGCAAAACTCAGTGAGAGAATAATGCCAAAATTGTAAGGGCAGAAAAATGGAAGTCAGAAGTATACATCTTATATTTATTTTGCTTTAGCATGAAGCTGCAGTTTCACAATACTTGAATTACACTTATGAGTAACAGTAAAATGCTGCAAAATTATTTTTTTTTTCTTACCTTTACAAAGCTTATTGTAATGAGGAGTCAGAGGCGTTCGGATCCATGGGTAGAAACTTTATTAAGGGAATGGTAAGGCATTAATCAAGAATGGCATGAGGTATGTTAGGGATATCCAGAATCATAAACGGTAACAAGCAGAGATCAGGGCAGGCAGCAGAGAATCAGAGTCAGTTTAAACAATCCAAGATCATACACGGGAAGAACAAATACTAGGAAAATTGCTCAGAAATGTCAGACAGGCTAAACAAGACTCCGCAGTGAGTGAGAGTGATTGTGCTGCTTTTATGTGTGTGTGAATGAGGTGCAGGTGTGGCAAGGAAATCGGCAGATGAATGAGGTGCAGGTGTGGCAAGGTGATTGTGATGCAGTGACTTCATGGGCACTCCATCTAATGATCGTGACACTTATCTTGCACATGCAAATGTCATTTACGCTTACAGTTTTATATACACTTCATAGAATTGTTTGATAGACAATGATGACGTGATGTATCACTCCTAATTACTACATGGCATAACACAAAAGATTATCATCAGGAAGAAAATGAATGGCTTGAATAGCTGTAGCAATTACTATACAAAATGAATGTCATTGTTATTTGATGTTAAATGTGGTGAATAAGCTGCCGGTGATCAAAATATTGAGAAGTAATTGAAAACAAGAATATGATTGAGAGCGGGAATATGAGCCAGATGCTGAATGTACTTGGTGATGTTTTCTGTGATCATGACAGTGATGGTAAAGTCATCTGCTCCCATTCAGCCATTCAAAGTTTCAAAAAGTAACAAAAATATTCTATATTTTATTCTTTTGTGATTGTTGTTAAAATATCAGGAGAGTTTCATGCTAATGCAGCAGTTAGACATTTGTCCATGTTTGATATAAAAGGTCTATAAATTATTGTTGAAACGTCCATGTATTATATTAAACCCACATCTGAAATGGAGAGAGAAAAATGCCTCTAGTAACTTTTAGTGACTTTTAGAGAAATTTTAAAGATTGTGTAAATCATTCTCAAAGATGTTGGCATAATTATGGCATGAAATGGCACTGTGCATGAAATGGAAATGTGCAGAAAGAACTTGTCATTAGCTTGTTCCTAATTTGTTTTAGCAGTTTTTATGCTGTTTCCCCTGCATGGGATGTTTGTTTTGGTTTTATTTGAGTTTGCATAATACAGTTCATGATTTGATTTGTCTCAACAGTTTATCTCTGTGAATTTGATGAAGTTTCAGCAATTTCAGTAGGCTGATGGCAATTCCACTAGAAGGGCTTTCTTTGCTACTAAAATGCTCTAATTACTCGTAAATTAAGGCATTGCTCACTATGTAAATGAATGAATTGCTCATTGACAACCCTCACTTTTCCTCATCTTTAATTTTTAATTAGGAGCTATTTCAGAATCCACTTAAGTATTGTTTGACAGCTCATGCATATTTAGGCAAATATGTTTAAGGGCAAATTAACATACAAAAAATCATTACATATAAAATGACTCAATTATGCATGATGGGCTACAGCTCAGAGCACTGACACCGACAAGCTTTTATGCATGCTTAAAATGGCTTAATCTTTCAGTAACAAAATAGGCTTTTTCATTTAATATGTCCACATAATCACATGGTTGATGATAAGGTGTGGCTAGTAAAAAAATAAAATAAAAATAAATAACCACCCTCAAGTCTCTATGATATCAATGTCTCTAGATGCAAATATGTGTTTTTCTTTTCACTTCACTGAAAATCATAAGTCACTGATCCCATAGAAGAATATAAGAGCACAGGAGAGGCCTCAACAAGCTGTATGATCAGAGGTACGGTATCATTCATGTTGCTAGGACAATAAATGCACAAGTTTTACCCTGAAATATAATACTTGAGAATTTTATTATTTATTTATTTTTTTTTCAGAAGTGCATGCCTAAGCAACTATACCAATAAGGTAGAGTGACTAAGATGTTATAAACTTTACTCAGGGTGACTGAGTAAAGAAGTCTGTGGTTATATGCAGAATCCATTTTTTTTTTCTTCAGTTTTGTCACTACAATGGCTGGAGATTGTCAACCCCCACTGACATTTTAATATGTCACATCTCTTCTCATCTCATCGTTTAATGGATCACATTGGAAAAGCACTACTGCGACATTGTTCATGTTTCATTTTCCTCTTTGTCCCCATGGCCATGTTCTGTGGATGAGGTACAAGTTTGCCCATCTGGCAATCATGTCCAGTTTCGTTTCTCACTTCTGGATCTTTCGAAACAATATATAAGTTCTATTCTGTCACTGTCACTCATGACTTCACATCGGATCTTGTCTTTCTCAGATCTCTCCTCTAGTCCTTCAGACACATTCCTAGATGAACTGGGAACTCTTTTTGAAAAACAGCAGTCCACCTGTCCCTCTGGGTGATGTCATGTCCAGAATGATGCTCCAAGTCCCCAGTGTCTCAACAGACAGTGATCCATCTTGATCTTGTTTTCAACTGCAACCTTGCTCCATCCATGATCTCTGCTACACTTATACAACTGTCGGAACTCTTTATTGTCTCATTTTAGCATGACTTATTTCTCATACTCATCGACAGTCTATTCACTCAAATTCATGGATGCTCCAGCTTCCCAGGATTTCACTATATATATATATATATATATATATATATATATATATATATATATATATATATATATATATATATATATATATATATATTTTTTTTTTTTTTTATTTAACCTTCCTTGTCCAGGAAGAACTTTTCTATCAGCCAATCAGGTCTAGGGCTAAGGTTAGGGTTAAAACTAGGGTTAGTATTTGAACAAAATTCTAATTAACCTCTTTAGGAGTAGTCATTGGACCACCAAAATATTTCAAGCAGGAATATTTTTCTTGAGAAAGTCATAGTCATTAGACCATGATCTTCCTTGAAGCTCTTTTCAATACAGCTCCTGCAGAATTTAGCTCAAACACTCCTTCTGGAAGTTTGTAGTTATAGTAAAGACATTGATTAGCTGGTAAATTATAATCAGGTTCTGTTTTGGGTGCATTGGTTGGCAAGCCTCCTCCAACTTGTTCGTTCTGTGGCCATGTTCTCAACATTTTCTTTTTAAAAATAAACTTTCTTCAGATTTTATTGGAATGGAATTAATGTTATTACTATTATTATTTATCTCCATGTTGATTTTCTGTACCACTTTCACAATATACCACTTTATATTAATTTTGAGGTAACAATGAACTCCTAATTATGACCAAGACAGACAACTATTTACATAAGTTTTCCAAGACTCTCAGAATGTACTCTCATAAAATACAATGTAACATCCCCAACACATGACCGTAAAGGAGAAGAGTACAAAGAAAGAGCATTAGAGAAGGGCTCCTGTATGTTCTTATAATTCTAGAGGTAATTTGTTGTCTCTAATTAAGTGTTCAATGAGCCCGAGAGTGACATTGTGAGGACACCTGCAGCTCCAGTATCTGGCCTGTTTATTGTATCTTAGTGTTCTGTTTCACCCTTTGAAGTCTTTTTCTCATTTTTCCAGACCTAATTGACCAGGGAACACTGTGTGTAGAAGACAACAGTGAGATGAAGGGCTGTTTGTTAATGACCCTGGATTATTGTGAAAGTCAGATGCTTGTCAAAGGAAGGAGCGGTATCAACACGGACATTTGTGTTAGATTAGACGAGAGCAGGAAATTTGACTATGACTGAAGTGGTGCAGACAGTGCTTTTGTAATACACTACTAGATTCTAAAGATACAGAATGTAACCTTTTACTATTGCCTTGAAATACTGTTTTGAAATCGTTGTGACTCATTGTGCCGGACATAAAGAGGACAGCAAGACATCATGAGATGGCCATATACAGTATGTCAATCTAACAAATACATTCAGGTACATATATATTTGGACAAAGTCACAATTTTAATTACTTTAACTGCTGACCAAAACATGTTCAGTTTGCAGTTTTATTATGAATATGAGCTTAAAGTACGCAGTCTGAGCTTTAATTTGAGGGTTTTCTCATCACAATTGAAGGAAAGGTTAAGGAATTAAAACTCTAATATAGCCTATACTCCACACTTTTGCAAGGGACCATATGTAATTAGACAGTTGACTCAAAACAGACAGATTTTGGCTCTTCCTTCCTTATTTCTACATTAGTTAAGCATGTAAAAGGTCTTGATTTAATTCTAAGGGTTCCATTTACATTTGGAAGCTGTTGCTGTGAACACACATTATGCTGTCAAAGGAGCTCTCATGCAAGTGGAACGGACAATTGTAAAGCTTTAAAAACAAAGCAAATCCACCAGCAAAATAGCAGGAACTTTCGGCGTGGCCAAATCAACAGTTTGGTACATTCTGAGAAAAAAAAATGCTCAGATGAGCTCAGCAACATAAAAAAGGCATGGATGTCCACGGAGGATAACAGTGGAGGATGATCAGAGGATCCTCTCCGTGGTAAAGAAAAAACCCTTTTACACCATTCAGCCAAGAGAAGAACACTCTCTGGGAGGTTAGCATGTCACTGTCAAAGTTTACAGTCAAGAGATGACTTAACAAGAGCAAATACAGAGGGTTAACCACAAGGTGCAAATACCTAAACATCTAAAAAAGCAAAACCAATTCTGGAAAACATTCTTTGGACGGCTGAAATTAAGATCAACCTGTACCAGAATGACAGGAAGAAAAAGGTATTGAGAAGGCTTGGAACAACTCATGATCCAAAACATACAACATCATCTGAAACATGGTGGATCAGTGTGGTGGCACTGGGTTACTGGTGTCTAGTGATGACATGACAGCCAGAATAATTCTGACATGTATAGGGATATATTCCCTGCCCAGATTCAGCCAAATGGAACAAAGACAGGATGACGTTTCATGGCTGAGTATAAAAATAGTTGCAGTTCCTAATCATTTTGTGTTATATTTTTGTTCAATGCCTTGAATTAAAGATTAAAGTCTGCACTTCAGTCACATATTGATTGTTTTATTTCAAACCAATTGTTGTGGTGTATAAAGGCAAAAGCTAACAGTCTGAAACAGTGTCCGAATTCTTCCGGACCTGACTGTATACTAGTGTTGGGTAATGAATAAAATTAAATAAAAAATCAACTAAAAATTACTAATTACTTATTCAATTTATTTATTTGATTACATTACTGATAAATGCATTTAAAAAATAAAACAAAATCAGATTACTAATTAATTTTAAGTTACTTTCAAGTTTACTTTTCAAGTTTCCAAACCAAAAAAAGAAAAATAAAAAACATTACAAAGAGAAACCCTTAGTTTTTTTTTTCCATTCATTTAATATTGACTGAAAAAAAGTGTTATAACGCACAAAACATGTTTTTTATTTTATTTTATTTTATTTTATTTTTTTATTTTTTTTAACACTGCATTATAACATTAGTAAATGAAATCAATTTACATAAATGTAAAATGTAATGCATTTCTGCGTTACCAGGAAAAGTAATTAGAAAACAGTAACATGTTGAGGTTTATAATGAATGTTAGAAAAAAGAAAGAAAGAAAGAAAGAAAGAAAGAAAGAAAGAAAGAAAGAACCAAACATAAAAAAGTGATTCAGATACCTTTGTGCAGTTTCTGTTTGTTTCAAGTTCTGCCAAGAATTCTGCACACTTTTTCACCTTTAAATCTTTCACTTTCACTTTCATCTTGAGCTGAGGTGAGTTCTGACAGTCTAGACACATCTTTATACCGTCCAAGATAATGCAAGAGATTGTTTCCTTTGTATTCCTTGACACAGTGATGCAAATGCAATTTCATCCAAACTTTAATATAGTTTAGCTGTCGTCTAGAAAACGTCTAACTTATAAGCCATTATACCAGAGAAAATTTCTGAAGAAAATATCAGCTCATGCGCCTATTTAGTATTAATTGCTTTGCACCATTGGTTTGACCTTAGATAGGGAACAGATGCAAAATCACCACTCTGAACATGACTACTGAAGGTCAGACTACTGACTTTTCAGTTCATTAGTGGTGTTTCCTGAGGCAAGCATCACTATTCATTCAAAGGGTTAAGAATTTTAAGAACCCCCTGAAGCATTTTTAATCTGGATTCTCTCCCTCTCTCTCTCTCTTTCTCTCTCAAAGACATGTGCCACGTATGTTGATATACTGCATCAGTAAAAATCACCAATATAACTGGTATTGTTCATCACACATTGCTTCTTAACTTTGTCTGTGTCACATATCCAGCACACATGCACCTCACCAAGATGCCTGACTCATCCTCCTAAACTGAGCATCACTGATTAATTGCACAGGCCTTGATTGTCCATTACTGACTGTCAGGTGTCTTTCAGGGAGTCTCTTTTAATGCAATTGCAGTGCTTTTGGGAGAAAACATTGCTGTGGTTTCTTTTCTGCCACAAATAGATATAGTAGTAATGAGTGTGAAGAAAGGACTGGTCTCTTGTTTCTTTGGCTTATTTAATTGGAACAGCACCATTAGACTGGTATTAGGTGCGTGATTGCTTTCTGTCTCACTAAGAGGGACCAAACAGTCCCTTTTTATTGTCGCTGTGGGTAGGATATGGTTAAAATGGTTATCATTCTACCACAGCAAATACAGGCCCCTTCACTGCAATCATGCAAAAATTGCCATTGTAGTTACTAGTAGTATTGTAGTATTGCATCCTTCAAAACAGCCTATTTTTCAAAGCTATAATTAGCTACATTATAAATGTTCAAGTATATAGTTTAAATCATCTTTAGATAATTGCAGCCTTACACTTTCTATTGTTTAATTGCTTCAAATTGCACTTGCTTTGGAGCTTTTTTTTTCAGTTCTTTATAATAGATATAACCTTGTGAGTCACCTCAAAGATAATCTAGAGAATCCAGATATATGGATTGTTCCCATCCTGGAAAATCAGGAGATCCTTGATGCTACTCTTGTTTAGCAAACTTTTGTTCTTGCATAACAAGAAATGCCAATTTTAAAGGCAACTGACATTGTATACATGGGTGAATATTATATGAAATACAAACTATGCTGCATGCTGGGAATATATGACAAATAAGCAGAATTTTTGACTTATTTTTAACTTAATTCTAGTATGTCTTCTCTTGTTCACCGTTTTTCACTAATAAACAGTCAAAAGGCAAAAAATAAAGTTGAAAAATTGAAGAAAATCTCATAATCTTTTTAAAGGTTATAATGATGTACCATTTGTGTACTGATCAACATCATCACGAGCAATGGCAGTTTGCCAACTAACTAACTTAGCACCTGCACCAAATTAAGATAATATTGGTACAAAAGGAACAGTCCAAGGTAAGTAGCATGATCGCAACACAAATCCGGAGTTTTTGTTTTTGTTTTTTTCTGGCAGGAAGTGACTAACCTACTCTTCTCACTTTCCCTGTTTATCTCGCACCTGGAATACAGGGTTTCTCAACTAACCTTTCTGTAGAGCTCTCTTCACTTCTCAGCCTTCACAGATGTCCTATTCCTGCACCTGGATTCATTTCTGCAATGTGAGAATGGAAAAAATCACATGTTGTTGTCTCAATTTCATTCTAAGAGCTGTGAACATGAAAGAAACAGTGTTGGATCTGTCTTTTGTCTTAATCTGACAGGACCATCATCATGTTCTGATTACAGTTAAGCTCTGGAGAGGTTGGCTGTATCTATATATGCATATGGTACTTAAATAAATACAAACAACCTTCCCAGAGCTTATCTTTCACATGACTTCCATATGTGACCCTGGACCACAAAACCAGTCTTAAGTGTCAATTTTGCTAAATTTATCATTTTTCCATTGCTTTCCATTGATGTATGGTTTTTATATATTTACGGTAGGAAATTTGGAAAAAATGGAACATGATCTTTACTTAATATAATAATGATTTTTGGCATAAAAGAAAAAATCAATAATTTTGACCCATACAATGTTTTTTTTTTTTTTTTTTTTTTTTTTTTTTGCTAAAAATATACCCCAGCCACTTAAGACTGATTTTGTGGTCCAAGGTCACATATGTTCCTTTGCACAACTCTGCCATAATTTGTGTCCCAATTTGCAGTTTAGAGGATTTGAATCACCAGTTGTGAAGCCCATGTTTATGGTTTTTAAAATCTGTTCAGATTTAAAAATTCATGAAGTGCATTCCAGACATTACAAAGACTGAGACATTCAGACCTAACAGTAAAGTGTCCATTCTTTGTTTCATCATTGTTCTGTTAATCCACTGGAAAATTTGAAGTCAATTATACCATGATAATAGACTAACAGAATGAAAATGAAAAAAAAAAAAAAAAAAAAAAAAAAAGGAAAAAAAAAACAGAAAAATAACAGAAACACAACAGAAAACAAATAAATTCACAGAAAATGTTTGCAGACCTCCATCCATCTCTCTGTAATTTCATACATTATACATTCTGCTCATTAATATGTTGTTTACTTACTTCTAAGTTCGCTGATGCTACAAACTTAATATGCACATG
Organism: Carassius auratus; assembly: GCF_003368295.1. NCBI lineage: Eukaryota > Metazoa > Chordata > Actinopteri > Cypriniformes > Cyprinidae > Carassius > Carassius auratus. The sequence goes on along the minus strand of NC_039254.1, from coordinate 12,626,731 downwards.
TAATTCTATATAATGGTACCTAGTTACAAACCTGTGATGCCCTGTTTCACACATTATTATTAAAAAACCTTATTAAATACAAAAATTACATTTGTTTTGTAACTTGCAGTGAAAAGTAAGCTTGCAAAATATTTCAGTGGTGTGAATACAGGGCTCTGAATGACCTCTGTATTGTGCTCTCACCACGTGGTGTGCATATTAATCTCACACCCCTCTTGCTCTATATGACCCAGTGTATTTTTGCATCATCTGGACTCAACTCCACCCAAACTGTCATTCAGCAGATGGTGTCTCTAACTGTGCTGATAAACATGACTTCTTCTTTGACCTACAGGGGCATGTTCATCCACCTTAGCAAAATTCTAAACTATTATTGGCCATATCTGAAAGCAGAGGTGGGACTTTTTTTGAAACCAAAAATATAGCATCTTCAGAGCAGGAAGTGTCAATTTTCAATGGTACATCATAGTTGGAATCAGACTACTTATCCAGTTCATCAGACTGTAAGTTTGGTGTAGGGCAGTCACACTAAACACTGTATATAGAAATGTAGAGGGCATAAGGATGGATCCACAAGATATAGTTCAATAGCAAAATGCATCTGTCGGATGCCTATGTACACAATAAAATGCATATAAATAGAAATTGAAGATTTTCTATTTTCCAAGATGGCAACCTTGAATGAACCCCAAACCCAAAGCTTGGTCTTCAACGTTAGACAAGAAAGCACAGAATCACTTCAGATCATGACTTTGGAAAAGGCCAATTTCCACCACTAAACCAGCTATATCGTTTATCATCCGCTCTATCCTCTGCTGTCTTCCAATTGTGTGAGGCAGAGCAAATGAATGACAAGTGAGATACCTTACCCTGGCATTCCCTTGGCATTCAGGAAAGGGTAAGCTATAAGTTTTCATAAGTATGGAAAGGACACAGTGTGTACATTCCATTTGGGCATAAGATCTGAAATGAAAAGGAAATGAGAAAGGGGAGGTAGAGAATAAACTAAGAAGAAAGGTTACATTATTCAAAGAGGGACCACAGCAGGACTGATACACTCCACCATGGCATGGAAGGAAATGTCCATCATTTCAGCAACTTCTGATGCTCCGAATGAATAAGGCATCTGCAGATGTTAACATCGCTCTTAAGGGACTAACATATTTATGTGGCATATATTGCATCCACAGATCTCTGTCTCTTTTAGTCAGCCACCAGATGAGTTCAGGCTGAAAGTTAGATCACTTCTGTCTAGACAGGGTTTGTGAGATGCATGGTCCAAATATCTTCATATATCCCACTGGAGCATGAAGGAGCTGCCATGTTTTCCTTGTCAGTTGAGCTAGAGGTCTGCACAGGATAGATTTTGTCCTGCACGATTGTGTACCGCTCTTGCCCGCAACTCTGACATTAAGTCCTGCTCCTGTCCATAAAATCCCACAGGTAGAAGTGGGATTTTCAGTCCCTCTCTCGTAAGATTCTGTTTAACTTTTCCAGCCTCCTCCTCTATACACACAACTCTTCAGACCTCACCTTATGTCATCTGTCACTGCAGACAATATATTAGAATGACTCAACATATCAGTATCTTCCATCCTACACTCCAATTAATGATTGCCATAATTAGAACTTCTATCTCTCTCTCTTATTTTATGTATTTTTCCACATGTCCATGACTTCCATCAGAAAGAGTATTTGAGAAAGTGGTGGAGGAGGGAACTCAGTTTATCTGAGGTATTTTGAACTTTGCATTCTCCAACTGTATTTGTTTGAGACAAGTTGCTAGGCTTGTAATGAGTTATTAATTGCACATAACCAATATAGGAACATTCAATTTTAAAACCATGAATACCACTTCCTCCCAGTGCTGTAATAACAGAAGTTTTCCATTAGATGTTAGAACGTGGATGCAGGATTTTACTTCTATTCAGATACAAGAACATACCAGGGCACTGGTGTGGGGTTTTGGAGCCTAAGTCACTGTTCCAATTTATCCCAATGATATTCGGAGAGATTCAGGTCTGGGCTTCGGTGCAGGTCAGTCAATTTAATCCACGGCGTATTTCACTGAAAACCATTTCTATATGGACCTCACTTTGTGCACAAGCATATTGTCATGCTGGAACAGAAAGCCACAGAGCTATTACAACAACAATGAAATCACATAATACTTTAGAATGCCAGTAGCATTAGGATTTATCCCACAAAAATGACTGGAATAGTCAAATCTATTAATTAGAAGGAGTTGTCCACATACTTTTGGTCAGATGGCATATTGTATATGAAACTTATCGCAACACATTTTTGCTACTCTATTTTATGTTATTTTCAGTAAATTGGTTTAAAAGTCTGGTTCAGTGATTAATCCTGTCATTTTAAATAATCAAATGCGTTCACATAAATCATCTCCCTTAAACAGCATTTTGTGGCACATTGAGCAACTTTAATTCTCAAAGTTAATAATCAAGAAATGCATTTTAATGTAATACAGCAACTTGTATATGCACCTTTTATTAAGAAAGATACATTTGTTTTTTCTTTAAAAAAATAAAATAAAAATAAAAATAATAATAATAATAATAATAATAATAATAATAATAATAATAATAATAATAATAATTTATGTATGGAGATAAATGAACTATATAAGTATGTCAGTTCAGACTTTTTTTTTTTTTCTCCAATGTCTTGTTGAATAAATGGAGAGCTGGAGCAAGTAGAGTATAATCTGTGTAAGCAGGCAGGTCTGAGTGAAACTGGATTAGAAGTATTTGCACAGGAAATTAAATACATCTTTAGGCACATCATCTTAGCTTTTTGAAGTGTTTCCTTGATCCGTTGGGTCCAATACAACATAGTACCTACATGTTTGCTGGAACACTTGAAATCTGTCATTAGTTAACTTTCTAATTGCATCTGGTGTTGACTGCCGACTTAAATCCAGAAGGACACATGAACTGTAAGTTTGCGCCGCATAGATCTGCTCTAAACTTGTTTTGATTTATTTTTTAAGTTTGCCAAGTAGTTTTGATTTCCCTGATGTTATAGATATAACTACAAGACTCCAGTAATTTCTATCAAACTTTTCACACAGAGATGAGTACAGAATCATTTTTGAATGTATCAATGCAAATGTATTGGAGAAGTAAGCAAAACGTTAAGTACAATTAAGTGTTTTCTGGCCCCACTCTGCCTATTTTTCCTAGTTTCAAGCTTGCATAAAGCCTTAAGCCATGCAATATGCATATCACAAACTAAATGTCTTTCAAAGGGATTAAAAGAGGATTGTCAAGGGAATAAAAAGGTGGCAGCTGATTGTTTAAACTTTTTCATGCTACAGTGCTATGCAAACAACATCTGCAAAGCTTAAAAAAAAAAAAAAAAAAAAAAAAAAACTTGAGAATACTTTATGGCACATTTATCTCTTTAGAGCAGTTGCTTTGAGTGGAGTGTGCATGTGCTTACTGCTCTGCTGACTGACAATGATATTTCTTACCGAAGAAAACAACCTCTTCTTAATGAAGGTTGACTTGCATTGTTCAGACATGCACAGTAAGTAAAATTTCATACTTGATAATTGTATTGTCTGTTTCACTTACAGGTGTCAATTTGTTGAGATAATGAATTGATGGGTTTTTGTTAAATGCGAGCCAAAATAATCACAGTTAAAAGAACCAAAGACTTAAACTATTTCAGTCAGTGTGCATTAAATTTGTTTAATACACGGGTTTCAGAATTTGAGTTGAATTACTGAAATAAATTAACTTTTTCACAACATTCTAATTTATTGAGATGCACCTGTATTTTAACATAGAACCAAAGGTCATTGTGTGGGCTTCTCATGGTCAGAGAGTAAATATAACAGGTTCACTGACTTCTCCGTGTTTTTTATTTTTTTATTTTTTTTTTTATTTTTTTATGCCTGACACAGAAAATAATTTGTAGCATAGACATGCTCTGTCCATGCAGCATATTAATACTCACACTCATGGCCCATTACATTTGTCATTACATCTTGTGATAGCTTATCATTTCTTCAATCTCATCTCATAAACCACAGGGAACAGGCAGCACTGCAAAACATCATGTTGCTCGTTGTCTTAGGCAAGCCAGTTGTCCAAACCTCATAACATCTGTCTATTACTAAAACAAACTGTGCTTTTCATAATATGTGTATGTAGGGATGTATCTTGGCCTTTGAGCTGATGACTTCATTGGAAGTCAACTGTCTCTCCAGATATAATACACTATATACATCAATGTTGACCGCATGGCTGTGCTTCACAGAAACCGCCAATGACATTTTACTGTGATTGCTGTTATATGTAATGACTCCCTTTTTTTTCAGTTCAGCAAAGGTATGACATCAAATGTATGTCTCTGATGTCTTGACACTAAAAAAATAACTTTTATTGCCTCTAAATGTGTAGGGTGAAACCTGGATAACAAATAGCCCAGAAACATCCAACCCAATGAAATGTCAAATGTCAACATACAAATGAAACCTGTTAAGAACATGGATCAAGCAATAGTGAAATTTTAGCTCAAACTTAAATAAAATAAATATTGCATTATCTGTTGTATATATAAATACTTTTACTGAAAGCAAAAAAAAAAAAAGCAAAAAAAAAAAAAAAAAAAATCTAATCTTTTTTTTTTTAGCTATTACTGATTTATTATTATTATTATTATTATTATTATTATTATTATTATTATTATTATTATTATTTTATTTTATTTTTTTTATTATTATGTTTTTTGTTTTTTGTTTTTTGTTTTTTTACTGTTGACACATTCATACATATTTTACAATTGAATATATACAATATACAACCCAGGCTCATTTTAAATTTGTGCCTCCTAATCTATTTCTGCAACACCGTTATTACGTACCTTAATGCATGTTTTGCGGCAGGTTCAAAGTGAAACGTCCAGTCAGTGTTGCTAAAAATCAGGTTCAATATTTTACCCTGGCATGTTTTTGTTATGTTGTTTGTTTTACGGTGCTTCAGGTATGTATTGTGGTGGTTCATAATCCAAATGATCTCTTAAAGTTATTGCTCTATCATGTTGGACATATCCCCTACACTAAACCCGATAGTGATTAACAATGCAAAAGTGTTATAAAAACACATTTGTTGATGCAACCGTGGATTGGCGTATCACATGAGCTGCTGAGCAAAGCTACTGAATTAGAAAACTCATGCATATGAAACTGGATATGTGTCGACAATGTCCAAAAGTATCAGTTTTCAAATCTTGTAGCATGTAAAAATTGTTTTTAAATTAATAGTATTATATTCCTCAAGTAATTATGCAAAAATTAGACTTTATTTATCAAAACTGTGGACCTGCAAATCATATTTTGTGTGAAAAGGAATACAAATAGTCAGTTTAACTGCCTTTGGTGTTCATTTCAAGTGGAAACTGCAGCGATTCGTGTGCATAGGGAAGGTATTTTTCTTTTTTGTTTCATAAAAATGTCACATAAGTTTATTAATATATATATATATATATATATATATATATATACACATTTTTTTCAGTGAGCCTATGTTAACAATATACTTAATATAACAGTAAATAATGAATAATTATAACCAACTAACCCCATACATAACCATATTGTAAGAATGTGTTGTTAACTGATATTACTCCAATCTAAATTGTATAATTATGCTGTAACAAGGACATACAAAAAAGTGTAACCCATTATTTTAAGGGTTGCACTTTATTTTACAGTTCGTGTACTAACATGTACTTATAGTGTACTTACAGTGTATTTATCTAAGAAAGTTCTGGTAATACAAGGTAACTACATGGGGTAGGGTTAGGTTTAGGGGTAGGTTCAGGGTTAGTACCTAGTTATTACATAGTTATTGTAATTACTACAATAAGTACATAGTATGTACATGGGCAACAGGACTGTAAAATAAAGTGCTACCATTTTGGTCCCACTTTATATTAGGTGGCCTTAACTACTATGTACTTACATAAAAAAAAAAATAAGTACAATGTACTTATTGTGTTCATATTGTATTGTAAAACACTTTGCTTTTTTCACTTTTGCTGCTATTGAGGTGGGATGGGGTAAGGTTAGGGAGAGGGTTGGAGGTACGGGTAAGTTTAAGGGTGTGTTAAGGTGTAAAGTATGGGTCAACAGTGTAATTATAAATGTAATTACAGAAATTAAATACAGATGTAACTACATGTCTTTTGTTTAATATAAGTACAATGTAAAAACATGTATGTACACAATAAGTACATTGTACTAAATTATAAATTAAAATGTAAGTACATAGTATTTAAGGCCACTTAATATAAAGAGGGTCCTGCATTATTTACTTCTGTTAATACAGTAAGTACATGTAATATGTGAAACAATGACACTGTGTAAAATAAAGTGTTGCTGTTTTCACTTTCTTATGCAAAAATAGTGAATGAATTGACAGGCTGCTTCAGTCTAAGAATAGATGTGTCCTTCAAACCCATCATCCTGCGGTAGCATGCAGTGCCACCAAGAGGAGCAAGAGAGGTGATTCACTGTCTTCCGATGTCCATGGGAGCCAGACAGATCGATGCAATTAGCAAAAGCTCAGGTTTTCCCTTGACATCACTGCTCCTTTCAGGCTGTAAATTTTAATAGGCTTTCTCAGGCTGCGTAAGACAGGCTCATGAACATTTTCAGTACTCCATATTTAATGCTTTTAGTGCAGCACACAATATATATATATATATATATATATAAATAATTTTTTTTTTTATTATAATTTTTTTAATGATGAGAGAGCTCATGTAGTATGAACACTCACAGTACCTGTTGATTCTGCAGTTCATGTCATCAACATGTTTGCTGTGTGGATGATTGCACACGAGCTAGCACGTCTGGCACACGAGTGCACCTCCATGGCTGATGGATAGGTGAATTCATCATGTGTTCCTTCTGAGGAGATCTGATTTCACTGCAGACTGATGAGCCGTTTCTCCAGTGCATTCATCAAGTTGCTGTTTAAGCTGGATCATCATCCACTACTGAATACATTGCAACGGTATGCAGCTGCATATAAATTCTACAGCTCTCTATTCATTGGCAAACTGTCTGTTTTTGTTTGTTTATATTTCCCATTAGTAGTGTAAGTAATTGCTCAGACGATGATTAAAGTATATACAAATTAAATTTGGAGTGTGGTCATTTTGGTTAGATTCAATTTGTTCATTGTGGTAGTGTTTACTGAAGAATTCATAATTCTACAACTAAAACTATGATGCCAATTTGAACATTATTATAGTATTTATAATCAAGTACATTTATTTACCATATTTTTCGGACTATAAGTCGCACCCGAGTATAAGTCGCATCAGTCCAAAAATACGTCATGATGAGGAAAAAAACATATATAAGTCACACCGGACTATAAGTCGCATTTATTTAGAACCAAGAGAACGGTAAGGTTTTCTCCTTTGGTTCATGTCTCTCGGTTCATTTCTCTCGGTTTATTTCTCTCGGTTCATGTCAAATTTATTTTGATAAATAAGTTGCACCTGATTATAAGTCGCAGGAACAGCCAAACTATGAAAAAAAGTGTGACTTATAGTCCGGAAAATACGCTAATTAAATGTTCATCGACATTTTTTTACGCTGTCTTTAATGAACAAAATCATCTGATTCCTTTTTTAAATCTTCATTCAAATTATCCCTTGCTTTTGTCCGTTATTCCATTTTCAAAATATATTGCTCTATACAATTAAAATTGATTAGGCATCCAAAGCAACACTCTTCTAAATATAACTGCACTCTTTAAAGACAGTTCTTCTCTGGTAATAATGCTATAGGTGCTCCAGTGGTGTTCAAGACTTAAGTTTAATTTTTAAACAGATACTGTAGCTGGCAATATATTTAAATAGAATGTGCAGTCAGACATCAAGGCGCAATCCCAGTATGTCCATTATGCACTTAGCTCAGCATGGAAAACTAAAGGGATTACAATTTGGAAATAATCCAGTCATGCAGCCAGTTGGCCACTATATGCTGCAATGTTCATCTTGAAAAAATATCTGAGCTGCTGAAAAGTGGTCTGCAGTATTTCATCTGTAGCTCACATTGCATTGTGTATGTTTGCTTGCCATCTATAATGGTTGCTTTTGGTATTCTAGTTATTCCAGGTTTGTTTTTGTTTGTTTCTAAAAAGAGAGAAAATTTAAGTTAAAAATGATTGTGCAAAAATGTATCTTTGAGGTTGGGGGTAAGATTATAGTTCACTTCCTTGCCCAGCTGAAATGAACACTACTGGCAGTAAAGCACAAAATATTTGTTCCTTTTTCACACAAATTATGATTGCAAGCAAACTGCTGCGAATTATATGTAAGTAATAAAATGTTGCCAGATTCATATTCAACTTAAAGGTTGTATGATTTTACTTCCAAAGTGTCACAAAATGTAAAAAGAAACAACATAATATTGTTTGGTTTTTGGTTTACTTTGAAATTTATGTTTTTAAATTGGGATGAGGGCTATGATTACATCAGTACTTTCACAATAGCCAATATGCGACTGCAAAACAAGCTGCTGTATGGGTCCGCTGGATAGTGGCTATGGAGGAAACTGCTTGTGTATCTTACGCAATAACACAAATGTCTGTATAATGTGTTGAAAACTTAACAAAACTGTAAGAACAAAGAGAAGCGCTGGGGTAAAATTGCCACAGTTTTGAATGCACCGTGTGAGTGCAGAAACTTGTTAGCTTACATATGTAAAAAGTAATTTGCTGAAATGTCAATGACGATCTCAGTCACTCTCTGGCATGATAATCTTAATACTATTTTTTGTGTCATGTGCAAAGATTTTCGAATCTTGTAGTGGTGCTTGTTTAAATTTGAGGGAAGAAAATCAGTGAATATTCTTCTTATGTGTGTGCTGCAGGCAGATTTCATAATATGATAGGATTTTAAAACTACTGTTATGTGTGGCCAGCTTCAGACATCCTGAAATAAAAACAATTATATATAAATACAATCATATCAAATATAATTCAAAATTATTATTATAATTCTTTTCCCCAGGTTAGTTTCTGTAAAAATCAAAGTCGCTTTTATCACTTGCTATTTATGTTAAGTGTTTATTTTTCTACTAAAATTATTATTATTATTATTTATTAATTGAATTTGATGCTATAATATATATATATATATATATATATATATATATATATATATATATATATATATAAATAATAAAAACAGGGTGTGCCATCATGACTGACTTCTCTGAGTGAAGTACATTCAAAATGGCCATGCTGAAAAAGCTTCGAGAAAGTTTTTTTTTTTTATTATTATTATTATTATTTTTTTTTGCAGAATATGATAACTAGATACTGCCTTCCTCTCACAATCATTGTGAAATTTAAATGTTACTACTGAAGAAAAGATCAAGTCCAAGAAGAAAGCTTTTACTTGTCAGAAAGGCAGGGATCCACACTGCTACGAAAGGGCAGGCATGACAATTTAGCAAAAGTCACAGCTTAAAATACACATGTAACATACAGATAAGGTACAAAAAGGAGTAGAATAGAAATGAGCTTCCTGTTGAGCATGGGGATGGAACTATTGTACTCTCTGATTGTGGGACAGTCAGTAGCACATGGTGCACACCTGTGTTTAAATGCTGCTCGTGACATTTGCTGATGGCTTTCCTGTCCAGTCTCCCAATTTTTTTTCTGTTGTTTATCCAGTGAAAGAGCTTAAAGGTTAAGACTGAACTTTCATATCTTAAATACTCATTTCTTATTGGTATTTATTGTATTCATACTGTCCCTTTAATGATTTTGTGATTAATGATAAAGACTACAATATAGTTACATTTTATTTTATTTTATTTTGCATAGTCAAGTGTCCCTGATGACTTATGTAAAGAATTACCTATGTCCAATGCATTTTTTTATGTTGTTCTATGTCAATAAATCAGTGAAAGATGACATGCTTTTTCTTTTGCTTTCAGACTAATGGAATTCTAAATTAGAAAAATGTGCAGAAACCTCGTTTGTTGCAGAGATTGTGCTTGCTGAACTTCTCTTACAAATCAACAAAACATGCCATTTAAAAGCCTATCATACTATCATACCACTTTAGCCCCAATTACTGCCTGAAGACAATTTCTGCACAGTTCCAGTCTCAAATTGTGGCAAAGCAGAATCAAACCCATTTCACAAATGTCTGCAAAATGGATAGCAAATCCATTTGACAAATGTCTGTCATCTCTGCCTCTGTTGATGTTTCGAAATAGCTGGAGTGGAGTTGATTATAGATAAGCAAAGACAGGGGATGTATATATATTCCTGGACTAAAAATGAACACAAAAATCACTAGCGAAATTATCCTGGAGGGGCTATACTGATGGCAGTAGTAGTATTTATTTATTTATTTATTTATTTATTTATTTATTTATTTATTCATTCATTCATTCATTCATTCATTCATTCATTCATTCATTCATTCATTCATAATTGTTCGCAAGTGACCTACATCATCCATTTAAATATTAAGTCAATGCATAAAATTATATGTATATATATATATTTTTTTTAATAGTGATTTATTAATAATTTTTCTTTAAAGCTTCCCTTTCATTTATGCTTATTTTCACATTACAGCTCAGGGCAGTCCCTAGTAAAGATTTTGGAAGTGTGGTGCTATTGGCCATTGAACATTGACTGATGGACATCAGTAATCTAATTATTTACCTTTTCTAAATAAGATAATATTATGATCAAGGTGTTTACATGAGTTGCTTTTAGAATATTCCATTCATGTTCCGTTTTACATGTTACAGAAAATAGATCGATTAATGGCACACATCATTACGTCCCCACATGATGCCGTCCAAAGTACCCTCCAGATTTTCACGTATAAACATATAGTTTGTCCTCATAATGATGCCATATAGAGTTGGTGTTTTATTTTTAATTTAATGAAAGCTTCAAGTGCAGTTAATTATTTGTATTCGCATACAGACGACGACAGTTGTTGAAGCTCTTTTATTTGCTGCAAAACAGTTGACCACTACTGTGTGTTTATCCTGTCGCAAAAAGACCTACACAATAGTAATAATGTGATTAAAGGGTGTACATGTTGATACTGCACTTCAATAATGCAACTAAAATAGGAATACTCCATGTCTTAATTTTATTTGTGTTTACTTCGACTATGACTTTAGCTGGATTAAGGTAATCAAAATCTGTTTACATGGTAGATTCTTAATCAGAGTATTGTCCTAATCATTTTACATGTAAACATACTCATTGTCATTGCTTCCAAGAGCTGAATTTATTTCCACACATTAACAAGAGGGAAGCATGCACCAGCCAAGCAACTGACATTTAAAATGAATTGGAATTAGAACAGATGGCTTTCTAATATTGTTGTAGACTTTCTTGTTTCCACAGGTTTGCATGTTTTGACAAGAGCATCAGCAAAGTAACAGAAATCCTTTTTGATGTGTCTTGCGGCAAGTGACCTATTCAACGAATGAAACAGATGTGAAAAAAGGGCAAAAGAGAATTCCAAATATGAGGTGACTTTGAGTTTGTGGTCAGCTGTTTTAAGAGAGGCTGTATGTTTCTATGTATTGGAGTGTCACATGAATGCTAGGGGAATCATGAAACATTGTTAAGAGGGTGAAGAGGCTGAAGTAGGTTCAAAGATTCATCCTCCCCCAGTGCCCAAAAAACCTTGACTGCAAGAAGCTCCCCTAATGAGCCACTGCTAATGGCAGTTGCTGGTGCCTTCTCCATGATTGCAAGCTTTGTAACACAACCTGCCTCCCAATTAGAGCTGTAATCGGGTCATAAAAGTTAGGCCCGACTGGACCCGAGCCCGACAGGTTTCGGCCCGAGCCGACAAGTAAATTTTGATTGACATCTTTTTAAAAGCCCGAACCCGTTCACAGCCTGACATTATTCAAATGAGCACACACACACAGCTCTATTGGCTCTTGTCAAGAATTAGTCATGTATACCTATTTTAACATTATTTATTCAGAACTAATGTAGACTAATTTAAAGTTGGAATAAAGAAATAAAATAAGTCCTATGTGACTTCTTAACATCTCGCCACTCTAAATAGACATAGGCTCATTTAGCCTATAAATAGACCAATACACCAATATTTTTTTTTTCTTTTTTAACAAATTAAATTAAGATGGGTATTTGACAATAACGAAATTAAGATAAAGGCTCCGCAGGATTTGCTTCGCCACTAGCAGCTGATATTTAATAAAAGAATAATGCCAACATTAGCGTAAATACTCTGTCCACATTACTCATTTAAGACTAATATTTAGTTATCATTTGAAAAACATTTACTCATCGGGTTCGGGCAAAGATCTTCAGCTCTACTCCCAATCAAACTCTGTGCATCAACTGAATAATTAGCTGTAGATGTCTAATTACATATTATATAATGATGTTATTGATGTCTGTGTGTGTCACTGTGCCATGCAGTTTCTGTACATTTTGTATGTTATCATCATCTAACAAGATTCAGTTTATCAACTCATTAGTAAAGACTGCAAAAGCTAAACTCACCTAATGTTATGTATGTTAATGTAATGACACACCTGGGGTGCTCCAGGACAGGTTTGAAACCTCTAGGATATCATAGATCAGGGGTTCTCAACTCTTGCTCTCAAGGTCCATTTTCCTGCAGAATTTAGTTCCAACCTTGATCAAACTCACCTGCATTTAACTTTTTAGTAATCCAGAAGATGCTGATTAGCTTGTTCAGATGTGCTTGGCTAGGGTTGTTGATTGAGGTTCAAGAGTTGAGAACTCTTGTCAACTACCTAGCAACAGGTAGTTGTTTTGCATTAGCAAGCAGTGCTCACATTGCCTGTTGGCTCAGTGAGTAGCAATGTCACCTCACAGCAAGAAAGTCCATACTTCGAGTCCTGGCTGAGCCAGTAGGGACTTTCTATGTGATGTTGCCATGTTTTTCCAATCGGTATGGGTTTTCTTAGGTTTTTCCAGTAATTCATATACTGGAAGTCATGGCCTAGTGGTTAGAGAGTTTGACTCCTAACCCTAGGGTTGTGGGTTGGAATCTCGGGCTGGCAATACCACGACTTCGGTGCCCTTGAGCAAGGCATTGAATGCCCAATGCTGCAGCATAAATGGCTGGCCACTGCTCCGGGTGTGTGCACTTTGGATGGGTTAAATGCAGAGCACGAATTCTGAGTATGGGTCACCATATTTGGCTGAATGTCACGTCACTTTCTTCTCACTTTTCTGTAGGTGAAATAGAGACACTTTATTGTCCTCAATGAGTGTGTGTTGGTCCAGTGACGGACTGGCCATTTGTCCAGGGCAGGGGTAGCCAAAAACAGAGACTGTGTCCAAAAGCTTAGACTTGTTGCCTCACTGACCTAGCAGGTACATACGTCACAAGCAACATTTTCACATTAAGATAGAGATCTTTGGTATTAACTAAACAAATGTTTAATTACTATAATATTAATTCCTTGTTAGAAATGTGATTTCAAAGTTTAAACGATTTTCAAAGACATTTACACTACTAGTGACTACCAGCTGCATCTTTCATTCTTTAGCTCAACTTTCAAAAAAATCAGAGGATAATGGAATATCATAGCTAGCAAGTGATTTTGGTCATGGTTGGAGCTAAACTCTTAGCCAGTGCATTCAGGCTAACATATTTTACCTGACATGTGTTCCCTGAGAATCAAACCCACAACCTTGAGCTGCTAACGCAATGCTCTACCACTTGAGCCACAGGGGCACTTAAGCTACAGTTTAACAACTGAACCTACTAATTAAGCTCTTCTGGATTAACTGCAAACAACAGTAAAGTGTGTAAAATGTTAGCTCTGCAGGAGCAGGGCTGGCTTCCCCTGGTCCAGGATGTTTCCATCCCTTTGTCCCAAAATGTTAGGATAGGCTACAACATCCCTGTGAACCTACATAATACAAGCAGTTTGAAAAATTAATGGCTTCTGCCCCATTCTTGAATTGATATTTTTAGACACTATAGAATTCTGGGATCTCTATCAATATCAACTTGTCTGAGACATAAAATTGCTTGCGAAGGAAGTTTTTCTGTTAGGCTTTAGCACTGCTTTTCTGTGGATTTCATGTTTTACCTAAATAATTCTTCCTTTGTAATGTACCTTTTTAAAAGTTACATTAAGATTGTTTTTTTTGTTGTTCTTTTGAAACACACTTATGGATCAGACAAAGCCATGTCTATTCTGTCAGATGGGGACAGCTCAGCATGTGTGTTCAAAGCTGGGATTATCTAAACTATAGGATCCTACTGGCATTGAAGAAAAGGGCAGCCGAGACCTGAGTGAGGAGAGGCTCTTTTTCCTCAGAGTGAGTCAACACTGCACTGCATCTTAAACAGGAAATATCTGCAGGGCCATGGCGTAATGAAAGAAGGTGCCAACGGTACGTCATTGTTCATCTTTAAAGGGCACCGCAGAAGCCTGAGAACAGAAATAGATTTCAGCAGACAGCCACTGCTGTCTCCTCCAAACTGACATTGCTAAAGTGCAAAGTGCAAGATGGGCACAAAGCCTCAGCTCAGAGCCTCCTGTGGAGGATACAGCTGTGGATTTTCCGCTCTCAGATGGGTCTTTCCCAGAGACACAGCCACAGGGGTCATTAAAGTTTCCACAGGCAATAAAGAATTCAGTGTCATCTAGATGCACTAAAACACGGAGAATATACAAAGCACTGGCATATAATTCCTTCTAATCCTATTATGCAACCCAGGCATGCCTGTGGCGACATTCTTGCAATATAATATTTTTTGCTTCTTGCACATTTTACAAAACTTTCGCGGAGAAATGCCCAGTGAGCGGTGAATAAGCACGTATAGTTTTATACAAAATGGATGAACCTGAATTTCTCAATGTTTTATTAATGTTGGTTGTTGTACTATTGCAGCAATTCAGAAAAGCTTAATGCACAATCATGTTAGTGTTTGGTGTAAACCCTACCCTAAACATAAACCAGGATGTTAACAAAAGCAAACATGGCATAAAAATACATTCTTGAATGCTACCTTGCTATTTTACTATTTGACTTTATTATGACTTGTGGTTCATATGACTCATAGGTTCATAGTAATGCAATGCTGCCGAGTCAGCAACCAGGTCAGCCACAAGACTAAGTTTACTGTAAGTAAAAGGCCATATGGGGAATGTTTTTTATTTTATTTTTTTTTTACTGCAAACATCACAAATAGATTTGTTTGCAAATCATGCACTATGGTAAAGGTGTTTTAAGGTCATAGTATTGTGTACGGGATTTTTCCTATTAAAAAGGGAATGGGTTGATTTACTCAAGATGCATCATCCTGGGTAATAGATCATTGTGGAAAGTCATGGACAAAGGATAGGGTTTGTTGCATCTCCCTGTTGGTGTCGCAAGTAGGCCTTTTTTCAGCATGCTAGCAGCCGTGGCCTCGTGTGGTAAGCAACCATGCGTTTTGCTACATTGGAATTCTCTCTCGCAGGTGTATCTACACCTCCAGGGGTTTCCAGTACCCCTGTGTTTGGCCAATTGTATTCCTATCACAATTGAGTGGTTTGTGGTATGATGTGAGGTGATAATGCAAAAGGCCCCTGCTGGTCATTTTCTCCTCCTGGTCATTTTGTAACTGGTAGACTTGTGTATTAGGCATGTTTTATATTGTATCCAAAAACAATGTTTGAACCATTACAGTTGTGTGTGTATATAAATAAATTGCAAATTTATTATATTATCTGTCTCCATGCTCACCCTGGCTGTTGGCCACGAACCTGTGTGCCCTTTCGTAGGGCTGTTATTTCCCGGTATATTCCGGGTGGCGTAGTCGACGTATATCCACTTTTGGTGGGTCCCCTGCCTGACCACTTCATGCCACAATTAGGAAAACAGTGTGTCAATAATGCAAAATGACAGTTAAGAGCAGTTCATCATTGAAGGTGACTGCAGTGACCCTCTGATCTGGATATAGACTGGATCTGGTGGCTACGGTGACCTCGAAATAAGAGAGAAACAGACTAATGTTAGCGTAGATGCCATTTTTCTAATGATGTAGCAAGTACATCGGGTGTTATGGGAAGTGTTCCCGGTTCCAGTTTACCTAATTAATGCAGCCTAAAAATCCTTTAACGGATTTGGATATTAGAAGCAAATTACTGTGTTATGTGTAAGCCAGGTTAAAGAGATGGGTCTTTAATTTATATTTAAACTGCAAGAGTGTGTCTGCCTTCCGAACAATGTTAGGTAGGTTATTCCAGAGTTTAGGCACAAAATAGGAAAAGCCATCTGCAGTTGATTTTGATATTCTAGGAATTATCAAATCGTGTTTTGAGAACGCAGCGGACGTGGAGGATTATAATGTAACAAGAGCTCATTCAAATACTGAGGTGCTAAACCATTCAGGGTTTTATAAGTAATATTTTAAAACCTATACGATGTTTGATAGGGAGCAGGTGCAGTGTTGACAGGACCGGGCTAATATGGTCATACTTCATGGTTCTAAGAACTCTTGCTGCTGTATTTTGGACTAGCTGTAGATTGTTTACTAAGCGTGCAGAACAACCACCCAATAAAGCATTACAATAATCTAACCTTGAGGTCATAAATGCATGGATTAACATTTCTGCATTTGACATTGAGAGCATAAGCCATAATTTTGATATATTTTTGACATGGAAAAATGCAGTTTTACAAATGCTAGACATGTGGCTTTCTAAGGAAAGATTGCTATCAAATAGGACACCTAGGTTCCTAACTGATGACGAAGAATTCAAGACTGCCATCAAGTCTAAGACATTGTTCTAGGTTATTACATGCAGAGTTTTTAGGCCCTATAATTAACACCTCTGCTTTTTCAGAATTTAGCAGTAAGAAATTACTCGTCGTCCAGTGTTTTATAATGACTATGCATTCCATTCATTTTTCAAGTTGGTTTGTTCCACCGGACCACAAATAAATATAGAGCTGAGTATCATCAGCATAACAGTGAAAGCTAACACCATGTTTCCTGATGATATCTCCCAAGGGTAACATGTAAAGCATGAAGAGTAGCGGCCCTAGTACTGAGCCTTGAGGTACTCCATACTGCACTTGTGATCGATATGATACCTCTTCATTCACTGCTACGAATTGATAGCAGTCATATAAGTATGATTTAAACCATGCTAGTGTACTTCCATTAATGCTAAACAAAGTGTAGTCTATGCAAAAGAATGTTGTGGTCAATAGTGTCAAATGCAGCACTAATATCCAATACTATCCAATCCAATAGAATGTACTCTATACTCTACAAATGGCAGCAATCTAATTTACCGCGCCCCATTACCTATAGTCCCTCCACCTAGATGCAGCCACACTAAATTGTAATCATGCAAAAGAAATGCAGAATGAAATACAACACGATATGATGATGTACTCTGGGGTTATATTTTTAATAAATACTAGCAAATTATATAAAATGTTTTATGTATATATATATATATATATATATATATATATATATATATATATATATATATATACATTTTATATGAAATATATATTTATATGTTACATTTTATATGATTTGCTAGCATAAACAGTAAATAAATAAAATAAAATAAATACATTTAATAAATACTAGCAAATCATTTAAAGTGTAATATATATATATATATATATATATATATATATATATATATATATGTATATATATATATATATATATATATATATATATATATATATATATATATATATATATATATATATATATATTAGTGGTGGGCATAGATTATTATTTTTTAATCTAGATTAATCTCACTGTGATCTTGAAATTAATTACTAGATTAATCTAGATTAAAATGGCTCATTCCAATTCTGCCGAAGGCATTCAGAATATGTGTGTTACCACATCTCCTGTTTCCAAAATGCATCACAAACTGCTTGAAAAAGCTGTAAACGAATTCCACAACCTTACGCCTGTTTCACACCAATGTTTGATTTTTTTTTCAAGTTTGTAGGTGTCTAGGTACAGAGACCAAATAATTAAATGTAAAATGGCACTGGATTGTCTTCAATGAAAAAAATTAAATATACAATCAAACCTACATTTATTCAGACACCTTCAACATTTCTCACATTATTACACTTTTGCTATATATATCAAACATTATACCTGATGTCTGAATAATTTTTGGTTTGACTGTTAAAACTACAAAGTAATTCATTCAAGAACGGTGAGTGATTTTCTTTCATTTTCTTGGATTAACATTACAGCAGCCAGTAGCTAAATTAGGCGCGGTCACTTTAAGAGATGATGAACGCATCAAATATAATACACATCCCATTTTTTTCCTCAACTGTTTACTTTCACTGAAGAAATAACTGACAGTCTTTTGTAGCATAATTTCCAAGGTGGATATTTTGACATATTTTGTATGTATTTGTCGGCACAAGAGCAAAAATAAGCAGATTCGATGTTCAAGTGTTTTGAGACGTCTTTCTCTTCGCAGAAGAGAGCTCGGTTCAGTGTTGCTGTCTTTGATACGCGGTTCTCTCTCTCTCTCTCTCTCCGCACCGAACAGAGCGCGCGAGTAACCAGCTACTCCGTTCAGCTTTTCTGCATCTTGTGTTTGGATGCTTTAATGTTTAAGTGGTAAGGCGTACAAACATGTGAAAGAGATAAGCTTTCATGACGATGCGCAGCAGTGGCCCGTCAACTGTCCTGAGCATCTTTTTAGACTGGCCTCAGCCAGTCGGTTATATAAAATATCAAGGTGAAGGTCATCATAGCTTGCTTAGTATAGACCCAGCTCCCAACCCAACTTTGAGAACAGATTAACGGCGATATTTTTTTTATCGCCCGATAAGAGTCTTGCGTTAACGCAGCACGTTAACGCCGATAACGGCCCACCACTAATATATATATATATATATATATATATATATATATATATATATATATATTGATTCCATTTTCCCACAACACTGCAAAACATGGAGCTCTGAAGTTTGTATCCTCAGTATCCAGTCAATCTGTGACATTTAGATCTTCTATTGATCGCAAAGTCTTTTTACTGCACAAATTTGCAGGTCAGAGATCACAAAATAAGCAGCAAATTATGAAACATCTAGATTGTATGTCTGTGTTTTTGCTTTCCCACACTTAAATCTCTATAAAAAGAAGTTGATGGAACACAACATTTAGTGTAAATATAATTTAATCCACTTAAATATATAACTGCCCCACAGAGAACTCACCATAGCTAAACTCTCCTCATAACCTACCCTTCCTCCTAAAATGAGATCAGTTGATCAGTTGCTATATTTTCAATCTGTTTTATATATTGATACAAACATTAATAATACTTGAACTGTATTATCTCAGTCTGATTCCTCATCAAATGTCTGATAGATTTAAATCAACATAGATTTTTTTTTATTCTTACTCATTCATTGTGGAGTAGCAGATGTTGTACCGTCTATCCTACTGGCATCACAGACAGACAGATGACATCACAGTGAGACTACATGTTTCCTTCAGACTACTCTCTCTCAGCCAGATGGTCCTGACAGCTTGTCCAATGTAGGACTAGATGTCTCTGCAAGTTAAAGTTAAGCCTTGCTTTAGTACAACCATTTATGAGATGAAGCTTTATTTTCTCTGCCGACATTCCTCAAGCTAAAGTAAAGCTCTCAGTACAGCTATTATAACAATATAATAGCATGTAATTACACATGTAATGCAACTTAAAATTATATTATATATAGTTAAAGTTATTATAATTGAACAGCTATTCGGGTGAGGGCAAAAGGAAAATAATCTGTTAGTGCAACATTTACCTGCATACATTTTAATATGCGAACACAATATGCTGCCAAAACATGTCTCTTCTATTTTATTAGTGTTATTTTTCATTATACCACATAGTACAAACCAATAGTACATGAAGAAAAATCTCTTTATTGAAAATGAGGTCTTTGCGCTTTTTGATTTATTATTATTATTATTATTATTATTATTATAATTATTATTATTAAGTTTATTTATTTATTTACTTATTTATTTTATTAGTATTATTTTATTATTTTATTTTTTATTTTTTAGTATTTTTTTATGTGATGTGACGTGTCGCTCATTTATAAAACATGAGAGTTGCAGGATAAAACGGCCTCCGGCAGTCAAACCTGTTGCATCCCCAGAGTGAAAACTGAACGCCTCCCTCTTTGGATTCATCTTCTCTTCTTCCCTGCAAGCTACTGTGTTTTGCAATGCTGCTAAATTTTATTGAGCTCTCCGCCTGTCCACAATTTACTGCACACTAGATCCTCTGGCAGCAAAAAACACAAAAATGTCCTTTTCATGTTTGGGGGACCTTAGCTTTTGAATGCTGACAGTAAAGTGTAACCTGTTTATTTGGCAGATGCTTTTATCCAAAGTGACTTGCAGTGCTTTTAGGGTATACTTTTTCAGTATGTGTGTTCCTTGGGAATTGACCTATGTGCTTGGAGTTGCTAGCATCATACTCTGTGCCCAACCAGTTGGATTCTATTGTATGCCATCACCAATAGCAGATCAATGCATTTAAGGCACATGTGTAGACCATGTTACTGTTCCTAAGTCACCAGCCAATAGGCAGTGTTGTTGCTGAATCCAGCTTATTCAAGGCCTGAGTGGGTTTTGTCCGAATCAAGACGGAGACCAGAAGAGGGTTGAGGGTTTTCATGACAGATTTATTCAAGCATGCGTTAATAAATTAAAGGTAGGGTAAGCGATTTCTGATAGCCAATGCTGACATTTGAAATCACCAAAACAAACACGCCCTTACTCCAAAGGGGTCTCATCCCTATTTTGTTAGCTCAACCCCACACATACACAGGCAACCCAGGCAGGCAACAATTAGTTCTGTGAAACAAAGCAGAACTAAATTTACACCATGTCAACAATGGACGCAAGTGGCGCAGCATGACAAAATACTGTACTATATAACTCATTATAATCAGTGATGTGGTCTACACCATATATATATATATATATATACACACAATTGTTTTTATTTTTTTTTCACCACCTCTATCTTTCTGTCGCTCGGCTAATGTCCGTCCTGTGCACTAAACGCTCCCTCCTCCACATAATGAGTAGACACGCCCCTCACTGCTGATTGGCTACAAGTTTGTTTTGCTACTTGGCCCAAATAAGTTTCTAAAGCATTTTTGAAAATGCTGCTCGTCTCTATGATGCTCTTCTCTAGAGTTTAGTTTTATAACTTCAACAACTATGCAGAATCTTGGCTCTATGTTAAGTCATGCTGTTTTATTGATGACTTTGAACACTTAATGATCTTGTCAATAGTGTAACATAAGTATGTAATGTAGATCAATGTAGATCAATAAAAAGAAGATTAACTATATCAGGTAATCAATATTTCAACCCAGCCCTGATTTAATAAATGATTTGATATGTTACAAAGGCTGCAAGACTGGGAACAATATGAATGTTTTAAATGATAAAACTTCATGATGTCGAGTTCATATTTCTGCATCTTTATTCATTATAAATGTAATTTTTTTGTATTCCCTAATCACAAATTGTTATACATTGTTTGCATATATAAATGTATTAATTAAATCAGTTCTTGTAAATAAATAAATACATACATAAATAAATCCATCTACTTCAATTTAAAAATGTACATTTAGTTTCTATCTTAATTCTTTTAAGTATATTCAGATTTGCTGTCCAAATTATATATATATATATATATATATATATATATATATATATATATATATATATATATATATATATATATATATATATATATATATATATATATATATACACACAGTATATATGCATATATTAATACAATTATTTTAAACTATGCCCCATGTTTGCAGAATTATTATTATTATTTATTATTATTTTTTATTTAATTTTTTTGTTTGTTTGTTTGTTTTTGTTTTGTTTTGTTTTTTGCCAAAGTGTTTTCTTCTTTCCAATACATTTTATGCTCATTTCATCACTTTGTGATAAAATTATGATTTTGACAGAATTGTGGCACAGATATAATTCCATAGAGAAGTGTCTCTGTATGGAGTGCACTTCAGTTTGCAATCACTATCTTGTGTTCATCTTCATGTTTGTGCCTATTTCATCACTTTCTATCCTACAGCCCTTTTTTTCAATGCTGAGGGCAAACTCTGTGTGTGTGTGCATGTGTGCATGTGTGTGTGTGTGTGTGTGTGTGTGTTCACTGTGGCATTACCCATGATGACTCACACTGCCCTCAGAACAACACTAGTGGAGACTGTTGTCAACATTGCAGGGGGAAAAATTGCTATGATTTTTTTTTCTCTTTAAATATTGTATAAGGGGGGAAAAAAGAACTGAGAGGGAATGGAGTGAGGATGTCATTTGACTTCCTCTCCCCAGAGAATGATCCCTTAGAGACTATGTTTGCTGGGATTTGTTCTGTGGTTCAGTTCTTTGATTATCTTGCTCGTTATCTTTTTCCCACAAGTGTCTTTGCTACATTTCACTGGGATTTCAACAGCTGTTACTAAAGTTATGATCTGAAGCAGACAGCACACTCTCACCTGACAAATCCATCCACCTTCACCATGCACAAATTCTCCTGCATGCAATTTAATGAAGGCTACACTAGACAGAAAACTCATCAGTTTCTACTGCAGATGAAACTGCAGAGAGAGCACAGTCAATTGTACCATAAGCATCATTGTTGATGCCCTGATGGCAGTTTTTATTTACATTGCATTACATTACATTTTTTTAAACAGCACTATTAATTTATTGATTGATTTGGGGAGAAAATTGAATATAATATATTTTATTAATATATATATATATATATATATATATATATATATATATATATATATATATATATATATATATATATATATATATATATATATATATATTCTTTTATATATATATATATATATATTCTGTCTATATACTGTTTATATATTTAGCTCATGCAAGGACTAAAGGCACCAAAAAAAATAAAAAATAATTGTACATACATGCACTATATCAATGGTTCTCAAACGTTTTGTACCAATTACCACCTCAGAAATTATTTGTCTCTCCAAGTACCACCATAATGTCTATCCTTAAAATACTGTAGCAGATTCAGCTGCAGATCGGCACAGTTCAAAAACAAGACAGTTTTACTCCTAATGAGAATACCTATTGTTGTGAGCCACTTTACCATTGTAAATACACAGTTTAAACATTAACACTGAACCGTGCTTGCATACTGTACAAGCTTACAAAAATTATAATTACACACACACACACACACACACACACACACACACACATATATATATATATATATATATATATATATATATATATATATATATATACTTATAAAATAATGATTTCAATATGTTCTATCTAAAAGTGAAAAAAAAGTACTGTACTTATAACACTTATAAACCAATTATTAAATGTTAATATTTAAACTGAAACACTTTGGACAGACCGGCGCAAAGTCAAGATAGGAAGGGGTCACTGAGAGGCCCTGCAGATCCCCTACTAGATCTGAAGGATGGAGATGTGGAAGTATGCATCTTTTAGATCGATCGTGACAAATCAGTCCTTGGACCTGTTTTGAGACACGACTTATTTGAGTGTGAGCACCCTACACTTCAGTCGCATGACTGATGCAGATCTAAATCGGAACACAACCCTCCAATCTTATTTGGAACAATGAAGCAATGGCTGTAGAACCTGGAGTTGGGAGTAACCACGTTGAATCGAGGTGGTGGACAAACCAAACTGGATTCTGTAGACACATTTGCCAATAGTTTCCATGCTGCTACTAAGAAGACTGATCTCTGGTGTCATCAGAGCGGCGCACCGGCAGGGGATGGACGAATTAGCTGCTCTGGAAACCTCTGTGGTGGTTGCTAGCCTCTTAGCAAAGCTACGTTTCTGGCTGGTAACTGAGTGAAGTGCTTGCCAGAGACCGATTCGCCCCGGAAACCCCAGCAGGATTGGCAGATCAATCTCCTGATTACACTGGGGGGTGACAGGTACCATGTAATGCAGTGTGAACCTCTCTTCCCCAGAAAGGCCAGCCCTCACCAGTCTTGAACCCCCATAGTCAGGATATTTGGCTGAGGATTTCTTAGCCTGAAGTACAGTCCGCAGATCTGGCTTAGGCTTGGAAATCCCCGACCCTGAGTGGGGGAGCGCGGTGACAACGCTCCGTTTTTGAGCCTCTCTTTATGGAGGCGACTGCTCCCATCACATATACTGTGTATCCCCACCTGTGATGTAGCATGGACAGGGAGGAACACACTGTCTATAACACGGCTTGTTCTCACCCTCTAAATGTTTAAACTTTTTCTGAGCTTTAGACATTGTGGAGCTTATTAGTTTGTTTCTTTGGACAGACAACACTAAATAAAACTCACAAACACAGAATTTTGGGCTGACACACACACAGAGCGCTTTGCTAAATGACAGAAAGCTGACGCCAACTCCACCGCACGTCCTTTTAAGCTTCCTGGTTGATGATATCACCTGCCCGTGATGTCTCGCCCTTCCATTGTACTGATTACACAAGTGATTCAGAGCATGGTCACACAGAGGGCATTCCCAAAGCATTTGACTCATTTATTATAGGCTTTCATCGTATGTGCAAAAAAAATAAATGAATAAATAAAAGGTTCTACCACTTAGGTGGATGTTCAAAATTAATTTTATTATGTCAGTGAATTTGCTTCAGGTCATGCATTACATGATAATAAAAACCTGTTCAGCAGGAACAGGTGTGTTAAACTTGAGACACGGTCTACTCTGGGGATGAAGCAAAACAATGCTGACTATTTTGTAATTAATGCTTTATTTTAAATAGCAATTCTTTGATTGGATCAAAACATAAATCAGTCAAGGTATAAGATAGAGTTGAGAGTACTGCACTCTTATTAGTAGCTGAAATAATAAAATCAGCAAAATATTAAATAAATGAACACACAAGCATGATGGATGTGAAGAACTCTGTAAATGACAGGTGTTTCAATTTGGCGTAAATCTGTGTGCCTTGCTGCAGATTCTGTGTGAGGCTGCTATTCATTTACCCCCATAAAAGCTTTTCTTTCTGTCAATTAGTTGCTGCTGAGAGGGTGTGATGGGCAATTTGATTCCCAGGGTGAGGCACAATAGCCAGACACGGAGCATTCAAATACTTCCTGAAACAAGCAGATTTAGAGCATACAGAATAGTGTTTTAATTACTTTTCTATTGTAGAACATATTTGAGATCTTACGTCAATATGAAGACTGATTTTTCTAAATGTGTTATCTTCTGAAGATGACTTCATATTTTTTGTTCATTTTAAATGCTACACAATGCTATCCTGAGATATATATTATTTTGACAGGCTTGAGCAAGACTGATTTTAATTTCTACATGACTTTGTCTTGCAGATATCCGTGGACTGCAAGTCTTTCTGGACCAGACATCAAGACAGGGTTTGGATGTGTCTCTGCAGCGAGTGGATAGGAACATCAGTGGTGTGTTTTCCAATTTGTTCACCTCCATGCGCACAGAGGAGCTCAACCGCTACAGAGACACTCTAAGAAGAGCTATCTTGCTCCTGAGCCCACGTGGAGCACAGGTCTTTATCCATCAGGTATGTGTTTAGCCACCTCTGGCTACTAGTTATCATGCGAATTGTGTAGTTTCTCAATGCATTATTATCTGAATCTGATCAAAAACCTATGAATCATGAGTATAATCGATTTGTTCTCCACAAAGGGTCACACCACTACATATGACCACATTGCACACTCATGTACAGTTTCCAAAAAAACTGTACATGTGCACAAAACTCTGCCTAGAGGACATCTTGAGTAAAAACTGGCTCATTAGTCCCTACAAAACCTGTCACTTTTGTTGCATCCCTCCGTAATGGTTGTACAAATGACCTGACAGGCCCATACACCTTTACTCTCATTATCCCAGCATCTTAAGTACACTCCTCCACTGATCTGAGGTCACACTCATCCGTTAACATCACACATTGGCCTTAACAAGCTCTGTGGGATCTGAACTCGAATCAGTCACTCATGCTGGCGGGATGTCCATTACTGCCAAGAGCAAAAGCATGGCATTCTCATGCATATGGATATGACATAAGACAATGGTCAGCTCCCTGTAATCTCCCCTGCTCGTGGGAAATGTGATTTTTGTTTGAAGAGTATCAGCTTGATTAGCATTTGATGTTGCATCCTTTTAACTGTAAAAATGAACCAAATACAGATTAGACATAGCAATTTTGGATGGCTTCGCCATAATAATAATGGGAATTTAATTTTTCATTTGTGTTTTAACTTCAACATGGTTAAATTCTAAATTAGAATACATGCATCAAATTGTACTTAATATTATACGTTTCAGTGTATTTCTGAGTGTGTTGTTACCGGTGTGTACTAAGGCTGAGCCTCTTGTCATGTTCTCCTGTCATCCGTGACAGGTTGTGCTTCCCACCCATCAGCACACAGATTCCACTTGAGGTTTCTCCTGTTTGGTTCCTTACCTGATAACTCACTTTTTCAGTTTATCCAACAACAGCACAACACGCCATCCCAGGACAAATAACTCGAAGTTCACTGAGCTCAGTAACTACGTAAAGAGGTTTATTATCAATTCAGCTTAGCATCTGGGACACTGATTATAGATTGTTCTGAATCTAAAACTCTTCACTTTACCTTTCTTCTGCTGCACAATGCATTGTGTGAGGCTTCTTTGATGGGGAACGACACTTTACATAATTTTTACACTAAGTGTGAAAATTGCTCTACTTTTCCTTCATTTTGATCTTGTAAGACCAATGGAAGATTGCTCTTAATTTGTGACTGCATTTCAGTACTCTTTACAGATATGTCTGCAACCAATTTAGTGCAATGTGCCTTGAATTTCATGGATAGGTAAGCAGAAATGCATTCACTGTCACTGATAGCAGACTCTTTGGAAATTCAAGCCTGGATGTGGCAACATTTCTTTAAAATGATTTTACATGTATTCTTGCACATTTCATTGCACTTTGCAAGTGAAATGCTCAGTAAGGGGCATGAACAGCTTATTCAGCTTGTTTGATCTGTAACAAATGAAACAAATATATGTGAATCTGTCAATGTTTTATTACATTGGGTGTGTATGTATCTCAGCGGTGAGTGGATCTAAATGGTTAATGCTCTATAATGTACCAACAGCACTAGCACTAACAAGCAACCATGCCATTTTAACTTAACTACTAAAAGCCCTTTGAACTATTTTACCAACTCATACCCAAGCACTGAGCGTCACATGTGCAATGTGCTACTCAGGTGAGTAACCTATGTTGGAAAACTCATATAGAGCTGATTATGAACTGATGCTAATATCAGTTTATCCACTGTGCTAAATATGTTTTAAGGTCATAAGGTAGTATTGTGCAAAGAAACCACACAAAAGTGAGATTTATTAAATCAACACACTGCCCCTGTAATTATATGAAAAGAAGAAAAGAATGAGAGTTAGAAAAAGTTTTTATTTAAACTGGAAACTGTACAAAAATGTAAAAAAAATCACAAATACCTTGATTCAAATAATACACAAAGTAATGGTGTGAGAAATGTATGCACAAATCTGTGTTTGGTAAATGTAATTTTATTCCAGTGATGTCTTTCTGTGCTTAATTGGAGATTATTGTAGTTTAAGAAAACAGAGTAAACCAATATTTTCTTTGTGGTTAGCCGAAATGAAAGTTTTTTTAGTAACGCAAATTGTGATAAGCTCCAATTGTACAGTTTCCACTGATACATGTGCATTAAGGTTCTATTAATGCATGCAACTGTAGTGTATTCATTTGCTTTAAGTTTGTAGCTCTCTTTTGTTCCTGTTCCCTGTTTTTCCACGTCTGTAAATAATGTGTTATATCAGTCAGCCCTAGTGTTCTAGTGTTCTTTGTCAAGACTTTCAAGGTGAGCTCAGATCTGTTTGGATTCTACATTCCATTGTTTCTGAGTTCTTTGCATTACAGCAACATGTTGAATATGGAACAGTTCTGCACAATTCTTAACTAGGATTATGCAGAACAAGGATTTAGGCAACAAAGTTAGTTTGCAATGCTCCATTTTTAATGTGAAATTTTCCCTATTAGTGGATGAGTTACTGTGGATCAAAAATAAACATTGTCCTAAGTGTAAAAAGTCACGAGTTCAAGTCTTTCTTGCATGCATTTGTTCAATAACAATCGGAAATTTGTTTGTATATGATTTTGTAATTCCACAGGAAAGGTATGCGAGAACAGTTGGACAGGAGAAATTGAACACAATTGTGAAAACTAGGTATAGCATGGCACTGCTTGCCAAACATTTCCGCCCTTTGTCAGCTATGATGGGGTATTTCTGACTAGAAACAGTTGTCTGATTTTAGAGTTGGGACTATGATTGCTTGATCCAGGATTGTTCTTCGAACTTGCCCTAATTGTGCAAATCACTGTGTGCCAGCATGTTCTGGCTGTTAGGCCTTGTGTTGTGTCTGTTTTGTTGTTCCCTGTGATTTCTAAAGGAAGTGGTTGATAGGAAATACTCAAATGGCTTGTGTTGCACACAAGAGGTGCAATTTGTTTCACTGCATCATCTGCAGAGGCTGTGCTGACCATTTGAGAGATGTTAAACAGAAGAGCGGTGAGCTACGGACATAACGCCTCCCAGGTGCCTGGACATACTGCTGACAAAACTATCTCTGAGACCATAAGTGTTTACATCTCTCTCTTTCAGTTTCAGAAAAGTTATTTATTTATCTGCAGATCAGATATATCAAATAGGAATATTCCACATATGACCCTGAATTGTGTCACACATTTAGACTTTATTTTAGGATTCGAGCAAAGATGGGAAAACCAATCCTCCCATATTTATTTTAGCAAATGTTTAGATATACTGATGCTATACAAAATATGCTGATCTTTTATATTTACTCTACAGGATATGCTGATCCAGAAACACATACACTTGGCAAAATTACTGTCAATGTTTAAGCAGCATTCATTTCACAGGACTATTAAAAGTTCTGTATTCACAAGAATCCATCTTGCTGTCAAGTTTCAACAAAAGTTTGCCCTCTGCAGCTGACAAAACAGATGCTTATAGATTAAATAAACTGCTGGATGTTAAGATGTCAATATGCTAAAGTTGCAGAAAGTTTACCTGATGTCTCTTTTTCATCTCAGACTTTTAGTTTTGGACATAATATTAGCTTTTTGAAAAGATACTTGATCTGTAGATATCTCCAAAGGCTTTCTTTTTTTAGCACATTAAGCTTTTCTATTTTAGAACTCTAAGTTCTCATAGTTTTAGGCATCTGATAACCTTGTATTGAAATATTTATAGCTCCTACTGCTTGAACATAATCTGTTATCTGAATTTTAGAAAGATACTGCATATTGATGTTTCAATACTCTTTTAACTAGCCCATACACTGTAAGGACATAACTGTGGTTAACTAGGTCTTTCTCTGTGCCTTTGACAAACTATATATATATATATATATATATATATATATATATATATATATATATATATATATATATATATATATATATATATATATATATATACATGAATGAAAAAAGACAGAGAGTTCAAGGCAGAAGTAGCAGACCATTGTGCTAATGTATTCCTGTGCAGAATTCCTGAGACTGCAAGGCTTTCAAGGCTGTGTGATAAAGTTATGGTTTGGCATATTTGCTCATTTTAAAATGTGTAATCAAAGATTTTTTTTTTTTTTTATTATTATTATTTTTTTTTCAGAGATAGCTTCTCACACTGCATTTCAGGTCCTAAGTAAATTGGACGTCATTTTTATTTTATAAATAAATGTTGATTTTACTGAAAGTATGTAAACCTTAAAAGCCCTGCGAGTCAAGAATTCAGAATTGAGAAAAGAGTTTTGGGAAGTTATAATTTCATACAGAGGCTATGTTAATTTTGTGTTAAGTTTGAAAGTTATGTAATAAATAGAAACATACAAAACTAGATGAATTAAACTCAAGTTTCCAAAAAATAACTAAAGTAAAGAATGAATGAGTAGTTATGTACTCAGAATCCTGACTGTCCTGTCCCTATAGGTATTTAACCTTGACTAAACAAAGAACACTTGGAAGTGTTCAAGCGAGGAACCATGCCTAACCTTTATTCCCCTTCTATGTAGTTTGAAGGAAAATATCTGAGCCCTAGGTAGGCCACATTGCTTTCAGTCATGTTTTTTATTTATTTATTTATTTTTTGGGAGTATTGTTTCGTTTCTCTGCCACCCATGGTGAATGCAGTTTTTTTTAAAGCCTAAAAACTCACTCTTCAACTCCTCTGACTTCAGATTTGTCACATTTCCTCCTGCACTGCTTGTGTGTTGGTGTGCCTGTGTGGGCCTGACCTGTTATGGGTGTTCCATCAATCCTCATTTGTTCTAGGATTTTTCCTCTTTTAGATCTATGCTCTGTGCCTGCTGCTTATAGACATAGTGGCCGTCCCAATGCTGCTGACGCACCTCGAGAAGGATTGAGTGGCATGAGTTATCAAGCATGATGGATGATACTCAATAGGAAGGATGTGTTACTCCAGAGGAATAAAAGATATATACTTTTCAGGTGTTGCAAGTGCTTTTGTATTACTTGCCTTTTGCTTTTGATTGCTTGAATAAGTGTTGATATTTCATAAAATAAAATATAAGAGCTGATGGGTATAAGGCGAGGTGCTTTGCAGATACAGTAATTTAAGCAATGGCAGAAATGGCAATGTCAACTAGATTTTTACTGTTTCTGAAGTAAATTTGAGTGTTGCTTGTCTATTCGGTTGAAGAGATAGTTCACCCAAAAATGAAAAATGATGTTGATCTGCTTACCCCCAGGGCATCCAAAATGTACAGTAGGTGACTTTGTTTCTTCAGCAGAACAGAAAAGAAGATTTTTAACTCAAACCGTTGCAGTCTGTCAGTCATACAATGGAAGAGAATGGGAATCATTGCTTTTTATAGTCAAAAAACATACACAAACAAAACCAAATGAAACCCCGCAGCCCGTGACGATACATTGATGTGTAAAGACGAAATGGTCTCTGCAAGAAATTGAACAGTATTTATATATATTTCACGAGTTCACCCTTACATCTAATCTGAAGGCAAATAGTAGGCATATTTTGGCGTGCTGTCCTGGGCTGAGGGGTCTGGGCCCGGAGCATAGCCCGAACCCAAATAACTCCCCCTATCCCTAATTTGGGATAAATAGATTAGAAGTGAGGAGTTGGGGTGGAGGAGGGTTGCCGAAAAACTGTCGTGGGACAGGAGGTAGGAAGACTGGATATATATACGCTTGCGTGCAATTTAAGATTATTAGCTAAACGAGATGCACCTGTGCCAAATTGGATGATTATCTGATCGTGCTTCTCCCAAACTTTGTTAATAAAACCACATTTCACGAGTTCACCCTTACATCTAATCTGAAGGCAAATAGTAGGCATATTTTGGCGTGCTGTCCTGGGGGAGGGGTCTGGGCCCAGAGCATAGCCCGAACCCAAATAACTCCCCAAAAGAAGCTTAAAGACATAGGACAGCAGCCAGAGACCTAAAATTTAGTCGCCCCCCAAAATATGCGTGTTGGGAAGAAAATGCAGAGCGACCGGCAGAGCCCGTGCAGTGTTCGACGAGAGCTGCGGCTCGCAACGTCTTACCAGCGAGCCCTCCGTGCCGCTTATGGGAGGAGCACGATGCCTGATATCAAGAAATGAGGGACTCTTGCTGCCTCCGAAGGGAGCTGCGGCTCTGCTGCACCGGAAGGGAGAGTCCCTCTTGCGGCTGAGTACGAGGCGCGGTTTGTTGCATCTGATGGAGGGCTCTCACTGCGACTGAAGGGAGCCAGCGACTGTATCCCATCGGGAGGGAGATCCCTGGCCGCCATAGAGTATGCAACATAACTCGGACGGGGGGTTCACACTGCGACCGAAGGGAGCCGTGGGTCTGCTGCACCAGAAGGGAGAGCCCCGTCAGATGCTGAATAGGCAATGAGATTCGAGCCGCGGTTTGGCGCGTCGGATGAAGGACTCCTAATGCAACCGAAGGGAGCCAGCGGCTGTACCCCATCGGGAGGGAGATCCCTAGCCATCGTTGAGCATGCAACATAACTCAGATGGGGGGTTCACACTGCGACCGAAGGGAGCTGTGGGTCTGCTGCACCGGAAGAGGAGCCCTAGTCCGATGCTGAGAAGGCAAAGAGACGCGACTGTTGGAGGGACTCCCGCTGCATCCGAAGGGAGCTGCGGCTCTGCTGCACCGGAAGGGGGAGTCCCCCATTGCGGGTTTATGGAGGCACGTTTTTTTGCCTCTGAGGGTTCTCCCAGCCTCCGTAGGGGGTTCGCAACTCTGCAGCAGGAGTGCTGCCCCGGAGGGGAGAGCCCTGATTGACGCTAACTGGAATACGACTGTTGGAGGGACTTTTGCTGCGTCCGAAGGGAGCTGCTGCTCTGCTGCACCGGAAAGGCGAGTCCCCCTTGCGATGCGAGGCATGGCTTGATGCGTCTGATGGAGGGCTCTCACTGCGACCGAAGGGAGCCAGCAGCTCTTTTCCCCCGGGAGGGAGAACGCTGTCCGCCCTTGAGCATGCAACATAACTCAGATGGGGGGTTCAACCTGCGACCGAAGGGAGCCGTGGGTCTGCTGCACCGGAAGGGAGAGCCCCATCAGATGCAGAATAGGCAAGAAGATTCGAGGCACGGTTTGATGCATCGGATGGAGGGCTCCTGCTGCGACCGAAGGGAGCCAGCGGCTGTGTTCCCCCGGGAGGGAGATCCCGGTCCGCCATTGAGCATGCAACATAACTCAGACGGGGGGGTTCACCCTGCGACCGAAGGGAGCCGTGGGTCTGCTGCACCGGTAGGGGAGCCCCGTCCGATACGGAGTAGGCAAGAAAACGCGACTGATGGAGGGACTCTCGCTGCGTCCGAAGGGAGCTGCGGCTCTGCTGCACCGGAAGGGAGAGTCCCCCTTGCGACTGTATACGAGGCTTAATTTGATGCATCGGATGGAGGGCTGTCACAACGACCGAAGGGGGCCTGTGGCTCTGCTGCACCGGGAGGGATAACCCCGTCTGCCGCTGAGCGCGCAGCGCAACTCAATGACAGATGAAAGGCTCACACTGCGACCGAAGGGAGCCACTGCCCAGCTGCACCGGAAGGGAGAGCCCTGTCCGATGCTGAAATAGGCAAGGAGATTGTAACGATGGCTGGAGGGCCCTTACTTTGGCCGAAGAAACGATAACTGAGAGGCTTCTATTATTTAAGTACACAACATGATTTAAGGAGGAATATTTTTTTTTTTTTTTTTTTTTTAAATGTCTGATGAGCAACAACCGAGGGCATCTATCGGATTATGTGAGAGGCCCCTTTTGAGCTGCTTAAGTTTAGGGCTGAAACGATTCCTCGAGTAACGCGATTACAAAAAATGATGTAGGCAAATTCCTCTGCTTCGAAGCCTCTTTTAATTTATTATTATTTTCGCAATGATTTATTGTATTTTTTAAAATGTGACAACGCTTTTTTTTTTTTTTTTTTTTTTTTTTTTTTTTGTTGGCGGAAGGAGACAAGCGCTGCGTCCGAAAATCACGTACTGCAAGGAGTCAGCAGTGTTTTGATTTGAGGACGTAAAGAGAACGTTGTGGCATGTGTCCATTGCAAGATAGAGCTAGCATACCACAACTAGGGCCCTACAATTTCCGCGACGCAGAAAACGTGGAGGGGATCGCGGAATCCAGTCACAAAAACGGAATTTACAGTTGAACGCGGAATGGCAAAGAACTTGCCAATTATTATTATTATTATTATTTATTTTATTATTAATGTTTTTTTTTTTTTTTTGAATGAATGAATGAATCAAAATAGGTAATTGCACTTACATCCAATTCACGAATTAATATCTCTAAATATTAAGCCGGAACAGTATTTAAATGTAAATCCTGCATGTTCTGTGTGTCTCTGTTAATGAATGGAGCAGGAGCGCGACTTCCTTTATCACACACACACTGAAGCGCGCGTTACGCTCACGGTAATTTCTGCGTCTGCGGTCTCACTAAATAAGGACTTGAACAACATCTCCAGACATTTTATCCTACCCATCAGATTTACTGTGCATGCGCACATCAGTATAATTAAGCAAAAACACATTTTATTTTATTACTCGATTAATCGATGGATTTTTTTTTTTTTTTTTTTTTTTTTTTTTAAGAATACTTGATTACTAATATTTTTAAACCAGAGTCGTTGATGAAAGGAGGGTCCATCGTGAATTTAGATTGGGCGTTCCGGAGTTAGACAAAAGCGAGCCTGATGAGGTTGAATTGGAGAATGGACATAAAATATATATTTTTATTTATTTATTTATTTATTTATTTTTATTTATTTTTTTGAGGCTCTTGCGGCAGCGAGAATTGCGGCAGTAGGGAAGGATGGAAAGGGCTCCTGCGGGAGCAGACACTGCTATGGCAGTGGTGAAATATAGGTAGAGGCTCCTGCGGGAGCAGACACTGCTGCGGCAGTGGTGAAATATAGGTAGAGGCTCCTGCGGGAGCAGACACTGCTGCGGCAGTGGTGAAATATAGGTAGAGGCTCCTGCGGGAGCAGACACTGCTGCGGCAGTGGTGAAATATAGGTAGAGGCTCCTGCGGGAGAAGACACTGCTGCGGCAGTGGTGAAATATAGGTAGAGGCTCCTGCGGGAGCAGACACTGCTGCGGCAGTGGTGAAATATAGGTAGAGGCTCCTGCGGAAGTGGAGACTGCTGCGGCAGTGGTGAAATATAGGTAGAGGCTCCTGCGGGAGCAGACACTGCTGCGGCAGTGGTGAAATATAGGTAGAGGCTCCTGCGGGAGCAGACACTGCTGCGGCAGTGGTGAAATATAGGTAGAGGCTCCTGCGGAAGCGGAGACTGCTGCGGCAGTGAGGAAAAAACAGAAAAGGCTCCTGCAGGAGCGGACAATACTGCGGCGGTGGGGAGATATAGAGAAGGCTCCTGCGGGAGCGGACAATGCTGCGGCAGTGGGGAGATACAGAGAAAGCTCCTGCGGAAGGATGGCTGAAGTGAGGATTGACCATTACAGATAGATAGGGCATGTTAGGAGAGTTAGCTATGGTAGATTAGGAGTTTTAGTGAAAGGGGATGAGCTGGCGTTAGAGGGGTTGGCTGAAGAGGGTTCGAGATAGATATATAAATAAATAAAATAATCGGCCTGACCAATAATAGGTCTTGGTACCCTCTGCCTTCTGGCAAATCTGGAGCTGGAGGCCACTGAACAGAAAAATGGTTAGTAGCATGAGGGAGCGGAAGAGTTGAGGGCGCGTTTACGAATGGAGGCGGCCTCACGTTTGCTTCAGCTGCTGTAGCTGTGGGTCGTGGGAAGGGGCTGGGGTGTGTGATGTCTTGAAGAACCTGTGTAGCCTGCACTGCTAGCAGAAGTAACAGGATGGAAATACTGAGATGTGCAGGCCCGTGTTGCAAGTAAAAGTAGCTTCATGCTTGCTTTGGCTGCTGTAGTTGTTGGCTGATTTGACAATTGCTCAAACCTTGTCTGAATTAATACAGTCCTGTTGGAAAAGCATCTTTTCCTCTTGTTTTGGCCTTCGGGCCCTTTTAAACAGCCTCCGGAGCAGATAAATTTGGGATGCTGTTTTCCTGTTGTAGTATGGACTGTGAAAATAGAGGCTTTGAAACGATGTAGCATGTTTAGTTTTATAAACCATTGTACCAATAGACATGTCTATAGCAGTAACGTTAATTGCAGTAATTCAAATTCAAGCCGTTTCTAAAGACATTTACTTTGCATGCTTTTCATATAACAGTCCTAAAAAGACGATAGAAAATTTACTCACACTTGTTGTTCTGCAGCCAAACACGAGGCAGTAGCGTGAAAAATTCTGAATAATCATGCCAGTAAATGGTGAAATATGTCCCTAAATAATTGATCCTGCCGGAATAATTGCATGAAACTTATGTCTGTATCATCTCAGTGAGGTTTAAACATGCACAGTAAAGCAAATGTAATGTCTTTAGACATTTCGGTGTGGATGACAACTCTGCAAAAAGCCTTTGCTTCGTGGTTAAAAAGTGGCATCGTCATCGGACAGAGTTAAGTCATAACGCCGTTTAACAAATTTTGGTGTCTTCATAAGCGCATTCTATATATAACGTCTATTTAAATTGTTCAGATGAGCAAATCACGAGGTTTTCTTGCATGATTAGCATTTTAATTGTTTGGTCAGACGGTTCATATATTGATCTATATATTCACGTTCATAAATCGGGGATTAAACGTGGAATTTATCTTTTGTATGCTAAACATGTAAACAATATGTGCACAGTACCTATAACTGCGCTTTACATTTTGCAAGATTGACATGCTAAATGGCTAACTGACCCGGTTTACTCTCATCAATTTTGTTAAGATATGTACCAGTTCATTGCGTTTACGAACGATATGTATCCGTTTAATCAACTCGACATGTATACCGGTTTAGTCCTTTCGTTCACGAATGAGAGCTCTCGATCTCTGAGACTCATATGAAACTCGCTCATTGTGGATGACAACTCTGAAAAATTCTTCATGAATGAGTGTAAACTGAGAACGATTTGTTCGCCTAGAAGATTCATTCGAAAAAACGATTCTTTCACGAACGACATGCCACTACAATAACGCACGGTCTTCGCCGCTAGTGGAGGCAGTATCGAACTGCGCCACGGCTGAAAAAGCGAGAGAGGTTTACTGCGCTGAGAACTGGAGCACGGCTGCGATCCAGCATTATAAGAGAGCCCGGTCCTGGCGAGAAAATCGTGTTGTCGAGTGAGGCGAGCTCAAGGATTTGCACGAGCTTTTGGCCAGAATGTGTGGCTTGGTGAGAAGAGCAGCTGACGCGATGATGCTTGTTGGTGTTTGGCGGATAGATATCTTCGTCGGAAGGAAGATTGGGCCTGTGATAAGATGACGGACAGAGCGAACCGAATGCTGACAAACGGTCTATGCCGAAAAACTGTCGTGGGACAGGAGGTAGGAAGACTGGATATATATACGCTTGCGTGCGATTTAAGATTATTAGCTAAACGAGATGCACCTGTGCCAAATTGGATGATTATCTGATTGTGCTTCTCCCGAACTTTGTTAATAAAACCACATTTTTTTACTCTTATACTCCAAAATGTCCAACATCCAGTGTGTGACACGTGTACATGCTCTGGCATAGTAGACAAAGACAAATTACAACTCCATTATTACAAATGTGCAATTGCAAATATATTTAAATACTATCATATGCACAGTGTGTGAGAACAGACAGGACTATGAACATGACAAAGAATTCCAATAATCACTTTAATAGTCCACAATAGGTAATCGAGGCAGGTCAGGAACACACACCAGGTAACATTCACAATACTCGACAAAACAGAACTGAACAGGCTTGGCTTTAAGTACAGACACAAATGAGGATAATTAATCTAACTCAGGTGAACAGAATTACACAATTAGACACGAGGAGAAACTAAGGTCACACAAAGCACATGAGGGATATAAAACACAACAAGACAGTTCTGTCATATGACAGTTCGCCCCCTCCGGGAAGGCCATGTTGGCCCACGGTGGAGCCGACAGAGTGAGGAGCCATGGTGGTGGAAGTGATGACAACTCCAGGGGGCTGACCGATGGTGGCAGACCAGGTGATGGAGGATACTGAGGTGGAGTGAGATCCGATGTGCCAGGGCAACACAGAGGATCTGGTAGGGCCAAGGTGGAGCATATGGTTCCGGCAACCAAAGTGGAGATGGGGACCCGGAAGGCCACGGTGGCGACAGAGCGACTGAGGACTGAGGAGGAGCCAGGTGGGACCCAGGCCACAGCCATGATGGTGGCCCATGGTGGAGCCGACAGAGGGAAGAGCCATGGTGGAGGAAGGGCTGATAACTCCAGGGGGCTGACTGATAGTGGCGGAACAGGTGGTGGAGATCGAGAGCTGATGAGCCAGGGCGACACAGAGGATCCGTTAGGGCCAAAGTGGAGCATATGGTTTTTAAGCAGTGAATGTATGTTACAGTGTCACAGAAATATTTCCTCTCTGTGAAAACAGACTGGACAATAAAGTTCAATCAATCAGACAGGGATCCGGAAGGCTGCTGTGGAGCCAGAGCAACAGAGGACTGAGGAGGAGTCAAAGGCAAGGAGGAGCCTGACAGAGCCTGAGGGACAGAGGGACAAGGCGTAGCCAGAGGAGTGGACGGTCGACGTCTGACCAAGGCGGAACCAGAGAGACGATGGAGCCCTGTGGAGCTGGAAGACTGACTCCTGTAAGGGAAACAGGTCAATTTATCTCAAAGGGAATCATTTAAGATTTTAAAGGGAATTTGAACAGAATCACTGTTTCACGGCTGATCACTGCGATTCACTGAACGAGCCGTTTAACATCAAATCTGCGCTGGATACTAATATCCAAACTATAGTGAAAACACTATCAATTAGCACAGTAACAAGATCAGCAGTTTAAGACATTAACTTGTAAGCACAAAACACAAGATACTTCTCTTTTGAATATGAATAAGGCTTTATTAGATAAATCTAAGACATATAAACTAATCTAACACATAAACGCACGCACACACACATTCACACAAGTTGCAGGAAGGTCGAAAGTTAGGGAAAGATGAGTTTAAGAGAATGGAAATGTGGAATCCCAAGTTCACAGCGATACGTTAAATTGCATAAACATGAACAACCATTAATCACGTAATTAGCGCTCGCATTGAGTTCCTCAATGAGGTTAAAATTATATTAGACACACCAGTAAAGGTCACAGTCTGGAGGTAAAGTTACTTGCATCTCCTGTGAAGAAGGAGCCTCGGTGAAAGGGCTATCCCGAGGTCGTTGATTGGCTGGAAGTTCAGTCTCTGAAGTGACGTCTTGGGAAGCCCGTGGTTGTTGGGCGTTGGCTGAAAGTGCAGAGTCGTGTGGGCTGGTTGAAGTTGAACGGAACTCAGAACACGAAACTCTCAAACGGAAAAGAAAATAAATAAAGTTTGAGAGACTAAGTTGTGTTCCTTCTCATCGTGGAATAGTAGCAGCAGGCAGGCACGCTGGAACCGCGCTAAAAGAACAATGATGACTAACCGCATGGCTAGATGCTACAAGCTAGCCGAAGCATAGCTAGAGACTAGAAACTGGGATGCCTGATAGCACAAGCAATGCTAGAACTAAAAGCAAAGATTTTACGATGTCCTAGGTATTTAAACTGGCCTGTTGGCCACACCTCAAATGTTGTCTTGACCAATCAGATATTCTCTTGGCTCGGGGGGTATCATAAATCATTTGTTTATCTTACCAAGCATGTGGTCCGAATTTCCTGCCTCGCAGGGTCTAATTTTGGACATGATTCCTATAACACGAATACGATACATGGGACAAATAAATTATTGTCAGGGCTAATTCAAGCGAGAAGATTCGATCACACACATACCAAACACAATTATAAATCGTTAAGCTATGCCATAGTTATAAAAAAAAAACATACACGATAAGTGATTATAACATGATAGTCAAATGTGTGGGTTACACATAAATGAATATGGAGTGAAGCGATGGACTGATTCATTTATGAGTCTTTTTGAGTGCATTCTGGTCTATATATATGTACAAAAGCAGTTTATTTCCCATTCTCTTGACAAAAGACTTTTCTGTGAAGACAGAGGTTTAAAGCCCCCCCCCTAGGAATTTCAGTCTGGTTCTGCTAGGTGGGGGGGGGGGGGGGGTCAATGGGACTTGTGCAGTACTCTCATGGGTTTTCATGTGATGTCCAGCGTTGCATTTCAATTTCGAACAACAAATTTGACAATCTCTTCTTCGAATTGAAATTGTAAATAATTGTTCTAGTGGTGTTAATGTTCAACGCTGTTGTGTGAACAAGTTGGTTAGTCATCTTGCTTGGTTCTTGTGGCACTAGAACTGATTTATGACTTCCTGAGGAATTTGGCTCTTGTGTTTCAAATGCACACAGCTTTGATAGACTCTTTAATTTGTCTGGTTCGACTCATTTCTGTTACACTCCCATGGTGGAGACGAGGGAGCTAGGTGCCAAGGTAGAGCCGATGGGTCAAAGGACCACGGTGGAGTCCAGGACTCGAAGGCGGGGGAAGCGGAGACAAGGGATCCTCCAGACTCGACACCAATGGAGCTGGAGATAGGCAGACCAGTGATGAGACCACACCACATATAGTGAGCTGAGGGTGAGCAGAGAGGGTGTTGAGGGAGGGAACAAGTTCATTAGAGGAGGCGGGAGAGAGAGGTTGTGTGCGATATTTTCCCAGGTAAACAGGTTGGGTGAAAACTGAAGGAAGGGTATCTCTGAATGCAGAGATAAATCTACGAAGAATTCC
This sequence comes from Carassius auratus, assembly GCF_003368295.1. Classification (NCBI taxonomy): domain Eukaryota; kingdom Metazoa; phylum Chordata; class Actinopteri; order Cypriniformes; family Cyprinidae; genus Carassius; species Carassius auratus. The sequence continues at coordinate 12,586,238 of NC_039254.1, read as the reverse complement.
AATAATCACTTTAATAATCCACAATATGTAATCAAGATAGGTCAGAGAGACAGACAGACAGACAGACAGACCAGGTAACATTCACAATACTTGACAAAACAGATCTGAACAGGCTTGGCTTTAAGTACAGACACAAATGGGAATAATTAATTGAACTCAGGTGAACAGAATGACACAATCAGACATGAGGAGAAATTAAGGTCACACTAAACACATGGGGAATGAAAACACAGCAAGACAAATGTGGTGAGACAAATACATGGCTTTCTACATAAGCTTTCTACATAAGCTTTCTACATAAGCTTTCTACGTGAGTGGAAACATAATTTATGATATTCTGGTCTCTAAGTATAGCCAAAGATATACTGTATCAAAATAGTGCAACACTGAATATGGCAGAATAAGCCCTGCCTTATAAATTCAGGAGCCACTCACCATTGTGTTACTGTAGCAGCATTTTGAATTGCTGGTTGCCATAGTAATAGTGTGTGTTCTGAGGCATGCTTGAAATCGCACATGTGCATTGGCTGGTTCAGCCTGAAATCACTTTTTATGCTATTTGAATATAAGTAACAACATTTATGGGACAGTTCATGTCAGATGTTGTAATTGGTCAAATTATAGTCTTCCAAATTATAGTTTCAAGTTATACTTCCAAAATTATAACACACTTTAAAACTGTAGAATACATTGTTAAGATTTTATAATGGTTTGAACTCAATCAAGACTCCAAAACTATCTAACTGAAGCTCTACTGATAAAAGATTAATGCTGTTCACAAGCAGTCATTTAATTGTTTTATCTAAAGAGTATAAAAATACATTATTTTGATGGCAAACTAGTTACAAAATGTAATAATTTACACTATATCGTCATAATATATCAGGAATTGTATAAAAAGGTAAGAATGGATCAACTAATTTTGTTGGGTCAATAACTATAACTATTTTCAGAGACAATTAAATAATTATTCTGTAAGTTGCTTGACAAAGGTTTACTACATTTAAAATTAGATATTATATATAAATTAGTGTATACATTGAAATACAAACAGGCAGTTGTGATTAGATTGAATACATAATTTTAATATGTATGTAATATGTAAAAAGTTTTGTACTGATTTATGTTTTGATTAGGCATATTTTGTTTGAAACCAGAGTTATTTACAATCTGCAGGTATTGATCTTAATAAAGTTATTTTACTGGAAAACAAAAGGACACACATCAGCTTAGTTTACAATTAGTCTAGCATTTGAATGACCAAGGACCGCCCAAGAGGTCATATGACAGGTAAAGCAACCAATTACATTTTATTCTGTGACACATCATGTTTAGGGGCGTGGAAAAGTCCCCACTATAACAGACTGATGAAAAACCCAGCACTTAGTTGTTTCTGAAAAGCGCTTAGTGTCACACTCATCACGGCATCTTTGCTTCCAGAAAGAATATTAAAAAAACGTGACACTTGTCTTCCAGAAATCCTGTATATTTCAATCAATCTGATGATCACTTCGAAACTCCTGAAGTGTCCAGCAGTAAATAATATGATACAAACACAAAGTTCAAATCTTTTACTGTTCCAAATGATTCAGTGTGTGCATGAACATGATTCAGACAGAATTTAAATTGAAACTGAAATTGATTTAGATCAATAGCATGATCACTGAGATATGGATGGAATATATAGTGGCAGGCAGGGGTTAAAATGGGCTGGAACAGTGATCTGGCACGTCAGATAAATTCTTAAATAAATAGATTCATTAATATCATTGATAGAGCGATGATAGGCTATAGTTAAAAAAAAAAAAAAAAAATTGTTGCATGTGCACTGTCAAATTGCAACCAGCTCGTTGCTTCTGATCTGAAGGAGTCTTTACGCATCAAGTAATATCACCCCCTGTCCCCGCCTTCACAAACATGCTTCCCGACGTATGTTGTGTTCTCAGTCATGGTTCTCCTGTCTGATTTGAGGGCACCGCCGGTTCAACACAAGTCGTGGTGCTTACAGTTGCTGTTCTACTATAGCTAGTGGATGTTGCAGTGGAGTTAAAAGTCTAAGGTGAAGAAGGCAAATGTCAAATTTCCATAATTTAGACAGGGCAACAAACACAAGTTAAAGAATGAGCAAGGCTCCGAGTTAGACTATTATTCGCAGGGCGGTATAGCTCTGTTCATCAGCTAGTCAATGAGGAATTCACCAATAATATTTTTGTAAACAAAAACTGAAACTAAGACTTAAACTATTGGTCAAACTTTTTTTTTTTCCTAAACTGAAAAAAAAAAAAAAAAAAAAATCACAATAAACGAACAACAAAACAAAACTAACAACAGTTACATAAATAAAATATTAATTAGCAAAAATGAATAAACGTTTTTGTTGTTAAAAAGCTCTTTACTGTGGCGGAAAATCTGACCTGTGGCTGTTTAGCGAAATGCCTGTTCATGCCTGAAATGCCTGTTCTGTGGCAGTGAAATGGAAAATAACACAGGTTATGAGACAGAAGTGGAACTTTAAACTTGAGAGCTGCATTTTTAGTTTCTTGTGCGAGACACGGGTGCAACAGCAAAACAAGTCTGTCAAGCACAATTTTTTTTTTTTTTTTTTTTTTATTGTAGCCTACTACTACTGTATGTTCAAGATGCCATATTTTCACGAAGGTTGACAGGCTGAAATGTGCTGTTATTATCTTTGTTTTTTTGTTTTTTTACAAAACATTGCTAATAATATTATCATCCTTGTGGAGAGACATTTCCCCACAATGTAGAGAATACCAGGACAACACACACACATGCACGTATACACACAAAATAGGAATTAGTTTGTCTGAAGTTTTTACTTGTATACTTTTAAGTTTTTATTTATTTTCATCATAATCACAAACCATTATTTTATTTTTATTATTAAAATGTCTGCAGAGTTAACTAATCTGTGCAAAAAAAAAAAATGATGAAATGATGAAATTAAATGTCTTGCTTTGGTCTTCACTGGAAGTGTTTTGTTTGCTCTGCTAAACTATAATTACTAATAAAATAATATAATATAATTACTGAAACTAAATAAAATAAAATAAAATAAAATAAAAACTATATAGAAATGGGTTTGCAAAATAAAAAAAAAAATAAACTAAAAAGAACAAAACCATTGATGAAACGAACTAAAACTAAACTGAAATTTAAAACAAAATTGAAAACAATTTGAGGACGAGGGCGTTCTGGTGCTGGCTAAGAGGTTATTAAAATAAACACTAATTTAAAAATGAAAAACTATCATAACCTTGTGACAAATGTAAGGTTAACTGCAAAGTAGTTGGCTAGCACCCCAGCTTGTCACTATTGAAAGAGACAAAAATGAATAGTAATTACACAGAATAAGGCAGTGTGTCAAAACAAGACAAAACAAAATAAAACCAATAAAATATCAAGCATATAGGTATTGTGAAATTTGGTGCCACAGTGACACTCTTGTCCCAAAAAAAATATGTCTGTACCGTGATACTCATTATTTTTTACATGGTGAGTAATTTTTCCCTGTTGCACCTACACAAAAGTCGAGGGTTCCCCGACCCTCTAAATCCCACTTTAACTATATATATATATATATATATATTTATATATATATATATATATATATATATATATATATATATATATATATATATATATATTTACTATATATATATATATATATTAACACCAAGGAACCCACACGTATGAAGGAAATAGATGAACAATGCCCAGTGCTGTACATGGAAACACACATGACTTAAAGAGCTAGTAAGATGAAAATTCTAAGCTTCCTATCACTGTTTAGAAGTCCTGTACAACAGGTTTAAATCCATCCAAGGTTAAAAAACATTGTCATTTTGTCAAAATATCATTTTAAAATCACCTCAATTCTCAGAGATCCCCCACGGTTCGCGTGAAGCTGTTCAAAAGATTCAGTTTCCTTAAAGGTGCCATCTGTCATGTCTGGCAAAAAAATCAAGTCATACTCCACATTCCATACCAGAGGGGGGCAGTATGCCTCAATAAAGTGAATTGGTCTACTCTAGAGTAACAAACGAGAAACGGCATAGTCTCTATGCTCCGCCCCTACCTTCACAACAACCCTACAGCCATAGCCGAAGCCTAAGAGGATGTTTTGCCTCCAGAGGAACGTTGGGTGATGTCAAGTGATTTTGAAACATGACATCTTCAAGCTACTCCCTTCACCTTTACCAGTGAATATGTTCCTATTCGTTTTGTTCATATTACATTTTGAGTTTTTTTAATTAAATTAATTTGACAGACAGCATTCTGTCAACATCATTGGTCAACATCAGACAGCTGATGTTGACCAAGCTAGCACCAACCAACGTAACCAGAGCTGCCAACTCTCAAGCATTCACCGTGAGACACACGCAATTGACTCTTTTCACACGCTTTCACGCCACACATCAATTTTCTCACGCAAAGAAAAACCACGAAGCAAAGAGGACACGGAGAACAACAGACTAGACAAAGCAGGTTAGTTATGATATAAAAAAATGGGTAAGTTATAGCTAGCTAATTATCAAACGCAGCTACGGTTAGCCATCGCTAACATTAGCACGTTTATCGAACAGCCTTCGATACATTTCTATGTTATAACTTCCCCCAAAAAAATACACAAACATATAAAACAAACTTCTAGTGAAATACTAACAGCATCTAACTTACCAATACAAAAGAAATGTTGCAAGTTCGGAGTCGAACCTCATTTCTTTCAGGTCCATCAGTTGTCTCCAGCGATTGAAAGCGCTGTGCTGATGTTTACTCTGGTTCGGCTCCTTTTCTTATCGGATTTGATTTGTGATTCAGAGTGCAGTTGTTTCCCTGTAGCAGGTGGTGGTCTCTTGCCAAGGGCTTGAGCCATCCTTCCCTTCTCTTCCCTGAACTGAAATGAAGTCATGTCCACATGATTGACATCAGGTTCAGGTACACCCACAAGCCGTGCAAGTTATTCGTGTATTGCAGGTTGGCTGGTGGTTATGTTGCCCGCATACCGCCTCCCATGGCCGAAACTGGTATTACGACACCTGCCGGGCCGGGGCTAGTAATGCTAATGCTAATTAAGGTTGATATCTCTGCAGCACTATAACTTGACATTTTTTTAATGACATCATCACCCTTATTTCTTCTCATTATTTTGATGCGTGTTAGTCATTTTTGGGATATTTTTACCTCAATTTTTGCATATGGCACCTTTAAACCCCACCTTTCGGTAGCATACTGTGTTCTGATTGGTCAACTGACATAGTCAGTTTTGATTGGTTGTTCCGCACACAACTTCACGGTAAACAATGAGTTAGCATCTTTTTGGGGTGAATTATGTCTTATTCCTCTCATCGCGAAGCAAACAGTAAAATAAAAAAACTTGAAGAACAGTCTCGCTGCTTTTTCTTCTGTATGGACGTATTCAAGCCGCGCGCTTCAGTTTGAATCTGAATAGCGCGTTCAACGCGGGGACGTGGTCACATTAGATATGATGAAGGGAGACGTGAAAGATTGGGTGAAAGATCAGAGAGGGGTTATCAGGGGAAAATTACTCATAACGCGTATCCGCGTTAATCGACTCCAGAGGGTTAACATATAGTGCTAGCGCGATATTCTGATAAGACGCTTGGGAGAAATCAAACACATAACTTCATACAGGTTGTAGGGTGGGGGGCAGGTCAAAGTTTTGTTTCTCCCTTTCTCCCAAGACGGTAGGCAGAAATTATTATGCAAAGTGTTCTAGTGACGTACATAGAGATGGGCAAAAGATTTGAAATCTATAACGACTCGTTTCAGCGATTCCGAGTCGACTCCTTACTTTAGAAACCAATAACTTTATAAATCGTGTCCTTTTTGGTTTAATTACTTTGCACATTGTTTACACTGATGGACAGTTACATCATACACTGTAATGCAGGTTATTTTTGAGTTCGCATCTGTGTGGCTCTTTAAATTATGGGACTAATCACGGAAATAACAAGACACACCTGGAACTAATGAACATAATCAGACATGAAGGAGAAACTACTGTAGGTCATGGGGAGAACAGGTGAAGAAAAACAGAAGACACAGGAATACAGGATTGACAGATATACTGTAGGCATCATTTCAGACCCTAAAAAAAAAAACAATACAAGAGCTGAAAAGGTCTGTTTATTGTAACATCAACTGCTCGCACTGATGAACATGTACAAACTAAGTACACTTTTTCAGTACTCAGATTGATTGTCTATTTGTTTCACAATGTCATTAATCATAGGCATTACAAAAGTAAAAAGTAAAAAAAATAAAAAAATAAAAAATAAAAAAATAATAATAAATAAAAAAACAACAACATTTGTGACCATTTAAAGTAGTACTTTGGATAGCTGGAGAGTTGACAGCAGACATGCTGGGAAATGTTCATTATATAGGCCACTGATAAATCATGAATCAACAGTCAAAAGCCAAGGATGACTCTTTGGACTAGTAGTAATGTTTCCATTTTAAGTGAGAGGAATACTAGTTTCTAATCTGCCTGATGTAGATAGTGGACAAATATTAGGAGTGGGGCTATATTTGTTAACATTTTGATACTTTGCAACATGTGCGGTTGCACCTGGCCCATGCTTAAGGGGCCTATGTGGTGAACAGACTGCAGTAATTACTGCCCTCCCCCATATTATTATTATTATTATATTATTATTGTTGTTGTTGTTGTTGTAGCTTTGTAAGGTACCTTCTAATATTTTCATCTTGTTTTTTTTTTTGTTGACGAAAAGGTCACAAGGTCAATACACATTAACCATAGATTTTGTAATTCCAAAAAAAAAAAAAAAAAAAAAAAAAAAAAATATATATATATATATATATATATATATATATATATATATATATATAATAATAATAATAATAATTATTATAATTTAAAATAATATGCTAGTATGCAGTATTTATGAATTGATCATTGAATCATTGATTGACTCAATTAATTCATTAAAAAAAAATGTGTTGAAAAGGTGTTTTCTCAGAGATGTGCTGAAGCTCAGCTGTAACTTTGATTGGAGCTATTTTCATTAGTTTAGATGTGTTATGCGAAATGTAATTTGAATCCCAATTTTGATCCCAAACAACTATTCATGTACAGTGTATTCAACTACAAACATGAAGTGATGTGACAAAATAATCTATGAAAAAAAAAAAAAAAAAAAAAAACACGCCCATGTCTTCTCCATCCTCACCATGAATTATGTTTATGTATGTACAATGTCCAACTCAGACACGCCCTGTTAACAGCATAATTTAACTTAGAAGGGAAATAAAGAAGAAAAAGTGTTCTGATAGATGTGACAGTTTAAACCCTTTGCCATATTCCTGTTCAATAACTATAACTCCTCCTTCATGTTATTCATTTACAAAATGAACCACCTCTCTAATGTCCTTGACCTCATATAGTGCAATGTCCCAGACAGTAAATTCCACATTAACTACCCACAAGAGATCTGCATTGTTCACCAGATTGTGCTCTTCTTGTCTAATCAGAGATGCTGTCCTGCTGCACCAGCAAGGACTTATTTGATGAGAAACAAATCCTGGTGATTAACAATGATTAACATCAGCACGAGAGGGATAAAACTGTGGGAAGTGTCCTGTCTTAAAAGTCTTTTAATCTTGGTTTCTGGTTTTACAAGATGCACTGTGTTGTCATTGAGAGACATCCCCTCATTCCCGGGTCGAATGCTAATGAGGCTAGTTCCAGCTAATGCTATACCTCAGAGAGTTTTAATGTCCCAGTGCTGTTAAATTAGCATATATACGTACTCAGAAGGGAATACAAAACAGGTGAACAGTTTCACTGTTGAGAGAAAGTTTTTGAGGCAACTGAGTTGTTGTGAAATTTGATTAAATTAGTAAATTGACATCTCATGCTAGTTTTGTCTGTTATTCTCCTAGGACATTTGTATGCCAGTCACCTTGGCGTAAATTTGAGATGGATGTTGGACTGGCAAATGGGATCATTTGTCTTGTGGAGAGAATCTGCCATTTATATCGCCATTGGATATGCTGCTGATAAAATACATTGTTGTACTATCTGCTATCAGTCACCTGCCTGACATGTCTAATCTTGCCACCTGAAAAGTTGGACACTGTGGCAAAATGGGCATAAATGTGTCCAGAGAGAGAGAGAGAGAGAGAGAGAGAGAGAGAGGGAGAGAGAGAAAACTTTATCATATATATATATATATATATATATATATATATATATATATATATATATATATATAAATAAAATAAATAACACATTATACAATCAAATAAAACAATTACAGAGAATTAATCCAAAGTGGGGGCAAAGACCAAGTTGTTTTCAACAACCTCACACAAAGCTCCACCATTACACCAAATCAAGTCAAAAGAAAAAAGATCATCCATAGCTTTGAAATTATGAAAGTCAATGAGAATTCTAGATTTTACTGAATTAATAATAATAATAATAATAATAATAAATATATAAATAAACTTCTAATAAACTTTACCTCATGTTTCGTTCAATGTTGTGTTTCCTGCTGTAGTACCATAGATAGCCATTTTAGCCTGACCTAATATAAAATTCAAAAGCTGACATTTAAATCATTTTCTCTGAACATATTTAAAACCACAAATAAAAATCCTAATAGAAAAAGTCTCACCAAAACACAAAAATAAATTCTGTAAAACAGTAATCAAGGGCTCAAGTCTAGAACATTGCATAAATGTGTGAAATACAGTCTCTTTCTGCAGACAGAAGGGGCAATCATGACCAACAACAGGATTTAAGACTGTGATAAAGGCAACTGCACCATGTAAAATTATCCACTGCAGATCCCCAAGTATTTTAGTTGGTGACTTGTACAACGCTCTCCATTCAGGGTACTCTCCCTCTTCCAACTGTAAAATATTATGCCAGGGAGTATCCACTCTATTATTTAAAAACATTTTGTTTAAAGATTTAACACACATTTTATACATTTATTTTCCAGAAGCTGGCTCTCGGCCAATTAGTGTCACATCTTCACAGTGCAAGAAAACACTATTACAATCTTCTAAATTAGAGATAATGACAAAACATGAAATGGATCATCACTGTTTGGTACAATTAACCCCTCAAAGTACTCCTCCAGCAACTTGATTTATTCTGCTGTGAGAGCAGCTCACCATTGCTCAAGAAGTTTAGCGACTGTATGTTTCGAATGAAGTCCCAAATGTCCAGCAACTAAGTCAACATTTTTTAAGTCTTTTCCAGCTGACTGTAATAGGCACCCAAGAGTTGTAATCTTAGAAAAGAGAAGAATCCCACTGAGGGCAGGGAAAGGACCCTTAAAAGATATGTCCATGCGTGAACCACAGACTAAAAGTTCTTGCAACAACCAGTATAAGGAACTTATTCAACAGGATCTTTGCACAGTGAACATATTCTACTCCTTTCAAAAAGACTGCAGAACCATGAAAGCTATAAATATCCAGTTCAAATCCACTGGTCCAGACAAAAGTCTCAGTACAAACTGAAGCCAAAAAGTTGCTGTCCTGCTCTTAGAAGTTTGATGGAGGATCAACACACATTAACCAATGACAGAGAGGATGCTAGCAAGTTATTGAAAATCAATATACGGCATCAATATGAGATCTTTGGAAGCAAAAATTTACATTTATCAAGGCGACACTTTATTTTTTCAACAGCTCCCTCAAAGTTTTTTTTTTTTTTTTTACAACCATTTCTTAACTAGAAACACTCCGAGATACTTGAAACCCTCCCTATTCCAAGTTAAACCATCTGGGAGGTTTGGTTCTCCATTTAGCCATCTCCCAACCAAAATTGCTTAACTTTTAGACCAATTTACTTTAGTAGATAAGAACTTAAAGTTCTACATAAATCTGACAACTAAATAAAATAACAACATCATCATCATAAGCTGATAATTTATACACATATAGACATTTTGGAATATGCAATCCATACAAATCTGCTCTTAACTCACTTAAAAAAAAGGCTAAATTGTTAAAGCATAGAGCATACCTGGCAAAGCACACCATCGCCTTACATCTCTAAAAACCTTTAATGGATTGCGTAAGTCATTAACTTTCAAAATACTCTCAACATCAATGTACAAAACCTTAACCTTTGAAATAAAATTGGAACTAAAGCAAAACACCTCTAAAATATCCTACAAATACTTTTGCTCAACTCTATCAAAAGTTTTTTCTTGATCAAGTAACATAAGGCCAAAATCTAAGTTGAGACCAAAAGTCCAAAACATCCCTAATAAAAGATATATTATCAAAAATGTGTCTACCATGTACGCAATTGGTCTGGAAGAGTGGATCACCTGCTCCAAAACTTCTAATCTATTTGGCAGAACTTTGGAAAGCAGTTTATAGTCATTGCGCAACAAACTAACTGGTCTCCAGTTTTTAATGCAATTTAGATCTCCCTTTTTTGGCAACAAGGTGAGAATCATTCTGCGGCAACGTGGGTAGCCGCCCACTGGCCTGGCTTTCCTTGAGCACCTCCAAAAGATCCGGACCCACCACCGGACAAAAATACTTCTACTTCGACTTTGACCGTCGATTCCAGGTGCTTTCCCACATTCCATGCATTGAAGAGCTTTCTCCAACCTCTCCAGAGTTAAATCTTTGCTGAGCTCAGCAGTAGCCTCTTCATATAACTGAAGCAGATTCTCAAGGAAGACATTAGCAGTTTGTTCATGCATGAGTTTACTTTTATACAATTCTTCATAAAACTAAATGCTCTTCTTCGAATGTCAGAGGAGTCAGACAGCAAAGATCCATCATCAGATCTTAAAGCATGTATAAATCTTCTTTTTCCATTGTTCTTCTCCAAATTGAAGAAAAAATTAGAAGGTACATCCATCAATTCTATGCTCTGAAAGCGTGATCTGACCAGAGCTCTTTGAGTAACTGCATCTATTAATTGAACTAAAATGTTTTTTTTTTTTTCTTATTATTAAATACAAGTACAATCAACAAGCAGCTTCTCTTCTAATTCTTTCTCAGTTGTTTTCATTGAATGGGTAATGTCTCTTGTGACACTGAGAGTATATTGCTGACACAACTGTTTAATTTGTACTTTTGCAATATCCCACCACTTGCAAACATTGAAAATAAGATTTTGTAATTCTAAAATTAATCCAAAACTCTTTAAAAATATCTTTAAAATGCTTCTCACACAATAAGTTGCTATTAAAATGCCGATAGGAACTTGTTGGCTTGATGGAGCTACGAAAAACAGCACACTCTAACAAACTGTGATCAGGCAAACCCACTCGACAAATTGATCAGCTTCTAAACAGATTAAGCTGGTGTTTAAAACAATAAAATCTATCCAACCTTGCCTGTGAAATCAAGTTATCATAAGCATGAGCCCAAGTATATTGCCTTTGAATACCATGGAAATTCTTCCAAACATCAACAATCTCATTGGTTTTTAATAACTGAATAAGTCGTTTTGTGAGGGCATATGTGGTTTAACATGATTCCTATCAAGGATGCTGTGAATTGAAATCCGCCCCCCCCCAATTTTCTTTATTTATTTATATAACATTTTGTAAACAATGGTAATTTGAAGTGCTTTACATAAAAGAAAAGAAAATAATAATGAAGAACAAAAATAAAACAAGCAATTTTAAATTCTTTAATGTACTTATTTAAAATGAATTTAAAATAGTTAGACATAGAGAATGATTTTACATTAAAAACAGTGAATAAGTAAAATACAGTGCAATCAGTTCGGACATCGCACAGTGTTAATTCAATAAATGCACAGCTAAACAGATGAGTTTTGAGTCTAGATTTAAATGTGACTAGTGTTTTAACACATCTGATCTCTTCTGGAAGCTGATTCCAACTGCAGGCGGCATAGTAACTAAAGGCGGACTTCCCTTGTTTTGTGTGAACCCTTGGTATTTCTGACTCGATCCTAATGATCTGAGTGGTCTGTTAGATTTATATTTAGCTGATTAAAAATGACCTTTTCTATATTTTTGCCTATGAAAGGAAGATTTAATATTGGTCTATAATTGCTTAAAATTGTGTTATCAAGATTGCTATTTTTCAGGAGGGGCTTAATAACTGCTGTTTTCAGGAAGTTTGAAAATGTCCCAGAGAGAATGAGGCGTTCACCACTTCTAAGAGATCTGCTTCTAAACACACTTTTGAAAAAAGATGTGGGAAATGTGTCAAGATAACAGGTTGATGATCTTAGGCGCTGCAATATGTCTTCCAATTTTTTCCAAAAATATATATATTTTTGATAATGCGGCAGAATCTGTCTGACCTCTGCATTACTTGAGGATGTGCTTTCCTACCTGATATTGATAATCTTCTCAGAAAAGAAGGAAGCAAACTCACTGCATTTGCAGTCTGAGAGCATTTCACTGGGAATCTGACTTGGGGGGGTTTGTCAGTCTTTCAACAGTGGCAACAAGAGTACAAGTGTTGTTTAAGTTACTGTTTATAAGGTTTGAGAGGAAATGTTGTCTAGCTGTGGCTAGTTTCACATTAAAAGCGTGAAGGCTGTCTTTATAGATGCTATAGTGAATTTCAAATTTTGTCTTCTGCCACATCCGCTAGGCTTTTCTGCGTTGTCTTTTCAAAGTCTGACCTGCTGTTGATCTTCTCCAAACTGATTTTCTGTCTGTTTTCTTACTGACTATTATTGGAGCAATATCATCAATAACATTCTTAACTTTTGAGTTGAAGGAATCAAGGAGAAAATATAAACTCAAACAGAGTCTGCAGAAATGCTTGGTGTCAAAGAAACAGCCTCCATAAATAGTACACTAGTGTTCTTGTTGATGCATATCCTTCTGACAGAGACAGATCTAGATTCAGTGGTAGCAGAGATCAATATATATATATATATATATATATATATATATATATATATATATATATATATATATATATATATATATATATATATATAAGAAAATACAGAAGTGATCAGATAGTGCTACATTTTTAATTATGTTTTAGTAACAAGGTCCGGGAGGAGCGCGTCAGATACTTAGAGTAATCAACACCGGTGGACCACAATCAAGTAATCCATACCATAATATAAATACCGCTGACTTACCTCTATCCATTGTCGGTTTATCAGCATCTGGTTCGCTGTGTCTGTCATCTTAACACAGACCCAATTTTCCTTCCCGACGAAGAGATCTATACCGGGGCTTTTTTCAGATATGCCTCATTTTTGCCGGCCCCATGATCACTCCTACCCCACTAAACATGGCTGCTGAGCACCAATAGGCGTCATTGCGACAGCTACCCTTCTTGCCAAGCCACACATTGTGGCCAATAGACCGTGCAAAGTCCCTCTACACCACGATCGTCCCGCTCAAGACCCGGCCCTCCTTGAGTGCTGGATCGCAGCAGCAGCAGGCATTCAACCAGCCAAGGCCGCACCCCAGTTCTCACAGCAGCAAGCCTCTCTCACTTCCCGTTGCGGCTCAGCCTTTCACCGTGGATTTTCCAGCTGTGGAGCAGTTTGAGACTGCCTCCACTAGCGACGCAGACCGTGTGTTGTAAATCAATTAATTTTCAGGTGAAGATGCTAAATGCAGGTTTCGTGGCTAAAGTTTGTTAAACTACGTTATGACGTAATTCTGTCGGATGACAATGCCATTTTTAACCGAGTTGCCATCCACTGAAATGTCTGAAGACATTACATTTGTCTAACTGTGCATGTTTAAACCTCACTGAGATGATATACATAACAGACATATGTTTTATGCAATTATTCTGGCAGGATAAATTTATTTAGGGACATATTTCTCCATTTACTGGCATGATCACTCAGAACTGATATAAAACATAACTACAGTAGGCTACCCAGGCCTTTTTAGCTTGCCCCATAAAATGTTACTAACCCTTCTACTTTCCCACAGCCAACAACTACAGCAGCCAAAGCAAGCACAAAGCTGCTTCTACTTGTAACACTGGCCTGCACATCCCAGTATTTCCATCCTGTTACTTCTAACCCCCTTTTTCTTTTCAGTGTCTTCAAGCTCACATAGCAGACATTAGCATAAGGCTGCCTCTGCTAGCAGTGCAGGCTACACAGGTTCAAGACATCACACACCCCTTTTCCTACAACCCCCTCCCCTCCCATGGCCTGCTGCCCCACAGTCTAACCCCAGTGCGAGGCTGCCTCTGATAAATGGCACAGGCCCCGATGCCCGCCATTTACTCTCTCGCTCTCCTCTTTTCTTCCACTTCCAGAGCCATCCGAAGCGTGAGCACATCTCTGCAGGCGGCTCAAGCAGTTATCTCTCCTCCTCCTCTCATGCTCCCCTTTACTTCTCTATGTTCCGCCACACCCAAACCATCCTTCCGAACAACACCCACCGCCCCCAGGGCACAGATTTTCTCAGAAGGCAGAGGGCACCAATACCTATTAGCGGTCAGACCGAGCAGTGTCTGCTCCCGCAGGAGCCTTTTTTGTATCTCCCCACTCCTCATTGCTTAATGCCAGTACGTATCACAAGTTTTTCTCACATCTGCCATTACAGCAGCCATGCACTTCCAACCTTCTGGGACTTGATCTATTTACAAGCTTGGGATTCACACTTCGAAATGAAAAGGGCTATGATATCCACCATGTCACCTCCACCTGGCAAACAAGATGGCCATCACTGTTCGACGGACTGGGCTGCCTTAAAACACTCACCCATAGGCCTTTGATTGACTCTGGACCCTGCACAGAATTCCCCTAGCCCTACGGGAAGAATTTACTGCAGAGCTTCAAATGATACTGGACATGGCAGTTATTGAGCCAGTCAATGCATTTCCCTGGATTTCCAACCTGGTCATTGGCAAAAAAATAAATAAATAAATAAATTCGGGAGGAATACGTTTACATGTGTAGACCTGCGCTCTGTAAATAAAGTTGTTATCCCAGACAAGTACCCCTTACCCACATGACCTCTTACTTCTATGGTTCAACACTCTTCTCAAAACTGGACCTGCGCCAAGGTTATCTGCAGGTGCTACTTCACCCTTCTAACAGAGACCTCACAGCATTCGTCACACACGCTGGGGTATTTAGAAATACTTGTATGCTGTTTGGCCTAAGCTCCACCCCCAGTTGCTTTGAAAAGGTATTTTTCAAAAAAAGGTATAAGGTTTTGGCTGGAATGCTTTGAGTTGCAGTATTCCTGGATGATATAGTAGTCCAATACGCCAGATGTCCAGATACATAAAAACTCTGCAGGGTGACCAGTGCTCTCATGGCACATAACCATACGTTAAATGGAGAGAAATGCACTTTTGCAACATCAGCCATAGACTTTCGTTGGGTACCACCTCACGTCTAGGGGCATTATGGCTCTTCAGTCAAATATTGAGGCGATACACAGAATCCCAGAACTCACCTCCACCTCCCAGGTGGCCTCGTTTCTGGGCATGACGGCCTATTACCCTTCGTTGCCTGCCTCAGTACTCCCAAAACCACGGCACCCCTTTGCCAGTTACTAAAGAGAGAAGAGCCATGGAACTGGACTAGTGCGTGCTCCAAGGACATTCGAACACTTAAGTTCCATCTTGCCACTCCTGTCTTAGCTCACTTCAATCCTGAGAGTCAGCCTATAGTCACCTGCGATGCCTCCACACAGGCAC
This sequence comes from Carassius auratus, assembly GCF_003368295.1. Classification (NCBI taxonomy): domain Eukaryota; kingdom Metazoa; phylum Chordata; class Actinopteri; order Cypriniformes; family Cyprinidae; genus Carassius; species Carassius auratus. Next base: position 12,570,569 of record NC_039254.1, on the reverse strand, counting down.
TGGGAGCAGTGCTGTCACAGGTGCAGGATGGAGTAGAAAGTTTCCTCCATAGATTTGACCCCCACGGAACAGCACTACTCTGTAAGTGAACGCGAGGCCCTTGCTTGTGTCTGGGCAACTGAACGATGGCATCTCTTCCTCTATGGTCAGCATTTCACCCTCCGCACGGACCATCAGGCTTTGACCACACTCTTGTCGGCCTCTGGGTTAGGTCATAAACCTCTGTGTCTGCACAGAAGGGGTGAGCGTCTAAGGCAGTATGACTACCAACTAAAGTTCACTTACTCCCTTTGCAGCCTGTTCCATAGCCATCTCATCCATGGGATCACCTTCAACTTGACATTTGTGGGGAACTTCATGGCCATGGCATTCCCCACCATCAGTGCTTTCTGGTGGTCGTGTATGATCTCCATTCTAAATGGCCTGAGGTAATACCAGCTGGGACAGTGACAACACAGACTATCACTCAGATACTGGAGAGTCTGTTCACTTGCTGGGGCATGCCCTGTGCCATCACTACTGACAAAGGGCCGCAGTTTACCTCAGCAGACTTCTCATAGTTCCTGTTCAGTAAAGGAATGAAGCATTTCCATGCCACACTTTACCATCCCCAGGCAAATGGTGGGGTAGAAAGATTCATCCAAAGCCTTAAAAATGGCATTCGTGCACACCAGGCACAGGGGTATACATTCCAAACAGAAGTCAACTTAACGCTGATGCATTACAGAGCTAGCCAGCACACAACCACTCGGGCCTCTCCTACTCTGCTCATGTTTGGCTGAGAGATGGACATGCCATTGGACAGACTGAGACCACAGTAATTGTCAGCTGCAGCCTCAGCTGGGGCTTGGGCAGCAGCCAAAGCTACCATAACTCCAAACCAGAGGCGAATGTAGGCCAACTTTCCACTGTCTTTAGGGACACCGAATTAGCATTGTTCATACAGGATGCATACATAATGTAATCATTTCACCTATAGCAAGACTGCATCACAGCAGAGTCTACTTTGTAACCTGCCTTGTCAAAAAATCTAAATTCCCACTACCTGAGGCAGCCATGCTGTTCATATGAAACCAGGAGCAACTGCTCCGTTATGTTAAAATACCTTACCCTACCAATCTAAATTGGCCAACAATAAACACAAAAATATAGACAAAAGATAGAAAGAGTATACTACTCGTACCTGCACACACCAAATGATCGCACTCAACGATCAGCCCACACACTCAGCACATGCACACAGAGATAGATTTTTTTAACGTTTTTACTCATGTCTATAAATTTAAAACCACTTGACAAAAGTAAGGCACTCTGAGTGAGCGGGAGGCATTCACCAATTGTGTTCTTTTCTCTGCCATCATAATATTCTTAACAAGAGCAAAACTTTTTTGGCCCAACCCAAAACACAACAAACTTTAAAAGTTTTCAATGAGAAGCAATAAGGCAGAACACTTTAGCTGGATTGTGTATAAAGAAGATGCTGTCAGGTGAAAAGCCAAAATTCAAACTCTGAGTGCTGACAAAAGCAAACTCACACCACTTTTTGAAATCCTAAATAGCTGAGCATCAGTTCAGTGCAGAAGTATAAGGGGATTAAAATAAATAACTCTGTCTTCTTGTTTGTGGAGCGTGGGATCTAGCTTTAAATTCCTCACAGCCCAACAGCTGACTGCACAATTAACCTCAGCTAACACCCAAGGCTTTTCGGAGCAAATTATTATTGCTTTTTAATAAATTATATGGATAGATTTCATTGGGCGGGGTATGGTTTAATTGGTTCTATAAATTTTGATCACCGCCTGATGACAGGTAAGACGTCAAAGTACGGAGCTGGAGTACTTACTGTCTCTCAGAATCTTTGAATTTGTTTTCTATTCTCCGAGTATTAAATGGTGGTATGATGGTTTACTGACTTTTTGTTGTGCAGATGAACAGGATGAAAAAGTTCACCTGTTCTAATGACATTGTCAATAATTATTTACAGTGGGACACTAGTGTTTTGAGCACCATTTCTCTCAGCTACTGTCTGCCCCACCATTCCCTAACATCCATCACTGACAGTCACTCCCTCCCCAGAAGCAAACGAGCAGGACCAGGGATAATTAACCGTGTCCAATATATATATATATATATATATATATATATATATATATATATATATATATATATATTTTTTTTTTTTTTTCTTTTTTTTTTTTTTTTTTCTGCTGAATTTTAAATACTGAGAAAATTCTTTCCATACTGATTTGTAATGCAATGCCAGCATACAGTAACAAAAATAAAAAATAAAATAAAATGGTGGACTTTTTATGCTATTTCAGAGAGTTCAAAAAGACAGCAGCATTCTCATTTAAGATAATAGGTACAAGGAAAATAGTGACTTTTTGACAAGGTAAATTAAAGGAATAATTCATAAAGTAATGGCAATTATGTCATCATCACTTACTCACCCTAATATGATTTTTAACCTCCTGCCACGAGTGTCCAATATTTCTCCCGCTCCGTTCGTCTTTGAAGCAGCTGATGTGTGATCTCTCCTTAGGACTCATGGCCATTAATACTCAAATGAAGTAGTTTTACTTTTCTGTAGTTTTTCAACGGCATTACCTGAGCAGTCGAAAGCTGTATATTTCTTGCATGGACGGAGCATGTCCAAAGTGTCTAAATCATATGCATATTTCCTTTGAATGATAAATGTGGTTTAACGATGCTGATGAACTGAATGTAAGAAGGAAACTTTTAAAATAACCACAGCATTATAACAAGATGCATAAAAGTAGTGTGTGTTGCTTTAGCAAACAGACACCGGGTGCATTTCCTTTCAGAATCCTGATCCGCTGATGGAGAGGAAAAGTTAAATAGCTACTATAGAATTTTATTTTGTGAAAATGAGATAAAGAAGTTTTCAGACTGAAAGAGAATTGATCTCGCTCTCATTGACATGCCAGGCTATATCTGCAGCTAAACTGAATAAAAGTAGAATAAACTGATGAAACGTTAAGAAAAAAAAAAAAAAAACAATAAATAAATAAAATTTATAAATGATGCAGTGCTAAGTGACATAATCATTTTTTGCAGTACATAAACACATTTTTTCTACCTTATTCTGTGCAGAATAATTTTCAAAATCCTATCTTACATACATTTTTAAGTATGCCATGTCATGCCATTGCACCATTGAACTAGCATCTAACAATGGACAAAATGTTTTTGTTTTTGTTTTTGTTTTTGTCTTTTTTTCCCCCTAACCTATGGTTCTCTAAGCATAAAGACTGCTCTCTAATTTGCCCCCTGAATAAACATTTAAATAATTTAGGGGAAGCATTTAAATAATCCTGTAAATGCACTTAAATAATCCAGAATCTAATTGGTATAATCGAAGCGAATCAAAATGTATTGGGAATCGATTCAAATCGAATTGAATCGTTCTAAATTTGCAAACATTGTTCATGAATGAATTGAAAAACCTATGAATCATGAATCGAATCGAATCGCTACCTACACAAAGATTCATAGCACTACATTTTGGAGCTTAGTGATATCTATCCTCATTCACTTTTATTATGCATAGAAGGGGGGGCCAACATTATTCAGCATCCCCAGGATTTGGAGTCTTAAGCCACCCTTAAATTTGTCTAAATATCATTCAGAAATGAAGTATCAGTACAAGTGATAAATCTTTCACAAACAAACGTGTTAGACCCCTTCACAGAATGCTAATTTGTTTGTTTATTTGTTTGTTTATTTAAACTTTACAACAAAATTACTTAACATTTAATATTACGTACCACTCTACATTATTATTATTATTATTATTATTATTATTATTATTATTATTATTATTATTATTATTATTATTATTTTAATTCAATCATCATTCTATACTCAACTGAGGAACAAATGAGTATTGCAGATTTTCTAACAACCTTGACAAGCTGATCTTGGTAAGCCATGGCCCAGTGAAGCCAAAGTGGATTTAAATTACTCAGTTAACTACTGATGGAAAGGAAAGAATACCTAGTCCAGGAATAAGAAGAAAACTTGAAACACAAGATAAACTGATGATGTCTTCAAGTAGCTGCTGGTAGAACCTTCACGCTCCTCTGAGACCAGTTCTGTCGTTTCTTCTTCAATAGCTTCCATTATAGGGGAAGTGGATTGGAAATAAAGTAGAACTACAGTGGTTGTTTAAAGTTGGGTGTTTTTGCTGAGTAAGGAGACAAACTGCCATGCTAGAAAGAGCAGTGTCAGGCAAGATATTGATGATTTACTGTGCTGTCACCTCTACACAGGGTGGACGCCAATGAAGGCCACATCACTCTGGACCAGTGGCGGCTCCAGACAATTTTGATTGGGGGGGCAATGGGGGGTCCTGGTCTTTTCAAGGGGGGTCTCATGAAAACCAACAAAAAAATACAGTGGACATGGCTAATAACTGCATATTACTGCTACTAAACAACAAAAACACCTTTGCAATGTAAACAAATGACAGGCTACATTTGTTATTCATATCCTGCACACTGCACTTTCATGTCAGGTATATTATGCATTTTTATTGACATTGATATTTTTACATTTATTTCCAGATAGATATTATTGAGTTTACAGGCTAAAGTGGTCTTGCTGTTGTAAACACTGTTGCTATTGTAGAAAAAATATTTGCATCACATTTAAAATATAATTATATTTTAATTCATTTCTGAATTGTTTTTATTTCTATAATGATAATTCAGAGAATGAGAAAATCTGAATAAGCCTTACCAGTGTTGTGATAATTATTTTTACGTGTTAAAAATAAATAAGTAGCCTACTGTAATATAATAAAAGTTTATTCAAATAACATAAAAAAGACCAAACCCCTCGATGCCTGTGAAACTTTTCTCCCTCAAACAGCACGCTTGTGTTACTTCTACACTACAGGCTACACACAGCAATATAAACAACGTATCTGCATGTTCTCACATCACATCGTTCTTGTAAAATAATAATAAGTAAATAAACATCAAAATCACTTCGCTGAGAATGAAACACCACTTACCAGCTGCCACGATGTTGAAAATATCCTGTAGCAATTAAAAAATGCGCGTGCAGCATGAGGAATCTTCCCGGTTGGATGAGGTCGTAGTCAGGTGAACTGTCATCATGCTGGTCATTTTATTTACGGCTAGATTATTATTAATAAATTGTACTAATATTATAATTGGCCGTGGGCAGGCATTCACAAATGTTTATGTTATTACAAAAAAAAATTGAAATTTTGCTTTGACAAAAGGGCACTTAAGGGGCAAAGGAGCAGGTGCTCAAGTGAACCGGTTCTTTCGGACAATTCGATCAAATAAACCAGTTGAAAAAAAAATGGTTCACCGGTTCTTTTGCGCTCGATGTAATGCCGTCATTGGCGATGATTGCCCTTCATTCAAGCCTTTGGTTTACCCGCGCTTATAACATTAGCACAGAATCAGTTCAGAATCAACCACCAAAAGAATCAGGTCGGTTCAGATGCGCTCTGTGTCAGTCTGCTTCGCGCTGAATCACGCATGCGCAGTTATCATCAGCTCATCGGTTCTCGAATCGGACGCGTCTGACAGAAACGGTTCTCGTTTCAGTGTATGAATAAATATCGAAATAATTATTTATTATTGTTCTGCGTAGTTTGAAGAGAAACATTTTTGGATCTTTATCCCGAATATATATATTTTTTTTAATCAGGAAGAGGCTGGGGGGTCAAATGGGGGGTCAAGGCATTTTTTGGCAGGGTCTTGAGACCCCCCAAGACCCCCCCTGGCGCCGCCCCTGCTCTGGACCAGCAGGTTCTATGGCTCCCTCACATGGATATTTGTTTCTTTTAAAATGCATGGCTAGTAGCTCCAGTTCAGACAGTCATTATTCATAAATTCCCTATGATGCATTGATTATAACTAGTGCTGTCAATAGATTAATTGCAATGAATCGCCTCGAAAATAAAAGTATTTGTTTGCATAATATACAGTATGTGTGTGTTATGGGTATATTCAATATGTATATATAAATACACACACATACAGTATATATATATATATATATATATATATATATATATATATATATATATATATATATATATATATAATATTTACATGTGTTACGTCTATATTTACATTTATGTAATTATATTCAATATATATTTAAGATATACAAATATTTTTTTATGCAATACAGTATATACATACGTGTGTGTGTATTTATATATACATAATTAATTGACACAGTACACATACATATCTTATCAAAGCGTTGGCTTTTTACTTTTACTTTTGAGATTCACATTCACACATAGCCTACTCTACTATGGAGTGGCACGTTATTAACATTAATATAGATTCGCTATTTGAGCAAATTCCTCATGTGCATAGAGAGAGAAAGAGAGTGTATATCTCTGCACAACTATATACCAGGGTTCCTCAAATCTTACCCAATGTGCTGCAGAGTTTCACTCCAACCCTGATCAAACTCACCTACCTGTCACCTACGTGTGATTTTCTAATGATTCCCAAGACATTGATTAGCATGCTCAGGTGTGTTTTATTGGGGGCACAAAAAACCTGATCAGGACATCCTTAATAATTTCACAAAGCTACAGCTAGATCTAAATTACATTTGAAATAGTTCAATCTAATTAAAATCAGAAAGATCTTGTTCTACATGTGAACAGCATCTTTTTTATGATTGAGGGAGGAGCCATGGTGGAGCAGCCCGAGGTGGAGAGGGAGAGTGTAATGGTAAATCAGGGTGAGGAAGCAAGTGCAAATAGAAGAAAGTAATTTATTTATACAGTCAGATACACGAGGCAGAATTGACAAGAACAACAGATTAGTGAGGCAAAGTCTGATGGTGATCCAGGAAGTAGTGATGTTTCTGATGGTGATCCACAAAGTGGCGGTAAGGAGATGCAGCGGGAGAGCGTGACACAGGAACTGAGATAAGTGATCCATGGGGGTGAGTGGTATAATCCGTGAAGAGTGGATGGGATTCCAGAGACAAAGATGTTCCAACAAAGAGAAGAACACAGAGAACAGAAACGAGAGACCAGGCATAAACACGGGAGACTGCAAACAAAACAGTCTCGCAGGCTCTTGTCCACGTGCGGTGTTGGACACAAATTGGGATTCCCTGAAACCACGTCTACTGGGAGGCCATGTAACCGAAAGATGTGATCAATTACAGTTACCGCTGTCTCCTTGGCTGAGGGTAATTTGGGCAAGGGAATGAAATGTGCCACCTTCAAGAACTGGTCCACTATGAACAAAATGACCATCATACCATTAGACGGTGGGAAGGCGGTAAAAAAATCTAGAGCGATATGGGACAAGGGCCTCGAAGGGACAGACAGCATTTAAAGAAGCCCATCCGGAGGTCGGTTAGATGTCTTACCACTGGCGCAAACTGAGCAGGCCAAAACAAAATTGCAAATGTTGCGAGCCATAGGTGGCCACCAGAATATTTGCTTTACAAAGCACTAGGTACGGCTTATCCCTGGATGCCATCTTGTTCTTCGATTCAACCTCTCATATGAGTGATGAGATGACTATTCTCTCATGTAAAATACACTCTTGGAGTCATCGGATGGATCAAAAATATGTGACAGAGAGCCGATGGGACAGCACTCTACACACCATAGTCGTTGTCCTGAGAAGAACCACTCAAAAACAGAAAACAAGCCATGTCATGGGTCTTGAAAGATCCTGCCAGCTAACCTCAGCATTAATCTTAGATTGGGAAACAACAGATTCAAGTAATCTTAGGCTACTCATCAGTGTGATATGCCCAACTGCATATAACTGTCCAACGCATTGCATTGTGAGGTAAAATCTGGCTTATTTCTCTCAGCACATCTTCTTCCAGAAACAAAAAGTAGCCTGGATGAACTCATCATGTTTGATGTGGGCATTTACATGTACTTGTGTATCACATGGATGTTTAGAATCTGGAAAGCGTGATCAACTCGTGGGCATGACCGCATTAGAGATAATGTCTTCAGATGGGAAAACAGAAGCACGTGTTGGGTTCATATTGATTACTTGGTACGTAGCACTTTATTTTACAGTCCTGTTCCTCATGTACATACTATGTACTTATTATAGTAATTACAATAACTATGTAATAACTAGGTACTAACCCTGAACCTACCCCTAAACCTAACCCTACCCCATGTAGTTACCTTGTATTACCAGAACTTTCTTAGATAAATACACTGTAAGTACACTATAAGTACATGTTAGTACACGTACTGTAAAATAAAGTGCAACCGATTACTTTAACTGATAATATTTGTTTTGGATGTGACTTCTTTGAAAAGTAGCTTTCTATGCATATATTTATGGCGTTTTTGAGGCAAGTATTCGAAGAGATACAAGTTGTTTTATTTAGTGACAGAGAGAGAGAGAGACGGCGGAGAAAACTGAAAGTGAAAGTTGTGACATTTGGTAACCCATACTCAGAATTGGTGCTCTGCATTTAACACATCCAAGTGAACACACACAACAGTGTGAAGTTAACAAAGCATGAACACACACCCAGTGCAGGGGGCAGCTATATATCCAGCGCCCGAGGAGCAACTGTGGATTCAGTGCATTGCTCAAGGGCATTTCAGCCACAGGTATTGAGGGTGGAAGAGAGCACTATTTATTCACCCCCCACCACCCACAACTCCTGCCATCACCAAGACTTGAACCGGCGACCTTCGGGTAGCTAGTCCAACTCTCCAACCATTAGGACACAGCTGCCCCAGCACACAAATTGTATATTTTCATTATTTTCCAAGAGCACATTGTTTTGTTCTTATTATGACTATACACAAATAAAAGTAGACCATTTACAGTTTCAAACAATTCCTTATTCTTATCTGTTTCGATCAGAAATTATGGAGCATTTTTAGTTCTTTTCGTGATCATCAAGAAAATGCGAGACATAACCCACCAGTGTGGGCTTTGGCCACATTGGTTTAACTTGACTCACCTTGTAGGGAGATAATTCTGACTATGACCCCAAGAACACCATCTCTACAGTCAAGCATGGAAATGGAAACATTATGCTTTGGGCTGTTTTTCTGCTAAGGGTACAGGTTGGCTTAACTGCTGTGGAAGGATCATGTGCTGTAAAATACTGGACAAATATTGTAAAAAGAACCTCCTTCCCCTCAGCCAGAACACTGAAGATTGGTCATGGATAAGACTTCAAGGATTGCAATTACTCAGAACATACCACCAAGGCAACAAAAGAGTGGCTCAAGAAGAAGCACATTAAGGTCATGGAGTGTTTTCTGTTGCTTTAAACAAAAATTACAGTCCCTTCATTTTTTTTTTTTTTTTTTTTTTTTTTTTTTTTTTTTTTTTTTTTTAAGTGGGCAAACTTACAAAACCAGCAGGGGATCAAATAAATAGTTTCCCCACTGTCATTTGTTTTTGCCATAAAACTGCAGTATACAGTTTCTGTGTGAATGATCGGAGGTGGAATTGGAAGTGATGCAAGGGGCACCAGCTAAAATATTGCCCAGGGCACCAAACTGGTCAGGGCTGGCCCTGAAAAAAAAATTTTTAATTATTTCATTCTTTCTTTTGGTTCCATGAGAAACTCACTGACCAGTCCCTGGGTACTGCAAGGGAAAAGTGAGTGAAGGTAGAATGGGTGACTGGAAATGAATGGTGTTCATCGGTGTAGTATCACTTCCTAGTTGCATGATCCATTACGCAGTCCAGATGCATATGCTGAAACAGAAAACAGTATAACAGATGTGCAGAAAACAGTATAACCATTACTTAAAAAAATGCAGAGTGTTTGTTTATGTTGGTGTATTTCTTTATCTGCATGCTATAGGGCTGTTTAGTGTCCTAGAGAAGCTCATGCAACATGTTTGTGTATGATTTGGGAAAAAGAAAACTTGTAAACTGGATGCATTTAAGCCAGTATTTTCTTTTTTCAGAATGTTTACATATAATCAAGAGCTTGTACGTTTCTTGGTACTCTGTCTGGCTCAACATTTATCTCATATAATGTGAGACCTAACCACTGGAGCATCAAAAATTGCCATGCCATTTCTCCCAGTGGGAAAAAAGAAGCAGCTACAACTTCTAAACTGCACCATGTCTACCTCTAATTCATCTAAAGGGTGTATTATCACCAAAATAAAAAAACTGGTAATACTTCAAGGTATAGTTCACCCACAAATGTACATTCTTTCATCAGTCTTAAACATGGAAGAAAGTAATTGGAAAATCGACTAAATGATGGGAGAAGTTTATTTTTCAGGTGCAACATCCAAGTGCACATATATAATAAGGGGTTTATTGTACTGTAGCTGGCTGCAGGTACTTTAACTTGATGTATGCAACATTTGGCAGACAGTGCTGCGAGAGAAAGGGACACATAACATGCACTCATATCAAGAAGAGGAAAGAGCCAAGCAGCGAACCCTGAGGTACCAAAGTGCACCAGTTACCTGATATGTCTCCAAGATACCTAGAAGGGTCTGCCTGTGGGTTAAGACTCATACCAGGGAAGTTGAGTTTGCAGTGTCGAGTGGATGGATAGAATGATAGGAGTTATTTTGCCAAAGAAATCAAATATGTCCAGAAGAATGAGGATAGATTATCTGGAGGCAGTTCTCGCAAGCCACAGCCTTCAGTGATGCAAAGGCAGTCTGTTGTTGTTGTTTTTTTTTGTTTTTTTTGTCAGAGTAAATAAGACTTGGTTAAAAACAAGTTCTGGAAGTGTTTTCACAGAGGAGAGAGACCTGTTTTTTTTATCATATAGTGTCCTTTTTGCTATTTTTGATAGAAGAGCTACCTAAGCATGCTTTAATGTAATGAGGGAACTGCCAGAGAGGGAAGATGTGCTAAAGATGTGTCTGGAAGTGTAACGAATAAGTACTGAGAATAAGTGGCTTGCACTATTCAGGAGGGAATGGGGTCAAGTGGGCAAGAGTGACTGGAGATATAAGACATTAAGGAGTGTTTAGAGGAAAGAAAAAGACAGCATAGATTTGCATGCAAGCAATGGGCCTTTGTGAGTATGTGGTGCAGAGAAATTAAAATGGTGGAAAACAAGATGAATTGCAAGAGTATAGTTGGAAGGGTATTGTCTATTGCTCACTCTCTTACTATTATTTATTTATTTATGTATTTATTTATTTATTTATTTATTTATTTATTTATTTATTTATTTATTATTATTATTATTATTATTATTATTATTATTATTATTTTATGATGTAACTAAATTATAATCTTCTTTACTTTCTGTACTATATTTTTATACTCCAGCGGTTCATTGTTGAAGTGGTCAGAAAGGGCATTGAGGTCAGAGGTCCCAGTGGCTATAATAGAGAATGTGGCTGTGTTGTGTGAAGTTTATCCAGTTAGCTGTCCATTCTTATCAGTCTGCACTGGCCTGAAGGTCTTTCTCCTCCTCTTTCTTTCCTTGACCTCATTATACATCCCCTCTCTTCCATTTTCCGCCATATTCTTCTAGAAAATTGTGGCTGCCAACAGATCATCTATCTCTGTCTGCTGCTTCAACTTCGTTTCTCTCTCTGTCTTTCGGAAATTCTCTCTCTCCCCCATTCAGTGTCTCATGCACACACAAAAACATACTTTCTCACAAAAGCTATTAAATCTTTTGGGTTTATATATTTATAATTTATTGTTAATAAATGATGTTGCTGCAGCAAAAGCATAAACCTGTGAATATTGGCCACATCCAAAGAATGACCTCAGAAGCTGTACACATAAAAAAAAAGGTTCTTGTTGTACAAAAAGGGTTGTTTGACCAGTCTTCTTTACAGTTTTGAGTCATAGGTGCGGAGTGTGGAGAACAGAAGCATATATTTTTGAAAGCATCTGCCTGTCAGTTAGGCACTTGGGCATCAAATTGAGTTGATATATGTATATGTTCTTATATATATATATATATATATATATATATATATATATATATATATATATATATATATATATATATATATATATATATATATATATTGTTCTTTTATTATAATGGTCATCCTTTGCTCAAATAATTACTGAAGTTCTGATTGTCATCCCTGTTTTTAGTGTAGCGAGAATACAATGATTTGTCCTCTATTTGTTTAACTGTGGTGTAACACCTAAGAAAGTTGAGAAAGTTAGGATCCATTTCATCCATTCAGAAATGTATTAAAATATGAAAAGCAAAGAAGTCAAAACTATTATCAAATTATAAAAATGATCAAAACTACGATCTGAATAGAAAAGAATAATCCAACCAAATAACCAGCCAATAACTTAGATAATAAATCAAAGAAGGAACATGTAGTAGGGCAGCAAGTAAATTAACAATACTCTACAGTATGAACTATAAAACTAATTTTGCAATAGACAGAAAGTATAACAATTCAATATCCTGTTGATGCTGCCCCTCTGGTGACTGGCCTTGGTACTTTAAAAAATCCTAAAACATTCCCTGTTTCCCAATGTGCATACTATCCACACTATATGCCCTAAATAGTTCTGAAAATTACTACTATCACATCGAATTTAGTTCCCAGTAATAAGCATGTCGCTCATAATGGAACGTGATGCCCTTTATTGGTTGAATTGAACATATTTAATGTACGACATGCATTTGTTTGGGGATGTTTCTTTATTTATATATCATAAAGTTCTGCATCAAGGGAGATGAGATGACAAAGGGACAGCAGGAGAAGGTGTGATGGTGACTTGCACAAAAAAGGAGGCAGTAAAAACAGCACACACACGCTCTGAGGAGAAGGTTGTTAAGGATGTATGGCATAAATATTCACAGAACCTTGCTTTTTGCACACACTCTAATTTGAATTCATTCCCACATATTTGTGTATAAATGGACTGCATCCATTGTATACAATGTGAGTACAAACATACTGCTCTATGCTCTGTCTTCATATCAAAAGGCTAAATTTCATTTGAATTTAATTTAATATTTTATTGTATGTCTCCTGTATGAATCTTTAGAGCACTATTACATATTTTTTTGCGTAGTTTCATAAGAATTGCTGATCACATCACACAGCAGATTCTGACATTTTCAAAGCAAATTCTTGAAACATTTAAAAGAGCTGCCATTAAACAAAACATCCTCACTGACATACTTGTTAAACTCGCATCACTTTCTAGGAGTTCAGAACACCAGTGATGTGCATATGGTATAAAGTCATGGTGACATAGAGGGCAAAATGGCACAATTGAAAGCAATGTAAGTTGCCCATTGCTTCCACTTCATCTGTGTCACTGCTGAAACATTGATGTAGAATGCATAGCTACTGTCAGCAAGATTTGGATGCTGGTAGAGTTGGACAGGAAAAGCAAGAGAAAGCAATGAATGTCATACATGGGCAGGCGTTGTGAAGCTGGTTGGACTTATTGAAGCTGGCATGTGTTCCTGCAGAGATGAAAATGTAATGAGCTCCTCATGTTCTTCATGTTCCACATGCTCCAAGATCTGTTCATATAAATGTTAAGGTCCTTTCTAGAACAGCCTGCAGCTATGCATTTGTAGACAGGTTCATGAGTTTTTGTCACTAGGTTTTGAAGTGATTGTGCCAGTCAGTTATCAGATTAATCATAAGCAATTTATTGTAGACCTGAACTTGAATTCCATAGACAGATTTCCACATAATTTAAATATCTTCCAATAACCTCAACCCATACGTGCTATTAATTAAATATGTGCACTAATATCTATGAAATGTTTACAATATCTAAGTCCAATTTGTGTGCGCCAGGTTTTCCTTTTAACTAATATGAATGTTTTTTTTTTTTTTTTATATGAGTGTTTTCAATCAGCTCTTTGGTTTTGTCCATTGTGGTGGGACAAGGTTTTAATGGAAGATGTGTGGACAACTGTTTTATATACCTAACAAACTGACATAAAGAGTAACATCTTAACGTGACAGGACTAATCTGTGTTCCACATGAGCACATAACTAATCTGTGGTAGCCAGAATTCTTGCTGGTTGGTAGGGGATCAAATACTTATTTACCTCACTGAAATGCAAATACATTTCTAACCTTTATATAATGTGGGATGTTTTAATATTATATATAACTTTTATATAAAACTGGGATGGGAGGAAAAAAATATATATTTTTTTAAATATTTTGCCCTCCCTTGCAAAACTTTAGCTTTTTCTTGCTTTTTTGCATTCTCTCACAAAGGTATTTGCGTTGTCTCAATAAACTGATTGAGTTCGGACAACTCTTCCTCTTTGGTTGTTTCAGCTTTGAATGTTAAAAATGGAGAGGTTCATAGAGATTTATTGGACTCTTTTTTGGAACATTTTAAGATGCTTAATGTGGCTTAATGTTTTAAAACAGTGACATTGGAGGACCAAATTCAATAATAATAAATACTGATAAAATGATTAGGCTAATATTAATTAGCTTATTAATAATATTACTATTAATAAAGCAGAATATCCCAGAATATCAATGCAATGCCCTGCACGATAAGTTTTCTCTCCCCCATAGAAATCTATATATACACAAATATATATATACACCTCTTAAAAGGTTACTTTTCTGTGCAAAGTGTATTTTTATCTGAATCTATTAATCCAACGCAGCCCGAAGTGCTTCCTCAAACACCGCTCCCACGCTGGTGTACATCACCAAGCCTGCCTCTCGACCAGTGCCCTTCTCTGGCCGGGCAGAAGATTGCAACGGGTTCCTACTGCAATGCTTGCTCACCCTTGAAAAACAAGTTACTCATCTTTTTCAGATGTGTTCAATCCCATTGCAGCCTCCAAGCTACTGCCACACCAACCTTGGGATTGTGCTATCGATTTGATCCCAGGTGAACCCATTGCCAAGGGTCGGATTTACTCATTACCATCCCTGAACAAGCTGCCATGCAGAAATACATTAAAATAATGTATTAAAATATGAAAAGCAAAGAAGTCAAAACTGTTATCAAATTATAAAAATGATCAAAACTACGATCTGAATAGAAAAGAATAATCCAACCAAATAACCAGCCAATAACTTAGAAAATAAATCAAAGAAGGAACATGTAGTAGGGCAGCAAGTAAATTAACAATACTCTACAGTATGAACTATAAAACTAATTTTGCAATAGGCAGAAAGTATAACAATTCAATATCCTGTTGATGCTGCCCCTCTGGTGACTGGCCTTGGTACTTTACAAAATCCTAAAACATTCCCTGTGTCCCAATGTGCATACTATCCACATTATATGCCCTAAATAGTTCTGGAAATTACTACTATCACATCAAATTTAGTTCCCAGTAATAAGCATGTCGCTCATAATGGAACGTGATGCCCTTTATTGGTTGAATTGAACTTATTTAATGTACGGCATGCATTTGTTTGGGGATGTTTCTTTATTTATGTATCATAAAGTTCTGCATCAAGGGAGATGAGATGACAAAGGGACAGCAGGAGAAGGTGTGATGGTGACTTGCACAAAAAAGGAGGCAGTAAAAACAGCACACACACGCTCTGAGGAGAAGGTTGTTAAGGATGTATGGCATACATATTCACAAAACCTTGCTTTTTGCACACACTCTAATTTGAATTGATTTCCACATATTTGTGTATAAATGGACTGCATATTAATCCAACGCAGCCCGAAGTGCTTCCTCAAACACCGCTCCCACGCTGGTGTACATCACCAAGCCTGCCTCTCGACCAGTGCCCTTCTCTGGCCGGGCAGAAGATTGCAACGGGTTCCTACTGCAATGCTTGCTCACCCTTGAAAAACAAGTTACTCATCTTTTTCAGATGTGTTCAATCCCATTGCAGCCTCCAAGCTACTGCCACACCAACATTGGGATTGTGCTATCGATTTGATCCCAGGTGAACCCATTGCCAAGGGTCGGATTTACTCATTACCATCCCTGAACAAGCTGCCATGCAGAAATACATCGAAGAAGCCCTGCAACAAGGGTACATCAGACATTCCACCTCTCCAGCTGCCACCACTTTCTTCTTTGTCCCTAAGAAGGATGGGGGCTTGCGGCCCTGTATAGATTATAGAGCCCTCAATAAAATCATGGTGAAATTCAACTATCCACTCCCTCTAGTCCCATCCTCCCTTGAACAACTCTGAGAAGCCCACATATTCACCAAGCTGGACCTGAGGAGTGCATAAAACATAATCAGAAATCGAGAAGGGGATGAATGGAAAAGGGCGTTCATCACCCCCGCAGGGCACTACGAATACCTTGTGATGCCGTATGGCCTGGTAAACGCCCCCTCTGTGTTTCAGAGTTTTATGGATGGTCCTCCGAGATTCCCTGAACCACTTTGTTCTCGTTTACATAAATGACATTCTCATCTTCTCCAGCGACAAAACCGAACATCAGCGCCATGTCTCCCAAGTACTCCAACAGCTCAGAGAGTTTTCCCTGTTCTTAAAGGCAGAGAAGTGCGTTTTCCATCAGACCTCCATCGAATTTCTGGGTTACCACCTCAGCGAGAGAGGAGTTAAAATTGATGACCGTAAGACCCAAGCCATCACCTCCTGGCCCACTCCTAAGTCAATAAAGGAATTACAGAGGTTCCTGGGTTTTGCAAACTTTTACCACCGGTTCATAGACCGGTACAGCATGTTAACAATGCCATTAATGTCTTTCCTGGAGGGGAAGCCGAAGACACTTCACTGGACCCCAGACGCCGACATGCTTTCCAAACACTGAAGACCGCCTGGCCCCTGAAGATTATCCCCAGATACCACCCATAGAAGCCGAGCCCATCTACATGGTTAAGGAGATACTGGACTCCCGATGTCGTGGTGAGTGACTCGAGTACCCGGTGGACTGGTAGGATTATGGTCCAGAAGAGAGGTGTTGGGTACCTCGTCATGATATCCTCGACCACAGTCTACTCACCTTGTTTCATGTTCAACATCCAGGGAAACCGGCTCCAAGACCACGCGGCAGACCCCCACGACATCATGGGCCAAGATCTGCTGACGCAGACTCTGGAGGGGTGGGGTAAGGTCAGGGACCAGTCAAGCCCGGTCCCATCCACCACACAATGATCACTCTCCCAAGAGTACTAATCACCTGCATCTGCTCACCATTAGCAACCTCATCACAGCGCACCATAAAACACTCACCACAGCCTCAGTTCAGCGTCAAAGCTCCAACAGGAACAGACCATACTCTGTTGTCTCCTGACCATCTGATGCACCAAGGATTCCAAGACGTAACGTATACTCACCTTTGAAACACTAACCTCTGTGTTGTTGTCCTACTGCTTTCAGGACTCCTGCTCAATTCCCTGTTACCTGTGATCAGGTGTTCTCCTGTACTTCCAGTGTTTTCCTCCGAGCTTGCTTGATAGCGTCCGCATCTGAAAGAGAAGGAGACAAGTATTAACGAACCGTGACTGCTTGGCATTGACATATCTTCAGTGAGCGTTCTCACCTGCATTCAGGCCCGCACTGAGTGATCTGCACCGAATCCGCACTCAAAGTCACTGAATACTCACCTTGCACTTGAGATTCTGAAATAAAACACTATGTTTGGATTCACTTACCTCTGCCTCTTGTCTATATCCTGACACATATACTGTAGCAGTCGTGCTTTTCGTCAAGCCACCTTCAAATTGGTGAGTTTCCACACATTCAGAATGGTTTCATTTTTTATTTGTTTTTTGTTTTTTAATGGTTCTGAATGAATTTGTAGTAGTTTATATGCAGTCCTTATGCATCTCTCTGTGATCTTGTCTGGTAATGCAGGTTGACTTTTGCTTATTTGTATGTATAATTGAGCTTTACGTACTTTTAAGTTTTATAGTATATATGCAGTGACATTTTTGTAAAGTATGTTTGCACAAAATAATATGTAATGTTTAAATCTATTTTACATTTTTCTTGTTAAAAAAATAAATACATGTAAGTGAAAAGTAATAACACTAGAATACAAAGGTTTTAGTGAGTAGAGAATGTTTGGCTTTCAGTACTGATTTGGAGAGGATGGTGTCTTGGAGTAAAAAAGGTTGAGAACAACTGCTTTAGGTAAATGCAAGCCCAGTTCTACGGGGGTACTAAGAACTGTAACGAAGAACACACACACACACAAACACATATATATATATATATATATATATATATATATATATATATATATATATATATATATATATATATATATATATATATATATATATATAATTATTAATTACCCTAATAATTTTATTAGTACTTGTTATTATCGAAATTGGCCCTCTAGTGTCACTGTTTTAAAATATGAAGCCACATTAAGTGTTTTAGATTGTCCCAAAACCATGCCTTAAACTAAGCACTGGCTTTATTTCTTTATACTCGAGTCCAGGTTCAAAATAAAACTTTATGAACCACTTCACTGTGAAAATACGGAGCTGTGTGAACGACAGCAAGCTGTAAAGTAAACAGGAAGATTTTGTCTAAACTCAACTAGTTTTACGAGGGAGCACAAAGTTTCTTGAGGAAACACAAAAGTTTTGCAAGAGAATGCAAAAACATTAGAAAAATATGTTTTCTTCCCACACCACATCTTTTCCACTAACCCCATCAAGTTGAAATATAATATGTGTTTTCTCTGAGGCAAATGCTACTGTGTTATTCAGTATCAACAAATAATCAATCATCACTGTCAACAGCTATTTAAATTGGCTAATAATGTAAATGATGTAAAACCTGGATGGATGACTATTACAAATCCATACAGTATTGAACAGGTCAACATTGACCAACAAGGGGATGATATTAGGAGATTTTGCTAATGACTCTAGAAACATAAATAAAATAATAAAATCAAATTCCCTCTGAATCATTCTACAATTCCTTTGACTTTTGGTTATAAATGTGCTTTTGGTGGACCTGGTGTTCATGTTTGGACCACAAGAGAATATGAAATGTTCACATAAACTTGAAACACGGTTTCTCTGGTCTGGATATGAACTATGATCTGCGCAGCGAGTGTTGTTAAACTCACCGCAGCATTCAGAGTAGAAACCGCTCTCTCATGCGTGCTCCACATGATGTTACATATTAAATATTGTTACAATCAGGTGTGTGAAACTCGTTGTGAGTTATACTAAAGCAAAATCTTGAGTATTTATTGTCTGATAAACATTAAAAACTGTCTGCGGAGGTTGAGTCGTCCTGCAGCCCCCGCTGGCTGTTCATTGGCTGCAGCATCTTTTTTCTAAGTTCTAAAAAAATACCGTTCTTTTAACGCGTTAAATATTTCAAATTAATCGAATGCGTTAACGCGCTAATTTTGACAGCACTAATATATATATATATATATATATATATATATATATATATATATATATATATATATATATATATATATATATATATAGTGTTCTGACAGGGACCTGCCATAACAGTATGGTGAGGGGTGTAACATTTGTGCCACACCCTTGAGTCATTCAGCCAATCACAATGAACTGTATAGGCTGGCAAATCAGCATACCTCGCTTTTCAGACCAGTGAGCTTTGTAAAAAAAAAAAATGAGGCTTTTCAAGAATGCAGGGCATAGAGAAGAAACAATAATGTACAGTATGTGGAAAAAAATAAATTATTGTTATTTTTATTTTTATTTATTTTTTATGATGTGTGATGAAGTTGTGATTAATCACTTAACAGTTAACTCATGACGATCATGCATTATATATATATATATATATATATATATATATATAATGTTTGTATGTACACAAATAGAATTCTAGCTCTGAAACTAGCCTTGAAAATTATGCACAGCTGTTCCCTCATCAAGGATGCTGCAATGCTCACTAAATAATCATGAATCAGGACTGTTAAGATTTTTCTGCTTTCCCCCAATGTTCTTTTTGTGCTTCAGTTTATGGATTACTTCTTTGTCTTCATTCTAGGATTATCTCCAGCTGGAATCACACTCAGAGTGTAACTGACACTCTGATGTACATGTACAGGTATATACACAGTTTGATGTTATTAGACGTGAAAAAAAAAAAAAAAAAAAAAAAAAAAAATATATATATATATATATATATATATATATATATATATATATATCAGTGAAATATTTGTTTGACTACAGCTAGTGCACACTATATGATTTGACCATGATTTGCCATCTGATACATAAAAGATTCCACTCATTTGAACAAGTTTATGTGTGTATGTCCATTATTAATAAGTCTTGCCATACATAGAGTCTGACATGAATAACAACAAAGATCCCACAAAATGACATGGCTCATAATGGGGATCATGTTCAGTTTGATTCGGAAAAATTGTACAGTGTCAGGTTTATTCAAACAGTTAATGAGTCTTTATGACCAGTTCATTAAATGAACTAGCTTAGTTACTCACTGTATCAACTGGACAGCTTGCATCTCAAGTGATGTGGGGAGTGGACTTGACTCAGTGTACATACATCAAATCACATCACCCAAAAATTGATTTATTGATTCAAATGCAGTGGTTTAAAGATGTTCGCTGGCTGACATGACAGAGCAACAGTGTACAAAGTCTAAACATCTCCTAGTCTGACTGCTTTCCTGTAATATGTAGAAAATTATTTTTCGATCTCTGTCCTAGCATCATTGAAATGCTTCCTTCTCATTCATGTCACTTTCAAATGTTAATGGTGAAAATCACCCATGCTAATATTTGTACTTTCTGAATGACAGAAATATACAAAGGTGAAGACATATTTCCTCACTATTGGACTCTTGTCCTGTCAGATTAGATGGTCGTTACTTGCATTTGAAGTAGTTGCAATGGAATATGTGCACATATATGATAATGGTTCGTATTTGGAGTACTGAAGTAGATGAACTGTGTACGTAAGTATAAGAACAAGGAAATCTTTTATTTTGGCTCTGATCTGCATATACGTAAATGGTGAGCCACATTGCAAGTGCTGAGAAATATTGTATTGCCAACACATTCTCTTTATACAACTACTTTACATTTTGGCGAATTGGTGGTCAGTTTCATAGGAATTTTTACAATATATGAATTTTTTTTTTTTTTTTTTTTTTCAAAAGATATGCTTATTCCACTATTTATGGTTATGTGTAGAGGGGGATTTTTTTCATACAAATCCACCCAGGTAAAAAAAGAAAAGAAAAGAAAAGAAAAAGGAAGTCTGTGGTTATAAGTTTTGCAAAACTTGCAAAGTGAAAAGCTTAGTGAGTGAAACAAAATGAGTTTTAATGTTTCTGTGATGTTGGTATAAACAAGCAATGAGGCAGTTTAAAAATGAAAATTTGAAAATAATGTACCCCCTACACTAAACATTTTTTTTATACTAATAGTAAAACATTTAAAGAGAGAGAGAGAGAGAATAAAAAAGAAAAGAAAGTAAATAAAAGAAAATAAGCAACTATATTCTATTCCACATTGATAATAAAACAGCATATTAGAATGATTTCTTAAGGATCATGTGACACTGAAGACTTGAGTAATGATGCTAAAAATTTCAGCTTCACAGAAATAAATTGTATTTTAAAGTATATTTAAATAGACAAAAAAAAAAAAAAAAAAAAAAAAAACATTATATCAAATGGAATACAATTTAATTATTATTGTTCAATGCAGTTTTTCTGTATTTTTGATCAAATAAATGCAGGCTTGATGAGTATATGATTCTTTCTTAATGCTTAATTCTTATCTAAAATGGTAATGTAATAAAGTCCTTTAAGGTCACATTTTCTCCTGCCTACACTACACAAGGTGACACTTGGGCTTCATTATGATAGTTTCAAGAAATGGAAACGGTGTATGTGAATTTGTTGCTACTTTTGGAGCTGCACAATTTTGGCTTCCATTTAGCATCCATTTTCTCAGCAATGTAATTTAATATATAAAATGAGACATAACGCAAATCCAGATTGCTCCACAAATGTAAGCTTGTCTGTAAATGTAATTTTCAGCCGATTTTTGTATAACAACAGAAAATGACCACTCCACTTCATATTATTGTCCAATGAAATTTGAACTTCTTGTGCCAGATCATGTTTGGTTGGTGTATTATACATATTGATGAATCATGTAATATTCTAAAATAATGAAATCGACACACTAGCTTTGATTATTGATGAAAAAAAAAGTTGTATTGTTTAATTGTTTTTTTTTTTTTTTTTTTTTTTTTTTTTCTTCCAGCAACCCATAGGCACTCACTGAAAGAAGGTTTCTGAACAGACTGTGGAATATGAGTCAGTCAATCAAAACGCATGCAACTCATATCAACAACTCAAATTGACATGTAAAAATAAACATGAATTTACTGTTTTGTAGACATTGTCATATTTATTATATTTCAAATGTGTTTTGTTTTATTGTCGACAATATAATTGCTATTTGTCTAAGAGGGGCATTTTTTTATAATTTTGAAAAAAATGAATGTGACTTTGACACGTCAAGTTCAAACTTTACTCCACTCTCCTCTTGTCTTCAGAAACCTCTTTATCTCATCTTATCCTTATCCATTCTGTTTGCTTTCCTCCCGCTTTAAAAGGACATGAGTAGTAAAGTTGATTGTGATTTTGATCCCCTGTCACACCTCTCTTCTGCTTGACATTAATCTCTCTGGCCCTGTGCTCTCCTCACACGCTTCCCACCGGAACACTGTGGCTGCACAAGGACATTTACAGCACATCTCCATGATAAATCACCATTTATCTCTCTGCACTGACCTGCCCTGTTTGCACTCAGTCTGCTCGGGCATCTGGGCCACCTTGCATGGAGAGGGAGCGAGAGATAGAGACAGGGAGAACCAGAAGAGGACAGGGAAGCTGTTTTGCATTTTAGCTGTCATGAAGATGAGTTGTTAGACTCTCTATCTCAAGAACACAGCCTGTCATGGAAAGCTTACTGTGCTTAACGCTGACACAAGACCCCAGAGTTCATGTGCTTTGTATAGTCTACTCACCTATTGTTCACTCTGCAGAATGCACACTATGCAACCAAGCCAGAGTTTTTTTTTTTTTTTTTAAGCCTCACAGGACAAGTTTATTCTTTCTTTGTCTCTTGCTCCCTAGTGCAGAAAAATATATATATATAAAAAAAAAAATCCAACATATGTAAAACAACAATATATAACACTCTGTCAAATGGTGCTATGTAGAACCACAAGAGGTGCAATAAATTCGCATACCAAATGCTATTACAGTTTTGTTCATAAAACAGTAGACCTAGTTTTAAATAAATATAAAAAGTGCAAAATACACTATGTTTGAATGCATTATTAGTTTTGTGCATAACAATGTGATTAACTGCAATTAATTACAGACAATGATGGGATTAATCGCGAAAAAAAAAAAAAAAAAAAAAAAAAAAAAAAAACGTTGCTTGGCACTAATATACATATATATACAGTACTGTGCAAAAATCTTAGGCCACTAGTATTTTCACCAACAAAAAATAGTTTTAAGTCAGTTATTTTTGCTGTAGCGTTTCAGTAGGAAATATCAATTTAAAAAAATCATTTTTTCCATTAAATGTAATAATCCATTGAGAAGGTTTTTGTTATTTATTTATTTATTTAATTATTTATTTATTTATTTATTTATTTATTTATTTATTATTTTTATTGCACAAGGAGCCTGATAGCAGCCAGTGCTCCAAACAGTGAACTGATCTCATCATCAGTCTGGAATAACATGAAGAAACAGAACATACTGAGAATCCTGTAGAACTGGCAATGACTTCAAGAAAGCTGTAAGGCTACAGTACTGTGCAAAGGTTGTGTAAAAATCCTGTAAAGTGAGGATGCCATCAAAAATATTGACATTAATAGATTTTACTAATAAACTTATAATAACTTAACTAAATTAAATCAACTGTTGGTGTGACCACACTATGCAGAACCGATAAAAAACCACTGAAGAACCATTTCTTTTAGAGTTTAGATATGTATTATGTAAAAATGAATGGATATGAAGTTCAGAGACTCAGTTTTTCTATTTTTATGGTGCTCTAAAGGCTTCTAGCCTTTTCGTCATTAGGCCCAAGTACCCCATTAGTCACTCCAGAACAGAAATGCATGTAAGCTAATTTCAATGGGATGAGAATATAAAAAAAAAAGGTAATTGCGAGTTTTATCTCACAATTCTTAATTATTTTCTCTAAATTCTGCAGTTGCCTTTGTATTATTTTTGGGGTCTTTTTCAGACTGTAAACTCACAACTCAGATAAAACAATTTTATTTATTTCAGTGTTGCTGCAGTAAAGTAAGTATAAGAGGCAGTATAGGATATAAAATCATTCAGTTATTTTTTCTTTTTCTTTTTTTTTTCTTTTTTTGCCATTATACCACTGTTTACTGAAAGGGAAGAAGAGAGCAGAAAATAAAATAAGAGGAATGGTCAAAACGCAAGACATTTTAGCACCACATCTCTGTGTCAGTGCACATACTAACTGCCATGTTAATACACATGTTCCAACAAATGAATTGTTAGAATACATTGCTGTGATGTTGCTTTAGTGTAATTCTTTAGTAATTACAAGTGTGATAGAACATTAAACCTTTTTTCACCACTCACTGGGCATTTCATTTCTGAACTGCCAAAATACAACAACCAGTGTAATAAAATGCCAGATCGATGTTTGCCTGTTTAATGTAATTTTGCCGAAATTTCACCACATGCACATACTATATTTCGAATAAGTCTTAGTTGTGTATTGTAACGAGGAGTCAGAGGCATTCGGATCCATGTGCAGAAATGTTATTAAGAGAATGGTCATATAGGCCGAAATCAGGAACGGCGTCAGGTTTGTCAGGGATATCCAGAATCATTAACGGTAAGAAGGAGAGATCAGGGCAGGCAGCAGAAAATCAGAATCGATTTAAACAATCCAAGATCATACACGGGGAGAACAAACACTAGGAAAAACCCTCTGAAAAGTCAGACAGGCTAAACAAGACTTCGCAATGTGGTGGAGTGAGTGTGCTGCTTATATGGGTGTGTGTGTATTAGCTGAAATGAGGTGGAGGTGTGAGTGCAGATGCAGGTGTGTGTGTGTGTGTGCAATCAGTACCAGGAACGAGGCAGGATGGGAAATGGAGTTCTGAATGAGTCCTGAGTCCTGAGTGGAGTGCCCTCTACTGAAGATCATGGGCACTCCAGATGCTCAAAACAATCTAGGAGGGTGGTGGAGTGGAGGCAGAACAGGGGGAAGGACAGAGGCCCATGTGGAAATGCAGTGGCCAGGGACCGGGGCAGAGCAGGCAGAATTGGAGCCCTTCCTGGGCCTAACATGGAGGTCAGGAGCCCTTCCTTGACCTGACATGGGAAACAGGGGCCCACCATGGTCTTAACTCAGGAACAGGGACCTGCCGTGGGCTTAACTCGGGAACAGGGGCCCACCATGGGCTTAACTCGAGAACAGGGGCCCGCAGTGGGCTTAACTCGGAAACAGGGACCCGCCATGGGCTTAACTCAGGAACAGGGACCCACCGTGGGATTAACTCGGGAACAGGGACCTGCCTTGGGCTTAACTCGGGAACAGGGTCCCACCGTGGGATTATCTCAGGAACAGGGACCCGCCGTGTGTTTAACTTGGGAAAAGGGATCCGCCGTGGGCTTAACTCTGGAACAGGGATCCACCAAGGAAGAGCAGGAGGTGTGGGAGCCCAACAGAGCAGAGGAGGTGGAGCTGGAGCCCACCAGGGTGGAGCAGAGGACCACCACAGCCGAGAAGATGGGACAGAAGCCCACCAGGGCGGAGCAGAGGACCACCACACCCAAGAAGACAGGACAGAAGCACACCAGGGCGGAGCAGAAGATGACCATAGCTGAGAAGACGGGACAGAAGTCCACCAGGGCAGAGCAGAGGACCACCACAGCCGAGCAGACAAGACTAAAGCCCACCAGGGCAGAGCAGAGGACCACTACAGCCAGGCAGATGAGACAGAAGCCCACAAGGGCAGATCAGCAGACCACCACAGCGGAGTCGATAGCACAGGAGAGCAAGTCTGGTCAGGTGGGACTGAAACAGAGAACATTAACAGGTTAATAGCAGCCTACGTGGCCGTGATGAGATGGTAGCTGGCCTCCATGGCTGTGACAGAGTGGGCGGTGAGTTCATGGATGGCCTCCGTGGCCGTGACAGGACACACAGTGAGTTGATGGATGGCTTCCATGGCTATAACAGGATAGGACCCGTGGTGATTTGACTTTGCTCATGAAGATCAACTGTGACATGACTTGGCTCATGAAAACCAATGGTGACTTGCTTTGACTCATGAAGTTTACCTATGCTTTTACTTGACTTATGGAAATGAATGGTAACTTGACCTGACTCTGGATGGTCAACGGTGACCTGACTAGACTCTGGGAAATCAACAGGGACCTGATCAACAGTGACCTGAATAGACTCTGGGAAATCAACAAAGACCTGATCAATAGGGACCTGACTTGACTCATGAAGGTTAACTGTTGTTTCATTTGACTCTTGGGTGTTAGTGGTGACTTGACATGACTCTTGACAGTCAGCGGTGACCTGACTAGACTCTGGGAAATCGACGGGGACCTGACTTGACTCTGTAAGATCAACTGTGGCTGCCCTAATGTGCAGCGGCGCTTGGCTGGCGGCCGTCTTGTGCAGGCTGCTGGATCCTGGTTTGGCGAAGTCTTCTGTAAGGAGGAGTCAGAGGCTTCGGATTCATGTGTAGATTCTTATTAAGAGAATGGTCATACAGGCAGAAATCAGGAACGGGGTCAGGTGTGTCAGGGATATCCATAATCATTAATGGAAACAAGCAGAGATCAGGGCAGGCAGCAGAAAATCAGAGTTGTTTTAAACAATCCAAGATCATACTTGGGAAGAACGAACACTAGGAAAACCGCTCAGAAATGTCAGACAGGCTAAACAAGACTTCGCAATGTGGTGGAGTGAATGTGCTGCTTATATGGGTGTGTGTGTGTGTTTGCTGAAATGAGGTGCAGGTGTGAGTGCAGATGCAGGTGAGTGTGTGTGCAATCAGTACCAGGAATGAGTCATGATGGGAAATGGAGTTCTGAATGAGTCCTGAGTCCTGAGTGGAGTGCCCACTACTGAATATCATTGGCACTCCAACTAATGATTGTGACATGTATACAGTATGCCCACCCTTAAATAGCTGTTATTGCTTCTTCTTTGTATGTGTATCATAGAAATGGAGTCAGACAGAAAACCAAGCCACAGTTATATAGGCACAATAAACCTCATTAAGCATCTGTATTGAGATGTCATCTTATAATGAGGTGGCAGTAATCACCCTGAGTCTGAGTTATGTGACCATGAAACTAAAGTATCTAACCAAAGCACTTTATTAATGCTCAGGAGGTTATAAGTTACCTTTGTGTAGCACATATTGATGGTTATGCAGCACAGAGTTTGGGACTGCAATTCATGCAATGATTATTAGTGTAGCTGTTGATAAATATAAAGAATTTTGTTTATTTTAAGTAGGTTATTTGATGGAAGTAAATTACAGTCAAAACCATTCTGACTTTAGACATTTCTCATATGACAATATGATATTTGCACCCCATATAAAAGTACAATGGACCTTATCTCACATTGTTATCAGTTTGTTAAAAAATCTCCTGTGTGCTAAAAGTTATATACTACAGGGCTGATTAAGAGATAGATCTACTTTATAAACCTCCACTTGAAGTGACTGAAAATCAGTGGCTGGTACTAAACACTTGCTTTTTATGCAACCTTCACTCTGAATGGATTTTAGATTACCTCAACTGCAGTTCTTACCACATTTCACCATGTAGACGTGCAGATGCATAAGTTACAAACGCACATTTGTTTCACACAAACACCTGCATTATTTCAATCTGAGATCACTAGTGTTTTTTTCTTCCCAACATTCGCCTTATGGCTGCTTTCCCTCAGTAAATCAATGCTTGGAGGTGATGTTAAAATGTACCCCCTTTCTTTTTGTTCTGATGTTGTTTGCTGTTTGTAATGTCTCCATTGACTGGCCGCTGCAGAAGTCTTCATTATAAGAGATGGCATGGAGGTGGAATACTAATGAGATGGCACCATCAGCATTCACAGCACATGTGAAAGACACACATACACACTGCAACCTTTCCTTCTCTCTTTGTGGAGCCAGACATGTTTAGCCTTATGCAGGTCAATTTGTCAAAAATGTTAATTTTGATTGTACAAAGTGATCTCTTTCCTTATTTTGTAGGAATGTGTGTGCAAAATGTGGCTCTCCAACACATAGGCTAATTTTAACAAGTTTGTATATAAAGTAAAACACAATTTGTCTTCTTTCTAAATACCAGCCAGAACAGGAATTAGTAAAATGATGAGCGGGCATGAACACAGGTGACTGAATAAATTACTTACATACAATCCCACAACAGAACTTTCTTTTGTTAGTTAAAGGTGAAGAAACATTGTCTGAAGAATAACTTTCTAATGGCACATTTATTTAAATGCACAGATAAAAGTCATGTGTGGCCTTTGCATGGCACAGCTGAATTAATATTGAAGATCAGCAATTATATAACTAATATAATTAAAAAGTGATAATTATTGCATAGTAAAAAATTAATATACTGAATATGATCAATGTGTAAGAAGTGATTTTATACTGCTCTAAAAAAAATAAACTAAAAAAATCACCTACATCCTACACTTCAGCAAAATAGTAACAGGAAAAACAGAATAACAGAAAATCTCAGAAATAACAAAACATTAAACCATTAACCTTTCCTCAAACACACATACATGTACATAAGAGTTAAATCCACCATTTACTCTCCCATTCCAGAGCAAATCATGACAGGAAGCAGAAATTCACTGTTCAGTTTCAGTTATCAATAATAATGAATGAATAAATAAATACAATCATTTAGTTTGGAATCTATCCATCCATCCATCCATCCAGATCCAGTAGATGTGGCAGTGGGACGTCTGTCCTGTAGCTTGGTTAGGAGGATGAGGGTCTCTCAGCAGTGAGGTCCATGCCAACCGGGACTTGAAACCCTGATCTGAAACAAAGAAATGACAATCAGAAGGTGCATGGTAATATGCATGCTTATAATGGGGAGGGAGGGTTGCAAGACATTTGAGCATACATACTGAGCAGTAGTGCCACATATATATTTCCCATGTCAAATTGGAAAATGTTAGTGATAGGTGCTATTTGACAGCTGACCACATCTGCTGGGTGCAGTATATGCCTCCGTGATCTGACTGAACTTACACCGCTCTCGATTTTAGTTTTTATTTTGTAAACACATTTTTATTTAGTTTTTATACAGTTTAATTTGTTTTAGTTTCAGTTTTAAAGTTAAAGCTGCAGTAGGTAAGTTTTGTAAAAACATATTTTTTTACATATGTGTTAAACCTGTCATTATGTCTGACAGTAGAATATGAGACAGATAATCTGTGAAAAAATCATGAATCCATTTTCCAAACCGTATTTTTAGCTTGTCCTGAATCACTAGGGTGCACCTATAATAAATATTTATATTCTGACTATTTTAGATTGCTTCGGGGGTACCGCGGTGGAGTAACCCAGTACCTTTGTGATTCTTCATAGACATACAGTAAACAAAGAGAAGTAGTTCTGGCTACGATGTTCTTCCGCAAGACGCAAGCAGTTCTGTTTATTAACCGCTAGAGCGTCAAAAGTTACAGACTGCAGCTTTAAGCAGAATTAACAAATCACTTCCAGAATTTAGGCCAAAGAAAGACTTAATTGAGCCTTAGTAAGGCAAAAGTGTTGCGACGCAAAATTAACGTACAGTATATGCTGATATTGATTAAATAGTAAAAGTATACATATATATCCCAAAATGAAACAGTCAAGCCTTTTTACTAAATAAATCTACACAAGTTGTGCTTAATTTCATATCTAATGATGTGTATTGAGATATTTAATATAAAAATAAATGTAGCCTAATTTGGTTATGATGGTTAGATTACTTTTTTTTTTTTCTTATTTAACCATAATTATGATATGGTAACTGTCCTGTCTTACTCACTTTACCATAAACAACTACTCATAAATCATAACTGGGACTAATGAAATTCAATAATAATGTGATCACATTTAACAGTAAAAGCTCATATTTGAATATGTTCTTTTTAAGAATTATAAGCGTGTGTATGATGTGATTTAGCCTATGCGCATTTGTAAGAAAAGCCTGGCAGAGTGATCACAAGATGCTAGGCTATAGTTCTGTATTGTTTACAGAAAGGATGCACATTCTTATCTTTTTTCTGCATGTCTGTTTTTCTTCAAAGCACCATCTTAGAATGCCTAATGTTGGTTTGATTGCTTGTGTGACATGAGAAACTTGCGACTCATAGTCTTTATTATGTCAAATGGTTCTAGTGTGGTACAGAATTAAATTAGTGCTGCTGTTGGATAACAGGTCGAGTGTACTGTTAAGAACTGCTGGTGCGCATTTACCAAACAGGACACGTGCAGGACACTCTCGCTCTCTCTCTCTCTCTCTCTCTCTCTCTCTCTCTCTCTCTCTCTCTCTCTCTCTCTCTCTTTCTATCTATCTAGCTATCTATCATGCATACTATACATTATTTGCAACCAAACTTGGCTTTAGTGTTTATTATTTAACTGTGAATGTATAATGTGAGTTCTTATGATCGGATTTGCTATATATGTTGGAAATCCTACCCCAGTCTGTCTGAAGTTGTCGGTTGTTGCCTAAGGAATCAAAATATCAAACTTTGGAAGCTGTATCTGTTCTTATTTCCATCTTAGTTGGCTCATGTTTACTGGCTGTGTCAGGGTTCTGGAGTGATCAAGGGTTGCATTCTCTCAGCTCCGGTTCTGGAGTGATCCAGAGTTGCATTCTCTCAGCTTGATCAATAAAAGAGGTATGGGAAATCTAAGAAGATGGAAATTAAAGTTTTATTAATTTATTTATTTATTTTTTGCATTCTACCCACTCTTGTCCCTGCCTGCAATAACACATCAGTGTGCGATGAAGAACTGGGAGGTCATTGAATTCTCATGCCCCTCCAGACATGAAATACAGGAAGCTGGGCTGGGTTTGTGAAGAAGCATTTTATTTACCCATGCTGTTCCTTTACTAAAGCTCAAAATACTGATTCTGTGTCTTCTTTCATCAGCTCTAGCACAAGGATGTTGTTATTGATGTTTCACAGAATTTTTATGTAAATTTGTTTTGTTTTTTTCAGTAATGTTTGTGAATGATAAACGTTGTATAAAGGTGTATTCAAACAAAGTATGAGACGTTCTGTCAGCTGCAGATTGAAGACATTAATTTTGTAGCACTTCTATAAATTATACAATTTATTTCATATGAAATAATAACATTTTTATTAACATTTTTAAACACATTCTTAATATGGCATTCTTTTGCTAGAAGATTATGTGTCTGACATGTAAACCAAGGTTTTCTAGGACAGCATCGACCCAGACATTGCTGCAAATGATATTATGTTGTTTCTTGAACGTTTCACAAGTGTCTGGTTAGTGAATTTAAAAGTACATTCTGTAAGAGTTTAATATTAATTTTGCCAATTGTGAAAGGATAAGTTAGTCTAATAAGCAGACAACATTGTATTACAAGACTAAGATATCCAGGAAATGAACTTAAGTGGCTGAACATGCTCTAGGCATCAAAACCAGATACACAAACTAGGAATGGTGACAATGGTTCAGACAAATGTGCTTGACTAGTTGGGGCAACATTTGGGGTAATTTTCTCTGATCTGACAAGGATTGTCATGTAGTTTCAAGAAAATCGCATTTTGTTTTTGTATTTTATACTCAAAAGGTTTAGTAAACTAGAAAATAAGCAGTTAAATTTTTTACAGTGATGTAAAATTTATGTGTTTCAAAAACTGAAATGTGTTTGTTTACAAATCATGTTTGGCATGTATTTATCAACTATTCTCTAGAAATGAATATCATGGCAAACGGAAAGCATTTATTTCACAAGGACACAACAGTGACAAGACACATGGATTTCTAAGCAGAACTAATGTGAAAAAAAGAAACCTATCAAAAGCAAAAGCCAGAACATAAAAGGATCACCAATGTATATATTGGTGATTATTTTGTTGAATCTTTCATGCTGCCAGGATCATAATGCCACGGGCAAAGAATAATTTTGAAAAGCAGTACAGGTCATGCACTTAACAATAAAAGCAAAGAAATAAAAATTTGCATTTACATTTCCTTCTAAGATAATGAAACATTAGTATTTCAGTCAAGGCTAGCTTCAGAGTCTGATAAACCGTTCATATTCCTGTCCAGCTCCATGTCTTCCCATGGGCTCTAATTGTCTACACTATCACTCCGGTCATATTTAACTTAAGGTCTTGCAGTAATATTAAATTCATATGTGAAATTGAGGGTTGTGTTGCTGGTTATTGCTGAGCCCACAGGCACTGGCCTTGTCTTCATCCCTAGCGAGGTTTTGTTCGGCTCATGCTCCAAGACTCAAGGCCCATTAAAAACCTGTTTTTCTGTGCCTATTCACAATTGCGAATGCATTATATGTGTTTCTGGTAGACACTTGTTGGCCTCTAATAATTTCTTCACACTTTAAAAATGGAATAGAAAAAGAAACCAAGATTAGCCAAGACAGTATAGCAGAATGAAATCGAGATATGGTGATGGGTTTTAGATCACAACGCTGTGCTGGAAAAATGACTTTTTTAAAACATAGTAATTTCCTGGCTACGAGGCTGGAATATAAAGGGAGAAAAATGTTATTAAACCTGATATATTTGATCGCAAATGATGGACATGGGGTTCTACAAATGCTTGTCAAAAGACTTTCTTCATAAAGCCATTGCATCACTTTCTTCTTATCTGTGCATGTAAAATCACTTGGGTGGCTACTGCATTAATAGTGGTGTTGGTTAAATCAAGAGTTACTTTTACTGTTTTGCTCAATTGTGTTTAAATGTCATGAAAATAATTCTCTGAATATTCCTTTAAAAGCTTGACCTAAATGTGTTTTTCAGTTTCATGTGTCTCTAATTAGATTTGCAGGCAATACTGTGACGGTGCTTATGCTCCTCTATTGTAAGTTGTAAGCGTCTGCTATTGTAAATGTAAAATGCAAATGTAATAGAGGAAGAAACCCACAGACCACACTGAAGAAGCTAGAGAAACCAGAATATAATTGGCTACATTTACACTGTCAACCAGCCTTATTTTCTCAACAGTATCTGGAACACATCTTGTAGCGTAAGTGTACTGACAATTATGAGATCAGAATTTATTTTATTTAATTTTTTTTTTATTTTTTTTTTTGTATCTGGTTTGAGCCACTTCAAATGTGGTTGTAAATCCAATGCATACCCAACTAACAAGCAACATTCTTAGAAGTTATCTAAAAGTTATGAACAAATGTTCTTCCAGGAATGTTAACAGTAGAGTCATCACGGTCTTTAATACTGTTCTCAAACTGTTAGCACAAGAAAAAAAAAAAAGAAAAAAAAAAAGAAGGTATGTTTATGGAACATTGCTGATACGTTTTATTTGGAAGTTTATCTTTTTTTTTTTTCTTTTTACTTTATTGTTTCACACCATTCAAAAGTAATATTCCCAAAATTTGTGAAAAATTCTAAAATGGAATATTCCTTTAATATTTACATTGAAAAATAATAATAAAAAATAACAAAACTGAGTAACACTGTCTTTGAAGCCCATATTTATCATAAGTTATAAGGATATTATTAAGACATTATAATGAATGCATAATGCATTATACAAGCCTTATAATATGTTATATACAGTACTACTAAATTTTATAGAAACAGGCACTTTATGTAAAGTTGCTTTGGAACAATTTGTATCGTAAAAAGCGCTACACAAATAAAATTTAATTTAATTGAATCATCTTATGAATATTTATATTAACTATATATATATACACACACACACACACACACACACACACACACACACACACACATATATATATATATATATATATATATATATATATATATATAAATGATCATTCAAATGTAAAATAATACCAATGATTCTTAAATAACACTGTTTTAAATGCATTTAAATATTTACTTATCTGTGGTTATACTATAGCTTTTAAGAGTGTGATGATTTATAACACTGAACATGTTGCATCCACTTAAGTTATAATGTATTATAGTATCATATGTTGGCATCTTTCTTATGCTACTTTACTTAAAGCAATCGAAAACCACTTATTAGTAATACTAATACTAATATTTTCCCTCAAACAGCCATAAGATCATATTTGTGTATTATGACATATTTATTTTTAAGTAACTGCAACTACTTTTCATGTAGGGGTCACTGGAGTATTAGTAGTATGTCTGCTAAATATATGTTAACACTTTATTTTGATGGTTCCCCAACAGAAAAAGTGACCGTAACTAACTTTGCAAGTACACAAACATTCTACCTGCCCTAACCTTAACCCAAGCCTACTAATAGTCTAATGAGAGTTAGTTTAGGTAGTTGCAAAATACATTTTTTTTATTTTATTTTTTGTCAGGACCTGACCAACTAATACTAGCACTTACCTATTATATTCTGTTCTGTTCTATTCGATTATATTATTTCTAAAAAAAATATACTACTACTACTACTGCTACTACTACTACTACTACTAATAATAATAAAAACCTAGCTACGTGTACTGTGCTAGACTAACTGAGACTTGGCATGTCACTTGTATACTGTTGTTCTCTTGTTGGTCTGATTGCTTATTGTTCTCTTTTGTAAGTTGCTTTGCAAAAAAAAATGTGTGCTAAATTATTAAATGTAAAATGTATTATATTTTTTTGTTATGATTATTTATAAGATAATGCATTATGCATAATGCCTTAGGGATAGCTTTATAATGTATTATAAATATGGGCTTCATAGAAAGTGTTACAAAAAACAGTTGTGTGTGTGTGATATATATATAAGTGTGTGTGTGTGTGTGTGTGTGTGTGTGTGTGTGTATAGCCTATGTTTTGAATGCTCAAAATCTTTATGTAACTTGTGACTAATTGTCAGTTGAAAACCTGAATGTATCTTTGTTCCTTTTTGCCTTGACAAGCTTATAGCATGGGAGGATCTGCAGATATTATGGCTTAATAAAGCAGCTAATTGTTTCAGTTTCAATTTACAGGAAGACAATTGTGATTACTTTTTCGGGTATTTTTGTTTTAGAGGAATGCATTTAATTATATGTTATGTGTGAATGCATTCTCACACATGAATTCAGTCCAGATGCTTCTTACTTCAAGGATATGTTCTCCCATGCACACTGATTAGGCCACGTAAGGAAGCTGCACCCAATAGCAGATGCTGTACACAGCAGTTCTATGACGTCTCTGAAATGACATCAGCAGCTGTCACTTTTAGAGTTGTTATATTTCAAATGCATGGTTTTGGGAGTTTAGAGAGAATATCACTGATGTGCCACTCACATTTTTTTTCCCCTGCCACTATCTCTGTCTCTTTCTCTGAGGCTATTTTCAGTATAGCATATTACTCATACTATTTCTGTAGGATATAGTATCTATACTGTACAGAATATTGGTAACTCTTTATTTTAATTGCCATTTCTTACTATTAACTAGAATGCATATCACTAGCGTTGGCTAGTACTTGTTAAGCAAATATCAGTGCCTTACTCTGCATTACCATATTTTAGGTTCCTTAATCCAACCAACTACCTTCCTAACTATTAATCAACAGCAAATTAGCAGTTTATTAATGCAAAAGTCATTAATTAGACGAGTTAAAACTGGATCTTAAAATAAAGTGTGACTGAAAATGGTATGCTAGGGGGCATTGCTAGACTTTCTGGAAACTCTGGAATTGTCCATGATTCAGTTTAATTCATGACAGTTCACTCATGCACTGAATCATTTGTTCGTGTAGCCTCTCTCCTGTTTATCCAGAAATTTGAGCAATTCGTAATTCATTTCCAAAAGAACCCCCCCACCCTACCCCCTTCTTTCCACACTGAAACAAACCCACCATGCATTATATTAAGTATTATTTGATTTCGTAATTCTTTAGCGTCTATTAAAATGTTAACTTCAAAAGCCTCCTTGTGCGCGTTGCTATTTTCTGACGTGTTTATTTAGTCAAAGCAGATGCCTTTGTTAAGTATTTATTACAGATCAGGGCAACCAGGACATGAGCAATATCTCCCGCACAGACACAGCGAGCGGTAAGTTGTGTCGTATTAAGAGGCAAAGCAATGTAATCACTTCCTCACTTTGCTCCAGTCTCTAGCAGGAAGCAGACACAAACGTGAGGAGAAAACAGAATTTTGAAAATAAGACAAGGACAGATGGGCTAGTAAATATTCACCTCAGAACTCAGGCCTTCAGCCCTCTCCCCCGTTGGCTTGTCTAGTACGAGTCTTGATAAACGTGTTCTATTCTAAGCACGAGAAGCGAGAATGAAGCAGACCCCCTGCTGCGCCGGCAGCTGAGCCTCAGATTTGAAGCCTCGTCACAGTGTTAAACTGGCGGTGTTCCGGCCTTCCTCTTCTAAGCCCAGCTCACTCAACCAATCCATCGCATGTGCCTCCAGCGAGACGCTCCGCCACTTCATTTTCCTGTGCTGCCATTCCATCCCCATCCCCCTTCAACCGTATTTTTCTTAACCAGTTTCTCCACTCTGTGCCTCTCTGGTGCACCCATATGTCTTAACCAATCAACTCAAAGAATCCCGATTTCCTGCCACATGCATTTCAGTGATATAAATGGAAATAGAGTGAGTGCATGTCTAATACAAAAGTTTGCATCTGCCTGTCAAGAATCGTGTGATGGGCCCCGCTGTCCCCAGAATTGCACACACACACACACACATCTGAGAAATGGCACAGCTATAAACACAGACGTGACATGCAATGAAAACTGTCTATGAGTTTTTAATGTCGGTATGATTCACAGTTCCAGTGCTCTTTTAAAAGTTTAGATGTATTGGTTGTGTCAGAAGAAAAAAAAAAGTTTGCGTATTTTGCAATTTAGTGTTAGGAAAGCTACAAAAACAACACATTCAATGTGAAGAAATGGATGGTGGTGATTGATTTTATGCATTGAGAATTGATCGAATGCCTTGATTGGAAGCCTCTATATAACAGGTTGTTGGAGCAAACTGATGGGTCAAAGTCAAACTCATGCTGGTTTTGATTAGGGAATAAGACACATTGCATATATGTGGGAGGTGTATGTAACAGGCATTGAGATAAATGGGAATGTTGGGAATAGTGACTTTCCAGAAAAGGAAAGATTAATAGCAAAAAGGTTTTTTTTTTTTTTTATCACATGCTCCAAATAGTTCACAATAAGACCTGAAACAATGATGGATCAGATGGATTGGTCTGTCAATAGGTTTGGTTTTCAGACACACAACAGCAAACTGGGGCATGCTTCCCGTACACTGACATTAACTAGTGTCATTGTAGAAATTATCATGAAATCATAGAAAGGTGGTTGCACCTTTTGTCATTTGAACCATGTTACAGTAGCTCAACAATACAGGACTGTTGTTAATGACTTCTGATAATAAACTAAATCAAGATCACTGTTAATGTCAGATTGTCATATTCCAATTACGCAAAACAACATAAGAGTGTTTCTTTTTTATCACATAAAAAAAAAAAAAAACTGTATGTAATTGCTGTACAATTCACTCCTGTAAACATGTAGTTCATTAAGTCAGCAGCATTTACTATAGCATACTATCTCTGTAGTGAACATTGACTCATTGCTGGTTTCCACCTATGTCATACTTATGGATTCCATTAGGCATTTTGGCACATGCAAACACTTTAAAATGCAGCTAAAGGTTGACATGTTAAATAAATAGATTAAATGTATCCAGTATTAATTGTAATTAAATATATGCAATCCTCTGTATGTTAGCTTGCTTAAAAAGTGCATAATCTAGAAACTATGCTTCTAACCACCAGTTAGTAACCAATAACTCTTCCAAACACACAAGTTTGTTATGCTGTTTGGAAATGTTTGTTTGAAAACGTAAAATCATCAACTGTCTTGGCAACAACTTAGAACCATAGTTGGAAAACAAGGCTTTTGGGAAATGCATCCCCAGATCATAGACTTTTGCAACAGTGGCCGTTGCAACAGTAACCATTAAATCTAGAGCAAAGTTTCTAAGGAGAAAGAAAAACAGCAGGTGGTTTTCTGTTCTCATTCTCTCTCTTTCTCTTTGTTACTGCAGCTTCTACTCTGCAGTGTTCCACCAAATTAAGCACCTCAGGCTTGGGCCGACACCTCAAGAATGACTGTTTCTCCAGCTGTTTCAGTAGAATCACCCATAAAAATAAATAAATAATAATAATAATAATTATTATATATATATATATATATATATATATATATATATATATATATATATATATATATATATATATATATATATATATATATATATATATAAATTACGAGGCTAGGACTCTGTGAATTAATTACCACACTAATGAAAGTTTTAAAATTCTTAAAGCTGACTGGCAATTCTCATTTTAACACAGTAAGACAAAAATCAGTGCCTCAACTCTGCATGTAATAAATGTATTTCAATTTTTTTATATTTATTCCAAATACAGCTGATTTAATAACTTGTATTGGTTTCTTTGAAGAAAATCCAATGTCTAATATTACCACAAACCTTTTTCCTGTTTCAACATTTGTTGCTGAAAGAGCAAAATTAGATAAAAGTGACATCAATCAAGTTTATTCAGTGTTTGTGTCCATAATTCATGTTTTGAAGTGTTTTCGCCCTTGAGTGAGAGTGAAACAAAAGTATAGCAAACAAAGACCAAACAAAAGTGTTTGATGACTGAAACTACTAACAAACTAATGCTAAAGCAACATCGCCTAACACTTCTTATGCAGGCTTGCAAGTACAAAACTTGTCTTGCTCTGAAAAGAGCTGTTTTGAACAGGGTAAAAAGGGGGTTTGTTTTACACCACCATTTACAAATTTTAACAAAACTATGTTACAGATGTTTTATTAACACCCTAAAGAATCATATCAACTTGTGGAAAATGGGCATCTAATGAGCCATTTAACTTGGAGGCTTTAAAATAAGATTTCAAAAAGAAACAAGTGTTATCACTACTCTCGTTTGCTTTTTGCTGTAGCTGAAAAGGCTGTTGATAAAAAGCCCCATTGCAAAAGTATTCAGCAAAATATATATATTGGTTACACAGCCAGTCTCTTTCAGCAGCCCATGCGAATTAGTCTGTACAAAATGTAAAAAGCTATACTGAAAGATATAGTGTGGGCATACATATGTTATTCTAATGCACACTTACTCTGCACTTTTTCTATCATGCAGCTCTGCCAATGGTTCGTGTGACCTGTTTTGTTCATTTTCTCAATAATTATCAAAACATCCTTGATAAGATGGCACATAAGTCACAAAGAGACGTCATTCAGACTGCAGTGATGATGTCATCATGCTGTCTTTCTTGCAACTGCAGTACTTAGACGAAAGCTTTTACCTGCACACTAAAAATAGACGTGCATCTCTCATAATGAAGCACCCACTTCTTGCCACTTTGCAGTATGACAGGTAGTTTTGAAAAGTAGTTGGGCTGTGTGTTGTTTTATAACATGTGCAAAGAGTTGCAGGCAGTCTTTTTATGCTTTAACATCATCAAATTTATTTGTATCTCATTTTACACAATATCCACCACAAGAAAGCTTACTGTTATTTCAATAATGCCTTAGAGCTTTACCATCAGTGCTGCAGTATGTAGTTAAAAAAATAAATTAAAAAAAATATAAAAAGTTTGCATAGTAATATGAGCTTTAAATGCAATTACGAGTTTGCAAGACGCAAGCAGTTCTGTTTATTAATCGCTAGAGCATCAAAAGTTAAGCAGCTTTAAGAGACATAAAAAAATCAAGAGTGGACATCACAGCGGAAACATTATTCAGGGATATAGATAATGATTTGCTGTAAATAAGAGTAACATATAAAGATATGATCAGATTTCTTAAAATTCTGATGTGAACATTTTCCAATTATAATTAGATTGTATTTATTAACTTACAGCTTATCATTTTATTTGAAGTAAAAAAATATGTTTTACAGTTGTTATTGAGGTTAGCTGTATGCTGTGAATACAATAAAACATAAATAGCATTTTTTTAATCAGGAATTTATTTTCACTAAGGCACTCCAAATTAATGTACAACATTTTAAACACAGAGAGCTTTAAATAGGATATTTTCTAACCCTAACCCTAACCCTAACCCTAACCCTAATATATATATATATATATATATATATATATATATATATATATATATATATATATATATATATATATATATATATATATATATATATATATATATATATATATATATTATTTATTTATTTTTTTTTTATTTTTTTTTTGATGATACTTGTATTAATTATTTGACATGTGTTACAAACCCCTACAGCAAGCCAGTCCCATATGCCTTTTATATGACGTAATGAGTAAATGAGTAGTCCGTGCAAGGTTCATGAAGTGCTTCATCTTTGGTTGAATGAGAAAGTGAGAGACTGAAACAGCAAGAGCAATTTAACTCCCAAATGCCCCACAAGCATCACTCTCTTTGCCATCATGAGTAGGGCTTCCCTCTCCTATTCAAAAAGGGGTAATTGCATCATTTTTCAAGCAGGGCCCCCGCCTGGGACATAAGCTGGCCACATTAATCACACTAATGGAGAAGTAAGTGATCTGAAATATAAGCTTTAATCATGTTTTCCTGCACCCACGTAATTCAAGCCGTTCAGTCGGCATGCCTGTACACACAGAGAAGAAAAAGCCATCATAAAACAATTATTTGTGAATAAAATTAAAGGGTAAATATCATTAAGAAGTGTTTGACTCAAATTTTGCTGTGCCAAAAGCTACTATTATATTATATTATATTATATTATATTATATTATATTATATTATATTATATTATATTATATTATATTAAAATTAAAAACAAATAGAAAATTATATTCATCCCAATAAATCTCACATATATTTATCCCAATAAATCTCACATCAACACTGGCATTTTTTTTTAATAAATGTATTTATTTATTTATTTTTTTTTATTTTTTTGAGAATTGGGATAAAAATAAAATAAATAAAAAATACAAAAATTATGAAGAAAAGCTAATATTAATGGTCCTGAAAATAGACTTTTTTACTTCTTTATTTTAATTGTGGGCTGAAATAGTACCTAGACCTGATTTTGACAGTTTTCAGGAGATTCACACAAAAGCTCCTCTCTTTCTCTCCCTCCCCCTCTCTCTCTCTCTCTCTCTATCTCTCTCTCTCTCTCTCTATTTGTATTTCATTGAGTACTGTGAAATGACAAGCAATGCATGTTTGAATTAAGAATGTAGCTGTCTAACAAGATGAAGATAAAAGTCACA
Source organism: Carassius auratus (assembly GCF_003368295.1). NCBI lineage: Eukaryota > Metazoa > Chordata > Actinopteri > Cypriniformes > Cyprinidae > Carassius > Carassius auratus. Next base: position 12,529,141 of record NC_039254.1, on the reverse strand, counting down.
AGTACTATGGATCTGATATCCAGCAGCTTGCCTCCTGAGGGTCTGGATCACAGAATGATGGTGTGTTCATTTCGTCTAATATAGATACAGGCCAGTGCACCAAGCAACTCTCTGCAGAGAGTCTTAACACTGCCCACAAACCTGTTATGTTTTCCACATTGGCTCTGTCAAGCAATAAGCAATTCACGATTAGCTCATGCCTAGCCTCTTTCCCAGCAGGTCCAACCCAAACCTGTTCTGAGCTGCTCACATCGGCTCTGTCAGGCAGTAAGCAATTCATGATTAGCTCACCCCTAGCCTCTTTCCCAGCAGGTCCGACCCAAACCTGCTCTGAGCTGCTCCCTAATCAATCATTAAAGTCAGATCGCAGTATCATTTGGTATTCCTCCCCTTGTGTGCGTTCTGTTGTGTTTTCTTCACCTTAGTTCAATTGCATGTTACACAGAAAGTCAGGAGTCAGACTGACCTGGCTCACTGAGGAAAAGCTTGCTATTTCTTGTCTAAAATTTAGCATGGGTAACACCTTATTTTGAAGGTCCATATTAGATGTTTAACTTTAAATAAAATGACAACTACATGTCAACTACCATTCATTGTTAGTAGAGTGTCTGCTTAATACAGTATATGCTAACACTTTATTTTGATGGTCCAACACTTTATCTTTCAAAGTGTAACCAGAACTTTATTATTATTATTATTATTATTATTATTATTATTATTATTATTATTATTATTATTATTATTATTATTATTATTATTATTATTATTCAATACTTATATTAAGCAAGGATGCAAGCTGCAAAACAGACTTAGATTGATACAAAAATAAATATATTTTTAGATAAATGCTGTTCTTAAAAATCTTTTGGCTTATCCTTAGAGAATACTGATAAAATGTGTCATGGTTTACATGATATTGAAATATCAAGCATCAGAAGCATTTGCATTCTTTATAATGATAATACGTGTTTCTTGAGCACTACTTCAGAATAATATAATAATTTATCAAGGATCATGTGACAGGTTGGAATAAATGAATGCTATAAATTCAGAAATCCCAAATAACATTAAACACGCACACAATTATTTCAAACTGTAATACTATTTAGCATTGTACTGCTTTTTACTTATTTTGAATGAAATAAATGCAGCCTTAGTCTTTCAAAAACATTTAAAAAATCTGCAAAATCCCAAACTTTGAATAGTAATATATGCTTGGGCTTTTCCCCCTTTATTTAGATACATAGAGAACACACAGCAAACCATAGCAGCAGAGCAATGGGAACTGGACCGGGAAAGAGCATAGAGCAGAGAGTTGAACTAAAGTTTCCATAAATACAACTATGACATATATCAGAGCACTGCCCACACCGCTATTTCTCTTACACTTTCTACTTTTAAAGCTGTTGTAACATAGCCAATAAAGGTAATGTATTATCTATTCAATTACATTAACGAGTATTGACCAAAATTACATTTTGACCAATTACAAAGGAATCCATATGTGAAATGGTTTCTATATCTGAAATTACTTGACTTGAAAATGGTACATAGAAACAATGGGTTTAATGACAGTAACCATATTTATACAGTATGCACACCAATATGACAAAAATAATAAATAATAAATATTGAAATAACCAGTTTAACCAGTTTAAATGCAAGCCAGTAGTCTGCCAACACAAGTTTAAAAGACATTTTAAAACTCAAAATATTTTCTGGTGGTGACATCAGAAAGTAAGCATCCAGGTTTTCCAATAAAAGTAGGCTGTTCTCTTCATTATGTAAGCTGTGATAATAAAGCACTAAAAACCCAGAGTATTTCAAAATCTCCATTGGAAGTCAAGTACAGACTAATTTTCTTTTCTCATGTTTCCAGTTTGTTGAGCAGTACCGTTTTTGTGCTGCATGCAATCTTGGGTCAAGAAAGAACCAAAGTGTACGATATATTTCCTCATATTGTAAAAAAAATAATTTAAATAATTAATAAATAAATAAAAAATAACCTTTTGCACTGGTTCGATGCATTAAAATCGGCAGTAAGGAAACTCTTCTTTTCCTTATCACGTGCGCACTTCAGTAAGCTGAAAGAATGCAGGTTTAGATGTTGGTCAAAATCGAGTCATGAGCAAACATTTAAGCTAAACATCTAATTTAAGCTTAAGCCGTCAATTACCTTAGGCTGATAAAGGAAAATAACATGATTGCATGGCCATGCATTTTTTGTTGATTGAGAGTAATCAAGGTTTATAATACTTTCATTTTTTATTCATTTGATTATGTACTCATCTATTTTGTTGAGAGAGCAAGACAGCAAATTCCCAGCTACACAAATTTTTGATTGGCTGTGATTTGTGAATAATTTTGTTGTATTCTGTAAGGGGTTACAAATTATTGGGCCCACTAGTCCCCACAACAAGAGGCCTTCTATGGACAGTGATCTCGATCTCTGATCCCTCCTGAAACAAGACTTTTTAGTGAAAATCTCTATTTATGAACATAAAAACGATAGCCTGTCCTTTTAGATAATTCATAGCATCCTTATCACTAATAATTCTCTCCAGAAGCTTAATGGAGGTCTCCTCAGTGATATGAACCATTGCAAGTCCTTCAGCTGTCTGATACACAATGGTGATGATGATGAATATATGTCCTACAGTCAGTTTTCAGGGTTAGCATATATTCAAAAAAACCAATTCATACACAAATGAGCTCTCCACACATTTCGGAAGAGAATTTGATTCACTCTGAATTTATTCTGTTGCCATCCAAGACTGATGGCATATACCTGGATACCTGTCTGCATACTGTAATTGAGGTCAGTCCCCTTCTCTCAACCAGTTTCTCATTTGTAATCTCTCTAAACCCCAGCCCCCCACCCCCCACCCCCCAACCACTGCTGGTCAATTCTTGGCAACCGTTTGAACGAATCAGTTGCAGCTGTTCAGTGAATACCAATTCATTGAGTGTTAACTCACTCTCCTGTTTTCTCTATCTGTGTTGTTTCTTTTCTCTTTTGCATTTTAGGTATTCCCTTCCATGAGATCTGTTTTGTTGTTTATAAAATGACAGAGCTGGTAACTTTCCAATCAAAACTTGAAGTGATTCCAGGGGGAGTCCATCCTATCCTTGCCTTCTTTGAACACCATCCACAGCGTTGCATGCATTGCAAGAGAAAAATAATGGATTGCGACAACGCAATAAATCTCTTATAGGTGGAGTGGAAATAAGCTTGTTTTGGAAAGATAAGTCACAGGTATATCACAAAAATATCATTCTAAATTCAGTTGTATAAGTTTATTCCAATATGAAATGACAGTGCTTAAGATAACCGCATGCTATTGCAGACACAGAAAAGTTGATTACCAGAAGTGATAAACCAAAAGTGATTACTCCAGGGAACTCATTCAAACCCACTCTAGAAGTTGTGGCAAAACATCAGATGAGATATTTTCAAACTCATTCTTCAACAGTGCTGTTAATTTCTTTAATGTCTCTGTTACTATGTACAACAGTCAGAAGGGTCAATTTTTCTAAATTGAGATTTTTTAAATAATCCTGAATAAATAAGCTTTCCATTGATAGGATTTTTTAGGATATGACAATATTTGGGTGAAAATCACCCTTAAAGGTGTCAAAATTAAGTTCTTAGCCATGCTTATTACTAATCAAAATTTTTTAATATATTTTAATATAATATAGTTTTAATATATTAACAGTAGGAAATGTTCTAAATGTCTTCATCGAACATAGTCTTTATCTAATATCCTAACAATTTTTAGCATAAAAGAAAAATCTATAATTTTGACCAATAGAATGTATTTTTGGCTATTGTTACAAATATACCCTAGTGACGTAAGACTGGTTTTGTGGTCCAGAGTCACAAATGATAAAAGGATAAAACACTTTTTCACAAAGTATACATAAATGAATAAATACAAATATGTTACAACAGAGCCAAAGAGACAACCTAAAGGGTTACTCCACCCCAAAATGAAAACTGTCCCATTGACTGCTTAGTAAATGTCAAGGTCCAGAAAAGTATGGAAGACATCGTCAGAATAGTCCATCTGCCATTAGTGGTTCAACTGTAATATTATAAAACAACAAGAATACTTTTTGTACGTGAAAACAAACAAAACAAAACAAAAAAAAAAAATTCAACAATTTGTCTCCTGTGTCTCTACACATCAACGTAGCGGCATTTTGGAAAATATCTGCTGAACGCAAACTGCGTATGCTTTTCGTCTCAAGATAAAGACAAAGGCTAAATCAAAAATACCTGCATGAAAATTCAATATAATGGTTTATTAAAAAAATACAGTTGCCAGATGCTTAGACTTTCCAGCAATAATATGATGGTACTATAGCAACAATTTAACAATTTAACATTTCAACAGTCCATTTCACAAAGTCACATTTAAATTGTTAAATCTGACACACAAACTTTCCACAGAAGTGGTTCAAGTAAGAATGCAGCACTACTGATTAAGCTAAAGATGAAGTATGATGAAATAATTATTAATGATTCAGGTTGCGAGCTCACTCAACTAAAAGTGTTGCATCCTCTTTGGCGCTGGCTCGTGGCACCTCGCTGACAGACATTTGTATAGCTGCGGGCTAGGCGACCGCTAACATGTTCGCTAGGTTCTATAGCCTTTGTGTAGAGCTTGTATCCTCCTGTGCTCTCACCTCAAACGGGTAGTGGCACTGAGAGGCCCCGGTCAGTGTTGGCTTGCTTAAACTGCTCCAGAGTGTCCGTACTGTAGACCTTGTTGAGATCCTCTATCACCCTAGGCAGCTGGACGCAACATAATGTTTGGCGCCAAGGCTTCATGATGAATCCGTGAGAACCATGGAAGGCTGGGTTCCATATTGAGACCTAAGCGGTTCTTGTATGTGTATATAGCCTCAGAGCCTGTGTTTCCCCGGCAGACTTCTGCCTTCTCAGGATGGGTTTAATCTCCTCAAGTTTCACCATATACACCTTAACGGATGCTGTATGTGTATTTGCTCCCGAGACCTCCTTCGAGAAGGATGGGGCTTCTGCAACATCTTGGTTATGTATGGAAACCCTCGTTCGCTGAAAAAGGGGGAACGGAGACGCCACGTCCCGTCTCCATGGTTGCTGTACCGCTGCTGAGCTGCCAGGTCTCCTGCTCAGCTCCTCAGCAAAAACCTGTTATGCATTGCACCTGCTGCCTTATTATACTCACACTGTGATCAACGGCAGCTGGATGCAATAATTGCATGCCAATGTGCATTGGCTCATTTAGTTTACACTCAAAGTAGTACACTTCCATTTTGCGTCGTTCACCGATGTGGCATCTCCGTTCCCTCCTTCAGGGAATGAAGATCACTATGTTACAGAGTCGTTTCATTCTAAACATGGGGATTATCTCTAAGATGGACACCCAATATAATATATGATATCTACCATCTGAATCTAACCATAACATGTCAAAAAAGGAAAAATTAAGCCATACTGTACCTTCAGCCCCAACACTAGTTGATTTTTAGCCCAAATACCATACTTTTACATTCTTTCATTATTTAAAACTGTTGCTTTAATTATCTTTAAAACTGAAACTGAAAATCGATAAGAAGACATTTGTCTCAAAATAAATGCATTAATTTTAGCGATTCTCATTTGCTACTTAAATCTACAACATAAGAAAAAAAAAGAAGAAAAAAATACATCAAATAGATCAAGTAAGCACAGAATCAACTTTGCACTGCTGCCTGCGATCGCGTCAAGAATCATTAATTTGCACATGCATCTTGAAAAGCGGATGTGTTGGAAAGTGGTCTAGAGCCCTGCAGAGTTTAGATTCAACTCTAATTAACCACAAAGTTTTATGGTAAGGTAATAGCAAATACAGTCTGCACAGTATTATGTGTATGGAATGTACCCATAAAACACGGACTCGATTGTGTGGGTGTATTTCAGGAGTGTGTCACGTGTTACTGTGAAGATGGCTATATATATTGAAATACACAACCTAAGGCTTTACATGCATTATATCTAATAATACACCATATGATTAATTTAAACACTACACACTTTCATCTAGCTAGAAAAAATAAAGGACTTCCAGAAACTGAAGAGGTGTGAGGTAGCTTGTTGAACTCAAGAAGACTTTGTTGGTCTGGAGAGTGTTTGAAGGAGCCTATAGGGGTGTAAAATCACCATGTAAAGTATGAGTTAGGATGTCTCTGTTACGGATCACTCGGGAAGCTGAGGAGTAACAGAATGAAGATGTTTATTTGAACAGACACAAGCAGAGGAGCAGGTAGTGTGGAATGAGTAAGTGGAAGGATCCGTGCAGGCTGGGTGAAATTGTGTAAAGGTGAGCCACACGCACGCACACTGGGGATCTGGGTCTTCGGAGAATCGCTGGAGAGAGTAGAAGAGGAGTTAGTCCTTTTAGTAATCATATAGGAATGACCTTGTTCGCGAACATGACCGGACAATGACTGGGTGCGTGTGTGTGGCTTTTATGGTGCTGCGGTGATTGAGTGGTGATGCAGATCAGGTGGGTGTGATTTAGAATTCCGGTGAGGGTGTGCATTGTGATTGCATGGAGGTGGAACCTGGCGTGTTTTTCACCAGGTTATGCGGAGGGAGAGACAGAAGGATGGTGAGGTTTTAGAAGGGACACATGGAATGTGGGGTGAATCCGGTACTCAGCGGGAAGCTGGAGTTTGTATGTGACTGGATTGATCTGCTGGATGATGGTGAATGGGCCAATGAATCTGGGACTGAGCTTGCGGCAGGGTAGATACAGGGGGATGTCCTGAGTGGACAGCCAGACATTCTGACTGGGTTGGTAATTCGGGGCCTCTGATTGGCGAAGGTCGGCTGTCATTCTCCGTCTGCACAGTGACCGTTGTAGTTGATGTGCCGGGTCCCAGACCCCCTCTAGCTCTCCCGGAACCAGTAGTCGATGCTGGGGACATCCAAGGGTTCACCTGACCAGGGGGATAGAGGGGGTTGGTAGCCGAGTACGCACTGGAAAGGAGTGAGTCCGGTGGTGGGTTGACGGAGGGAGTTTTGTGCGTACTTGGCCCACCCCAGGAATTGGTTCCAGGAGTTCTGGTGGCCGTGACAGAAGGTACGTAGGAAGCATCCAATCTCCTGAACCTTCCTTTCTGTCTGCCCATTAGACTGAGGATGGTACCCGGAAGATAGGCTGATGGCCTGATGTAGGTAGCTCAGTTGGAGGAAGAGTTTCAGAGGACCAGGTAATAGGAGAGACAATGATACTTTCAGGAAGAATGGTTTCTGGAGTCTCAGGCTTTTCTTCGAGAGCGTAATATCTGGATAGGGCATCGGCCTTTACGTTTTTCACCCCTGGGCGGTAAGAGATGGTGAATTGGAAGTGGGTGAAGAATAACGCCCAGCGGGCTTGTCTAGGGTTGAGTCTTTTGGCTACTTGAAGATACTCTAGGTTCTTATGGTCAGTGAGGACCAGAAAGGGCTGTTTGGCTCCCTCTAGCCAATGCCTCCATTCCTCCAAAGCTAGTTTGATGGCCAACAACTCCCGATTACCTATATCGTAGTTTACCTCAGCAGGGTTGAGTTTCTGGGAGAAGAAGGCGCATGGATGGAGGTGGCTGGGGTTCCCCTGCTGCTGAGACAGGACTGCTCCCACTCCGGTGGTTGAGGCATCAACTTCTACAATGAATTGTCGATCGGGATGGACCAGGAGTGGGGCAGTCGTAAAGGCCTCCTTCAGGGTTTGGAAGGCTTCAGTGGCGGCAGTAGTCCAGGAGAGAGACTTAGGTTTATTGCGGAGGAGACTGGTGAGAAGACTGGTGATGGTACTGAAGTTGCATATAAACCATCTGTAGAAATTGGCAAAGCCTAAGAACCGCTGTAACTCCTTGATGGTGGTCGGAGTGGGCCAATCCTTGACTGCGTTTACGTTCCCCTCGTCTATCCGGATGCCACTGAACTGATGTTATAGCCAACAAACTGCACTGAGGGCTGATGAACATTTTTCGGCGTTGCAGGACCTCCGCAACATGGCGTTGATGTTCTGCCAGGCTCGGGGAGTAGATGAGGATATCATCGATATAGACCAAGACAAATTTGTGGAGGAACTCCCGGAGCACCTCGTGGATGAAATCCTGGAATACGGAGGGGGCGTTAACAAGTCCATACGGCATGACGCAATATTCGTAGTGGCCAGTAGGGGTGATGAAGGCGGTCTTCCACTCATCCCCCTCACGTATCCGGATGAGGTTGTAGGCGCTGCGGAGGTCCAACTTGGTGAACACAGTGGCACCACGGAGATGTTCCAAGGCAGCTGGGACGAAGGAAAGTGGATATCTGAATTTAACTGTGATATTATTGAGAGCCCGGTAATCTATACCTGGCCTTAAAACTCTGTCCTTCTTCTCCAAGAAGAAAAAGCTCAAAGCAGCAGGGGAGGTCGATGGATGAATATAACCCTGGGCCAGCGCCTCCTTGATGTAATCCTCCATGGCCTTCTCCTCAGGAATGGATAGGGGATATATCCTTCCCTTTGGCACTGGTTCAACCGGCAGCAGATCTATTGCACAGTCCCACGGCCGGTGTGGAGGCAGCTTGGATGCCCGTTTGGGGCAGAAGACGTCACTGAAGGGGATGTAGCAGTGAGGGATTGCGATGGACTGGTGTGGAATAGACTGGAAGAGGTTCAGGGGAAGATGTGACTGGAACTGGACAACCGGAGATACATGATTTGAAACAGGCCTCGCCCCACTTCAGGATCTCACCTATTTTCCAGGAAATAACGGGGTTGTGCTGCTCCAGCCATGGACGCCCTAGAATCACATCAGCGTTGGATTCCTCCAGAACCAGCAGATGGATTTACTCGTGGTGGAGTAGTCCGGTCCGGAGGGATATGATATGAGGGATATGAAGGGAGAATGGAACTCACCATGGGATGAGGAGGACGGAGGGGGCATACAGCTATGGCATGCCCCGGAGCTGCACAGTAGAGGCACAGATTCTGGGCCAGTCGTCTTTGTTGCTTCGCCATAGTAAGGCGGTAGGAATCGAGGATCATGGGTTTGTTGGCTGGTTCTGGGGAGCTGACGGACTCTGGTCGGCAGAGTGGTCCGTGAGGCTCATGCTTGTGCCTGGCGGAGATGGTTCGGTCATCTGTTACGGATCACTCAGGAAGCTGAGGAGTAACAGAATGAAGATGTTTATTTGAACAGACACAAGCAGAGGAGCTGGTAGTGAGGGATGAGTAAGTGGAAAGATCCGTGCAGGCTGGGTGAAGACGTCTTGGAGTGAAGGTGAGCCACATACACGCACACTGGGGATCTGGGTCTTTGGAGAATCGCTGGAGAGAGTAGAAGAGGAGTTAGTCCTTATAGTAAGCATACAGGAATTACCCTGTCGCGAACATGACCAGACAATGACTGGGTGCGTGTGTGTGGCTTTTATGGTGCTGCGGTGATTGAGTGGTGATGCAGATCAGGTGGGTGTGATTTAGAATTCTGGTGAGGGTGTGCGTCGTGATTGCGTGGAGGTGGAACCTGGCGTGTTTGTAACAGTGTCGAAGTCTTACCATCCAGCACACTTTATTTCAATTGTGTCATACTGATGACAATGCCATGTACAGCATAGCTATGGCAGTGTACATATCTTAAAAAGCAATAGTAGTTAGTAACGGGTTTTTGCAAGTGAATCTGACATTGATCTTCTCAATATAGAACCTGGGCCCGGTTCCCCAAAACGTTCTTATCGGTAAGTAGTTCTTAACTTATTCCTTATCCTCTCTCTTAACGTTATGGCATGATTTCTGACACGTTCGTACGCTAAGTATATCTTTGCGTTGTTTGAGCTCAAGACGCTAGTCGCCGCCACTGTGCAGCAGTCTTTAGAAATCAGCGCAGTGCAGTACAAGTCAAACTATGGTGTGTTGACAATGTTGTGGCTCAAAAATGATTTTATCTTATGGACATTTTAAGACTCATAAGAAATTATGTTCGCAATGGATTCAGGCCTATTTATAAAGATGACTTTATTTGGTATCAGAACTAATATGGTGGTAATTAGCCTAGGCTATTTCGTAATGTAATTAAAGCGAATTGGCAGTCACTTTTGATAATTAAAATCTGGCAAACAATTTGGCTCTAAATGGCTAAGGTCTATAAATGGGTAAGCATGGTGGTGTCCAGTAAGTGACCAACTACTAAATTCGAACACCTTATTCTCTATGAGTGCACACCGGCGGCGCCATTTGGCATCTGTCCGCGGCACCCAGCTACAACTCAGAATTACACATTGGAATTTTACTTTAAGCCCTGAAGTCCAGCTGCTTTTTTTGTTTGTTTGTTTTACCTCGGTGTGGAGGTGCATCCACATTGTCACCAACACCCTTCTGTGCCATGCCGGATATGTATATAAAATTAATTGCATTTTACAACCATTTTATAATTACAGAGGTAGATTATCAATTAATAAAGACTTATTTCACATTGTTCTTTGCACAATACCATGTAATGACCTCAGAACACTTTTACCCGCGTGCATGATTTTTAAACTATGACAAGTATGATTTTCTTTACTTTGTAAACTGAATTCACTGCTCACTGGACATCTCTCTCTCCTCTCTCTCTCTCTCTCTCTCTCTCTCTCTCTCTCTCTCTCTCTCTCTCTATATATATATATATATATATATATATATATATATATATATATATATATACTACATTTTAAATCTTACAGTCAATAATATTATTGAATATAATTGATGTATTATAATACAATAAATATAGTATAGTATAGTATAGTATAGTATAGTATAGTATAGTATAGTACATAATGATAACAAAATAATATTGTATGGTGTATAATACAATACATTTTGAAATATTGAAAAACTTCAAATACAAGTTTGAAATGTGAATTTGGAGATGGTTGATTTGGTTCATAACTGCTGAAAAAGGGGGGAAATATTTCCAGATACAAGCTTATATTATAATTTGTGTACTGCAAGTCAACAAAGTAGCTAGAAGCTGTCTCTGTGTGTCACTGAGTTCTGAAACCTGTATGAATACTGTCTTTCAGTAGTTCATTTCCTTTTTTCTCTTTTGTTTTATGCATTCATTTGGCCTTGTAGGGAAAGAGTGGAAAAAAAAAGGTGTTTCGTTTTATTGATGTTCCAACAATCCTCCAGTGGCCTTTTCGAAAACATTGGAACGATCAGTGAAGTATTTAGCAGTTATGTAACAGAAATGCATCACAATAAACTTATTTATTAATATTATTATGTGTTTTATTTGAAGTAGATAAATCAGCTCAACTGCTGAAATGTTAAATAAGCTAAAATTGACCAAAATCCAGAAGCAAAACCCAAAGTATATATATATATATATATATATATATATATATATATATATATATATATATATATATATATATATATATATATATATATATATATATATATATATATATATATATATATATTGTTTTTCTTCCTTTCTCAAATATTGTTATCATACACTGGTAAAGCAAATTAAATTAAAATATTAAACTAAATGTAATGTTGGGCTGTTCAAATAGGCAAAGTTTAATTAATAATTCAAAATCTCTGCACAAGTTGTACGTCCTATCTCACATTGTGACTCACAAAGGATCAGAGGGCTTGTTTTACATAAGATTAATATTCCTTTTTTCTTTTTTTTTTCTTTTTTTTTAATTAGACTAAACCATGAATGTCCTCCTCCATATTCCACTGTCAAATGCATTTTTAATATTTGCTTGACATTTGAGCAGAAGGTCAGGCTTATTATGTCAGCATGTAATGAACAGAAATTGAAGGACATGGAGAGAATAGTGGTGGCCAAAAGATTATTATTTTTTTTTCTTTAAACAAGACCTTAGGTTATAACTGAGACATAATTGTGCATCATTGTGGATTAGTGTACATTAAGACTATACATGAAAATAATACAACGTTTTTTTTTTTTTTTTTTTTTTTTTTTTTCGAAATAAGATTGACTGCCACTCAGTACTAGTTTGTATAACATAGTATAGTCATCTGATTATAAAAGTTAGTATAAATTTAGGTATATCTAAAGGCAAAATTCGTGTTTTACGCTGCTAGAGGGTGCATATTCAAAATAAACAAAGACCAGGTAGCATAGTTTGATGACGTAGTGACTGAGTGTTGAATCTTGGTAGTTGTCATCTTGATCCCTACGTTCGATGTAATCCGATGGGACTCAGGCAGAAAACCTGTTCATAGATTATTTAAAGGTGCCATAGAATGCATTGATACAATATTCTAAATTTTCTCTGACGTCCCCAGAGTTTGTATGTGAAGTTTTATCTCAAAATACCCCACTAATGATTTTTTATAGCTTCTTGAAATTGCCACTTTTAGGATATGAGCCAAAACGCTCTGTTTATGTCTATGTCCCCTTTATGAGTTGAAAATGAGTTGGTGCCCCCTCCTCCCTTCCAGTGTTGCCACGTCCACGGTTTTCCTATAGAATTGGGCTACATTAAACAGTTGCCACTGGTTGCTTTTAATGTCCACAGTAGGGTTTTGTTGTGAGTATCTGGCTCCCTTCTCAGAAGAGTGGGGAGCTTCAGGAGCTCATGCTTGTGTGTATACCGGTGTTATGGTGACCGTTTTACTGACCTCACACATTGCTTCAAAATGCAATTTTGTATATATCTTCTAATTTTCCTTTGAAATTTTAATTTAACCACCGTGTCCTCAGTGGTTTATGAAAACACCTATGTTCGTTGGTGCATCCCAACACACAAAACTTTTAATAGCTCTTTGGCGCTGACATTGTACCTCCAGCAGCTACAGCAAGAGAACAGTAACAGTGGTCCACAGCTTTTCACTCAGGGTTGGGTTTATGCTAAAATACACTTTTTCTGTTAGTAAACATTGTGACATGTTTCTGTGGGCAGAGGTGGTGGCAGAAAGATCTCCCTGACCTGTTAGCTTATTTTTATTTTTATTTTTTATTTTTTACAATAACTAGAGAATTTTAGATTTGATCTGCATGCATAATTTAATTCACTGTCCAGGACCGCAATTGTTTATTTGTAAAGGATAACTTTAATGGATGAAACCAGATTGGCCAACCCGCACACGCTTTTAGTCAAAGGATAGAAGATCTGACAGGATTCCCTTTGATTAAGTGACTACCATCTAACATTTATAGTAAAGACAAACTCACCATGTCTATCTAGTCATGAAGATTTCAATTTCAGCAGTCAAATATTTTTACAGCCACAAATACTCATAACAATGTAATGTTAAATAAAATTACATATGAGTAAGCATATAGATCGTCAGTTTGTTGTTTTACACACATGCACACAGACATCGGTTCATACATGACATAGCAGTGAGATGCATAAGAAATCTTTAGACGTGCCTATAACAACAAAAGACAATACGTTGTTGAACCTTTTCTGATAAGAAGTGTGTGCTGCAAGCGCACACAATAATTGTGATAAAAAAATAAAAAATAAACTCGTCATTGTCGTCATTGTCATTGTTTTGATTTTATATCCTACACTTCTGGCATTTTTCCTCCTCAGGATGGTCAAACTCGCTATTGTTGAGTTAAATCGAGTTATAAATTCTGAAATACGATTTGAGACAAAATGTGTATCTTTAATACAAATTTAAATGTTCCCATTGAACTGAATATGTGAATATTATGTAGATGTATTATGTAATTGTTTAAATCAAATTCATGCTTTAAAAGTAGAGTAATCATAGCAGGAAACGTCTGCGTTTAGCTTCAAATGGCATTTTTGATGACAGTATTCTATGAAAATGTTTTGCATTCTGATTCTGACATCCAAAGGCACAACAAACCATTTTATCTCTTATTTCATGGATTTTTCGTATTGCACTCCGCTTGTTAACATGTGTTTTTGCCACCACAATGTGCGTGTCGCTGTTAGTGACATAACTGTGAAATCCACACAAAATTAGTCTGTAGTGCATAGAGTGTCACAAACTGGCAGGGCTTTTTTAAAAGGCCCATGTCATCATAGTCTGGAACTGCTTGTGTAGAGAGACTGTTTATGATTGTTTGAGTGGATTTTTTACCATTATAGGCTGTTTGTTTCCACACACTAGGGCCACACAACTGTTTTTGCATTCCGTGGAACCTTTAATGGTTTATTTATGTAGTCAAATGAAGCAGGGTAAAGCTGAAAGATCTCAAAGCGGAACGAGGCCGCTGAACGAGCCTGACACATGGTTCTAAAGTGGCAGAGATTTTATTATGCCACAGTCGACCGCATCCACTCCTTGCGGTCGTGCATATGTGTGGGGGAATAAGCTCTGTTTTATCATACTAGATACATTTGAAAAGTTCTGTTAAAATGCTACTCTGTGCGGTCGTCACCGGTCTATTAAAACGCACAACATTTAAACTGTCTTTGGTGTTTCCATATGTTTTCTACCAAACAAAATTGGATATCGATGGGTTATGTCATCACTGGCAGGTTACACAGTGAAAATTTAAGACATGGTCCATGTCACGAGTTCTCTGTTTTAAACATTCTCTGGATTTAAACATTCTTTGAAACATTTGAGATAATGCAAGAATAGAAGTCAGCAAAATATATAATACTGTTCTAGTGGTTTTTGGATATTTTAATAAAAAAATCTACTCAATCTAAACAATCATTGTGCCTTTAAGGGGAATGCTACACTGAAAATTTTTTTTATTATGGCCCCAATTAAATTAAGCAAAATTCAATTTTTCTAGTTTAATCCATTTAAATTTCGGTTTTGATTTTAATTAATAAATATTAATTGGTTTTATACAAATTAAATGTTTTTTAAATCCAAAAAAAATTCATAAAATATTAAGTTGATTCTGTGTGCATGCGCACAAATGCACAGTTTCACGGACACCAAAGGGAGTTTCCGAGTCAGTTTCATGGTGGAAACTGAAGACCTTTTCATTCCAGTCCCGGAAATTTCATCATTCATGTTCACAGTAACTAATATTTCATGTAATAGCGCACAATTTACTACAGTGAATAGTTATTTTCGCTCCATAAAGAATATAATATGCTCTAGTTCAGAACGAGTTTTTGGGATAAATTCCACAGCAACCAATGGTCACATGCATGCGCACACACAAATAACGCAAATATTACTTTTCATGTTTCGAACTGTATTTAACAAATATTTTTGGATGAAAATGTAGTTTTATCAAATTAAAATACGGCATCTATTTATAAAGATAGCACCTATTATAAAAATGTCTTAAGTGCTTTCGGAGATGTTGACATATCTACTTTTAAACTAAACAAGTGCTGCCGAAAACGAATATTATGTGATAAAGTAATCCATATGAAAACAACGCAATGTCCGTTTTTCACGTCTCCCTTCATTATCTTCTAATGCCCTTTTGTTGAACACGCTATTCAGATTCTAAAGTTTCACTGAAGCGGGCGGCTTGAATGCACCCATACAACAGAAGACAACGCAGCCAGATGTTTTTATTTTTATTTTATTTTACTGTTTGCTTCATGATGAGAGGAATAAGACATAATTCACCCCAAAACGATAGGATGTGCTTCACATACTCTGTACTCTTTCATTTGAATAATGGCTTGATAATCACTTTCAAGCCTGGGTAATCCCAGATCATCATGCATCAAGTTTTTGTATATTTTCCTTATTGTGCAGCTCACATTTAGTTTTTCTGTTTATATTTTCTTGTTGCACACGTTGCACTTTAACTGTAGATGCTTTCACCTATTTTGCCTGATACCATGATGTTCAATCCATGCTATACACAATGAATGCACTTTGTTGATAAACACTATGCACCTTGACGTCACTTTGTTTCTTAACTGAAGATGATATTTGACAGGCTGCCTGTCCCATGGTGACTTTAATTGAAAGTAATATATTCTTTGCTGTCATACATGCTAAATACACAAAGACAAATGTGATAAAGACAAGACAGCTGTCTGCATTTTAAAGTCAAATTGAAGCAACACAACAGCCTTTATTGTGAGAAAGCACAATGCATTACATAATCGCAGTCAAACATTAATGTATATTCATATGCTCTACAACACAAAAAAAGCAGCACAACATTTTACTTGGATAATTACAGTCATTGCAAGGCAGTGCTAAGAAAATGGTCTAACTACAGCATTTATCTAAAGTTAGATTTATCTGATGAGTATAACATGTTGATAAATCTTGTATCACACTAAATTAAGTCACGCAAATCTGTAGTTTATGGTTATGATGAATTAAACATGAAATAATTAAACGTTTAATTAATCTCAAATGAATAAATAAACCATTCATGGCCATCCTGCAACCGGTACTCTTTAGATATATATATACTCTTTTTTGCACAGTGACCAGCCTAAAGTTAAACATTACTAGGTCTAGTATTGTTTATTTTGTCCATCCAGCATATAAAAGCTTTTTCTCTCATCTTTCTTCAAGCCATCTTTTTAATGTCAGGTAGATAATTTACTTCTGCCACAAGCTCACATTGATTTATTTTATGTTTGTGTCTCTATAGGCTGTGGAGACTAACCTGGCCTCTAAAGATAGTCACTGGGTGTTTGTGAATGAGGTAAGGAAATATCTTATTTATGTTCATCTGCATTCTTCTGTTAATTGAACTCTATTGCAGTCTTAATTTTTTATGTCATTTGTGTTTGCATGCATCAATAGATTATTTCTGCTCATGTTAGCTTGAAATTTACTACAATATGCAAACATACTGTTTGGATTATGCAAATCAGGCACCCACAAAAATATGTGTCAAACTAAATTTGCATGAAACAATTTCCAATCTCTACAATTGGTTCTGAGTACTAGGTTGTAACTGTTTCAACAGATGCAAGTTTTACTGTTACTGGGTTCTGGCAGGCTTAATACTTATTTGTACTTGACACCTTTCAGCAGCTTAACAAAATAAAAAGGAAAGGATTTTGCATTCCTGGCGGAAATGAGAACTTTCGTTATCACTGTAACCAAGTATTATCATAATTAGTGGTCAAATATCGAAGCTATAATATAGGTCAAATAAGAATATTTATTGTAAAAAATATAATAATAATAATAATAATAATAATAATAATAATAATAATAATAATAATAATAATAATAATAATAACAATAATAATAAAATGGTTTAGTAACAGCTGTCAAAATTATCTGTCATATTTAGTTTCCCATATTTTATTTCAATATATGTCATAATAACAGTACGAAATCAAATCTATTATTTAATTCAATTATCCTGTAGAAATTATGGAATAGCAAAGATGTATAAAAAATGTATTGTCTAACCCATGAAACTATTGAACAATAACACCATGAATTTAAATACATATTCAACATGACTAATTTCCAGAAGACACGAAATTAGATACATTAACTTAAAAACTCAGTTAAACAACTTAAATTTATTTAATCTCACAAATGCTGATAATCAGATGACATGACGAAATTAAAGAGCATAGCCATCCATTAAATGTGTCCAGGTAAGATATTTTGTCATGTATTTTTAAGAGAAAACAGTTTTAACAATTTTATTATAATGTTAACAATTTTATGGTGTGTATTTTTGTGATTGTCAAAAGGTAGTAGTCCTTGGTAGACCACATTAGTACATTGCTTTTGTGAATGCTATCATGTTATGCTAGCATGAATCTGTAGTAAATCAATGTGTTTGTTTATTGTGTTATATAGTTGATTTTATGATCATTATATGGTCATTAAAGCAGTACCATGAAAAATGGACACCTGGACGTAAAGGAAAACGAATACAATACGTCCCCTTAGAATTATAAGGTTCTATCTGACATTTTTGTCAAAATTGAGTTATTCACATATTCTTATTCTGTGACAATTTATTTACATTATGTGATGTTTTATTTTAAGTTCTACAGAAGTCTATGGAACACAAAAACTTTAAAGCTGAATATCTCAAAACTACTCAGAACGCAGATAGAACCTTATAATTCCAAAGGAAGGAATAGTGTAGGAAGAGGTTAGTATGACTTAGAAACAGTGGTGGATCAAATCAGCATTACAAGGAGGATGAAACTATGCAATTTTATTCAACCTACTGAGAAAAGGCAGGTTTAAAATGCTGTGTTCGTAATGACATAAACAGAGGCTTGTAATACAGCAGATCGCCCCTCCTGGGGAGAAGCGTTTCCATGTATTGCAGCCATTATAGCCAGCACAAAAACATCCAACACTCATTTTTGATGCATGTTAAAGGCAAATTACACAAAGGCAGATTTAGTTGACTCGATCAAATGTGATTGAAATTTCAAAATTTGAAGTCAATCTGTCGTGGAAGGCACATATTTTGTTTAAGTTAATTGTGAAGGATGATGCCTTCCTGTTAAAAATGCTGCACCACATGTTGCTGTTAAATATTAATGTCTGAATTTTAATTTGAATAAGTTCTTTCCCATTGCCACTCATCTGACAAACTGTGAGACTAAAACTTCAAATAATTAATTTTCTTAATTCCCTAATCTCTTCTGTTGCTCTGCAATGATAGTAGTTCACATTAAAAAGTGAAAACAGATATTCTATGAATTTTCTATTTAGTTTGGAGCCAAGAACAAAATTTTTCATAATCTTCATAAAAAAACTATCACTCACCTGTCTAAAGTAGACATATTTTTTTCTATTTAGCCGAAGAGTAGTGTTTGCACTGATCATGGCATTTTAATGATACACTATCTTATGCCTTAACTTACTTTTTGGTTTTGGGATTTTTCAATAAGCTATCCATGATTTAAAAAAAAAAAAAAAATGAAAAAAAAATGAAAAAAAAACATGAAAAATAAATTATAATGTTTTAAAATTACTTACTGGGATACCAAAGCATAATCTAGTTAACCTAAATTGGTTCAGCAGTTACATTACAGTTGTAACTGCCATTGTGTGTGTATACTCAAACACAGCAGAGCCATTGAATGGCTGATGGATATTGATGGGCTTTAGTCACTTGTGACTATCTTTTTATTAGTGTTTTTGAGTTATAGTGTCAGACACACTATAGAGCTCAGTTTAGTTTAGGAAGTTAATTTATGGAGTGGCTTGTGGATCAGTGCTGACTCGGGATACAGTTTTAAACAATTCAGTACAACTGGATTCACCCTGTTTATTGACAAGAACTGATTTAAAATAACAAATTGTTTATGAATCAGACATCTCTACTGGCCAGAATAGTAATAACATTAACATGTTTTACCTTTATGATGTACTTTCTGAGCTTGATGATCATTATTCCACATTTCCACAAGTGCAAATGACTAAACATTTATTAATCCCATTCATTACAATCTCCTAGTGGCCAATATTACTTTATTTTGAATTAGCCACCAATTCATATACTTTTTATTTTTTACTTTATTATTTTTATTTATGTATAAATAATTTATACCTTTAAAAACGCATTCAAAGAATTAAATGCATCTTTAAAGAAATCAATTTAATAATAAAAGTGAAAATTAAAACCAGATTAACCATTTCATTATAGAAAAATATTTCATTTTCATTTCAAATTTCATTGTAACAATACAACTTCCCTGTCAAATTGAAAAATCAAATGTGGTTGGTGATTTGACATTTAATTTTCACTGTAATCTTGAGGCAAGGCTGTCAATATTGAAATGGAAAGCGCAAACGTGAACAAGAAAATGCAAATACATTTTATACAAAGCCTATGCTACTAATGCTCACTCAATAATACAGACACAATTCAAATTAAAATCTAAAGTTTATTTTTTTTTTGTTTTATTGGCCTTTTTATTTCACAGTTCATTTTCAAAGTCAACCTGCATGCAAATTATATGTTAAACAGCAGGCAGGGCTGAATTACACTGGAAAATGGTGCTTATGACCAATATAGCAGCAGAATTAAACCTGTCAAAACATATTGGATGATGACAATTTCATTTTGAATCGAATTTAATCTATTTCAGATTCACAATTCAGATTCAGATTCAGATTGCAGCTGTCACAAACTCTGATATCAATCCCGTAGTTGGTCCCAGTTTATGTGTCCCTAATACCTGTGTACTTACATAGTAACTAAATGTGTATGTGGTATGTAACCACAGAGTAAATACATACTGGTACATAGTATCTTCAGCTGTAATATTTCTGTAACTACACATATGTAACAACCCTGAGGATGGTTTGTGTAGTACAAATGTGTAACAGTACATTTTAACTACATTTTGTAACTACAGTTTGTATAAGAGTAATTGGAACCAATTGTTTCAGTGGGTGGAGATGGGTATGTTTAGTGGATATGTAAAGTGGGAGGAGTTGGATCTCAAGTTGCGCCATTGTAATACCAGTGTACTTACATGGTAACTCCTCAGGAACTGTCCACTTAATATAAAGTATAACATTCTGGACACCAACCACAATTTATATGTAAAGCCGGTCCCACTTTATATTAGGTGGCCTTAACTACTATGTACTTACATAAAATAATAAGTACAATGTACTTATCGTGTTCATATTGTATTGTAAAACACTTTTGCTGCTATTGAGGTGGGATAGGGGTAAGGTTAGGGAGAGGGTTGGAGGTATGGGTAAGTTTAAGGGTGGGTTAAGGTGTAAAGTATGGGTCAACAGTGTAATTATAAATGTAATTACAGAAATTAAATACAGATCTAATTACATGTTGTTGTTTTTTAAATATAAGTACAATGTAATAGCATGTATGTACACAATTAGTACATTGTACTAAATTATTAATTAAAATGTAAGTACATAGTAGTTAAGGCCACTTAATATAAAGTGGGTCCGTAAAGCCTAACTTACTGGCAGCTGCTGTGTAACATCAGAGTAGTTACATGATAAATCTAATATAAGTGTAACACTTTCGTTACACATTTGTAATTCCATTACCAAAAAGTATTGTTACCAATTTCCTGATACACATTTGTACTTCACATACCATTCAGTGGGTTGTTACATATGTGTAGTTACACAAACATTGGAGCTGTAGATACTATGCACCAATGTGTACTTACACTTTGGTTACATACTATGTACACATCTAGTTACTATGTAAGTACACATTAACAGTTATGCTGAACTGTTTCTCTGGCCACTGAAGATGCCGTGACTCCTTAGGGACTTTTTTGGGACGAATGTTTGAGAAAGATTCCCGTGACTTCTGAGAGTGTTGTGGGACGAATGTTTGACGGTTCCATGTTTTGAGATATCTGCTATTCCAGTGCAGCAGCAGCTTCTCGTAAAAGTTGTCTAATGGATTTCGCCATCGGTTCTGTGTGTCATTCTGCTTCACGCTGAATCATACAACACATGTGCAGTATCATCAGCTATTCGGTTCTCGAATCGGACACGTCTGACAGAAACTGTTCTTGACTCGAGAACGAGTCAATTTTTAGTTCATTATCTGGCTTGGCTCTGTTTTCATCTTCAGTTCTCTCTTCAGAGCAGTTCAGTCAGTGTACTGTTTGAGTAAATGAATTACTCCGGGATATGGGTTCACTTTAACTCAGAGAGAGTGTGAGCCACATTAATAAAAGTTAACAGCTTAAGTCATTTGTAGATTAATGCGTATTGGAGGTGCGAACCATTTAAAACAATTCAGTTCGATTTGGTGAACTGGTTCAGAAAGATCCGGTTACATCGATTGATTCGTTCGCGAACCAGATATCACAGGCTGCTGTGTTTTGAACTCTCTCTCAACAGACACGGAAGAGAAGATAATGATGGATAAAGTCGTAGATTTTGCTATTTTTGGACCAAAATGTATTTTTGATGCTTCAAAAAATTCTAACTGACCTTCTGATGTCACATGGACTACTTTTATGATGTTTTTCTTACCTTAATGGACATGGACAGTATACCGTGCACACAGTTTCAATGGAGGGGCTGAGAGCTCTCAGACTAAATCTAAAATAGCTTAAACTGTGTTCTGAAGATAAACTGAGGTCTCACGGGTTTGGAAAGACACGAGGGTTAGTTATTAATTATATAATTTAGATTTTTTCGATGAACTAACCCTTTAAATGTCAAATCACCAACTACACTTTATTTTTCAATTTGACAGGGGCGATGTGTTGTCACAGAGAAATTTGAAATTAAAATAAAATATTTTCATGTAATTTTCAATTTTGGCACATATTTTTCATTTAGTTTTCTATAATGAAATTTTTAATCTGGTTTTAATTTTCACTTTTATAATTAAATTGATTTATTTAAATTTGGCAGAAAATGCCTTCCATACTGGATCAGATGCAGTTGAAATCAATGGGGTTCCCTGCATTAAGGAACATCACGCTAAAGGGGTATCTAGTGTGCTAAAAAAGTGACTCCAAGGTTTCCTGACCAAGCATCCATATGTGGCAAGTTGGGAGTGAGAACATGTTGGCAGAAGGTACTGCTTTCTCCCCAGATGTTTGAAACAGCAGACTGTGAAATTACAAGGAGAATCGCAAACCCATCAGTGCAGAGAGAACACTAGTAGGCTTTTAGCGTAAACATATATCCTTTGAACCAAGAGTCACATGGGGAACATAAGAGGACATACATTGGAATGGAAAAAGGATGTTATATTTTAAGGTCTCTTTTTGTACTGACTGTTTTTCTTCTTTTTTTAGGGAGATAGCTCAAGTTCTTTTGCAAAAAAGAAAACAAAAAGAAAAGGTGTCTCTCTCATAATTTAATATACACTCCAAAAATGATGAGTTGAAGACAACCATTTTGGGGTTATTGGGCAACCCAGTGCTGGGTAAATATTGGACAGATCACATGGTGGATTATTTGACCCAGCTTGTTGGATTTTATTAACCCATTTGCTGGGTTGATTTTTGATGTAAAAAAAAAAAAAAAACACTCTAAAATCTGTATTGCAACAATTTTAGTAAGTGGAGCACATATATTGCATTGTGTTTCAGCCCTTGTCGCACATTTGACGGCGGGAGAAACTTCCATGGTGGCATTGACCCTTTATGCTGTTCACTTTGAGTGTAGATCCAGTGGATGCTGCATTTGTAGAAGGCTAGCGTTCCTAGGAGATGTTAGCTGTGTTGTACATTTAAACACACAAAAACAAAAATCTGAGACAACAGACATTTTCCTGTTCATACACAAATAGTTTGATAGGAATACATTATTCATACCTTAATTTTATTCAGGATGTTTCCCATCAGTCAAGTTTTCTCTCAGAACAGAACACAAAATGACTGATGACAAATCCAGTGGTAGCACTTTATTTTATAGTCCTGTTCCTCATGTAAATACAATGTACTTATTATACTAATTACAATAACTATGTAATAATTAGGTACCAACCCTGAACATAACCCTACCCCAGTTACCTTATATAACCAGAACTTTCTTAGATTAATACACATGTAAGTACACTATAAGTACATGTTAGTAAATGTACTATAAAATAAAGTGTAACCAATACAGTTTTAACCGGTTTAGCAAAGTTTATCCAACATTTTTCGAGTTGAGAAAAACTACCCAGCAACGGGGTAAACATATAAAAACATAACCCAATAAAATGACCCAAAAGGCTGAACCCACCATTTTTGGTTAAAACAACAACAACAACAACAATAATAATAATAATAATAATAATAATGATGATGATGATGATGATGATGATGATTATGAAGATGATAATAATAGCAACCCAGCATTTCTCTAGAGGGTACCTGTAAAAGTTTTAAGGCTGGCCTATAAATAATGGCTGAACAACATCTTGATGATAAATATTTCAGCAACAGAGCTGTTTAGCCTAATTTATTTACAAGGTATCTGCCAACTTGACTTTGCAAGTGATGACTGTAAATGTATATAATACATAGATGAATATAATGCAAATTATATTGTCCCATGAGAAATTAAATACACAGATTTGTTATCTGCCACTGTAACTTACAGTATTACAAGAATTCTATAGTAATTAAAATGTTTTTATTATTATGACTTGCTGATACAGTTGCACAATTTGTAAGCATAATACATTGTACTACATGTACATGTTTTGGTTGTTATGGAATTATATTTTAATGTTTTGTGCATAACATCATCATTAAAAAAATTATATATTTCAGTATGATAATAACAACCAGGGTTCTAAAATAACTTTTTTGATCACCAGCCAATGTGGCTGGTAACTTTCTAAAGTTACCAGCCAATCAGAATTTCCACTAGCCATTTTTTTTTTTTTCCGGTAAAAATAACAAATTATGAGTGCCACTAAATGCATTTGATCATTTTATTAACATTGTTGGCATGAAAATCATCAGTTTATAAACCGTACTCACGAATTCATAAACTGTTACCTTGGTTTAACAAATTGTGCCCACGAATTTCCAATCCGTGCGCTCAGTTTTTGTAAACCGTACCCTCGGTTTTTGAATGCGTACCCACAAATTCATAATCCGTGCGCACACTTTCGCAATACGTTCCCACGGATCTGTAAGCCGTACTCACGGATTCATGCAGAAAGCTCCTGTTAACATAGAGTTTTATTGACTATTATTATGTGGAATAGGTTTAATAATAATAAAAGAATAATCTTATAATAGCAACTGATTATTATTGTACAATAAACCTGGCATTGTGACTAACTCTGGAGTAAATTTTTCCTGTTTTTTCCTGTTCCTGTTGTAAATTGTTTTGGATAAAAGATTCTTATGCATAACCTGTATAATAATATATAATAATGATAAAAATAAAAATAAAGTTATTTTTATCATTTTAATTTGTAGGCTAAATAAATGATTACAAGAAAATAATTCATGAATTGCTTTATTTTTAAATAAACTTTGACAGTTTTGTAAATGCTTGTCTACAATTCTTTCTTAACATGCATGAAGACTTATTTTTCTGATTTTATTATACTAAGCTCCATCCACCCCACCTGCCGGAGTTAGATGCATGTTTCACTGTTAATGTTTTTAATAAATAATGAGGCCGAAAATAACATTGCATTCAGTTAGAGAGAAAAGGAATGAAAACATAACCGGCATATTATTTGTTTTGTATTGCTTTTTACCCTTATTTTATTTTTATTTTTAGCGTTTTTTTTTTTTTTTTTTTTGGTCATAAAACACAGTGTCTTATCCTATTGGTGATTAATATAATAATCACTATTAAAATAAACGCTAAAAAGAAGACTATTTGTGAATGCTGATCGTGGACTCATTGGATACTATGAAAAATAATGTTTAATAAACAGAAATGAATCTGCCGGTGGGGGCGGAGCTACAAATGCGTGTCAGTTTACAAATACAAATCCGAGGGAACGGATTGTGAAAGTGTGCGCACGGATTATGAATTTGTGGGTACAGATTTAAAAAACCGAGGGTACGGTTTACAAAATCTGAGCGCACGGATTGGGAATTAGTGGGCACGGTTTGTTAATCCGTGGGTACAATTTGTTAAACCGAGGGAACAGTTTATGAATTTGTGAGTACGGTTTATAAACTGAGGGGACGGATTGCAAAACCGTCGTCACGGATTGATTTTTTTTCTCCTACAGGTGACGTGCGGGGCTCTCCGTAATATCCTCATCCCCTGCCTCGTTCCTCTTTTCGCCCCCAGAAATCTGTCCCAACCACCGCCACATTTAGTTTAATCTTAATTTTTTTTTCTTTAATAGCTAATTCCCTCCTCTTTCAGTCTATGCTCCCTGCTCTGGCTCCATTCATTCTTCTTCCTTGTGTTTTCTGATGGACGCTATTCGTTTCCATGTTTTTTCGCGCTGGTTTCACTGCAAACTGCGTGCAGCCAATGAGCATATGAAACGTCATCACGTAGCATTACAGCACAGTGTTCGTGGGAAATGTAGGAAGTGCTGCCAGGGGGATAAATGACCGAGAACAGAACCTCATGTCATGCATCACCAGCCAAACTGGCTAGTAAGTTTTAATTAACACCCGCCAAAATGAATTTTAACCCGCATTTGGCGGGTTGGCGGGTGTTAATTTAGAACCCTGATAACAACAACACGCATCAAATTATCTAATATCAATCTGTTCTTACTTCCAAAACATCAAATATTTCCCCGTGTCACTATACAGATGTCAGAAGTGTCCTATAAAACCTGTTAAATGACACTGCTGTCAAGACCATTGTTTTCAATAAAAGCTTTGGCATTTATTTATAAAAAAAATTCAGCCAGTAGCCATATCACTCTGCAGCCCTACCCACTGAAGCTAAGCAAGGTTGAGGCTGGTCAGGCTGCTGTTGCATCATCCAGGTGGATGCTGCTCACTGGAGATGGTTGAGGAGATCCCACCCTTCAATGTAAAGTGCTTTAAATAGCCAGAAAAGTGCTATATAAATGTAAGGAATTATTATTATTATTATTATTATTATTATTATTATTATTATTATTATTATTAAAAAAGGCCATTGGTATTATATCATTATAATCTTTTTTTTCCCCTACACACACATATATATATATATATATATATATATATATATATATTTTTTTTTTTTTTTCAAAATATCAAAATATATTTATGATTTGAGGCCCACACTTGTGTTTATTTGTAATGAAAGAAGATAGTTACACTTTTTTTCTATCCATTATGGCTATTTATTCCACCTGCATTGTTGCTAAACTTAATAGATTATTCATTAATGAAGACTTATTTTCACTTTTACCATAGTGTATTTGTAAACTAATGTGTTTGGAAATTGGCCATTACATAATGTCTAAGTTATGTATGTAACCTTTGTTCCCCGAAGGAGGGAATGGAGACCGATAAACTGGGGATCTCGCTAGAGAGACCAATCTACTTAGAGTGTGAACTAAATGAGCCAGTGCTAATTGGCATGCAATCAATGCATCCAGCTGTCTCTGATCGCACCGCAAGTATAAATAAGCATCAGGTGCAACACATATTTAGGCCAAGCTTGGGAGCTGGCCGCTCAGGAGTTGTACAGCAGCTGTTGTGAGGGGACATGACGTCTCCCTTTCCTCCTTCAAGGGAATGAGGGTTACATATGTAACTGAGACATTCCCTTTTAGTCTGATATGTTGACCGATGAATTGGGAAATCACTACCCAAACACGAATTGGATCCACTTAGATCAGTACTTATGGCATCCAGCCCTCGACCGGTTCTCATGGATTCATTGAGTGAGGGTCTGGCACCAGACACTCTCCCACGTTTAGTTGTCCAGGGGATGGAGGAACTCAACAGGGCCTACAGTACTGGCACTCTGGAGTAGTTTAGCAATCCGACACTAGCTGGGGCTGCTCAGTGATTTTACCCATTTGAGTTGAGAACACAGGAGAATATAGAACACGCTCAACATGAAGACTGTAGAATCTAACAAACATTTTGGGGGTTGCCCAGCCCCCAGCTCTACAATATCTGTCAGAGAGGAGCCACAAGCCAGTGCCCAGGAGGATGCAACACTTCTGGTAGAGTGAGCTCTCAGAGTACACCCTGTGCCTGATAAGCCAAGGTGATTGCATCCACAGACAAAGAGTTGTTCTGAGGTCCTGAATCTTTTTGTCCAGTTATCATACCATCTTATGGCACAAATGGACAGACCAAAGCTAGAGCTGGGTCTGACTCCTCTGCAGGTTCACTACCTGATCCCTTAACCCCTTTGCGTGCAAACATCGCTGACGGCCCCAGTTTATTATTGTTTCACTTTCACAGCACATTAAACATCACTGTCTTACTTCATCTGGACAAACTGTGCATCAATGGAAAGTTTAAAGACTCAAGCTTCGATATTTGACCAATATTTTGATAAAACATTGTTGCAGTGACAGATATTTAGTGATTTATGTCAGGAGTGCAAAATAATAAATCCGTACTATGCCACATTTTGAATAGAAATTCACAACTCACTCATATTCAGTCACGTCAAGAGCGGTTTATTTGTGTTCACATAGACTCACTGAACAGCGTCAATAAGGATTTACAGACCAAAGATGCATATCTGCGGAGATATATGGATATATTTACTGATGTTTACTTCATATTTCTTCAGACAGAATCGTCATTTCTATTCATTTTCCACGGATTTACGCGATCAGATTTTAAACAGCCTCTCCCAGCGATCTGTGTGTGCGTGCAGTAGTCACAGCTCGTGCGGTGTGTGACTCAGACTCTGATTGGGTCTTTCAAACGTCAATCTTAGAGTTTCATATCTGGACACCGCCCCATCGTGTCACATGCTTCCTGCACACTTCCTGGTAGTTATATGGCCAAAACAACACTGAAACACCTCTGTACACACGAAATATCCGAATAATAAACCCGCGATTACGATAGTAAAGCTTGGTATGAGAATTTCTTGAGATCTGGGGCGTTTTTATAAAAAAAAATCGAAAATGTACATTGGAAATGCTAACTTGTGCAGCAATGAAAAAGGCTACAAATAACATATTTTTACAACAGTAAACGACCAAATTCCACCCCTGATCGCTAAAGGAAGTTATTATAAACACTCGATCGGGGTTTAAAGTGAGTTTTGAGTAAAAGTGTACTAATAATTTCATAAATTGTCAGATGTAGCTTGATGCTAACGTTTGCACCAATGCTACTAATAGCAGGTGCTTTTCTTCTTCATAATGCATTTTTGTCTCAATAATTCACGTAAGGTCGTAAGAAAATGTTTTGTTGTATTTTTATAGTAAGACTTTTGATAAATAAGGGCTAAATGCAAAGAGAGACTGAAGTGAGATCGCTGCTTTGTTGCTTTGTAAAGCCTGAAAAACCACAATCAAGGCTAATAAAGGTGGAATAAAAACAAAAGAATAATGATAAAAGAATAATGCGGATAATGTGTCATACTTGGCGGAGGTGTGAAAGAACCGTTTGGTGAGAACAATACAATCATGATTCGGGCAGTTTTCTACAGTGAAACATACACAAAGAGCACAGGAGAGTTTACATGTGAGATCTTACAGAGATGACAAGTGCCATAAATCAATCTGATTAGCCTTCTCTAAAAACACACATGACATGGCCTTAGAAAATATTTCATAAAATTCACAGTTTTACAGATTCGATTATGAAATTTTTTATGAAGTCTTGGAAGACTTGTGGCCTTAGCTACACTGTGTTTTCAAACTCATTTCCTACATCAACATTTTTTTAAATACATTTAAAACATATGTTTTTAATATTTTTATTTTTGTTTTTATGTTTGAGCTTATATATCTCTATTATCATAACAGTCTGAGTGATTCTGATTCCTGAACAGTAAACTTTAAAGTGTCAGCTTTGTGAACAAAGGTTGATTATGTATCTAGTCAGAAAGAATCATGAGCAGAAACCTTTTTATTTTGGGTATGTAATTTCGGTCTCCATGCCAAAAAAGGGGGGTTACTAGTAAGGGGTTAAGGGTGTAGTAGGGACCTTAGGCACGTAGCTGGGCTGGAGCCTCAGGGTCACCTGGGAGTCAGCCAGCCCAAACTCTAGGTAGGGTTTGTCAAATGATGATACTTGCAGGTCCCCTACCCTCTTGCTGGAGGCCAATAAAACCAGGAGTGGGGTTTTCATTGAAAGAAACTTCAGCTCAACTGACTGCAAAGGCTCAAATGGACCATGCCATAGTGCTCTGAGCACCTGAGTCAGGTCCCAAGAGGGTATAGAGTGGGGACGAGGAAGATTTAACCTTCTCGCCCCCCCCTAAGGAACCTGATGACAAGGTTATGCTTCCCAACTGTCTTTCCCTCTACAGGGTCTTAATTTGTGGAAATAGCAGCAATGTAGACTTTACGGATGGAGCCTTAAAAGGTGCAGAAAGGAGGGCACGACTCTGATTGGGCATCTTCGGGGTCCTCTCGGGGAGAGGAACGCCACTTGACAAACAGGTTCCTCTTTAAGGCATAAGCATGTCTGTAAGACAGCACCTGCTACCTCTTAAGGGGAGGTCACCTAGAACCTCTGCATCCCATCCAGGGACAAAACATGGTGTCCCATCTCTGAGTCAGTAGATCAGGAAGGGGATGTCGTGAGGAGCCTTAGTTGCACAGGTCAGGTTGGGCCAAAAGGGTGCAACAAGCAAGACTTGCTCCTAGTCCTCCCTGACTCTGTATTGACTCGTTTGTGTGAGAAGGCACTCTGGGGGAAACGCATATTTGTGCAGGCCCCTCAGCTAGCTGTGTGCTACTATGTATGTGCCAAGAGTTAAAAGCTAGCAGTGGGACATTTCTGGAGAGGTAAACAGGTCTACCTGAGCCATCCTGAAATGTCTCTAAATTAGCTTGAGTGTCTGGGGATGGACTCTCCACTATTCAGAGAGCACAGCTGGTGACAGCTCATCGGCCGCACAGTTTAGGAGCCCTGTAATATGAATGTCATGAAGCTACCTCAGATGCTACTGACTCCAAAAGAGGTGACAGACAAGAAGTGACATGTGAAAGCAGTGCAAGCCACCTTGTTGGCTGATGTACACAACAGTTGCAGTGTTGTCCGACGGACCAGTATGTTCTTGCCTCATATACACCATTGGAAATGGTTCAAGGCAAGCTACACCACTAAGAACTTTAGGCAATTTATATGCCACTACTGTTGGGGGCCCATCCACAACCCCTAGACTGCTTGCCCATTGTACATGGCACCCCAGTCGGTTGTGGAGGCATCTGTGTGTACCACAGCATACCTGAAGACCTATTGTAGGGGCACTCCTGCCTGGAGAAACGTACAGTCAGACCACAGGCTGAATGTTTGGAGGCAGACCGATGTGACTTGGAACCAGTGAGTGACACGCTGTCATTTACACCTTGGGACTGCCATGGAGGCAGTGCTGAAGTGGTCTTATATGGAGCAGCCCCAGCAGCGTGTCGCTGCAGCTGCCATATGCCCCAGGAACCTCTGAAATGTTTAAATGAGACTAAATAATATTATTTAAATAATACTAAAGAATATTGTTAAACTGCTAAAACACAGCTAGTTTTATCCAGGCCTGGTTCCAGAATTAAAGGGCAACTATCATGCCCCTTTTTACAATATGTAATATTGGTCTTGGGTGTCCCCAGAATGTGTCTGTGAAGTTTCAGCCTAAAATACCCAATATATCATTAATAATAACAGCTGGAAAATGAAATTTTTGTGGTGTGTCAAAAAAAATTGCTTTCTTGGAGTGCATCGCTTTTAATGCAATTGAGCTGCATATCCCCATCCCATCTCCAGAAGAGGGTGTCGTGTATATGCTTTTCTGCATTGTATAGATACAGCAATAAACAGTCGGTATTAGCAGGTGAGGGAACCGGTGTTTAGCCGAACATATGGGAAGCCAAATGTGGATCAATGGACCAAGCCGCACAACGAATCAAATAAGTGCAGTACACAAAGGAGTCTGGAGTGATACACATATTTAGGGAAATTTTTAGGCACATTCCCTTGAAAAATAAAAGTAATCCACAGTGTCCTCAGCAGCTCCACTATTAAATTAAGACTATTTTGTTTTGTCTTACATCCAAACAAAGAGTATCAGGATTGCTTGTGAGACATTGTTGACGTTACAGCTGCTCGAGTATGGAGAAAAAGGAGGACAGTGTACAACCACTGAGGGCAAAAACTAAAACAATGCAGAGCTGTCAACCCACCCTTGTGGCACGGCCCTATACAATGTGACATCACACTGCATGAGAATCAAAACGGCAGACCTAGTGAGATAAATTTGGTTTAAAGGGGATTAAAAAATGAGGATGAGGGCAGAGATGTATAGTAACGAACAAGAACTACTTCACTACTGTACTTAAGTACTAAAAGGCGGTATCTGTACTTTACTAGAGTAGTATTTTTTCCCCTACTTCCACTTTTACTTCAGTACATATTTTCAATGAGTTTAATACTTTTACTCCGTTATTTTTGTTATGTGCTGCATCGTTACTCATTATCCACATTACCACTGCCAGAACTGTAGATGGCAGGTTTGATGAAGCTGGCACATCATTGAGCGAATCAAGCGATTAAGAAGACTGCGCGTGCTGACTGAACTGCTGTGAAGAAAGAGATGAACACTGAGCCGAGCCAGATAATGACTCGTTCACGAGTCAAGAACCGGTTGCATCGGTTTCCGGATCACCAGTAGTTCTTTCTGACAGTTCGATTCAATAAACCAGTTCGGTCCAGCACTGTGTGTCGATTTGCTTCACGCTGAATCACACATGCGCAGTATCATCAGCCCCTCGGTTCTCGAATCGGACACAAATTCTTAAACGGATCTTGACTCGTGAACGAGTCAGTCTTTTGTTCATTATCTGGCTCGGCTCGGTGTTCATCTTCAGTTCTCTCTTCACATCAGTTCAGTCAGTCTACTGTTTGAGTAAATGAATTGCTCCGGTACATTGGCTTGTTTTAACTCAGAGGGAGTGTCAGCCACATTAAAAAAAGTTAACAGCTTAAGTCATTTGTGGATTAATGCGTATTGGAGACGCGAACCGTTTAAAACGATTCAGTTCGATTTGGTGAACTGTTTCAAAAAGATCCGGTTACATCTAATGATTCGTTCACGAAACCGATATCACAAACTGCTTTGTTTTGAACTGTCTAACAACAGACACGGAAGAGAAGACAATGCTGAATAAAGTCGTAGTTTTTGCTATTTTTTATATTTAACTGACCCTCTGATGTCACATGGACTACTTTGAAGATGTTTTTCTTACCTTTTTGGACATGGACAGTAGACCGTACACACAGCTTCAATAGAGGGACTTAGAGCTCTCAGACTAAATCTATAAGATAAAGATAAACGGAGGTCTTACATGTTTGAAACAACATGAGGGTAAGTTATTAATGACATAATTTTGCAAATTGGGCGAAATAACCCTTTAATCTGTTTTTTATTTTTTATTTTTTTTTTTTTACAAAAAGTTACAGTCAAAGGAATTGTGATTGTCCTTTAGGTTAATCATTTGAAATAGTAAAAACAATATGTTCAAACTTTTGACTACTTTCTTTAATAACTACATAACAATACTTTTACTTTTACTTTTACTTTCAGTACTTGAGTAGTAAATTTTAAAATAGACTACTTGCAATACTTAAGTACAAAAAATGTTGAATACTTTAATACTTCTACTTAAGTGTGATGCTTAAAGAGCACTTCAACTTCTACTCAAGTCACTTTTTTGATAGAGCACTTGTACTTTTACTCAAGTATGGGTCTCTAGTACTTTATACATCTCTGGATGAGGGTGGATTTTATCATTGTAGGGTGGTTGTGTTCACACACTGCCAAAACACATTTATGTCCATTTATTGGTGTGCTTTAAATACTGAGCGTGCTTTAGAAAGTGTGACATGTACCCAGTGTTCGATTTGTGTCAAAGCTCGTAACTACTTGAATGTAGTTACATAACCATTTCATATTTTCTAGCAGAAGTTGTCATAGTTGGGAAAACTTATATAGTGGTAAATGAGAGACTACATTAAATATATGTTTTGTCACAATAATGTTTCTACAAGAGGGTAAAAAATAAAAAGTATTTGATACGATTACGATGCTGATGACCATTAATCAATTTCGATCTCTTGATTCACTATCAATTCACATGAATAGGCCTACTGTACTTACTTTTCTTGTGTTAAATTCAGTATTTTCTTCCATTAATATGTCTCTTTGCATTTAATTTAAAACCATTTTCTCCATTTAACCTTGAATACTACATTAATTGTATTAGGCTATACATAATAACGGAAAATAGGATACAATTCATAACTAAAACGGTTGATCTGCATGTTTGTCTTCAGCGTAATAATCAATGCATGTGTGTCTCACACACAATTTGTGAGAATAAGCAAACCTGCTTTGTCATCGTTGACAAAAAAAAGCCTTCACCTGGTGAACATATTAATCTGTAATAATGTCGTTAATTAAATTAACACTGTTTTTGAGCAGTTAGGCCCTGTGTCCACCAAAGGGTTTTTAGGCTGCTGAAAAAGCCAGGTGCTCTGCCGAAAATGCCCACCTGTCAGCGCATGAGAGCGCTTTTTGTGGGCTGGGTTGTTTCAGTTGACACCACTGATCTATATATAATATCTATATTATAGATCAGTGGTTGAGACGCGTTGGTTGCTATGATACAGAATAACCGCTAAACTGTTACTTTTATCTGATTTGGTAAATTTAAAAAATCTCGTTGTTGCTCTTGTTGACACGCCATTGTAACAAATAACAGTTGTTGATTGTTGTGTAATTTGGCCCGCCCCTCCTGCACTCTGATTGGTCAGCTGACTAGAAAGTGACAGTGACGAGCGCAGATTTTTATCCAAAGTTGACCATTCTTCAACGCTACCTGCGGGGAAAAATGCTTTGGTGGACATGCGGCCTTAAGGTTCCTAGATTTAAAATTATTTTTAATTCAGAATGGGTGCAATGCTAGCTTTTTTTTTCTCAGAATTACGTTAGATGGCTAATTTACAACTAACAATCTGATAGTGAGCTAGCATCACAAGAAAAAAAAACACTTATTCAGTAGCAGTAAATTGGGTATATCAAATGATCATAAAACAAAGAAATATAATCTTACCGTCATCGTGAGGTAAAATAATGAGGCAGGACAGTGATGTCTCGCCCGCGGTCTGTAAATTCCTTCAGAAAACAGTGTATGGCATATTTTCAGACGCACATCTAATTTGAAGTAGCTTTTTATGGGAGCGGCAGCACAATACTTTGATAAAAAAAAATAGATAAGGCTATGTCAAATAGTTTTTTTTTTTCTATTTTCTATTTAAATATTTTGAAAAACCAGGGGACCCCCCAAGGTCATTTTTTTGGGCCTTATGGGGGGGGGTCCCTTGATGCTTATGGGGGTGATCCCGGACCCCCTGCCCCCCCTCAATTCAAACACTGCATGTAGCATCAATTCACAAACATTTTAACGTATATTTTGTCCTGTCCATTGATCTTTTGAGTGTGAATCCTGTATAAATATGCATATGTCATTTTTTCTCGAAACTTTGCAGTTTGTATGTGGCTGAAAAAAAAAAAAAATTCTATACAAATTCTTAATGGATTATATGCTATATAGAAAGGACACAAAGAGCACAGCCTGTATTATCACTAAAAAAGCTATCCCTTGTCTTAATCGCAATCTCATTAAGGTTTTTATTTTTTTATTTTTTATTTTTATTTTTTCTATAATGAGAGGATTCACAAGTTTTTACAAGACTTATCACTGGACAAAAATAAACCTTTTGATTATCTCCAGAGTGCAAACACAAGTATACATGGGATAGATTGCCAGATCAGTTTAGCCAAAATGAATAACAAATATCTCAATATATATATTTTTATGAACCCAAGCACCCACAGGATCAGTGCTTATGTTTACAGCATACATGCATCAAATTAGAAATGGCTGAAATGATTTGAAATCACTTGTACCCTACCTGTTAATAAAATAAAATAAAATAAAAATCCAGTCTTTCACTATGCCTGTGTTAGTTTTGTCTTGTTAAAGATTTAAATCCTAGCTGCCAAGATGCTCCTCCATTAGTTACAGATCATGCAAAGTGAAACTTAAATCTGTCATAGAGGTGGTTGGATTTATTCATGCACATTAAAAATATTTATTAAAAGCTTATTTCTTTTCAGATTTTTATTGGAAGTGTTTCATCCTGTGACAAATTGTACTGTGTTTTATCAGTTTTATCTCCTGCGTTGCTATTCTACTGTAATAGGAGCTGATTACTGGCACCTGATACTTGTTTGCTGATGACCAACTGACTCATTCCCTGCGTTTCAATGTGCTTACTTATACTAAGCTCTTAAAGTATGTACTCTTTTGGAGAAGAATAAGAAGTAGAAGAGTAGGCAATTTTAGCCAATAGATGCACAGATCCACACTTCAAAATCGACCTGAAATAGTAGACCATCTGGGGACTTTTGGCATACTCTTTTCAACATACTATGCTTTGGGACACACTTATTCTAATCTTACATACTATTTAGGATGGATAGTATGAACATTGAGATGCAGGGATTCACTAGCTTCTACAGAGAGTAAACCGGCTATAAAATCAACCAAGATAGCATAGCTGAGGGAGAGAGAAAAAGATAATTTTTGAGAAAGGAGTTAGCCACTTCCCTCTACCCACATGGACTGTCTCTGCAGCCCCAGACAAGTGTTGCTAGTTGTAGTTTTTTTTTTTTTTTTTTTTTTTTGATTAATGCCAAATCTGTGCTGAGTTTCAGTCTGTGTTGCTGTGCTTCCACCTAGATTGTTAAACTTAACTTTTATAGTTCTTCACTTAAGATTGGTAAAATTGTCTACGTTATAATATTCTCCTGTTTTGGGTAAGCTAGGTAGTTGAGGTGTTATTGTCTTTTTGTTACTTTTATTTGTCCCTGTGTGAGGTTATATTTTAAAATTGAGTAAGATATGTTTTGTTTGCTATTTTGGCTATCCCTC
This sequence comes from Carassius auratus, assembly GCF_003368295.1. Lineage (NCBI taxonomy): Eukaryota > Metazoa > Chordata > Actinopteri > Cypriniformes > Cyprinidae > Carassius > Carassius auratus. Next base: position 12,492,730 of record NC_039254.1, on the reverse strand, counting down.
CTCCTGAAGCCTTTTTGCTTTCTTCCTGTTATTCCTGTAAATAATTAAATTATAGTGGATCCTTTAGTGGTTGACAGTATTATTTAGGACTGGGATGAGGGGCTCCATGTGGACTTTCCTTTCATTTTGTTACGTATTCCTCAATTCCCCTAGACTAATTATAAAGTGGGAATGTACAAGCAGAATTATAATAATAGGCTGTATATTAACTTCTTGGGAGAAAACAGGTTGTTCTATGTGAAATCGGACATCGAGCACCCCCATATAGCCAAAATGGCCTGATCGTATTGGTAGTCGAATCAGGTTGCTCCTATCGAAGCATCAAATATTGTACTATTGGAGAACCTTCCCAGGAATGGCCAGCCGACCAAAATTACCCCAAGAGCACAGCGACGACTCATCCAAGAGGTCACAAAAGACCCCACAACAACAGCCAAAGAAATGCAGGCCTTATTTGCCTCAGTTAAGGTCAGTGTTCATGACTCCACCATATGAAAGAGACTTGGCAATAAATGTTCTGAATGACAGAGTTCCAAGATGCAAAATGCTGCTGAGCACAAAGAACATAAAGGGCTCGTCTCCGTTTTGCCAGAAAACATCTTGATGATCCCCAATGCTTTGGGGAAAATATTCTGTGGACTGAGGAGACAAAGTTGAAATTTTTGGAAGGTATGTGTCCCATTACGTCTGGCTCAAAAATAACACTGCATTTCAAGAAAAGAACATCATACAACAGTAAAATATGGTGGTGGTAGTGTGATGGTCTGGGGCTGTTTTGCTGCTTCAGGACCTCTAAGAATAAATGGAATCATGAATTCTGCTGTTTACTTAAAAATCCTGAAGGAAAATGTCAGGCCATCTTTTTGTGATCTTAAGCTGAAGTGAACTTGAGTTCTGCTGCAGGACAATGATCCAAAACACACCAGCAAGTCCACCTCTAAATGGCTGAAGAAAAACAAAATGAAGATGTTGGAGCGGCCTAGTCAAAGTCTGACCTGAATCCTTTTGAGATGCTATGGCATGACCTTAAAAAGGCGGTCCATGCTCGAAAACCCTCCAATGTGACTGAATTACAACAATTCTGCATAGATGAGTGGACCAAAATTCCTCCACAGCATTGTAATAGACTCATTGCAAATTATCGCAAATGCTTGATTGCAGTTGTTTCTGCTAATGGTGGCCCAACCAGTTATTAGATTAATGGGGAAAACACTTTTTCACACAGGGCCATGTAGTTTTGGATATAGTTTTCGCTTAATAATAAAAACCTTTATATTAAAAACTACATGTTGTGTTATCTTTTACTAATATTTAAAAAATTTTGATGACCCGAAAATTAAAGTGTGAAAAATATGCCAAAAAATAAGAAATCAGGAAGGGGACCAACACTTTTTCACACCAATGTGTGTGTGTGTGTGTGTGTGTGTGTGTATGTTTGTTTGTTTGTTTTTAAATAAACCAATTTGCAGTAATAATACCCGGCTAGTGACAGCTCTGCCTTCCTTATACTGCTTTAAAATTGCTTGTATATTTATTGTTTCATATTCTTCTCTGAGTTCTTCTTAACTCAATGTCCTGCACGTTATAAAATATTTATTATGCCATTTTCTTTTTCAAGTTCCTTTTCTCTTTGTCCTGAGGCCTTTTTAAAATGCAATGGTAACTCGGCAAATGAAGTGCTGTTAAAAGGTTTTTGCAATATTTAAGAAAATGTATTTTTTGCAAGTTACAGTTAAAATATTGTGATTATCAAAACAAATTGTAATATTACACAAAGATAGTGCAAATAAATACATAATGCAGTTTTTAAATGATGATTTAATTTATTCAGGGACAAAACAAAAGCTATTGAATCAAGAAATCACTTTAACCTGTCTAACAAAATGAACTATTTAGAATCTTTAGAGATCAAAATAAAGATAAAAAATGAATCAGGTTGATATGGTCATGCAGGTTTTATGCATTAAATGCACTAAAATAAATTATGTTGTTCCATTACATAGCATCTTGAGGCGACAATTTCACTTTGTGTGGCGACAACATAAGGATGTTGTCTCTTCTACAAAATGATCTCGTGCCCACAACGTACAGCATTATCACATTCCCACAAGTTAATATGACATTCCAACAAATTAATATCGAATACAATTTTCACTATTAACTCGTTTATAAGCATGCGTGTTAGTAGCATATTGGCTGTTTATTAGTACTTGCAAAGCATATTTAATGCCTTATTCTGCATGTCCATGTTCTAGATCTCTTAACCCAGTCCGGTATCTAAATGTAACATACTGTAAGAGTTTATTATGTACTCTAGTTAATAGTGAATATGTGTTTATTTCAAACAATATAGATTATTCACCAATGTAATATATAATTGTTAAAATTAACAATATCACACAGTAGCCATGTGATATAGCTCTATATCAGCATGACTTTCATTCGGCTTAATTCATAAAGAAGCATGATTTCTCTGTGTGGGTTTTTATTTATTTATTTTTTTTTCTGTGTGAGTTTAGGAGATCAGTGATACTGAGATTATGGAGCTGGCCCATAGTTCCTTGGGGAGGATGACCGTCATCAGGCAGATTTTTCCTCTGTGGAAGGATAGCAGTGTGAGCTGTATGAGGAACAACCACCGTATCTCCTCACTGCTCTGCGACCCTCAGGAGGGGTATCTGCAGTCGCTGGAGGTCAGTAACCATAGGAATCCACATCATCATAAGTTTACTGATGCTTTAAGAGAGATCAAATCCGTATGCAGTCTCAAACCAACCTCTTAAAACAAGCAAAGATTAAGATCAGGGATTTTTTTTTTTTTTTTACTTTAAAGACATGGGGACACAAACTCTCAGCTAAATCTCAGATTTGTGAAAGTGAAAGAATGAAAGAAGTCTATAATCACCAAGGCTGCATTTATTCTATAAAAATACAGTACAAATTGTGAAATAGTTTTCCTAATGGCAAAGCTGAATTTTCAGCAGGCATTACCATGGTAGTAGGTTGGGACTGAAAGATTTTACTAAATATTATATGTGTGTGTTAAAACATAGATTTCCTTTTCAATTGCGAAAACCTTTTATTATACAATTATCCACAAACCCATTTATTGTGTCCATGTGTCCATCCTCTGCTGTGACATCCACATATCTGCTTAAATCCCTTGAATTCACATGAACACTAGTTTCATAGTACAGAACAGACGGCTAAGCTTTACACTGCACATACTCTTGGGGCTTACACCTCAATTATTCATCAAAACGAGGGTTAAACGTTCTTTGATGTTTAATCACCTTGACAAGCAAACCACTAGTTTACAGCAGTGACAAACCTTTCAGCTTTTGTCTGCAAATTTGCACTGTCAACACAAGCCTCCACCATTGTGTGCCTTTCCCTGTCACTCAAAAAACATGCAATCACTGGAGTCATCATCACAGCTTTTGCTAATGCCTCCAACTGATGGTCAGTTCCTGTAAAGTGTGACAAATGTCTTCCTGTATGGACCTGTCAGCTCAACTAGCGTGCCTGTCATTCAATGATCAGGAAGCTTTTGTCTGTATAGTAGGGACAAGTACTATGTTTTATACATCAGCTGAAATGATAACTGACACCTAGCAGGTTGTAACACTCAGCAAATGTCATACTTGGATGAGAAGCATGAAATTTTGATTTGAATCCGATGGATCAGGGAAAAATGACACTTCCTGATGCACATTCAACAGACAGAAAGAGTATGCACAGTTGAAGTGTACAGCTCATAACTTGAGTTATATTTTGAAGGTAATTTCAAAAAATAATAATAATTATATATATATATATATATATTAGTGGTGGGCCGTTATCGGCGTTAACGTGCTGCGTTAACGCGAGGCTCTTATCGGGCGATAAAAAAAAAAAATATTGCGTTAATCTATTCTCAAAGTTGGGTTGGGAGCTGGGTCTATACTTAGCAAGCTATGATGACTTTCACTTTGATATTTTATATAACCGACTGGCTGAGGCTAGCCTAAAAAGATGTGATGGACAGTTGACGGGCCAATGCTGCGCATCGTCAAGAAAGCTTATCTTTTTCACATGTTTTTACGCCTTACCCCATGTCGATTTAAACATTAAAGCATCCAAACACAAGACGCTGAAAAGCTGAACAGAGTAGCGTGTGCCGTGTTGCGCACGAGAGAGCCGCGTATCACGGACAGCGACACTGAACCGAGCTCTCTTCTGCGAAGAGAAAGGCATCTCAAAACACTTGAACATCGAATTTGCTTATTTTTGCTCTTGTGCCGACAAATACAAACAAAATATGTCAAAATATCCACCTTGGAAATTATACTCGAAAAAACTGTCAGTTAGTGAAAGTAAACAGCTGAGAGAGAAAATGGGATGTGTATTATATTGGATGCGTTCATCATCTCTTAAAGTGGCCTCGCCTAATTTAGCCGCTGGCAGCTGTAATGTTAATCCAAGAAAATGAAAATGAAAATCACTCACACTTACTTTGTAGTTTTAACAGTCAAACCAAAAATTATTCAGACACCAGATATACTTTTTGATATATATAGCAAAACTGTAATAATGTGAGAAATGTTGAAGGTGTCTGAATAAATGTAGGTTTGATTTTATATTTCATTTTTACATTGAAGACTATCCAGTGCTATTTTACATTTAATTATTTGGTTTCTGTACCTTGACACCTACAAACTTGAAAAAAACTTAAACATTGGTGTGAAACAGGCGTAAGGTTGTTTTGCACTTTGTGCGATGTGGAATTAGTTTACAGCTTTGTCAAGCACTTTGTGATGCATTTTGGAAACAGGAGATGAGCCCCTTTTCTAATGCACCACCTAGCTTGATAAACCCCTTCTCAAAGACTTACTGTTTGTCAGTTTTATTTGGGTAACACACATATTTAGAATGCCTTCGGCAGAATTTGAATGAGCCATTTTAATCTAGATTAATCTAGATTAATTTCAAAATCACAGTGAGATTAATCTAGATGAAAAACATTAATCTATGCCCACCTCTAATGTATATGTTATGTCTGAATATATATAAGTAAATCAGAACATATAGTTGTAAATCTGAATATATATATATATATATATATATATATATATATATATATATATATATATAGTAGTAAATCGGAATATATAGAGGTTTGATTCTGAATATCTAGTTATAATTCTGAATATGTAAATGCAAATCTGAATATATAGAAGTGAATCTGAATATATAGTTATAATTCTGAATATATAGAAGTACATCTGAATATATATTTATAAATCTGAATATATAGTTATAAGCCTGAATTTATAAATGTAAGTGGTGTGTATATATATATATATATATATATATATATATATATATATATATACATATATATATACATACATTTATTCATTTAGCAGACGCTTTTATCCAAAGCGACTTACAGATCAAGACAGTTGGTCAACAGAGGTGTGACGTGTATTCTTTTTGGCTCATTAAAAATTAATCTTGCTGCCGTGTTCTGAATTAATTGTAAAAGTTTGATAGAATTGGCTGGAAGACCTGCCAAGAGGGCATTGCAATAGTCTAGCCTGGACAGAACAAGAGCTTGAACAAGGAGTTGTGCAGCATGTTCTGAAAGAAAGGGCTTGATCTTGAACCTACCCCTAAACCTAACCCTACCCCATGTAGTTACCTTGTGTTACCAGAACGTTCTTAGATAAATACACTGTAAGTACACTATTAGTACATGTTAGTACATGTACTGTAAAATAAAGTGCAACCACAATATCTGCAATGATACAAGTACAGGATACATAGACATAACGTTTTCATTAAAAAAAATAATAATAAAATAAAAAACAAAGCAAGAACATCTGCCAATTGACATTCCTAATAATGAAGATATTATATTTATGTTGAAATAGACTATATCCTGTATATTTAGATGTATTTATGTACTTATGATTTATGAACGTACAGTGTGATTTACTATTATATTTAGAATATTAAATCTAAATTCACAATTTTCAATTCACAACATGTATACATTTTTTTTTCATATTTACCTCTATTCATTCAGACTTTAACTATATATTGCAGTTTACTTCTATATATTCAGATTTGCTTCTATATATTCAGCTTTATAGCTATATTATATATACTATACTATTATATATACTATACTGTATATTCAGAATTATAACTATATATTCATATTTACATTTATGTATTCAGAATTATAACTATATATTCAGATTTACACTTATATATTCAAAATTATAAATATATATTCAGATGTACATTTACATATTCAGATTTATAACTATATATTCAGATTTGCATTTATATATTCAAAATTATAACTATATATTCAGATTTACAAATATATATTCAGAATTATAACTACATATTCAGATGTACATTTACATATTCAGATTTATAACTATATATTCAGACTTATAACTATTTATTCAGATTTACATCTATATATTCAGACTTATAAGCATATATCCAGATTTACTTCTAGATAGTTGGATTTATTAATATATATTTGGATTTATAAGTATATATTCAGACTTATAACTATATATTTAGTATTAAGTGTTTTGAAAGAAATAATAATATTAAAAATCATAAAATATAAAAATATATTATTTAATAATAATTATAATAATTATAATAATAATAATAATAATAATTTGTTTTGGTAAGTAATCTGGCCTATAAGACCCATTAAGGTTAACAAAAGAACTATATTAATAGTCAGATATTCATCCAATGCCAGCCCCAAGCTTTAAATTAGAGACCAGTGAGTGGTGGACACCTCTAAAACTGGCTCCTGTATCCTTTTATTTTTAATAAAATTATTTTTTTTTTTCATTTTTATTTCAGGTGTCCAATTTGTACCTTTATGATAGTGTGTTGATGCTGGCCAATGCATTCTACCGGAAATTAGAAGATCGGAAGTGGCACAGTATGGCCAGCCTAAACTGCATCAGGAAGTCAACCAAGCCCTGGAATGGAGGCTGGTCCATGCTGGAGACGATCCAAAAGGTACAGTGTGTTTGATGTTAGGAATTCTTCAGAGCTGCTTGTCACACCGTTAGGGGGATATCACATCTAGCAAGCAAGATGAGAAGTGGCAAGATGGAGAGTAGTTGAATAAAGCAACTGTGAAAAGATGATAGTTTCCTTTGCTTTACATCAGCTCCCAGACATACGCCTTTTTGAAATGCAAATTGCTTTCATCTAGGTTGTTTCCTGTTTTTCCCTCTCACGGCTGCAATCACATTTCTCTTGAGCACTAACACAGTGGTCAAGCTGAGATAGCTTTTGGTTGCCCTCACACAGAGCTCTCATAGGGGCCATTGAAAGCTGTGCAAAAGTTGATGTGGTGGCCGCAGCAGCTGATGCGTCTCTGAGCTCCCTTGGGCAGCAAGCAGTCTAGTGTGTTCCTCAATTCCACGGCCTTTTAACGTTCTATGAGCTACACAGAACTGCAGAAAGCCTCTAATCGGCCCTGAGAGGGACATGCCACTGATAGATTTGTTTCTGAACCTTCCACCGCTCCTATACAGTCAGACCACTGGTTGATCTGAAGTCAAAGCTGTAAGCCTTTCAAGGTATGTGTGTGTGTGTGTGTGTGTGTGTGTGTGCGTGTGTGTGTGTGTGTGTGTGTGTGTGTGTGTGTGTGTGTGTGTGTGTGTGTGTGCGCGTGTGTGTGTAGAGTGACAAGTAAAAAAATAGTAACACTTCAGCATAGGGACCAATTTACTAGTTGCTTATTAGCATGCTTATTATTAACATATTGGCTGTTTTTAGTACTTATAAAGCACATATTCTGCATGGAGATAATATACATCCTTAATCCAATACCAAAATGTAACAACTATTAATATGCAGCAAATTAGGAGTTTACTGAGGCAAAATTCATAGTTTGTTAATAATTAAAATTGGACCTTAAAATAAAGTGTGACCGAAAACATTAAGATTTCTTTCCTAGATAAGGCCGTTGACACACTGGCTGCGTGGCATGAGCATAGACTTTCAAACATCAAAATGTCATGAATTAATATGTATTTGTGTAAAAAATGACATATAAACATATTTTCCTATTCTATTTTGCCTGGAAACGCTTCCAACACGATTGGGTGTCGCGTAAAAAATATCCATCGGTTCTATTTGTAGCATGCACGCGTTTTCCGCGAAGCTCGAGCCGCGCCTGAAACGCGCGTCTCACGCAGGCAGTCTGCAAGCTCTAACCTGTTAACATGAGAGCCAAATTAAAAATGGACATGCCACGCAGCTGAGACGCTTACGCCACGCATCCAGTGTCGCCAGCCTAAGTAAGCCTCACATAGCTTTTATTAAAAAGGCTAATAAAACAAAATATATGGGTTTAACAGTGTTGTTTAAGAAATATTTATTTACTCTTTATCTTTTTTTGTAAACAGTTTTAATTGCCATTTGCTGCAAAGGCAGTATTTATAGGTTTTCATAACTTTTCAGCTTTATTTCATTTAATATTTTTAATAGCTTTTGTTAACAATATTAACACCGATTTATAAGTTGCATTAAAACCTGCTTGTTACGTAACTATTTGTTGATCAATTTATTTGCTGATGAATCCATGTCAGTTTGGACTTCATGATTATATTTAATTTTACATGCAGTTGATTATTATTTCACTTAATATTGTAATCAATTGAATTTGTAAATGTTCAAATATATATTTGAACATATTTTGAATTTTTTAATTGTAAATGTTTATTAATTTGTTAAAGGAATGAATGAATGAATGATCACAATGTCCTGTTGAATTTTGCATGCTCAGAGTCTAGGTTGACTGAGAAGTTATTGAACATTATTTCATTGCACTAAGTCTTGAATCTCCTCTTTCTCTCCTCAAATCCTCAATAAAGTCTCTCCCATTGTCTGTTTCCATAGAAGTGCTTTACGTCACCTTTTCTATTCCCTGTCATCATTTACTGTGTGAAGAAAGCACAGCATGCGAGATATATTTTATATGTCAAAATAAAAAAAATAAGGAAATCCATAGATTATGAATTATGTGTCACTATTTAAACTATGAATGCAGCCCCATTACGCCAATGTTGTTTCTATTGTTTTGCACTTTAAACCCATTCTCTTCCAAGATTTCTAATACTGTGCTTGTTACATCACTAAACAGAAAAGCAATGTCATGGTCATCATGGAATTACTCTATATGTTGTATAGTTTTGTCATTATGACATCATATGTCGAGGTATTGATCTAAACAGCAACAATGGTGTGAGCAGTGTAATGCGATTCACAAACAAATAAGGTAACACTAAGAACCAATTCAGTTTTTTTTTTTTTTTTTTTTTTTTTTTAAATAATACTAATAAATTATTCAGAGAATCCATCAGACCCAGTAAATAATAACTAAAATAACTTTTATTATCTGACTAGCATACTGTGTACTGTTCCTGTCCAACTCATTTTAAACTTTAACTGTGACATACTGTATATTCTATCAAGCATATTATGAAATGTTTGTGTAACTTAAATCAGTAAATTAAAATTGTACATTATTTTTTTTATTTTTTTATTATTATTATTTATTTATTTATTTATTTTTTTACTTGAGATAAAGCTTAAAAAAAAAAAAAAAAAACAGAACTTATTCTAGATGTATGTATGACCACACTTATAATACAGAATTGGCCCGTTTGGGAAAATGGTGATAATGCCAACTGAGCCAAACCTCTCTCCCAGTGACCCCAGGCCATATGGCAATTCTTATTGTCAAACCCAAGGAATACTGAAGGTTTCAAATTGTAATTGGTAAAATTCAGTGTATAAAAGGTACAGGACATTGCACTTTGATCTGCCTCAGTTCTTTTTACTGTGTTGCTTTATTGTGTATTGACTCAGACAGTTTTGTTCCCACAGGGCCGTATAACTGGTCTCACCGGAATAATGGACTTCATGGACAATGGATCAAATTCCCATGTTCAGTTTGAGATTTTGGGGACCAGCTTCAGTGAAACATTTGGAAAAGACATAAAGCGAGTGAGTTCAATAGTTCAGTTTTTAGTACCTGATGTAAAAGCTTTCTTTTGACATTATTTTTCATTATGTATTTATTTTTCCCATTACCAGTCACCTTTGGTAAAATTTTAACTTAAATTGAGGTCCCTGTTTGCCAGTAATCTGCTCTTTTGAAAGACTTGCCAATGAGAACAACTTGACAATGTTATCTGTGCAGATTGTTACCCAGACTGACATTTTGACACCTTACCTCTGTGTCAAACAGCCAAGAGGCAAGTGTAAACAGCACTGAGGAGTCAAGCTTTGGCATACTAGACAGGCCAGGCCAAACGTGCTATAATGAGAACTTTATGGCATTTGCCTATTGTCCTGTTTAAACAGTAGGACCTAAGTGTTCCCTACACACTGTTTATTCAATTCCACACCAGAATAGTTGGATATTTTCGCTAGCTTCTGTTGTGCTTTTCCTAGAACAATCACAAGTAATTTTCATTACAGATATTCCGGCCACTTTTCTCTTCTTAGCTGGATTTGCTGATTCTCACGCTTTGTTTTTGTAGCCATAAACTGCTTGGCTCCATCCATCATTTAAAAGAAAGAGTAATATAAATTACAGAAGAGGAAACATTCTGCTGGTAATGAAGATTTAATCACCCTGCATCCCAACCTGAATTATGAACCCACTGTATCACATTATAGCCATTAGGATCCACAGTGCCACAACCATTTACTCCCTGCTCGTGCACACACAAGCCCTGGCAGTACTGGCTCCCCCTCATACAAAGCACATTTATTAGCTATAATGAAAGGAAGGGACAGCTAATGGTACGTCAAGTGTGCTCAGTCCTGTTGTTGTTCATTATTAGAGCACAAGCTTTAGTCTTCTAAGCAGTGCCGCCCAAGAAGAGATTTATATAGCCAACTGCATTTCCACCCTGCTATGGAGACAAAGTGAGTCGTGCTGTTAATTTGACATATGGCATGGATTGAAAGCAGAGGCAAATACATTTCCTGGCTAAACAAGAATCCCTTTGGAGTTGAAAGAAGGCTGGAAAGTTCCAAGTGTAACAAGTACCCAGATAGTGTCTCAAAATATTTGTGATGCACTCCTGTCACTAACACTTTGTCTACACTGGATAGGAATGGGGCATTGTGTTGTGTCAGGTCAAAAGAAAAAAAAATAATAATAATAAGTTTATAATAATACTACTGTTAATTAATGCACACCAACAGCAGATGGATATACAGTTATTTTTTTCTGATGTACTTTTTTCATACTTTCAACAACAGGACAAAATGGATGAGGAAACAAGTAACACCGAAGTAATCTTTTTGGGAACCTTGACAACCGGGTATATGGGTTTAAGCTGTTAAGATGTTATAGACAGGATAAAATGCTGTTTCAAATTGTATCTCATTTAAAAAAAACAAAAAAAAAAAAAAAAAAAAAAAAACATTGTCACAGATTAAAGTATGAAGAAAACCTATAATAATAATAATAATAATAATAATAATAATAATAATAATAATAATAATAATAATAATTTAGAGACATGGGCTATAATTGTTTGTTTCCTAAGTGCGACAACACAAAAAATGTGTCTGTGTTTTCAAGTGAAACAACGGGAGCTGAAATTTGGGTGCAAGCAGTTAGATTGCTGTGAACTACTAACACCAATGAAAAACAATATTTGCTTAAGAAACCTTTTTGGTAACACTTTAGAATAGGTAACACTTGTTAACTATTAACTACGACATTTATCTCAATAAATTCTTAAATTGCTGCTAATTAACAGTTGTTATATTTAGGAATTGGGTAGGGTTAGGGATGTAGAATAAGGTCAAGTAGAATAAGGCATTAATATGTTCTTAATTAGCACTAATACATGGCTTATAATCTAGTAATATGCATGCTAATAAGCAACTAATAGGTGTTAACTATTCTAAAGTGTTACCAGATTTTCTTCCTTGAAAGCTTTGAGAATTTGGGACTGGTGTAATCTGGATTTGCTGATTGCCTTCTTTTAAAAATCCCTGATGTCTTTCCTCTTTCTTGCCCTCCCACTTTATCACAGAGACACACACCACCCCTTTTGGAAAGTTTTTCAAATCAGAGCTGTAAAAAAACACTGCTGAAAACAGGAAGGTTTCATGACACTTTAAGAAACTCCACAATGTATTGCAACAACCTCAGTAAACAAAAATCCATCAGGTCAGATGAAGCAGGATATATGTGGGTTATAGTTATAGGGGAGACTGGGGATGGTTGTAACAGATGTCTATGGGCCAGATTTACTAAGCAGGGGAAATTATTGTGAGATCCCAAATATCACTGACTACTGCGATGTTTAGTAAACCACATTGCATTATTTATTTAGATACTCTCCTCCCATAAATTTTTGCATCTGAACGGGAACTCCAACAAATGCACTTACAATAAGGCTAAACACAAAAATAACAGTCCACATCTTTTCCTTGCCAATATAATTGCAGATTTGTCTGCTGTCTACAACAGAAATAAGTTACCTTTCAGGAACTCGAGCTGCATCAAAAATATATGGGAACACCTTCAGCATGACCACTCTCTGAATCACGTGTGTTCCTGTAGCTCAACTGGTAGAGCACTGCGCTAGCAAGCAAGCAAGCGCAAGGTTGGGGGTTCGATTCCCCGGGAACACATGATATGTAAAAATTGATAGCCTGAATGCACTGTAAGTCGCTTTGGACAAAAGCGTCTGCTAAATGCATAAATTTAATTTAATTTAATTTAATCAGTCCAAAGGATGGGCAAGGCATCATGGGTGGGGTGACATAGCGACCAGGAAGCTTAAAAGCATGTGCAGTAGATACAGCGGCTGCTTTCTGTCATATTCCGACAATCTGTTTGTGAGTCTTATTTAGTGTTGTTTGGCCATCACTATAGCCATCCTAATGCCAAAAGTGAGCAATAAGACTAAACAATTGGGCGAGAGCAGACAGCGTTTCAGGCAGTGTAGACAGCATCACTGATTAAAATGAGTTCTATAGATTTAGATTATAGATTTATAGATTAGTCTCCCCCATTGAAAGAGTTGGGGATCTGCAGGCCAACTTAGTGGTCTGTTCTAACATAGAATCTGCGCCAGGTCTGGCCAAAGCATTTCTCTACCCCATTTGCATTGCCTGAGTCCTCTAGACCACACTCAAAAAAGGATTGCCACGGCACAATGGCAAATATAATTGTTATAAATGTATTAGGAAAAAACAGCAAGTACACTTTTAATAATTTATCCGTACACTATAGTGCTTTCTGTTTTCAGTTAAATAGTGTCTGTGCATTTATTTGCAATCAAGTCAACGATATCGCTGTAAATGAAGTGACCCCAACTAAGCAAGCCAGAGGCAACAGCGGCAAGGAACCGGACAGCAAGGTTTCTCCACCGGTGACAGAATGGAGAAAAAAAAAAACCTTGGGAGAAACCAGGCTCAGTTGGGGGTCCAGTTCTCCTCTGACCAGACGAAACCAGTAGTTCAATTCCAGGCTGCAGATTGTCAGATTGTGCAGAAGAATCATCTGTTTCTTGTGGTCTTGTCCTGGTGGTCCTCTGAGACAAGGTCTTTACAGGGGATCTGTATCTGGGGCTCTAGTTGTCCTGGTCTCCACTGTCTTTCAGGGATGTAGAGGTCATTTCTAGGTGCTGATCCACCATGTGGTCTGGATACATACTGGATCCGGGTGACTGCAGTGACCCTCTGATCTGGATACAGACTGGATCTGGTGGCTATGGTGACCTCGGAATAAGAGAGAAACAGACAAATATTAGCGTAGATGCCATTCTTCTAATGATGTAGCAAGTACATCGGGTGTTATGGGAAGTGTTCCCGGTTCCGGTTTACCGAATTAATGCAGCCTAAAAATCCTTTAACGGATTTGGATATTACAAGCATATTAGTATGTTATGTGTAAGCCAGGTTAAAGAGATGGGTCTTTAACCTAGATTTAAACTGCAAGAGTGTATGCCTCCCAAACAATATTAGGTAGGTTATTCCTGAGTTTAGGCACCAAATAGGAAAAGGATCTGCCACCCGCAGTTGATTTTGATATTCTAGGTATTATCAAATTGCCCGAGTTTTGAGAACGTAGCGGACGTAGAGGATAATAATGTAAAAGGAGCTCATTCAAATACTGAGGTGCTAAACTATTCAGGGCTTTATAAGTAATAAGCAATATTTTAAAATCTATACGATGTTTGATAGGGAGCCAGTGCAGTGTTGACAGGACAGGGCTAATATGGTCATACTTCCTGGTTCTAGTAAGAACTTGCTGCTGCATTTTGGACTAGCTGTAGTTTATTTACTAAGCGTGCAGAACATCCACCCAATAAAGCATTACAATAATCTAATCTTGAGGTCATAAATGCATGGATTATCATTTCTGCATTTGACATTGAGAGCATAGGCCGTAATTTAGATATATTTTTGAGATGGAAAAATGCAGTTTTACAAATGCTACAAACGTGGCTTTCTAAGGAAAGATTGCAATCAAATAGCACACCTAGGTTCCTAACTGATGACGAAGAATTGACAGAGCAACCATCAAGTCTTAGACAGTGTTCTAGGTTATTACAAGCAAAGTTTTTAGGTCCTCTAAGCTGCCACTTTATCCCCCACATGTGATTTTAATGTTCCTTGGCCCGTATTCACAAACCATTTTATCTTACCACTAAGAGTTCTTCTAAACAGCAGTAAATGTTTTTAGCTAAGAGTTTTTTTCTTAAAACCTATTCACAAAGCTGCTGAAACTAACTTTTACTAAGGAATAGACATAAGTCTTAAGCTAAGAGTAAGAGTGGAGTTGACCTTGTTGCTATGGATGATGTCAGCATACTCACTAACTATGCACACAGTGATTGGGTGATAGTCTCTGTCAGAGATTTATTCATAGAAATATTGTAGAGCACAATATTATGTTGCCATATTCAAATAAATATATATGAAAAAAATAACTGCCACATTCAAATAAAGATTTTAAAATGCAGGCTAAGAGTCACTAATTAAACAAGTAGGCTATATATTCAGCTAATTGTCAGCCTCGTATATGTATGCTTCTCATAAACAATTAGTAAATATGCATCAGGGCTGCCCTCGACTAAAGATTTTTCTGGTCGACTAGTTGTTAATTTTAGGCATTAGATGACTATTTGTCGCACTTTTATTAATAAACCATATAAATCATAATAATGAGCTTTTAATTGCATACAACATAGCAAGCGCTCAAGCACACACAAAAAAGGATTGCCACAGCACACTGGCAAATATAATAGTTATGAATGTATTAAGAAAAAACAGCAAGTACACTTTTAATAATTTATCCGTACACTATAGTGCAGTGGTTCCCAACCTTTTTCAACTCGCGGCCCACACAACCAAACACATATGATTGCGCGGTCCACTTAAAAAAAAATTAACTGACCCCGCTATTGTTTGATTAATAACTTAGTACTCAGAAGCTAGATTTTAAACTGTATTTATTGAATAAACTAGGATTGTGCGATATGGACTAAAAAAAAAAAAAACTATCGCAATTTTTTTTTAATCAATTTTGCAATTGTGACACACATCGATATGCTTTTACAGTCATAAATGCATTCAGGATTAATTTTGAAACATATTTCCAAAAGAAAACCAATCAGAGCTTTATCAAAAAGTCATCTCTAGAACAGACATAAGTCAAAATCATCACTATAGTGAAGATGTAAAAAAATGTATAGACTTGTGCATTCTATGAACAATGCATTCTTTTTTGCCATGCATTGTTCATAGAGCTCATTAATTGTAGCGGTGCCTCAGGTGTTTGCAGTGTATGCGGTCAGCAGTGAGAGCGCATAAATATAACGCGAAAGCACATTAAAATAATGCACGAATGCGAATCTATCTGTTCGCAACAGATTTCCTTTGCTCTGTCACAAAACCAGTCGTGCTTGCTCAGATACACACTGCTTTGCGAGGAGAGAGTGTGCACACTTAAAACGTGTCTCCTCTCACTTAAACTGCATCCTGTTCACTAACAAATTCACTCTATGCTCATGTGTTAGACATGAATTATCGCACGTTTTTATTTCTAGCCTTTTACCGCAGTGAGAACGCTCTGACCAGTCAACACTGGCTCAGAAAAAAGGCGCATCACATACAGTGTGTGAACCTGGAGTTAGGCATATGCCCAGTCTCTGTTCTCGCGCTAGGCGCAATGCATTCTGATGGGATCGGATACGGGAGGTCAGGGCTGCGGAAAATTGTGGTATACAGCGATTTAGAAATCGCACACGCTCAAATCGTGATTTTAGGACGTTTTCTTTTAATCGCACAGCCCTAGAATGGACTGGAAATTAACAGAAAATAATTGGCGGCCCACCTGCAATACCACCGCGGCCCACAGGTTGAAAACCACTGCTATAGTGCTTTCTGTTTTCTGTTTAAGAGATGAAGTCGGCGACACTGACTCGTCATCTCCACCGTATTTGCCTGTATCCATGTTTCATCTGGATTACATAAACTAAGAATATTTGTTTTCTATTTGAATTGGTTAATTTACAAGCTTCAGTCTCTGTAGATATATTTTTCATGTCTGTAATAAGGCAAGCATACAAGGAGTTTCGAAGTGACGTGCTCAAGTCAGAGACGCCAGAAAGTGCATCCTGTTTGCTTTCATTATTTTATAAAAGTTATTCTGAGTGCACACAAATAAACGTAGAGTCTTTACAGATACAAAAGATGCATTACTCTTATGTGTATGACCAAAAATGAAAAAAGTATCAAAATATCCATCTGTAATGCATTAGCCCAAGCGTGCTACTATTCAGCGTCCACACTCCGCACAAACACGTGACTGGCTCAATTTTCTCTAGGCTAACATTAGATTGAGCTGCCATGTAAAGTTGCTATTACATATATGTTTCAAGATTTGAGGTTGATAAATGTTAGGTGAGCATATGGATCTCTTGCCCGATGTACTATATTACTACACAGACCAGCCATTAATGATTTATCCGTCATGGACTGCATTAATTTGACACTTCATGTGAAATGTTTGTTTGTTTGTTTTTTTGTTTTGCAACTAAGCGACTAATAAAATGTTTGCAATATGAATATAAACAGCCTTTTAATTAGCATAGTAGAATAATCATGGCTGATAGGAAGACATGCAAACATAAAAGAAAACCAAACTGGACATGAGAACATATATTATCATGGTTATCAAACATTTGGAGTTGGGATTAGAGGTCTTCACAGTGCACCCGAGACCCGTCGACCCCGGACCCGACCCGGGACCCGTACGGGTTCGGGTCTATATTTTAAATCATCAGCCGGGTCCGGGTCGGGTCTGAATGTATTACCTCGGGTCCCGGGTCTGTTTAACATTGTGTGTAATACCCGTGCGATCGCCGATCGGAGTCATCGGACTCGGAGAACATCCGGCCGTTATCAAAGACTGCTTGTGTTTTTTGTAACTTGCAACTTGTAAAATTAGGAAAAGAAAAGAGTGAGCCAAAAAAAGTGATCTCTCTCTCTCTCTCTCTCGCTCGCAGACTCAAGAGTTAATACAAGTGCACACACGGTAATGCTTGCAGACTTGACACACTCATGTTTAATATATTTCAAATCAGCAACACAATCTGAGGTGAACTGTAACATGAATGTTTTCTATTACGCTCAAATTGCGTTAAGGCATTTTAGGTTGATAAAGCTAGCACGCATGTGCAGTCATGTTTCTATGGCAAGCAGTGAGGGACACTTCGACCGCCAAACCGCGTTTTACATTTTCTCCCATTTTTATAATATTATAAATGAACCATTTAATCTTAAAGTTTTAGTGGTTCAGATTCAGACTCGATGCAGAGCAGAGAGCACAGGCAGAGATCAGATGATAGTAAATAAATAATGTCAGCGGCCATGGCATTGCACGAGCGATCGTTATTATAGTTCAAAAGGCAAACAGTGTAAGTTATTATGCGAATTAACTCGAGTCAGAATGTACATGTGACTGCGGTCAAGCCAGCCGCACTTCAGAAAAACACCGTCAACCCAGCCGCGAGTGAAATTTATATGCGCGTGTATTACTATAATTACGGCAATAGCAGGAACAACAGAGAGGGAACGCGCTTTCAGAGCGCTTTTCATCTATACGTTCAGATTTGATCTATGACGACCTTTTTCGCCCATCTGCTCTAATATTCGTGTAACTTATTGTTTTCCTTGACTGCTCTGTATTACTATAATTTTCAGCCTTTCAAAGCATTACAATTATTAGTAGAAAACGAGATATGGGACATTCATTGATTTAGAAGACACTTTTTTATGATGAGAAAGAAGCAATTAAAGGTCAGTTCTTAAAGAAGACATCCCATACTATATCCATACCTCACATAAAACCATTTTACTGGAGACTTTTAGAGATATAGGATAATATTACACTTTACAAGTCTTTAAAGATCCCATTTCTAACAAGTAGAAAAAAAACAATGGTCAGTTCTTATAAGGGACTTCGCATACTATATGCAAACTTAATATCAAACCATTGTACAACAGCATTTTTGAGATATGGGACATTATTACACTTTAAAGGGTTATAAAGATCATATTTCTAATAAATAGAAAAAAAACAATGGTCAGTTTTTATCAGGGACGTCCCATACTATATACACAAAAAATCATTTTGCTAAAGCATTTTTGAGATATGGGTCCATATGGCGATTAAGAGGGCTATAAAGACCCCTATAGCGGAGTACAAAACTTTTTATCCACAGGAAGAAGGAGGCGGAAACCGGCCATCAATCAAATAAGGCTTTTAATAACAAAATAAACACAAAACACTGTGACAGCCCTTCACGGACGACTGTCGCTTACAAACAAAAACCAAACACAAACTAAAATCATGGCCTGGCCTGGCCCTCTCTCGTTGTTCACTGTCGTCGCCCCCTCTTTTGTATCCTTCCATCTCCACCGCGGGACGCGAGACCGGTGAGTTGAGCAGGCGTCGCTCATTTCCAGTCACTCCACTGGCCTCATTCCGTTCTCATGGCTCGCGGCCCCGCCCCACTCATCACAACCCTATTTCTAGAAAAAAAACAAAGGTCAGTTCATATAAGGGACATCCCAAACTATATGCAAACCTCATATCAAACCATTTTACTGCAGCATTTTTGAGATATGCGTCCATATCGCGATTTAGAGGGCTATAAAGTCAACATTTCTAATAAGTAGAAAAAAACAATAGTCAGTTCTTATCAGGGACATCCCATACTATATGCACACTTCAAATGAAACCATTTTACTGCAGCATTTTTAATATATGGGACAATACAATGATTTAAAGGGCTATAAAGACACCATTTCTAATAAGTAGAAAAAAACAATAGTCTGTTCCTATAAGGGATTTCCCATACTATATGCACACCTCATATCAAAACCTTTTACTGCAGCATTTTTGACATATGGGTCCAAATGGTGATTTCGATGGCTATAAAGACACCATTTATAATAAGTAGAAAAAAACAATGGTCTTTTCTTATAAAGCACATGCCATACTATATGCACACCTCATATCAAAGCATTTTACTGCAGCATGTTTGAGATATGGGTCCATATGGCAATTTAGAGTGCTATAAAGACCCCATTTCTAATAAGTAGAAAAAAATAATAGTCAGTTCTCATCAGTGACGTCCCATACTATGAGCACATCTCATATCAAACCATTTTACTGCAGCTTTTTCCAGAAATGGGAAATTATTACACTTTAACGGGCTGTGAAGATCCCATTTCTAATAAGTAGAAAAAAACAATGGTCAGATCTTATAAAGGACATTCCATACTATATGCACAAATCATATCAAACCATTTTACTGCAGCATTTTTGAGATATGGGTCCATGTGGCAATTTAGAGGGCTATAAAGACAACATTTCTAATAAGTAGAAAAAAACAATAGTCAGTTCTTATCAGGGACGTCCCATACTATATGCACCCTTCATATGAAACCATTTTACTGCAGCATTTTTAAGATACGAGACATTTTTACACTTTAAAGGGCTGTAAAGATCCCATTTCTAATAAGTAGGAAAAAACAAAAGTCAGTTCTTATCAGGGACATCCCATACTATATGCACACCTCATATCAAACCATTTTACTGCAGAATTTTTGAGATATGGGACATTATTATATTTTAAAGGCCTATAAAGATCCCATTTCTAATAAGTAGATAAAAACAATGGTATGTTCCTATAAGGGATGTCCCATACTATATGCACACCTCATAGCAAACCCTTTTACTGCAGCATTTTTGAGATATGGGTCCAAATGGTGATTTAGAGTGCTACAAAGACCCCATTTCTAATAAGTAGAAAAAAACAATGGTCAGTTCTTATAAAGGACATGCCATACTATATGCACACCTCATATCAAACCATTTTACTGCAGCATTTTCAAGATATGGGACATTATTACACTTTAAAGGGCTATAAAGATCCCATTTGTAATAAGTAGAAAAAAATAATAGTCAATTCTTATCAGGGACATTTCATACTATATACACACATCATATCAAACCATTTTACAGCAGCATTTTCGAGATATGGGACATTATTACATTTTAAAGGGCTATAAAGATCCCATTTCTTAAAAGTAGAAAAAAACAATGGTCTGTTCCTATAAGGGATGTCCCATACTATATGCACACCTCATATCAAACCATTTTACTGCAGCATTTTTGAGATATGGGACATTATTACACTTTAAAGGGCTATAAAGACCCCATTTCTAATAAGTAGAAAAAAACAATGGTCAGTTCTTATAAAGGATATGCCATACTATATGCACACCTCATATCAAACCATTTTACTGCAGCATTTTCAAGATATGGGACATTATTACACTTTAAAGGGCTATAAAGATCCCATTTCTAATAAGTAGAAAAAAACAATGGTCAGTTCTTATAAAGGACATGCCATACTATATGCACACCTCATATCAAACCATTTTACTGCAGCATTTTCAAGATATGAGACATTATTACAATTTAAAGGGTCATAAAGATCCCATTTCTAATAAGCAGAAAAAAACAAAAGTCAGTTCTTATCAGGGACATCCCATACTATATGCACACCTCATATCAAACCATTTTACTGCAGCATTTTCGAGATATGGGACATTGTTACATTTTAAATGGCTGTAAAGATCCCATTTCTAATAAGTAGAAAAAAGCAACAGTCAGTTCTTATCAGGGATGTCCCATACTATATGCACACCTCATATCAAACCATTTTACTGCAGCATTTTCAAGATATGGGACATTATTACAATTTAAAGGGTCATAAAGATCCCATTTCTAATAAGTAGAAAAAAACAAAAGTCAGTTCTTATCAGGGACATCCCATACTATATGCACACCTCATATCAAACCATTTTACTGCAGGACTTTTGAGATATGGGACATTATTACACTTTAACGGGCTTTAAAGATCCCATTTCTAATAAGTAGAAAAAAACAATGGTCAGTTCTCATAAGGGACATCCCATACTATATGCACACATAATGGTTTGATATAAAACCCAGTCTACTGCAACATTAATGAGATATGGACCTATATTGTGCTTTAGGGGGCTATAAAGATAAAGGGTATATTCACTTCAGAGGCTCATAGAGAAATGTAATGTTTTCTAAAATCTATGAGTAAATCCATGGAAAACATTTTACTGTATGTTTTTTTTTAAGAGCTAGCAAGTATTTCACATATAGAGTTATAAAACATTACATTTATCTATTCCAATAATAATAATAATAAACAATTGTCATAAGGGACATCACCAAATATGTGCAGCCATTATAAAAAACATTTCAGTTTACCAATCTGGAACTGCATGCATTCAGAGTCAGTTCTGAGACTTTGCATAACTTTGAGACATGTAGAAATGTCAGCTTATAAAAGTAGAGGAAAACTATGCCCATTTTATGCAAGGCACCTCCTACTTTATTAGCACAGCTAAAATAAAATCTGGGTACTTTGGCAGTTTGGACTTACATGTATTCTAATTCAACAAAATGCTATTTAACTACATAAGTAGGAACACTTACTATTTTTAAAAGGCACATTATAATACTACCTTCGTGCAGAGTTCAGTGTCAATCCTGCTCCAGCAAACCTTTCTGTAACTATGAATTGTTCCTGACTCTTAATTAGATTAGGGTTGGAACTGAACTTTAAGTGAGATTTCCAGAAACAAGACTGGGGATACGCTATGATCCATTCATCCATTGAATGCAAGCTACTCTAAACTTTCACAGAGCAAAGACTCCATATTTGGTGTTTAGAAAGTGTGTGAAGTATAGTGTGACAGACAAGTGTGTGTGACTTCATATTTGCTGAAAGAATAGGGAGTGCCTTGCATGCAAAGGCCATTATTTTTATCTACTGTATGTATTTAACCTGATGTTTATATAAACCTCAAAACTGGGGAAAAAATATCCAGTCTATAATATATATATATAAAGTAGCTCATATTCTATCAGCACAGATAGTCTGAAGTCTGATATATATATATATATATATATATATATATATATATATATATATATATATATATATATATATATATATATATATATATATATATATATATATATAATATTTTTAAATTTGGATGTATGCAACAAACTGCCAAAGTACACAGACTTCAGATTATCTGTGCTGATAGAATATGAGCTACTTTGTAAGAAAAGGCCATTATTTCTTTTAAGTATTTGAAAAAATCATTTCTATAGGTTGCAAAAAATTAGGAAATATTAAAATGTATTTGAGTGTTTTGTTCTATATGAATGCATGCTTCTACAAACTGCCACAGTACACAGACTTCACATTAGGTGTGCTTAAAATGTAGGAGGAACTTTAGAAGGAATGGCCTTTTTTTAAACTTATTTGAAATAGTTCTCAAAACTGGAGTTTCTGAGGATTTTCTTGATTTTTAACCCCAAATTGCTATCGTAAAATATCTTTATACACCAAATACTTCAGTAAAATAGTTTTATATAAGGTGTGCTTGTGGGATGTCCCATGTACTAACTGATCATTGTATTCTTCTACTTATTAGAAATTGGGTCTTTCTAGGCCTCTGAAACAGAATACATTTCAGAAAAACAGAAAAACATCTTTGCAAAATGCTAGAAATGCAGTAAAACTTTTTTATATAAGGTGTGAATATAGTATGGCACCTCCAATATACAAACTAAATATTGTTTTTTTTTTTTCAACTTATTAGAAATGGGGGTTCCACTTTATATTGTGTCCCTAATACCTGTGTACTTAGTAATTAGATGTGTATGTAGTATGTAACCACAGTGTAAGTACACATTGGTACATAGTATCTATAGCTCTAATGTTTGTGTAACTACATATTTGTAATAACCCATTGAATGGTATGTGTAAGTACAAATGTGCAACAGGACATTGGTGATAAAATTTATTGGTAAGAAAGTACAAATGTGTAACAGGACTAATAGCAATATTCAATTTATTATGTAATTACCCCTATGTTACACTGCAGTGGCAAGTAAATTAGGCTTTACATATAAAATGTGGTTGGTGTCCACAATGTTGCACTTTAAATGAAGTCGACAGTTCCTGAGGAGTTACCATGTAAGTACACGGGTATTAAAGTGGTGCACCAACTCCTCCCACTTTACAGAACCCTAAACCCACCCATCTCCACCACCTGGATCAAATGGTTCAAATTACTCTTATACATATTGTTGTTACAAAATGTAGATTTACATGTCCTGTTATACATTTGTACTTGCACAAACCATTCTGAGGGTTGTTACAAAAATATTATAGCCATGGATACTATATACCAATGTATACTTACACTGTGTTATATATTACGTACACATGTAGTTTCATTGTATATACACAGGTATTAAGAACACTTAAGATAATGTGGGAGCGACATGGGATATTTATAGCCCAAAGAATCACCATATAGTCCCATATCTGAAAATGCTGCTGTAAAATGGTTTGATATGAGGTGTGCATATAGTATTGGGACATCCTTAAAGGAGCTGACATTTGTTTTTCAACTTATTAGAAATGTGGTCTTTTATAGTCCTCTAAATTACCATATGGACCCAT